>NC_139492.1:6725855-7329355 GCF_008360975.1 Lichenostomus cassidix | reverse complement strand
GAGAGCCTGCAAGGCACAGCATGCACTCTGTGTGCCTCTGGTCTAGGCGCAGTGCAGCTTTGACTTCCTGGAAGTACAGCAAACTCCTCTTTTTGTGTCACTGAGTCTGTAGCATCAAGTGACACAATAGCAAAGCAGCTTCTTGCAACCTCAAAGGTGGAGTTTCAGGTTATGATGACACCAAAACAAACCAGTGGTGTCGGACTTGAGGAAATATGTTTTGGCAGCTTCCCTGCTGAAAGCAGATTTGGTAGGATATGCAATAGCTGCTTCCTCTTCAAGGTCCTGGACAGCTGCAAAACAACATCACATGTCTTTTTGGGCAGGCTTAGCTTCCATTAGAGCTCTGCACAGCTACAGGAAACTACAAGTAGGAGGTATATGAATGCAGCTGCTGCAGTTCCCTGTGCCATCCCTTGCAGTCTGAGCTTATGGGTGTAATACTCTTACCTGGACCTTTTCTCTTGTATTCATTGACTATATTAATTGATTGATTTTGCTCTGTTTTCTCCAATTTCTGCGAAAAGCAAGCTAGTAGATCTAATCTCTTTGCTGCATCCAGGATTCGTAGAATCATTGAATGGTTTGGGTTGGAAGTGACCTTAAAGACTGTTGTTCCAAACCCCCTTCTATGGGCAGGGACACCTTCCACTAGACCAGATTGCTCCAAGCCCTGTCCTATCTGGCCTTGAAAAATTCTGGGAACATGGCATACAAAACTTCTCTGGGCAACCTCTTCCAGTGCCTCACCACCCTCCCAGGGAAGAATGTCTTCCTAATATCCAATCTAAATTCAGTCTCTTTTGGTTTGAAGCCATTACCCCTTGTCCTGTCATTCCGTGCCCTTGTCAAAAGTCCTTCTCCAGGTCTCCTGTAGTCCCTTCAGGTATTGAAAGGCTGCAGTAAGGTCTCCCTAGAGCCTTCTCTAGGCTGAGCAATTCCAATCCTCTCAGTCTTTCCTCATAAGAGAGATGCTACACTAATCATCTTTGTGGCCTCTTCTGGACCTTTTCCCAACAGTTCAATGTCCTTCCTGTCCTGAGGCTCCCAGAGCTGAGTGCAGTGCTGGAGGTAAGGTCTCACCAGAGCAGATTAGAGGGGCAGAATCCCCTCCTTTCTAAAAGTGCCCCCAGAACTCTTGTGTAAACCACTGGGAAACATGACAGAGTGGTATTTAAGTCTCTGGGCTTTATTTTCCTTCCCTGTAAACTCCATCTATTTCCTGCAACTCTGAGCAGTGGGAACATCTTCATAACTAAAGAGTGCTGGGTCAAAACCATCTTTGCTAGACTTCCTTGGAATTACCCAGAAGAGTCAGTTGGCTTGGAAGCCATTTGACCCCTGCATCCCTCAGGCTGAGTACAGTAAGGTGCTGCACAAGCTCAGGTTGGAGCCTGAGGAGGAGCTCTCCAGCTTGTGGCTGTGGCTGGGTATAATGTCAAAAGGTCAAACTCCTCAAACCAGGCTGAGTCCTTGCTCTGACCTCAGTGCCATGGATGCTTGTGCCGTAATGCTGAGGGCTCAGCAGAAGGGAAAGGCAGCCTCAGCACTGCTGCTTCAGAAAAACCAGGGAGAAATGTCTTTTTGTTTTCTCTGGATGGTGTGTTCACATCTGGTTTGACTCAACTCTTCCAGCTCCTCTCGTTACCCCATAAAGGTCTTGAATCCCTGTGAGGATGCTTGCCTAACTGGCCCTCTGAGGTGAAGCTGAAGGGAGATGAACATTGTGTACCAATGCAACTACTAGAGCTTTGAGGAATAGGATTATATGACGTTCTTTAGTTCTGGATTCAGTTTTTCCATAGAGACGCTTAAATGCTTTTGGCTCAAACAAGGCTTTTATCTTGACAGAGCTCAGCGTGTTGTGGTTGCTTGTTGGCCAGGACTGCAGCTTGGTTGGGCACCTGACCTGCAGCAGGGCTAACAGAGGAAACAATGGTTTCCTCTGCTTGAAAGTAGAGAAGGGGAAGATTTCTGAGTGTGTTCATCCATCGTGGGCAGGGATTGCCTACCCTGTGAGATGGATTTAAATGGCCTTCATCTTCACCAGCCCCTCTCTACCTATTAATGCCCAAAATCTGTTTACCAGCGCAATTAGTAGGGCTACTTTGGTAATGTAGGACCAAGATGGTTTATAATTTCTAAGTTGCTGTTTCTGTCCTTTTGGCTTTGCAAGCTTTACAGATCCTCCACATCACCCTTATCTGGGGAAACTTGCTTGTGCTTGCGGTTAGGTTCTTGGTTGTGATTTCTTCAGAGAAGCCTGCAACCAGAGCCCTTTTGGCTAGATGGAGTGCTTAAGTTATTTGTTTTTTTATTTTTCCTCCCCCTAGATTTCTAGCAAATACCTCCTAGAAAATCTGTAAGCTTCCACCTTGACCTAGCACAGTGAACAGCTGGCACTGGTGTGTGCTCAGGTACACAGATGGTGTCACAGATTTGTCTTTAAGATGAGGCAATGCTGATATGGTGAAACATCGCTCTTTTCCAGCATTTGGGCTGTCCATGATAAAACTGAGCACAAATGTAAGTGTATGACTTAACACATGCGTTTTGTCTAGGTCATCTTTCAAAGAAGAGAATGCCTCAAGAAGTGCTGAGCAACAGCTTTCTTGGCTATGCTGAAAAAAAAAAAAACAACCTAGCCCAAAACCCTCTAGAGTGGAATTATTTTTTTCTTTTCAGACTTGAAACTGCACCTCCAGAGCACAGACTATGGGAACTTCCTGGCCAATGAAGCCTCTCCGCTCACTGTGTCTGTCATTGATGACAAGCTGAAGGAGAAGATGGTGGTGGAGTTCCGTCACATGAGGAACCATGCGTATGAGCCCCTGGCAAGTTTTCTGGACTTTATCACGTGAGTACCAGCTGGTCATGAACAGCATTTGAAATGTTGGTGTTCTTCCAGACTTGAGAGCTCTCAAGCTCTCCCTTTCTCAGACCAGCTTTCCACTCTCAGCCCTGTGCCTGCTGTGTTTATGTACCTTGAATGAAATTGTTTTGGTTGTATCTGGAGGTCTTAAACCAGCAGCACCGTATCACTGTGTTGTTAAAGGCTTCTGCTCCCAGGGTGCATGTGCTCCATTGGTACAGCTGCTTGGCTGCCTTCCATTGTAGTATTGATTCAGTCTGTTAGAGGTGCCATTTATCTTTATCCCTTGTGTTAAATGTTTGTGGTTTTTTTTTAAACTGTGGTCCTGCTGCAAAGCATAGGAATGCCATGCATGTGCATTACAGCAGTTGCCTGCTAGTTCTGAGACACTAAGGTTGATCAGCCTTCATCAGGATTGGGGTAATTCTCCTGTCCCGTTCCAGGGGCTGTAGGCCTTCCTCTGGCCCCATCACAAACTGGTTCAGGGAGTTGAGCTGGCCAAAAATTGAAGAATTTTTCCCTTTTGGGGTTAACCTTTGACTGGTTTATTTTTCTTGGACAGCTCAGTGGGATTCAGCAAATGCCAGCACTAGGGGAAGGCAGGGCCTGGAATGCACAGCAGGGAAATACAGGGCTGCAGCAGCCCCAGCACGTCTCTGTCAGGTCATGGAAACACATCGGGCTTCCACAGCAGGTTCAGCTGATGTGAAAAGCTTGAAATAGCCCAGTGTTCTCGAGGTATCTTCTCCAGAGGTTTTGCACAACCTTCTGCTTCCCATTGTGCTGCTCTTGTTTTGTTTGGTAATAAAATGGAATTACTAGTGGCAGAGGGATACCAGTTGTCCTAGCTTGCTTATCTCTCTGCCATAGAAGCAAAATTGACTTTTTTCCTTTCCTTAGTCTATGTTCCTGTAAGCTCTAGTTTGGCTTGCAAACTGCATAGCCAATGGTCTCTTCTAACTACCAAGAAGATGTCTCATGGACAAAAGTGAGTTTCTAGCTCGATAAAATGTGACTTCAACTTGCATTTCTGAGAAGGAGATCCTACTCTACTCTCGAGTGGGATAGTTAATGTGTTACCTATGGTACAGAGAGCCTGGGCTCATAGCAAGCACTTTTGCAAGTGATGTTTAATCTTGCATTTTTGGCAGTTGTGTATATGTTATCCTGCTCATCAGCTACAAGTTTTTGAGTGATGCAGGCTGATGTGGAAAGACCTTTGTGGTTGATAGACTAAAATTTAATTTTTTCCATCTGTGGCATCTCCTGCATTTGCAAATACTGAGTTAACACCTGTATCTCTGCCATGTGCCTTTGTGTTCACTCCTTTCTGTGTCTGGGCACTACCACTATCTCACTTTCTAACCCAGTGGCTCATATCTGTTATTTTCTGGGTCACTGCGCTAAAGCTGTCTCCTAAGCCGTTCCTGTTTTCTAAGAAATACTTTTTACTTACAAGCTTGTCAGTAAAATTTCTGGAGTTTTCTTATTTGGACCCAAGTATGGAGCAAGGCATTACTAAGCTCCCATTTTGCAGCAGTGTTCACAATGGATGAAGCAACTTTTAGTTCATCATCTCAGTTGTATAGAGCAATCACGTCTATTCTCTGAAACTTAACTCTCAAAATGCCTCTTTGCACATCTTGAATTTGCTGTAAAGATATTGGTGCTGTTTTAGCTCGGCAGTACTGGGTGGGTGGTGCTCCCCTGTTGGTTTTTGTTTGCTGTGTTACAGGTTTATGAAAATGTCTCTATGGAATTGTCACAGTAATCACTAATGCTTCTGTCATGTCTATTTAAATACAGTACTTTGGGCAGCACACCAGTATCTTGCAGACTTTAAGACTTTGCTGTTGCCTAACAGTCTCACTTTAAACTAGTGTGTGTAAAACATGATTTGAAAGGTCTCAGACCATGCCTACCTTAGTTATGCACTGCCTGACTTGGTAGGAAGGCTATGGATGGCTGTGGAAATCCAATTCCCTTTTACTTCAGTCCTGTTGACCTTTATCCAGTGTCTACATCCAGCTCAAGTTGTGCAGAAGACCTTAAACATCTTGTGTAATCAGAAAGGCTGGCTCTTACTAGCTGTTGAAATGACTTTTAAAAACTGTTGATCTGCCCTCAACTTAAAGTTTTCGCTTTGATCTTGTTCTGCTTCTGTCACTTTGATTTTGATGAGTTCTCTACAGCAAAACATGATTCTGTGCAGATATCTGTGTCTCTTGCTACTGCAAAATCTCTTCTTGAATATACTGATTCTGTTTGGCACAGAATGTTCCTTCCTCAAGTCATCTTCACTCTCTTACCTCTTTTACTTTTGCCTGCAAAATTTGCTTTAATGCCACTGTCTGCAGTGCTGCCTAGAGGGGGGCAAAAGGTGGAGCAGGATAAAGCTGGTTTCCCATATGGAATGTCTGCACTCTCTTGTAGAATCTTTTGTGCTCAGAGCCCAAGTGTTCAGTTGGGTTTTGTCGTGATTCTGCCGCAGCACTGATGGAGGGGTCTCCTCTGGCTCTGTGCTCCTCACACCAGTGGGGTACTGCTGAAATAGAGAAGGTGTTACCAGCTTTGGCTGGTCCAAGATGGGAGTCACTATCAGGGTATTACAATCTCTAATAACTTGTAATGACACTACAGACAGGTTAAAACAGAAGTTACAGTGAACCACAAGGAGTTTGGAGAGGGTGCTGCTTTTGCCCAGTGGGTGTTAGTATCTTACCTTGATAGACCTAATATTTGGTGAGAGGGTTAGTAGAAAACAGGGTGGACCAGATGTGACTTCTTGGGCTGCTTTTCAGACTGTGTTCCCTGAAACTGTCCCTTGAGTTGTAGTAGGCCTTGATTTGGTGCAGGAGACAAAAATCAGAGATTTTGTCTGCTGACAGTGTGAGGCTTCCCATGCGTGTCCAAAATAGCTGGAGTGGAGAACAGCTCTCTTTGGAGCTGGTAGCACATCCTTATGCCAGTGACCTTCATCTAGTTCAGGCTTGTATGGAGGCAGCTCCACAGAAATGTTCAGCCAAAGGATGTTGGCAGCACTGGGAATGTTGTGCCAGTGCACACAGAGGTACTGTGTTATCCTGCCTGCCAGGGGGATGCTGGGACAAGCCTGTGCCACTTGATTTTTCACTCTGGGTGCACATGCAGGTAGGGGGTGATTTATCTTTGCCTTTTGAACACGACTATTTCCCATTCCATTCTTTTAGGATAGTTAATGAAACTTGAGCAGGAAATGGTAAAGACTGCTCCTGGTAGACAGCTCAGGGCAATTGAGGCACCAGGTGGTCAGAAGAAGAAATTGTACTCAACTGGATGTATCTGTGTGCTAATAGGGTACAGGCTGAAGTGAAATAAAAAATAGTAGAAAGATGTGGAAAATTTGAGCAGAGCTGGCTTCTGCAGGAGGAAAGCTTGAGTTCACTGAGACCTCTTTTGAGTTGTAAACAGAGATTTTTAACATTGAGTGGGATTGTAGGAGGTGTGTCTGGCTCAAAATGGAAGGAAATGTTTTGTATCATGTCCAGTTCAGCTTTGAAACTCACTGCTGCTGGATGTCTTTGTATGTAGTTACCTTTTTGGCCTTCTTAGGACTCCTGGATAACCTCACATAAGATGGGCATATTGAGGCCTGTTGACACTCAAGAGTGGCCAGGATGTGCATGGCTGATGCCAGGAGATGGATCAATCATTTAAAAAACAGTCAGGTTTTCTCCTTCCTGAATGTCCTGTTGGATCTTTGGGGTGGTTTTTAGTTGATCGTTAGGTGACTGTTGTGCTTGTTTTTTTAGGATGCTCAGATCTGACTCAGGACACATTGCTGAGATCTGGGGTACTGTCAGATCATGGGAGCAGCTGTAGACCTTGTCTCTTGTGGCTCCAGCACCAACCTACCAGGAGCCATGCTGTTTGTCCCGTGGAATTATGCCTTGTCATTTCACTTGCCTCTTTGAAGCAGCTCCTGCAGTAGGTGAGGCCAGGGAAAGGAGAAGAGGCAACAGGGGCAGTGCAAGGGCTCTGGAGCAGCGGGTGTGTGTTCTGTGCCTGGGCTCCAGGAGGATGCGTGTTCCATGCCCGGCTCCAGGGAGGGGAGGCCGTGCTGCCGGTGGCTTGCCGGAAGGTGGCACTCCAGCCCCGTGCTGCCTGTCCCCAGGTGCACAGCGAGCGAGGGAGAGGATGGCCACCTGAGGAGGTAGGCAGGAGTTAACCTCTATCCTGAGCGTAGGGGAAAGGACAATGTTTTAAAGCATGTGAACAAAACTGACCCTAGAACGCAGCTAGGCAGCAGCCTCAAAGCAAGGTCTTTGCTCCCCAAGTCACTTGCTGACACTGATTTTTTTAATTTTTTTTTTTTTTGTCCTGTTGTGCTCCTCTCCTGGCACCACACTGACTCTTTCCTGGCTCTGGTTCTCTCCAGGAACTCTTCTGTGGCAAGTGTTGCGTTCTTAGTACCAAAATAAGGGAAATCAGCCAACTTCCTCAATTTGTTTTTTCAAGTGGTGGCTGTAGCTGGCAGCCTCTGCCACTGCAACCCGAAAGCTCAACTTGCTGAGCCTGCTGCAGTCTCCATAACACACCTGCTAGCTCTGCATCTTGCCACGCAGCTCCTTGCTGGAAGTCTGCTGGTGCTTCCCCATGTCTTTCAGCCAACCATAGTAGGCTCTGAGTGATAGGCGCAAATTGTCTGTTAACATCTCTGCTCCAACACAAACAATGGACTGTTTGGCTGAGGGAATGCAGTGATGTTCTGTAGGGCAGCAACAAACAGGTATTAAGTGTTCTTGAAACAGCAAAAGCCACTTCCTGAATTCAACAAGCACATATTGACTTGTGGGATGGAAGTGGGTTTTAGGTTCTTCTCAGTGATGTGCTGCCCTGCCTTTCTGTAAGGGCTTTGTTCTTTGTGTTCGGCTGACACGGTGCCATGACCTGTCTCTCCTTCCAGTGTTCCTGTATATGGTTTAGATAGCAACATTATGATAAAGAATCCTGACTCTAGCCTGCTGTAGCCTGATCAGATTGTCAGCTTTAGTGTTTTTCCAGTGTCAGGGGAAAGGGTTTAGTGGGTTTTTTGGGTTGGTTGGTTTGTTTTTTGTTGTGCGGTGGTTTTTTATTTGGGGTTTGGGGTTTTTTTTCCCCTGTGCCTTGCTTCAGCAGTCTTTTCCCTGCACTGGAAAGTCTGGCTTTGCAGCAGCCTGGTGTCAGGGCTCTGAGAGCTGTTGGGCCCCTTGAACCATCACAGTGAGCTGATGGGCAGAGAAGGGTTTGGTCTTGCCTTCAGAGGAGGAAGCTGCTGGTAACTTCGGGCACTGAGTGTGCTGTGGGAGTGAGGGCTGGGGGCAAGCTGGGTATAAACACATCTTCCAAATCTGATCAAGCCCATCATCAGAGGACAGACTAGGTCATCTTTTATCTTTATCTTACCAGCCAGCAAGGGCTGGGAACCAGGTTCTTTTTTTGCCCTGAGGATGCAGCTGGGAACTTGGCTTTCAGTATGTTTTTGTGGTCACAAGATGTGTTTTTGATGAGGCTGCATGTACCTTTTCCCCTTGCGCATGCCTTTTCTTAGCTGACACTTCCCTCTGTTACCTTCTCCCTGACCCAGTCCTGCTCTGCCTCTCCCCTGCACTGGATAGATCTAGTTTCTGCTGCACAACTTTGAGTTCAATTTTAGTTTTGCAGCAGTGGTTTTTCTGGAGCCAAATTGCTTCAATTGATACTTGAGCTAAAGAGCAGTAATCCTCTTCCCTAGAGTAGGAAGTTGCCTGTCTTCATTCTAAATGTACTGAAGTGTGCATCCTGGCATAACTGTGGAGGTTACAAAATATGACTGCATCCTTTTGAAATCCTTTCCTGCAGAAGGAAAAAGCCCTCCAAATACTTTACATTAGGTGTAGTTCATTGGGGCAAGTGCAACAATCTGAAGGATCTTTCCTAATGCTGCTGTGCTTAAAATTACACTACACTATTTCAGTCAGGTTCCTTGGTGGCAGTGGGGTTAGGAAACAAAAATTACTGTAATGGCTGGGAATCCTGCAATAAAAGGTTTAAGAGCCTTTTCTGACAGAGATTGTTTTGGCAAAGCAGCACAGGTTTCTGACAAACAGCTTCCCTGTTTGCAGGGAGCACAAAGTTGAACTGATAAGCCAAGTTCTTGGAGGGATTATGCAATATTCAAAACAAGAGGGCATGTAGCTAATGGTCTGGAAATGATCAGAGCCTTGTGTCCTCTGGATGTTGGCTTCAGAGCTGCATTTGCTCACCTGCATTCCCAAAGGATGCTGGTCTCATACTGGTTTTCCAGAACCAATGTCTGTGATGATGGACTGGTTTGTGTGGTGGTGACAGTGGGAGTCATGGTGTGACTGTGGGTGGTGTCATTAGAAAGTCAATCTTTGAAAGGTATGTTTCACTGTATATTACGTTGAGGGGATGCTTTATTTCCCCAGACCTCTGGTGCCTGAAAAACACTTCATTTGGCCAGCATATTTGAATGGGAACATAACTGTTCTACTGACCAGCACTGTTCTTTACTTGGAAGGTGTTAACACAGTGCCTGGCAAGCTGTGAGCTGTGGTAATGATCAGAAAAGCTAACGAAATGTTACTGGTGGCAGTAAAGATGGAGCAAAAAGCAAGTGGTGAGCTCCAGATGTCAGCCTGTGTGTCACTCTGGTAATGAAATCTTTGGTGAAGCTCTGCAGCCCTGAGAAAGGGCTCTAGCATGCAAGCCCTGTGTGATTAGGTGAGAATTCATTGCCCCTGGATATCATCCCTGTGCAAGCTTATGCGGTGTCATCCACAGGCAGTGTGTGGACTTCTGTCTTCTTGGGCTTTGGTTAAAGCTGAATTCCTCTGGTGATTCTGTAGTTTGCCAGAAGTCCTTGTACTTCTCCCGTTCTCCTTCTTGCAATCTTTCCCTCGACAGGCTGAACAGAGTGTCTGTTACAGGCATAAAACAAGAAGGGAAGGGAGTGTGTGTATTAGGAGGTTATCAATGCTCCTCAAATCAATTTGTGTGACTGCAGCTTTTCCAGAAGAAAACCTGTGTGCAGTGCCTTCAGCTGATGAACACTCACTGTGCATTTCTGTTCCCATGTAATATGCTTCACTCTTTGATTGAAACCATTCCCAAGGTCTTCAAGTGCTCAGCCTTAGCAGCCTTTGTTTTCCTTTTACCTTTCCATAGATTTGCGTCACGTAATGCTCTAGACAGGGAAGTTCAGCTTAGAGAAAGCCTGGAGACCAAGGGCACTGCTCCTGAAGGCTTGCTGGGGGCATCTTGTCTCCTAGTCCTCTCTCCCAGGTCGATTCTGTAAGCTGGTTTGAAGTCTACAAAATACTTGTGTAGAGCTTTGCCTAAGTACTATGGTATTTAGAGGCTGAGTTAAATCTTTGTCTGCCTCACATGATTTACTTCATGTCAGGTGGGATGATGAATTTTCTTGTGCTCTGCTGGCAGCAGGTCTGTATGCACAGAAATGTTCTGCATATTGGCTGGGTCCAGACCACACAGTCACTGAGAAGTAGGTAAAGGCTTTTAGGCCTCTAAACTCATTCAGGTTTCTTAGCTGTTAGAGACAGTTTGGGGGATAATGCAAACAGTGCAGCCTCTCTTCTTATTTTATATCCTTGAAATGTTTTGGGGTTTGTGCATTACATGTAAGGTAAAAAAAATTGATGAAAATTTGTCTTTTGCAGCTGTTCTCTGCAAAAGCAGCATGACTACATGTTTTTGGTCAATATTTAAAATGTAATTAGTGCTTAAGTCTGCTCAGCACAGCACAGAGTGCCAGGACTCAGCTTTGCATATCGGCCTTATGTTTCTCAAGCTTTGAAGCATCCAGTTTAGGCAACTAGAGATTCTTGCACTAGGCTGCAAGGTGTTCGAAATATTCCCTGGTGTTTCAAGGGGTTTTTACAGATCAGGAACACTGAGTCAGTTTCATAAAGCCTTAAAGTCTAAAGTACTTCTTGTAACTTTTTTCTCGTTAGTCTTTAGTGCAGCTAACACTGTATCACTGCTTGTAAGTTAACAGATGATACCAGTGGAAAACTGAGGTCAGTATCCCAAGAGACCTAGACTAGAGAATGGTAAAAATCATGTGGAGATACAGCTAAATATAGATTAATGCTGAGAACATTCCTGGATACTTGGTTTTGAAAAGCTGCCACAGCCTCTGTAGTACTGTGAAGTTATAACTCTTTGCTCTCAAATAGTCTCGTTGATCTAAGTTTAGCAGAGCACCCACTTACTGGCTGAGTGCCCTTGGTTTGTGGTGGCAACCATGAAATTCTCAGCTTTCTCTTTGGCAGGTTCACGAACGTAGCACTTAGGTGTGGTTTGTGTTGGTGTGACTCTAGGAAAGACAGTGTGCAAAGATAGGAGGAGACCAGCAAGGACACTTTGAGCAGAGACCATCACATACTTTTTCTGCTCTTGCTGTTCCCTGGACTGTCTGAGCTTCAGCTGCAGATGATAGGTGGAACTGCTGCTGGTCCAACATGTTCTAATACAACCTGAAAAACTGATTAAAGGATTTGACTCTGTTCACATCCATTGTCTATTACTCAAACAAGTCTCAGTGAGGCACTGAGATCTTCCTGATGTGCAACATTCCTTTCCAGATCAGGACAGCTGTGCAGTTATTTACTAATGATCTTAAGCCGACCCCACGGATACAAACATCTCAGCTGTTGGCACTATTCTTAGTGTCAGCCACTGCTCTTTTGGGCTTTGAAGTCTGTGTGTTGCTTTCCCCTGTGGCTGCTTAACATTTGGAGCTTAAGAGAGGTGTGACAAGTGGCTCTATGTACCAGCACAGGATCCAGTGGGATATAGACGGATCTGTGTATTTATGCACAAACCCAAGGAAGCAGTGCTACAACCAGCCTGAAACTTTTTCCCTAAATTACTTCTCCCAACACCTCCTGAGTATGTGAACAGGATGAGCTGCAAGAGGGAAGCACTAGATGCTAAAGTGACTACAGTCAAAACAACTTCATTATCTTTTAAAGCTGTTCTAGAATTCATGCTGAGTTTAGAGCATTGCTCTGATCCCACTGGAAATTTCCCTCTTTCATCCCAAAATAAATACATGCTTCTATAGTAATCTGAGTAACTGCCCAATGCAGTCACATAGGGACTTTGGCCTTGCTCACAGTAGTCTGAGTTAACGTCTGATGCTGGTTTTGAAAAGCTTTAAAGTTGCCTGAGCAAGGCAATACCTTGACCCATCCTGACAAAACTCCTGCTGTGCACCTCTGCATTGGCCCACTGCTGTCTGTTGGCTGTGACACTGAGGGCTGTCCTCATGATCCCTTGCAGAGCAGCTGTTAAGTTACAGTTTTGGCTCTACTTTTGGAGGATCCCTGAGAATCTCAGGTCATGCAATGTTCCGTCATTAGTCATGCTTTGTGACCACTTGCAGTATTGTTAACGGTTTCTTTAGTATCCTGGAACAGAAAGCAATAAAAAAACAACCTATCTGCTGTAGGACAATGACTCTTTATGATTAGATTAGATTAGTAAGTGGGGGAGGGAGAAGCTGTAACTGTTTTGGGGTCACTGCCTTACAGGGCTGTGCCTGAGTGCCTTGAGGCCAAGTTGTAAATGCCCCATGTGATGAATGTTCATGCATTTCATGTGCTCCCCTGCTAAAATAGCCTTTTCAAATATTCAGTGAGCCACTGCAGTCTTTTTTGCATATCTCGTTTATCTGTGGCTGTACTTAAGTCATGCCAAAAGGAGGAAACATGCATTGTCAAAGTACCTGTGCATTGCTTTTGCACGTGTGCTCTACTGCTTGATTCTGCTCCATAGCTAGCCATGGGTGACTAGCTTCTGGGTGCTGGCTCTCCCTTCTTCTCTGTGAGGGGTCTCTGCTCTGTCTGACTGCCATACCGTTCAAAACCAGCAGTGAGAATGAACTCTGGCCTGCTGCTGCTGGAAGGAAGGTTTCCCCCACCAGCCCCGCTTTTTTGGCTTTTCTAGGCATATCCTAGCTTGACTTTGTTCTTGTTATCTGAGTGTCACCCATTGCATATTGTTCTGCAGTGGGAGTCGCTGGAGGAGCAAAGATAGTGGCTCCAGTTGTCTCAGACTTCAGGAAGCTATAAATCATCATCTCTTTCTGGCTGTGGATGATACTCAGGATATTTCTATGTTTGCTGACTCTTTTATGTCCTTTAATAAAAAATTATACTCTCCTGTGAAATGTTAGTGACGCTTCTCAGTATTGACTAAAATTGTATTTCTGTGAATGTGAATTTCTGGAATATACCACACCTCTGTTCAGTGGGTGACAGGAAGAGTGAGGCCTGGTGTACCTGTGCATGTCAAACTCTGTCTAGTTTTATGCCCATGTCCCCAGGTGAGCAGAAGGCAGCTCAAAGCAGGAGTGTAAAACATGTTTGTGTACAAGAGAGTTTTGCTATGAAGAGACTATGCAAGTGGACTGAAGTAAGACTTCATGGTGTTGCAAGTGACAAACTACTTCTATTTTCTCATGTGTCCCCGAGTCTGGTCCTCTTATTAGCATCACTGAGAGCTAGTGAAGGTTAAAATGCTCTTGGAGGAGTGTGAGCAGGCATTAAGCATGAAAACTGAAACATTTGAGGCTGGTCAGAACCTTATAGGAGATGAGGAAGATGACAACAAAGTTGCACTATTACACAAGTAGTTGGAGGTTCTTAGAAACACTGCTGCCACCGTACTTAATCTGATTATTTGGGCCTGGGAGAAAATGCCAGCAAAGCCAGGACCTCTGCTGTGGTCTTGGGACAGCTGTGCTGATGGAGGCAGGTGGGTTCTTGTTGAAACCTGGCACAGCAAAGTGATTGTTGCCCCTTCCACAGATAAGAGGCTTTTCCAGCTGCCCTGGCACTAGAAGACTTGCCTTGTAGTCAAGAGTGCCTAAGTCGTGACTGGTTTTATTGGGATGAAATAGGGACTGAATGTGAATGAGGGAGGTCTGGGCTTGCTTGAAATAAATGGAGCTATCATGAAGGATTAGGTATTGGTGCTGGTGTCTGCCTGGCCTTGACAGGCACAAGAAGACCTTTGTCCTGCTGTATCTCCCTTGTTACTGTGAAGGTTTGAAATGCTGTCATGATGGAAATTTGAATGAGAATTCCCCCCTCTGTCTCATGCATGTTAACTCTTCCTGCAGGGATGAATCCTTTGACAGCAAGGTTTAAGTAGGTGAAGTAATCTTTAATTGGTGCCTCCTTAGAGGCCTTGTCATTTGGGCTATAGAGCGTGCATTTCCCAGACCTCCCTGAAGGATGAGGAAACAATCAAGTTAAGGGGTATTAAACAAGGAGGGCCATGCTTTGCTCTCTGGCACTGGAAGCCAGCTGGGTTATCCTTCCTGGGACCATCAGTCTGAAGGCAGGAGCTTCTATATAAGAAGAAGGTCAGATTTTGGCAGCTCTCCTGAAACCTGGCTCTGGCTTTTGTGCTGAGCTGGACTGGGAAGGCATGAATGAGCTTGGTGGGACTCCAGTAGGCTGCTCTGGAGACCTGAGAGCAGAAGGGCTCCAGACATTTTTCCTCAGCTCCTTTTTTGTACAGTTGACTTTGGCCAGGCTCCTTGCAAATATCTTGTGGAAAGTGGTATCTGTAGCAAACTGGGGATAGGAAGTAGGTATTCTGGCATATGTGACCTTCTTTCCTTACCTATTCCTTCTCTGTAGGCTGAGTTCAAGTAACACATTTGGTCTCATGCTATACTGTTGCCTTGCTTTGGTGAAAGAAGTGCTGCCTATGGTCTTTCATTACAGCTACTGTGTTGCACTAAGGAAACTTGCAAGTTGAGGGCAGATGGTGGAGCTGGGAAATGATCTTCTGTATCCATGTTCTGCTGCATCTCATGGAGGACCATCTGTGTTAAGGTGCAGATGCTTTTATTTACCAGGAACCAGCTGCTTACTGCGAGGGACTTACCTCAGTTCTCATAAACAGGCCCTTCTTGCTGTCTTGGAGATTGCAATCATCTCCATGGTGAGAGCTGCACAAACAGGAGGGAAGATAATGACCTTGCAGATTAAAGGGCAGAAGGAGGTTTCCTAGTACGTGAAGCTTGTGCTGATTGCCCTGGTTCTAGATTGAACCAGGAGAGGTAGGCTGCAAACACAGAAGGGTGCTCTGCAAAAATTGTAGGGCCAGGAGGTGCATTACTCAGCCTTGCAGTGTGGAGAGAAAAAAGCTGTACCTGTTTGAGGAACTAAGGTGTGGATTTGATTTGTTCATGGACATGCCCTTTGAGCATATATGAGAGGCAATAAGCCCATCTAATAAAAACTAGCAAAATCTGCCTCTAACTGGCTCTGCTTACCTGCCTTTGATGTGGTTAAAGGGAAACAGGTCTGCACTGTCCTCTTTGTTGGCTTGGAAATACAAAGACCAGCAGCATCCCACTGTATGTCTGGCAAACATCAACAGAATCTTGCCATCCCTGTCCTCACCCCACTTCCAGGGTGCTCGCCTTAAGTTCCCTTTCTTCAGTACTCAAATACCTGTGGGAAGCCTGACCCTAAGCAGAGCTTCAGCTCCAAATGTGCACAGCTCCTTCTGCCATTCTAGTTCAATCGTGATCTCATTTGTTTTGGAGCAGTTCCTGCCAAGGTGCTTTTTTTCAGGTCTTTTCCATCATCTAATTATTTAGAGTTCTAGCAGTGATATCAAGGGAGTGTAAAATGCCACATACTCTGCTCTTCAGCATCTGTGCCTCTTCCCTGTGCTGTTGAGGGATATGTGCTAAGGCAACGTCTGGTGACCAAAAAAACCCCCACATCTCACTTGACGCTTCTCAGGTTCTCAGCTTGGTTGGCTTGTGGCTTATCTGGTGGTGAAGATGCCTAGAGCATCACTGCTGTTCTTGCTGGGGACACTTGGTATTTATGTGATGCCTTGATTCGTTACTTGGACCTTCTACTTGGAGAATGCTACCAGCCTTTCATGTGCTCCCAGTCTTCAGGCCGGTTGTGTCTCTTTTCTCTGGCTGGACTGGCAGTACTGGGAGGTGTTCTTTCTCCTCTGCTTAGCAATAGTAGAGGCCTCACCTGGCATGCTGTGCCCAGCTCTGAGCTCCTCAGTGCAGGAGAAACATGGACATGCTGCAGAGATGGGCCACAAAGGGCGTGTGTTGGTGGAACTTGTGCCAGCGGCTATGATTCCAGATTAAATGTCCCATTGCTGCAGTGCCAAGGACTGAATCTAATCCTGAACAACATAAGTGGAGAACTTAGTTTGGGATGTCATACCTTGGGCTAATGCAAAGAAGTTTGTAGCTTTTGGTGTAGAGGTGTGAAAAACCTTGTGTGTAGTTTTGTGAGGGTGTGAGTGAAGGTTGTGCCAAAGCTGCCAGTCCTGTTGTTTTTGGAACGGAGTGAGGCTGCAGAAATGTGACCCTTCCTCCTTTCACTTGGCAAGATGGAACAGTGTTGCTGGCGCTGAAGCTGGAACCAGGCTTCTCTTGGAGGTGTGTGTGTTTAGGATGAGAGACAGTAGACAAATGATCATGGGGGAATGTTAGGAAAAGCCTTTTCATTGCAAGTGTGGTCAGATGCTGAAGCAGAGCCCCGGGGAGGTTGTGAGATACACATTCTTGCAAATAATGCAAAGTTCATATGAGCATTCAAAGGTCTTTTTGCCTGAGCAGCTAGAGCTGGCCATGCTTGGAACAGGGTACAGGGCCAGAAAACTCCAGAAGTCAGTTCCAATCTTATGCTCTTGGGTGGTAGGTGGTAGATGCCCAGATGGTGTAGTTCAGCTGTGGCATAAATCACAGCCTGAGATTATGCCTGACTGCCTTTTCCTAGGCCAGCATGATAAGCAGAAACTAAAGAGGTGCCTTAGTACTTTGTGGGAGGTGTGCATCTTTCTGGAGATGTTCAAGAGCAGATGATGTGTGCCTGTTGCTGAATTTCATATTACATGTATTGTTTCATTCCTCCAGGTACAGCTACATGATTGACAATGTCATTCTGCTGATCACTGGGACTCTGCACCAGCGTTCCATCTCTGAACTGGTGCCCAAGTGCCATCCTCTGGGAAGTTTTGAGCAGATGGAAGCTGTGAACATTGCTCAGACGCCTGCGGAGCTCTACAATGCAATCCTGGTGGACACTCCCCTGGGTGAGTGGAGCCATTCAAAATACCTCTCAGCTGTGTGTGGTGGAACAGATGTCCCTTTCTCCCCCAGTCTAACTAGCTCCAGCTAAGCCTAAGTTGTGCTCCAGGAAGACAAAATGGTGGGTACAGCTGTGGCTGTTCTGCCTGTGGTGGCTGGGCTTGAGTTCAGGTTTATGCCTGTCCTGTGCCATCTTTTCCTCTGGAGATCCAGCTAGCTCTGTACCCTTCAATCAGTGTCCAGGCCAGCACAGTGGTAGAGCAGACTGCTGGAAAGTTTGGTTTGTGTGAGCCAGGTCTTGAGTCTCCTTAGTGAAAGGCTATTGGGTCTTCTGCTGGAATGAATCACTTGATTTCCAGCACTTTTAGTTGGACCATTGGGTAATTTCTGGTATGCAATTTTTATAGATAATTATGGAGATCTGCACATGCCCAGTCTTGTTCTGAGACTACTAAAATTAGCATTAGTTAAATGAAAGCGCTTTACATAAACAAAAAACAAACCCAAACAACCACAGCAAAACAAAGAAATCTCCGAAAGCCTTTAAAATCTCATTGTATAGCAGCATCCTGGACTGAAGTATATTGTCTCAGGGATACAGGCTTGTTCAGGAGGCACATAATGCTAAAACCAAGTGTCTTTTGAGCAGCTAGTCAGAGAGATAGCTTCTTTAAAGATAAAAGGTGTAGGAAGTGGTTCTGGAGAAAATATGGAAGTCTTTTTGCAGTAGTAGGGGAGGTAGTCACAGGTGACTTGCTAGTTTAGCATCTGTGGGCAAAAACGTAGTGAGATATGCCTGAGTCAGTGATTAGTCATTCTTTTGGGGTTGCTAAAAGGAGCAAAACACTCTAAGTCATCATACCATCTTTGATAGAAATAGTTGGGTTTGGAACTGAAAGTGCTTTTGCAAATGCTCTGTGTAATAATGGGGCAAATGAAGTAGTTGTTGTGGAAAAATGACTTGTGTCCAGCAAAGAAGAGAGAATGTGCCTCAGGAGATCTGGGTTGCAAGGCAGGGCAACAACGCAGCAGGAGAACTGAGACTCTGCATGCAGCTGAGTTGAGCCCACTTGTAGGGATGATGTGTGGGAAGAAAATCCTCCTCACAAGTAAGTGGGAACCTTCCCATTTTGGCAAGAAGATAGAACAGAGTATTTCAGAGATATTATCTTTTAGAGAGAGACCTTAAAGCTTCTAGCAGAGTACGGAGTGAAAATGCCCTGTGTCAGTGGTGAGATGGTTCTGGAGAACATGGCTGGCAGTTGAGGGTCTTTGCCTGTTGCAGTCATGTACTTGTACATGAGTTGGTTTTGCCTGCTTCAGCCCGGGCTGGGCTGGCTTCTCCAGACCTTTGCCCTGGCCATGCCCTTGGGGCTGTGTACCAACCAGTGTGGCATTTCTTCAGAAGGGGAACATGGGGAGTAGCTGTGTTGCCTAAACAAGCAGGCATGCAGGCTCCAGTTGTTTAACTTGCACTCTTTCCAGTGACCACACGCAAAGAAACAGCAGCTCTATCTCCTAAAAGGACTTGAGTAGCTACGTGGCTTGTTGGGAATGCCTAACCCCAAATGGTTTTCATAGGTTAACAGGGCAAAATAAGACTTGCTGTAAGCCTAATTTGGGATATTGGAGGGCCAAGAACTGAAATAGTTGTGTACTCATTCCTCAGCTACTCTGAAGTAGCCACTGCTTAGCTCTCCAGGCTGGCCAGCATGTCCTGCAGTAAAAACCAGTCCTGGCACACTCTGTTTGCGTTTTTGCCAACCATCGGAAGCAGTGTTCCTCCAGCCACGTGGCATTGGGCTCTAGTGCTGCAAAGAAACTTTTGCTGGGTTGATCTCTGTTCAGGACCCTCCAGACTGACAGTGTGGCTGCTGTACCTCCAGGCAGCTCATGCTATAAAAGCAGTGCAGGCCAGAGGTGTGAGCTTGCATCACAGCTGGTTTGTTGCACAGAGCAGAGCACTGGTCAGTTCTCAGCACGTCTGTGGTGTCTGTAACCCACAGCTGGACTGCGTAAGCTGAGACAGATCAGATTTCTCTTTGTAGCAAATTCAGCAAAGTTGGTTGCTGAGTGAGAGTTGAAGTCAGGAAGTCCTGTCAATGGGTTTAATTGTACCACTCATTTGGTAGCAAGAACACAGCAGCAGCATTATATTACACTGTAGATGTACAAGACTCATCTATATCTGCAGCTTGCAGCACCTGTATTTGGTCTGAAATCTGTGTTCTTTAGGTGGCAACAATTTTTCCAAGTCCCTCCCAGAGGTACTCTGGCAAAGTATGTAGGGCTGAGCATACTACCAAGTCCTACTAGTTTATTTTGTCTCCTGTTGCTAACTTCCAGCTAGAGAAATAAAAGCCCTTGGAAGAAGTGGAAAATGAGACTGATAGACTTGACCAGGAGAAAGAGCTCTTGACTCCAACCATGACCAGTGTCATGTGTTATAGGAGCTGCGGCATCACCATGCCTTCTTAATCCCACTAGGATATTGTAGAAGGAGGGAGAAGCATCAGCTCCTTGTGACTCACTAGCTGCTCACAGGTGCTTGAGCACTCCTGCCATGCTCTAGCAGGCAGTTCAAAGCTGCCTTGTCACCTCCAAGTGCCTGCATCTGGGAACAGTCTGGGGATTGCTTATTTTTAAATACAGGCTGCTCTATCACTGATATTGGGGGCTAGAGCTGAGAACTTCTGCTGGGAATAGGCTGTTGACAAAACCATGGGACTAAGGGATGAAGAAAGATTTTCTTATGGGAACCCCAAAAATTATTATAGCTTAAGGAGCCACGGTGGAGCCTGAGGTTTTTGAGTCATGACGATTTGGCTGCTGAAGATAAGGGCCCGGCCTAGGAGGGGCAAACTCAACACAGGGTGTGCTTTTGCCTGGTATTGTTGAAGAATCTGGAAAGTGCTGAGCATGGGTCTGGTTAGGGCAATGCTAACTCTGTCTCTGGCTCTGTTTCAGCTGCTTTCTTCCAAGACTGCATATCTGAACAGGACCTGGATGAAATGAACATTGAAATAATTCGAAACACCCTGTATAAGGTAAATGAATCACAGAATGTGTTAGGTTGGAAAGGACCACAGTGGGTCATCTCGTTCAGCCTCCCTGCTCAAGCAGGGTTATCCTAGAGCACATGGCACAGGATTGTGTCCAGATGGTTCTGGAATATCTCCTGTGAGGGAGGCTCTGCAGCCTCTGTGAGCAAACATTTCCAGGGCATGATCACCTGCATAGTAAAAAAGTTCTTCCTCGTAGTCACATGGAGCTTCCTGTGCATCAGTTTCTCTTGTCCTATGCTAGAGTCTCTGAGAAGGGAAGGAGATGTTAACTTGCTGATTTATTCCTAGCGTGGTGATTAAACATGTCAAAGACTAGTTACATCCATTGGCATGTAAATATAGTGCTCCTGGAGAGGCCTGAAGTCCACTCACACAGCTCTGCTGAGTCAGGGCACTAGAGCTAGGCAGAAAGGAGGATTTTCTGGGAGCTGTCAAGAGTCTGTGCAAGAGATTTTGCAGAGGTTGTGTATTTGAATTTCCTCATGCCTGAGGCAGGCAGGAGAAGTCTGCTCCCTCACCACACAAGTTCAGAGGTGTAGTTAACTGCGTTCAAAGTGACTAGATCTTAAACTTGGTTGAAGGACTCCCATTGGCTTGGCTCCCTGTCTTGAGCCTTTTCCAAACACCTTCCAACAGTCTGCTCAAGCCTTCCATGGCTGTGGTTGGGGTTAGATGTTCTTGGTAGAGCAGTGTAAAAGGTGCAAGCTGGGGAGAGTATTGGCAGAGGGATATGGAGGGGCTAAGGATCTCCTTCTTCTGAGCTGTCATTTTCTCTGCAGGCCCTGTCTGGTTTTTGCTGGCAGTGTCAAAGTGTGTGTTTATGTGCAGGCTGTGGCTATCGCTCCATCTCGACTCTCTGGATCAAGGGTGGGATGTAGATTGTATCTGTCAATCTTGTTTTGGCTGGTCACGGCCAGCCTGCAGTCAGTGTGACCTCTTCTTCCCAAGGAAGCTGTGGCCTGTTTGGAGAGGCAGAGAGCAGGTCAGGCGTGAAGGGAAGAAGGCAAAGAGGGGGAGAAGGAGCGGTGTGTCGGCAGTCATGCCCAGCTGCCTGTGGCCTCTGGCGTGTACTGGTCTTTGCTGTAACGGAGAGGGGAGACCTGTGTGCATAAACACCACAGCCTTGAAGGGCGCAGGCCTCGGTGTTGACATGAGGCAGGAGGAGGAAGGCAGGGAGCAAAGTGGGCACAGGGAAAACTGGTTGGGAAGGAGGTGGGAGTCATCCCCTTGGATCCCAGCTGCCATGTCCTTTCCCATATCCTTTTTGAGGCTTGATACTGCTTTGTAGTCTGCTCTTCCTACCCGCAGATGGAAATGTAAGTGCCTGTAATGCCTCGTGTGTGCTGGCACTGGTTCTTGCTAAAGAGCAGCCCCTGGGGAGTATAGGGGCTCTGTCTGTAACAAATCACAGGGATGAAGGAGCGGAAAAGGTGACTGCTGCTTAGACTCTACTTGAAGGCACCTCTCTCCCCAGGGACTGGAAAATGTATAATACAATGCAAATGAGGGAAATAAAATCAGGTCTGAAATCTGCAGAGAGCTGCTCTGAAAAACACAACAGGCCTGGGACAGATGCCTGTGTCCATGTGGAATTGGCATGGGCAGGGGAAGTGCTATCTCCCAGACGTACTGGGGGTTTTTTTAGGGAATATGTGAGTGTGTTGGCAGAAAGTTTGAGCAGGATTCATCGGAGGCAAGCTATTACAAAGGCTTCTTGTTAGCAGTGGAGGTTCTCAAATGGAAATATGGTTAGGATGGGGAACAGGTTAAAAGTGGTCAGTGCTTAGTGTCGAGTGCAGTCAGCAGCCAAGTCCTGCAACGGAAGTGTGCTTGCATTGTTATCTTCAGTGGTTACTCCCTTTGTTCCACCTCTTGTTGAAGTGAAGCCAGCTGACCGTTGTCCTTTTCTAGTGAAGTTTTTGTAGGAACCAGCTGAAGGAGCTTTGTGACTGCACAATAAAATAAAGCAGGCGAATCAATGTAGATAAATGTGGAGTGGTGTATGGGAGAGGCAAGGAGGGAATCCTAACTCTGCTTATACAGTGAGGATCTTCCAGTTCCTTCCTACTACTAAATGGACTCTTGGGTAGTGATTGACCTAAGCAAGTGCCTGTCTACAAGGTAACATGTTCCTAACAGTAGAGAAGAACTGCATGAGTATCACTGTGCTGCTGCATCCATCTGTAAAGTGTGTTTGACCTGGACACTGTCACATTCCACTCAGAGTATGAACAGCAAAACAGGAGAAGGTGCTAATGGAGCCACGTTTAGAGGCTTGGGTATGATGACTTCTGTATGGAAAATTATGAAAACAGGCTAGTATTCCTCACCTGCAAGAGGAGGGAATCCAAGCTGTGGTGGTATCTGCCGATAGTGTTGGAAAAGACAACGTGGATGGACAGGCCACAGGCCTATCTTCAGACTGGATTTGAAGACAGATGAGGGTAGCAGGAGGCAGGGGGTGGGTTCATGAAAGGGAAAACCCATTAAGGATCATTAAAGGTGAAGACACCCTCATTTTTGGGGTAAGGGCTTCAGGATACTGGAGTGTTTCTGTAAGTTGCTGTCATTAGGAGGGCACTCAGTGCAGCTGTTTATAGATCGTGTTTCCATGGTGTCTGTGATACTGGATCCCCATTCACTGCTGGATATTTGAATTCACCTATACCTTAGGTTTGTGCATGAGCTCTGATAAAGGCAGAGGCAGTGACTGAATCTCTTCTCCACGTTCCCTTTCCTGTCAGCCTCAAGCAGTGTCCATTATCCATGTCCTTGTTCCTGGGGAAACTCTGCAGACTGATGCTCTGTCTCTCCTACACCTGAGCAGTGTTGAGTGCTGGAGAGGGGAGAGGCTTTCTTTGATGTGTGATGCTCACCCAGCACTGTCCTCTTGCACTGTGTGGTAACAAATATTTACAGAACACAGTAATCCAGGTGCTTTCCTAGTGCAGAGGCTGAGTGTCCAACTTGTACATTCTTGGTCCATCTTCAGTCCCAGAGTTATTGTGACAGAGAGGTTTGTGGTGTTTCAGCATCCTTTTATTCCATCCCTTTGAAGTGATTCTGGTTGCAGCTCTATGCCTAGGGAGGTGTTTTATCACATGATCACTTCTGAGAACATTTTTGCTGAATGATACTTTTAGCCATCCACAGCTTTCTTAGGCTCCCCCTGGGAGACACAGTCATCTTCCAGATGGATTACGGAACATCTCTACAAATGACTATGTTTCCTGCAGGCGCAGTGTTGCTGTGCCTGCCCTTATGTTTTCTGCAGTGCTCCAGTTGGAATAGAGACCAAGTGGCCGCAGTGTGAAAAGAGAATTAGAGGGAATGGCTGGTTTCTTTCACAGATGTCCTGTCTCATCTCTTGACTCTGCTTACGCAGCGCTACTTTCTGAGTGTAGGTCTTGCGGCTATGGTTGTGCGGCTTGGCATGTTTGTGGAGGCCAGAGCAGGGTCAGGAAACCACGTGAGACTTCAGTAAATGAGTTAGACGACTCAAAGGAGAAAAATAGGCTTTAACCTTGCTGCCTGGGGATCTTGCCCACAGTAAGCTCATACAGTCACTTGAACAAACCCAACCACAACCCTTCGTGTCTCTGGCTTCTGGGGAAGCACTGTCATTGTGTGGGCAAGTTCACATGGGGCCAGAGTGGTTGTGCTGTGTTACAGACTGTCTGGGAGCCTCCCTACTTGCTGTCTGTCCTCTGCTGAAGGGTCCTGCGAGGGAAGTAAGTGAAGCTGTGTAGAAGAATGCTCATCTGCTCTCTCTCTTCCAGGCTTACCTGGAGTCCTTCTACAAGTTCTGCAAGACACTGGGAGGTACCACGGCAGATGCCATGTGCCCAATCCTGGAGGTAGGTCTGGAAACCCCCAGAACTGGATGGTATTACAGTGATGGTCATCACTCACTCCTTGCTCAGGCCCAGCTTGTCTGCCAATGTTAAACATTCTCCAGATACTCTTCAGCATCCCCATGCTCACTCGACCTTCTCACTGGGAGACCTGGGGAGCACTGCCTGTATATGACTTTGGTTCCCCAGGAACTGACCCATTTGTTGCCTCTGTGGCAATATCTTCATACTCTCAGTTGGATAACAAGCAGGAGAGCTACCCCAGCTGTTTGAGTCACAGCCTGTCTCCTTGCCAAGGCTTGCTTGGTTCAGGAGCAGTAGGTGAGGGACACTCCTTGACTTGAGCAGGATTTGGCTTGTGCTTGGGATGGGGATTTCCTCACCTGGCTGCTCCTCAGGTATCAGCTACTGGGCATACTGTAGCCTGCACATGTGCCCTGCCCTGGCCAAGCACTGGAGAGCTGTAAACATCCTGGCAGCATCCTTATGCTGCTCTCTGATGTGGCTCTGTGCAGAGCAGCATTGATATCTGCCAGCCAGTCTGGTAAAGATGCTGCATCCTAGGGTGAACCACTCTTTTCCCGCAGTTTGAAGCTGACCGGAGGGCTTTCATTATCACCATCAACTCATTTGGTACTGAGCTGTCCAAGGAGGACCGAGCCAAGCTGTTCCCACACTGCGGCAAGCTCTACCCTGAGGGCCTGGCTCAGCTGGCCAGGGCAGATGACTACGAACAAGTGAAAAACGTTGCTGACTACTACCCTGTGAGTGCTCTGGGGTGAGGGCCATGGGGAATGGTACAAAGACCTGCTCTGGATCAGAGCTGCTTGGGGATCTGGGGAACTTGTGGCTTGACAGCTTGGGGACAGAGGTGCCAGTCTTCTGCGATGCGGTTGGTTCTGTGCACTGCTTGGCCAGGACTTGACTTGCCTGAGATGTTGTCTTGTTGGTCATTGCTGTCATTCCAGTAGTGATTGGGAGACAATGTTCCCTGTCCCAGGGTGTGGGGACTGCCCTTACCACCAAACGCTTGAAGTGTTGATGTAGCAGCAGTGACAGGCTCTGCTTGCCTGATTTGGGAGTGGAAATTTGTCTTCAGTGAGAGGTGGTGTTGCCCCATTTCCAGCCCTGAACTCTGGTTTAGTTGAAGGGGAGGTGCCGAGCTGGGAGGACACATTTGGATTTGTCTGTGTTCAAGCCACTTTGTGTATGGCTGGGGACCTGTTTCGAGTCAGTGTCCCCTTACTGAGCAGCCAGTGTGTGTGTAGTCACAGGGGTCTGGCCCAAGCACTCCAGTCTGTACATGGAGGGGTCTGTACCTGATGCCCCTTTTCTTGTAGGCTCAGAGCAATGATCTGCCTTTGAGAACTGCAGATTTCAGAGAAGGGGCAGGACTCTCAGCTCCCTGTCCTCTGACTTGACAGGGTGGCTGGAGTATCTGTCTGACACAGGGGGCCCCCAAGTGCTGCTAAACTTGGGTGCTGGGTATATCCTCATGTAATGCCTTCCTACAGGAGTACAAGCTGCTATTTGAAGGGGCTGGCAGCAACCCTGGAGACAAAACCCTTGAAGATCGGTTCTTTGAACACGAGGTGAGTGAGCTCCGAGGTGCTTCTAGACATGTGCCATTTGCAAAGCTCCACGTGGCAGGAAGCTGGTCTGCTGCCTTGTCAGCAGTGCTGTGGATGAGCAGGGTTTGGGGGAAGGAGAAGCATACTTGCCCTCTGCTCCTGCATGAGAATGGGGCCCTGGCATAGTGCTTGGCCTGTTTTGTCACCCAGACAGATTGAAACAGTGTGGGGAGGCATGTTTGGGGGTGCTGGTGGATATTTGGTCCATCAATAACAAAACCAGAGTGTAATTATGTGGAAAAGGAGGACTTTCATGGTACCTGAGGTATAAATATTTCCTCCTTCAAATGTCAGAGCCTGTCCTGAGCCATGTGCTGTAGGTTAGAGCTGTCCTGAGGACCTAGAGAGATGCAGAACAGGATACCTGTGCTGAGCCTTCCAGCCTGCTGGGAAGTCATGGGCCCTTCCAAGCAGCTCCATGCTTGCCTTGACCAATTCCTCCTATAAGAGGTGAACATGTGACATGTCCTCCTCTGGGCTTTCCCCAGGTAAAGCTGAACAAGCTGGCTTTCCTCAACCAATTCCATTTTGGAGTCTTCTACGCCTTCGTGAAGCTGAAGGAGCAGGAGTGCCGCAACATTGTGTGGATTGCAGAGTGCATCGCCCAGCGGCACAGGACCAAGATTGACAACTACATTCCCATATTCTAACTCTGCCCTGCTCCTGTCCGACCCTCCTGCCCTGGAGTCCGGAGGGACCCCTAACTCCCTGAGTTGTCCCTTGCCCAGACTCCAGGGATGTCCCATCTGTGGAACTGGATCAAATGAGGAAACTGTACAGTTGCTAGTTAAATTATTCACAAGCTGAAGTTTGAATTGTGTGTACTGTGAGATGTCCAGAGGGACCAGTGGTCCAGTCTTAGCCTTGTGCAGCAGGAGGACCTCCTGTTGCATATGCAGTAGTCCCAGTGTTCCTGTACTAATCGCTGTGTGCGCTTATGCTCATAGAGCAAGCTTGAGCTGCCTCTGATGGGGTCCCACTGCTTGCAGAGAAACTGGTCAGGTCTGCCATGGCTGGGGGGCCCTCTGTCAGTGCTCTGCACGCCTCCTACTCAGTGTTGTTCCTGTGAGATGTAGTTAGAGTGTGGTTTGTAGCGTAGCCCATGCTGCTGTGCAATCCCTGCATCCCCTTGTAGTGAACCCTGACCTGGGAGAGACCAAGCAGCCCTGGCCGGAACTGGAATGGAGCCTGTGGGAACGTGAGGGCAGAGCCAAAATGCTTGTGGAGCACAGTCTTCCTACTCTAGCAGTGTTTGCACTTGTGCAGCCTTGCTGTGTCTGCAGAAGCAGCTCTCGTCAGTCTCCCTGCTGCCCTGGACAGGGCTCCATAAGCTGGCTGAACTCCTTCCTCTTGTGGAGACCCACAGCTTGCAGTTTACTGTCACAATCATGCAAGAGCTGGGGCTCCTCTGGGCTCTGCAGATGGTACTGGATCCCTGCACCCCTCCACGGCAGATATCAAGGCTCCTCCCCTGCAGAGGGTGGGTTGGCACTGCCATGGAGCTGTATGCCACAGCTGGCCAGGGGACAGAGCAGCCTTAGTCACCCTGGTGAGGGCAGAGATGTCGCAGGCTATGTCTGTCTATGGTCTGGTGTGGGAGCCAAGCAAGCCCTGGGCATGGTGTGGCAACCCTGTTCCTTGCTGCTCTGTTCTGGCTAGCTCCTACTTGCACTTGAGTTCTGGGACACGTGCAATGGCAGCAGAGAAACGTTGCTGGTGGGAAACGTGCTGGATGCTGCTGGGAGGAAGGATCAATGGAGAGCGGCTCTGTCCCAGCTTGTGCTGTGGTCACCTCTCTGCAGTTTGTTTTCCTGTGATCCCCTCCTCTCTACACCAATAAATATCTGCCTACTGCACTGTGCTTTCCTGCTTACTTGGGCACCTGCTCCCACAGCCCCAGGTGGAGCCTCCATCAGCCACAGGGAATCTGGTAGTTGTGGTAGTGGAGCCTGGTGTAGCTCCTGCATGAGTTGGAACACTTGTTTCTACCACAGGCATAGTGGTGGTACCACCCCTGAGGCCCAGGGCACTCCCTCCAGCCCAAGCCATGACACTGACCAGATGCTGGGTGCAGCTGGGTGCTGAGATAATGGGTCCCTAGGGGGTGCAGCCTTAGGGTAGTGATCCACAAGGTCAGGGAGCTGCATGGCTTTGTCCCTGTGCGTGGGGCTGTCCACGTGTGGCACTGTCACCCCTTACACCCTTGCCCCAGCAGGGCCACAGGGGAGGAGCAAGGACCAGGCACAAAGTCTTCCTGGCAGACTGACCCCTTTTCTGGGAGTGCCTGTGGCACCTGCTGCTGCATTCAAAGCTCCTGCCACAGTGCTTGGGGCAGTGCCAGCCCTGACCCAGCTCAGCTCTGCCCACAGACTGGGCCTCCCTGAGCAGCATCACAGTGCTGCACTGCAGAAGGAGACAGTTGGAACCTGCTGGAATATCAAGAATGGATTTATTTAAAAAGTGACAATCACGTAATTCATCTCATGAAGAGCTCTGCAGCACTGGCAGCCTGGTCTCGGCCCCTGCGCTCGCCGGGAGCACGTGGAGTGTGTAACGAGTGGCAGGGAGGCAGCAGCCACAGGGTCCCAGCCCTGACCCAGCCAAGAGGGGATAGAGACAAACAGCTCTGAGAGCAGTAAGGAAGGTAGTAGGTAGCTGAGGAGGTACATCCCAGCCTGTGGTGCAGAGCTGCTGAGTCAGGCAGGGATGGGCCTCTTGGAGGATGCATGGTTAGAAAAAATACAAAACCAAGGTCTCTAGAAAATGTTGATTCTTGCACAATAGAAAATAGATCTACCTGATTTTGGAAAGAAATTTGGTTTTTAACGTCTAGTGCTGATTGTTCCCCCACAGTGCGGGAGGGCAGTGCCTTTGGCTGCACACATGCTTGGGGGCTGGTGTGCCTGGAAATCCCAGGAGAAGGCCGGATGTGGGCCGAGGTCAGGCCTTCTTCACATCATTGTGGTGCTCTCGCCGCAGTGCTCGGGGCAGCTTGGGGTTGATGAAGAATCCTTTCAAGAACAAGTCTCGGACAAAATAGGGCAGGTAGCGGTGTATGAAATACATGATCCCAAGGCCCTGCCCTGGGTAGTAGCGCACGGCTGGGTTGGCAGCCAGAAGCCCGTCTGTGATGCTGTTCACCACCGCGCTGAGATCCTCCACTGCCACCTTCATGAACTGGATGAACTGCTGGTTGATCTCCTCCACATAGTCCTCGCCGTAGGCCTGCAGCAGCTCCTGGGGCAGACTGGCTAACAGCTGCTGCTTCTGCAGGTTCCAGAAGGCAGGGTCACACGTTGTCCCTGCAAGGACACAGTCGCTGTGAGCTGTGTGGGCCCTCCACTCCAGCGCCCTTGCCATGGGTGCTAGCAGCCCCAGTCACCCTCCAGCCTCACAGGCAGGTCCTGCTGAGACCCTGGCAAAGATCTGCCACAAGGAAAGCATGGTAGTAGCACCATAATGGCTCATGATACCTTGGGACTGGACCACAGGTCTTGGACCCTGCCTGCAGTGGGGATGCTGCTACCATAAATGTGACTGAGCTGCTTTGACAAGCCTTGTGGTACATGATCTGCTGGCAGGACTTGATCCTGACCCTCTTTCCAATCCACCAGAGCCCAACGACCACAGGATAGCCACTGTCCCCAGGGACGTGGCTGGAGATGCTCAGAAGCTGCATGCTTGCACCACCCACTGCTCATCCCCTTGCTCCATCTTCTGCCTCCCTGGGATACCTGTCTTTTGCCCATGGGCACAGGCAGGGGGTGGGCACTGACCCTCCTACCTGTTTTGTAGTAGCCAGGCAGGATGAGGCTGACTTTGATGCCCCAGGGCTGGAGCTCGCTGCGGAAGGTGTCCATGAGCAGGCTGAGGGCTGCCTTCGAGGTCCCATAGGCTGCCAGGCAGGGGAAGGGCATGTCACCTGGCAAGAGTGAAAGGATGAGTGAGCCAGTACTCTGGCAGGCACAGAGGGGAGTGGGGGGAAGGGCAGGGCTAGCATAGGGCTGTGTTCCTGGCCCATGCTCAAGGAAACGGCTTAGGGTTCGTTTTGCTGAGAAAACAACTGAAATTAGCTGCAAATTAATGTTTTAATGTGGGGGGGGAAGTGGTGAGGGAAGAGGAAATTGATTTTGCCTCCCCATCCAGCTAAAGCTTGGGATTGTCATCCCCAATGGAGTATTAATGTGTTTTAATGGGCAAGAAAAGGGTGGGGGAGAGGAAGTCAGTTTTCCCACCCTGCCAGGGCTGTCATCCCCAGTGGAGGTGCATGGGCTTGGGTTGCCCATGGTGCCTGTGACTAGGCTGCCTGTCCTCAGCCCCCATGTCTCCCCATGTCTTGGTGCCTGCTGTGGGGTTCAGCAATGCTGCCAGCTCATCCTGATGCCAGTTGGCTGGGAAAATGGGAGTGCCTGGGGGATGGAAACTGCACCATTCCATGGGGATGGCTCGAGCCATGCCTGGGCTGGGGGTGCCAGGCATGCCACGCTGGAGGGAGGCTGCTCACCTGCAGGGCTGCTCACAGTGACAATGCGGCCACCGGCAGAGCGGAGCAGGGGCAGCAGCCCCTTGGTGAGCTCCAGGGAGCCGAAGAAGTTCACCTCCATGCAGGCGCGAAACTTGCCCAGTGGCGAGAGCTCGGCGTCAGCGATGGTGTCATTGAAGCCAGCGTTGTTCACCAGGCCCCAGAGCCCTGTGGAGATGGGGTACTCGAAGAGGTGACCTGAATGGGGAACCCTCACCCTGGGATTCCCAGCTGCTCCCCAGGCTAATGGGGGATCTGCAAGGGAATCGTGGTGTGCCCCGGGAAAAGCAGAGAGCTTGGCAGAGGCTGTTGACGCAGGAGCCTGCTGGGATGCAGCCCCCTGTGGGGGCACATGGAGGCTTGGCACTGCGGTGCTGGCTGCAGGCTGAGGTCCCAGGGAGTTCTGTGCTAAAGGCTCCTCCTACCTGTGCTGTTGGTGTGGGCCTGGATATGCTGCAGGACACGCTGGATGTCGTCTGGCTTGGTCAGGTCCATCTGCAGCAGCGTCAGCCTTGGCGAGCAGCTCCGGCGCAGCTCCTGAGCGCCGGGACTCTGCAGGTCCAGCACGCTGGCGAACACCCGAAAGCCCATGATGTCCAGGTGCCGGGCTGTCGCCTGCCCAAAGCCCGAGTCACATCCTGAAAGAGACCAGAGGAGTCTTGCAGTGGCCAGTGACAGCCACTGTCTGTCCACAGCCCCCAAAGACCCCCTAGCTCTGCCTCTCCAGCACCAAGGATCAACCCCAGGAACTAAACATCCACCCCAGCTTCAGTTTCCCTTGCCTGAGGACCACCTCGGCTCCGCGCCCTGCTGTAGCTCCTGATTCATGAGGATGTGACCTTGCCCTGGGGCATTCGCAGGTCACGGAGCTGCTGTTTTCTTTCTCTTGCGGGAGGAAGAAAACACTCCCTTTATCTGCAACCCCATCGCCCCGAGCGCCTCCCTGATTCAAGGTGCGGGTAAACCCGCAGGAACCAAGGCACCGGGACAGCCTAAAGCCCTGCAGCAATGCGGAGCCTCAAAATAGCCGCTAAAAGCTCCATCAAGCACCATTCTGAGCTGGCATAAGGCTCTGTGGGAGACTTTAGCCTCTTGCCGAATGCTTTTTGCCTCCCAGAAACAGTGGCCAAGAAGCAGAGCACCCCCACGTCTGGCTGGGGGATGAGGGGATTAAAAAGGGTGAGGGGAAAAAAAAAAGGCATTCCGGTCTGCTCCTGCCACCCTGCATCCTTCAAGGGAGCATCCAAACTGGATGAACCACTCGGGAGACTACTGGTGCTCCATGCCCGGTCCCAGCCTCATTGTCTCCATTTCGGCTCAAAAAGGGGCACCCCAGGTGACACTTTCACCTGCAAAGCCACCATCGGGGTGGCTGGGGGACAGCCCAGGCGGGAGCTGGCTGTTGCGGGGCGGTGACAAGGCCAGTGGCCAGGGTGGAGCGGCCGGGATGCAAACAAACAGCGGCAGCAAGGTACACGCTGTTCCCGGGGCCGATGGCAGTGCTGATAGCTCGGGGAGTCCGTGCTACGACCGCTGCCCAGTCACATTAACCATTAACAGGTGAGCGCTGCAGGGGCAGCCCCATGGCCCAGCACCCTCCTGTCTGGCACCTTTGGGTGCTCTTGACGCTCCTGAAAACGGACCCTGTGCGGCACCTGGACCTACGCTGGGATGGATGCAACAGGGGCACTGGGGACTGTCACACGTGAGATCCCAGCAGCCCTCCACCAGCCTTGCAGGGGGGAACAGAGACTGGCTGCTCAGCTCTTCCATACCCTCAGGATGGGATCATGCACTTTGAGCTCTTGGGGTGCCAGCTAAGCCATCAGCTCAGCCTCTCTGTCCCAGTCTCCAGCTCAGTTTTACATATTGCTGCGTCAGAAACCTATAGTTAAACACCTGGCCAGAGGCCAAAATGATAACAGAGCCCGGAGGTGCTCAGCTGGCAGGAAGGGGCTACAAGGACCTCCCTTTCCCGCACAACATCCGAGACATCACGGATGCATGCCAGGCTGGCTCAGCATCACCCCAGCATTATCCCTGGCATTGCCCCAGCGTCACCCCCAGCACCCCAGTCTGCAAGGAATGCTGAAGGTGCTGCCGGTGCAGCACATCCACCTCTTCCCTCCCCAGGAACAGCACATGCTGCCAAGCAGACAAACAGATAAGGTGCGTTTCACCTTTCCCAGCAGTGCAGGAGAAAACTGCAATAAAGATAAGGTTTAAAAATAAAAGTGCTCGTGGCCACAGCCTCACCGTGACGCAGCTGACATCAGAATTACCTGCATTGCTCCCATGCAGCCAGCAAGAAAAGCTTCCAGTCCAAACATGAAGCTTCCTATCACCACATAAGTCTCAAAACCCCAGGAAACATCCCAAAAAGTGGAGACAGGTTTGCTGGCTTCTTACAGGCAAGTCTGGCAAGGAGGGAGCAAACACGGCCATGTGCTGTCCAAGTCAGGCAGGGTTTGTTTTGCCTTAGAGGAGCGGGGCAGTCAGAGGGTTTGTTTCGGAAGTTCTAATTTATTCACACACATACCAAAAAAAAACTCCTGGGAGGCTGGCGGGAGGCCCAGGGCCAGGAGGGTGAGGATGCTCTGGTGTTATTTAAGGTCTCCGCCGCTGTTCAGCTTCCCATCCGCTGTGCTCAGGCATGGCCAAGAGTGCAGGGAGGGACAATGAACCCCCTGGGCCCATAACACGTGGCCCCAAAGCATGGCATCTTGCCCAGGACCATGTTCACTCCCCATGGCCACCAGCACATGAGCTGCTGGCCATGCTGGAGCTGGCGCAGGAGCCATTGCCGCTGGCTCGGCCCCGCCGGGAGTGCTGGAGCCGTCCAGTCTGTGCGGCCCCGACAAGGCTGGCGCTGGGCTCACCGCCCTCCCAGGATGCTGCATCACGAGGAGATGCCGGCGCCAGTTCCCCCCGCCCCAGCTCCCAGCTTGCCAACTGGTTTCGCAGTCGTGCTGGAGGGAGGGACATGGTCAGATCAAGCACGGCAGAAGCCCAGTGTAAGGAACGCAGCAGAGGAGAGCAGGTACCTTGAAGCCCCCCATCGCATCCCCACAGGTCCTGCGCCAGCAGACAGAGGCTTTTGCTGCAGCAGGAGCAGAGAAAAGCCTGAGTCTAGGTTGAAAAATTCTGCAGCCCTCTGCGGGCTCAGCAAGTCGGGACAAACTCCTGCACCCGGGGCCGGACGGCCTTTTGCCAGAGCAGCAGGTCAGCAGCAATTCCTCAGGACTTTGCAGAAGCTCCAGACACTTCAGTGGCTCCCCCAGGAGTGAGACACACAAGCCTCCACTGGAATTTTGGCATGAGAAGCCCCAGCTTACCTCGAGCAAGCAAAAAGGTTTGGCCTTCAGCATCATCATAAAGAGTGCCCTCCCACCCACTCAGGGAGGGCAAAGAGGACTGACCCCACAGCATTGTGCATCCACTGCCCAGAGCTGCTCCTCACTGGTGACAACAGAGCCACCGCCGGGGCTGAGCTGTGCAGCTCCCAGCCAGCCTGCACCGCTCGCTCGTGCTTCCTCACTGCCAGGAGCCAGCTGAAGCTGCAGTCCCGATTTGGTGTGGACACATTTCTTTAAGGTGAGTCAGGCATGGCACCCTCTGACATTTTGCTGTCTCAGGTATTCACCCTGCACCAGCACCAAGGCCACCACACAGAGACGTGCTCAAAATTAGTGCTACAGTTTGCTGATTGGAGCAGGGAGGAGCAATAACACAACTACAGCCTGGGAGCTGCCGAACCACAACCATGTGCCTGCCCCTGCCCCCACTGCTGGCACGGTATGTGATGGAAGGCTGGTGGCACAGGTCTGTGGTGCTCACCCCAACACAACCTAGGAGTGGCTTCCCTTACTAAGCTGTGAGCTGAGAATCCTCATCCATGAGCCATGAGCTGTGCAGCCTCATTCCGGAGCTGTGGAATTGCAAGCTGGGCATCTTAATCCCTGAGCTACAACCCAAGCATCTTCATCCCCAAACCATGGACTGTGTGCTTCCTCATCCTCAAGCCATGACCTGTGAATTCTCATCCCTGAACCACAAGTTATGCATCCTCATCCTGAGGCCATGACCTCTGCATCCTCATCCCTGAGCCATGCACAATGGGTGAGGACCAGCAGTGAGAAGCACAGCTTGGCTAAAGAATTCCCGTGTGGCTGCAAAACTGCCCAGAGCCTGGTGGATGCAGTGGCAGCTCCCTGGAGCTAGTCCCTCCACAGCCACTCCAGCTGAGGACCCTGGTGTGGAAGCTGAAGAGGGATTGCCCCAGTTGAGCACCCCTGTGATGGACAAGCTCCACCAGGGTCACCTTGGCAGCGTGGTCAGTCAGCAGCCCCAGACACCTGGCAGTGAGGCGGCTGGAGGATCCATCCCTTGAGGATACTCCATCTGCCATCGACTAGGAGCTTGCCAGCTGAGTTGGGCACTCAGAAGGGCATCACCTCCTCTCCAGCTCTGCAGGCCATTGCCTAGGTGCCCCCTGCTGCTCCCCAAATCCCAGGATATCACTCCCACCTCCCCACAGAGCTTTAGGGCTGTGTGTGCCACCACCCTGTCTGAGAGGCCTTGCCAAGATGGATCTGTCACCACTGTCACCAGGCTCAAGGACACCGGCAGCCGTGGGGTGGAGCTGGGGTGCCAAGGCCGGATGGATTAACATGCTGAGCCACTTGTTTCCATAGGCTCAAGCTCAAACCATGCTTGGGATGCCAAGCTAAACATGGCCTTTTGGCCCTGACACGATTCACTGCCACCTTGGATCCAGCTTCTCTGGGCATGGGATGGGATTTAGCCAGGCAGCACTGCAGGGAGGCTCAGCTGAGTGCCTGAACAGGCACTGATCCCAGCTCAGCTGTTCATCTCAGCTCCATTCTGGGAGCGTGGGCACCTCATGGATGTGGAAGCACAGGACAAGGTGGCATCAAGCCATGGGGATGGTGCCATCAGATGGGATGTCAGTCCTGCAGAGGAGCTCAGGGAGGAGATCCCTGCATAGTGCAGGTCCAGGTAGGATAAAATGCCCAGCAGAATCCTGTGTGGGCAGGGCAAGGCTCTGTGGCCCAAACCTTCCGGATGCTGCACACATTTGGAGCAAGGAGTGATAAAGGGGTGATGTCAGCCCTGGGCAAGAGGGAACAAATTCTTGGCAGGGCACAGAAGAGGGAGCAGAAGGCAAGAGCATCTGTCCCCACAGCAGCTGGGCCACCACAGCCACATGTCAGCCCCATCCTCCCCAGTCAGGCATCAGCCACCATCTGCCCACACCTGAGGTACTGCTGGCAGACTGGGGCCAGGAAGGGGGCACCCACAGCCCTCAATACATCACAGCCAGTAGCATTGCTGTCCAGAGGAAACACCACACCAGCCAGTGGCTCGCATGGCATGCCATGTCCCCACTCCCCACGGGAGCAGCCCTCACGCCCAGACACAGGCAGATGGGGCTGGGGTGGCAGCAGGCCCAGTGATGCTGCTGCTGGTCCTCAGCACCCGGGTTCAGGAAGCCACAAGCCTAATTACATTAAATTAAAGCCAGAAGATGCCTTTAGGGATGACCCAAATCCCATCCCCAAATCCCTAGCAAGTAGATAATCAAGCCCCTCACCCAAGCAGAGTGGGTGGGCATCCCTGCAAAGCCTCAGCCTCATCCTGAGCAGGACCTCTGCCAAGGGGGGCACACACTGCCCCTGCTCCTCGAGGACCCCCCTGCATGGCACAGTTGGCACAGGCAGCCGGAGGAAGATTGCTGATGACTCCCATAGCCCAGGATAGCCACATCCCTCCAACAGGTCCCATGGGTCAGACAAACTCAGCCCCACAGGGAGACCCATGACAGAAGGCAGAGCTGGGATTGCCCTTGCAAGGGGGTATATGGATGACCCACCCCTCCCTGTGCCGGGGACAATAGCCAGATGGTATGAATTACTATGGATTAGCCAAGTTCCTGGAGCCTCAGAGTCATCACTTCCACCCAGGAAGTTATCTCCCACTTAACAAAGAGAGGGGGGGGGAAATCTGATTTTCCGCCTAGACAACCAACACAACCAGGCAGAGATGATGAGGAGCCCCGAGGCTAGTGTGGATGCACCCACAGCTTCTGGATTAAAGCCCATTTCTCAGGAGCTTAACCAGTGCATCAGTATTGGGGACTCGATGGCACAAGAGCAGCTGGGCAATAAAAAAAGTGTCAGAGGCCACAGCCCTTCCCATCACTGTCACTAAAAGCCACCCAGACACCTTATCCTCCACCAAAGCTGTGAGCAGCAGATGCTGCTTGCAGCTGGTGGGGCTAATGAAGGCAGGAGCTTGTTAGTGCAGGACAGGAATGAGCCCAGCCACCTACCCCTATTCAAAGCCAGTGCCTGGTGGGATGCTCAGGGAGGTCAGGATCCAGGAGATAACCCAGCCCTGGCATGGCAGTGATGCTGCTGCCAGTGAGCAGCAACCCTGGGCTCACAAGCAGGTGTGGGGGAGGAAGTGCCACCTCCAGCATCACTGAGACACTTCGCAGAAAGAGAGCACAGGAATTTCCTAGAAGCAGCTGCTCACCGCACCCCTGGATGGCATCTTTTGGCAGCCGCTGTCTCCACCGAGGGGAGATCCTCTCCCCAAAGAGAGCAGTGAGACTCTCACAGTCAAGAATTTGAGCTCTCAGCAGGCAGGGATGAGTGAGAGAAGACAGCAGCACAGACATCGCCTGGCACAGGCTGTACATCAGAGCTAATCTGGGATGAATGGATGGATGTCCCTCTGAGATGTGGAAGTTGTGAAGAGCTGTGGCAATAATCGGGTTAATAATGCTCTTCAGAGGGAACACAGTGAACTGAGAACACAGAGCTGACAAGCCATGAAAGCCGTCCATCAGAAAGAACTGTCACTGGGAAGGACACCCATGGCCCAGGGACAGCTCGACCAGATCAGTGCCAATGGCAAGCCGGCACTGGTAACACATCCACTTGGGCTCTTGGAGAGGGAGAGGCTGGGTAGGAATCAGGCTGGGAAGCCAGAAAGCTCCACCAGCTATGTCTGGAATGTGACACTGAAGATGCTCCTGGGGAATAAAGTTGTAGCAGTAAAGCCATGGCTGGGGTGCCTGCTGGTGGGCAACTCTGGTCTGCAAAAGGACTCTCCAGGGACTCGCAGCAGGCTGGAGAACCTGCAGCCGAGCCCATATCCATCTCTCCTGTGTGCTAACAAGCAAGGAGAGGCATCAGGTCATGCCTAAGGTCTGCTACAGGCAGGGCTAATCCATCCACAGGCAGCTGAAAGGAAGACCAGCTCTTCTACGTGGACCACCATGAGTCATCACCACCCAGGGGTGTCTCAGGGAAGGTGTTTCTAACCAGGACAGCAAAGCACCACAAAAAGCCATGGCAAAGCCATGGCATGACCAGGAAAACCTCTAGCTGTATGGTGGGACAGGTCAGCCATGGGAGAGCCCTGTAAAGTGCTATCAAGGACAGGGTGCCAGTCCACCCACAGCACTGTGGGTAAGTCACAGGTGATGCCAGCAGGGACAAAACAATGGTAAGACAGTGCTGGCCAAGGCAGCACCCTCAGAGCAAGCCCAGGGGATCATGATGTTAACCACAATAAGGCTGTGGCAGTTTCAATGGAGCTCTACCAGTCCAGAGGTATTTTGGTGATGAGATTCTACTTTGCTTGTAAGGTGCCATCTCATCATTTTCCTTGTCACAAGAATAAACTCCCACCACATGCCACAATTCCAGGCAAGCAGGAAAAGTGCTGCAAGCCCTGCCCATCCCCACATCATGATGGTCTCTACAGCTGCACCAACTATTTTCTCTTGCAGCTTCCAGATCCGTGTGAAGCTGGGGACTTTTTTTTTTTTTTAGAAACAGAGCTAAACACTTGAGCAAACACCAACTGAGTTTCTGCCAAGACAGCTTTTGAAATACACTGAGCTGTTTAAGCCCCCAGGCACAGAGCTGTGCTTCATGATGACCTCTAGCCACACCAGTCCTTTCCACACACAGTTTAAGCTGTCCCCTCCTCACTCTTCACCTGCAGCTCTCACCAGCTCTTCAGAGTAAAAGTTTGAGTATCGTAAGACTACTTTGGTGCATTTTCCCCAAAATACATGAAGGTGGCCCTCCAGGCTGATGTGCTTGGACATAGTTGTGCTGACCTGGGCAATGCCAGGGCAGCACCCACATGTGCCCTTCAGCTTGGGCAGAGCCCGGCACAACAGCTGAAGGGCAAGGGTGAAATTCACCCTGGGATGGCTGCACACCCCAGGCTGGAGCTTGTCCCCACCTGGAAACCAGGACCCTGGAGAGGAACAAACATTGTTCACAGTGGGTACTCATAGCAGGGTGAGTCCCTGGTTATCCAGAGAAGCTGTGGACTCCCCATACCTGGAAGTGTTCAAGGCCAGGTTGGATGAGGCTTGCAGCAACGTGGTCTAGTGGAAGGTGTGCCTGCCCATGGCGGGGGGTTGGAATGAGATGGTCTTCAAAGTCTTTTCCAAACCAAACAATTCAGAGCTTCTATGATTCTGAGAGGCCAGATATTCAAAGCTGCCACAAGACATCAGGGCAGGTACCTGAGCTTTCCAGCCCATCCCTTCTCTCCATTCCCAGCCTGCCTGGGAGTCACTCGCCATCTGGCTCCATGAGGTCAACCACCCAGCAAGAGGAAGTGCTGCCGCAAAGCCTGTAAAGCCAAAAACTGCTTTTCAAGATTACAGCCTCAGAGCCAGCAAATCCCAGGACAGCATCGTGTGTGACAGGGAAGCCAGCTCCCAAGGGGGAAGCTGATAAAGCTCAGGGGCTGGCAGCTCTCCAGGGGAGAAGGAAGCAGAAGTGATATGTTGCACATGCAGGCACATAGAAACTGAGACACAAGAATGGGAGATGAAGGATGTACCACAGCAGCTGAGGGGAGCAGGGAAGGAGGTAACAGGCACATGCTGGGGAACTCAAAAATGAAAGGTCCTAAACTGTACCTGTAGCAACACACTGACAGCATGAAGGCAATTTTTCTGCTTTATCATTGAAAATTTGGGCATTTTCCACCTTATCATAGAACAGTTTAGGTTGGAAGGGACCTTAGATGTCATGCAGTTCCAACACCCCTGTCATAGTCAGGGACCCCTTCCACTAGCCCAGATTGCTCCAAGCCCCATCCAGCCTGGACTTGGAGGCTCCACAGCAGTATCTCAGATCTGAGATGACAGGAGGGACATCAGGAGGTAAAGAGGTACAAAAGCCCTGCAGCCTTTCCTCCTGGGGAAAAAAAAAAAAACCCCTCCAGCTGGAGTTTTAGACCAGCACTGAAAGAAGACTATAGGGAGAAGGCAAACGCCTGCCCAGATTTGATGGAAACACCTTGAAGAGCCCCCTGAAACAAAACCCTGGCTGGGCAAGTCCACCAACCCTGTGCTGTGCTCCCAGTAGTAAAAGCAGCAAACAGCTCTTCTGTAACCAGATCCTGGCTTGAGGGGAGCTAGACTCAACAGTGGGTAACCCAATCCCAGACCTCATTAAAGATGTGCTGCTCATTGGACTAGAGGGCAGCAACTGCCTACACTTCTCTCCCTCCGAAAGCATCCGTTCCCATCTGACAATCTCATTTCAGCAGGGAAGTCTTTGCTTTGTTGCTCTCATGTCCCCGCATAACCCCGAGGCTAATCAAGCCAGCTTGGGTTTCTCTACCAACTCCAGTCTCCCACAGTATGAAACCTCAATGCGTTTTTCCTCCTAATTAGCTGTGCTCATCATTTTTGGTTAACGGTGCTAAAAACTCCCACCTCAACAGGTCTGTGTCATTAGTAGGCTTCAAAAGTGCTTATTTTATAGATAAGTGAGAAAAAGCCGAGTGCATCTATCCACATGCCTGCGGTGAGCAGGGGTAGGTATCTATTTCTGAAGAAATCTCACGTGGGAAAGAATCCTAAATCCATGGAGGGCTGCTGACAAAGTGGGGGGAGAGCTTCAGCCCTGCAGATAGAGGCAGAGAAAGCAGCTTTCCTGCTCTGTTCCCAAAAGCCAGCAGCAAACCCTGTAACTAGAGTTAAATGTTGCTTTTTTTTTTTTTCTTCAAGTATACCAGGAATTGCTTGTACACCAGGGCTGGAGTTTGGGTGTTTGATTTTGGTGCTGTACCACCCCTCAGCTTGGAGGCAGCAGCTGCCTCTGCTGTTAATTTTTAATAGATTCTGAAAAAATCAGAGCAATTTCAGGGAATAAGCTGATTTTCAGCCTTCACTTAGAGAATCGCAGAATGGTTTGGGTTGGCAGGGACATGAAAGATCACCTAGTTCCAACCCCCCTGCACTTAGGCTGGGGAAAGATCCCAGGTACTCTGAGCTGGATCACTGGCTCCAGAAGCACCTATGGAGAGGTGCAGCACACTTGCACAAAGCATTTCTCATGGTGAGGCTGCTGGCAGGCTCAGCACCAAACACGGGCTGTGAGCATGCCATGCAGGTGCTCCAGCCACACTGTGGTGCAGAGGTGCCCATCTCAGAGGCAGCCCTGATGCTTTGACCCCTGACATTTCTCAGTTACCTTGTTTAGCTGGAAAATAGATCTAACACAACATCAAAGTCCAGATGAGAGCAATGCTGCTTTTTTACCACAAAAAGTGATTTACCTTCATGGCAGAAAGCAAGAGTCCGAACATCTGGATTGAATTACTCTGTCCTGCTGCAGCCAGCAGATGCTTCAACATCTGTGGAGTCCATGGGAAACACTGAAGCACCACAAGTTGCAAAGCCTCTGTTAACCTTGAATGTGATCTGAAGCTCTGACCCATTTCAGATTGTTAATGGGGCATGCGATTGTAACAAGAGCACTTCACCAGGAAAACCACACTTCCCCTGCAGCCAGGAAGGAGAAGAGGACAGGGCAGGTTTGGGGTCTGGGCAGCTTGACCTACCAGCCAATTTTACTCACAGAGATTTGTTAGAAGACAGACCAATCTGCAGGTGTTCCTGGCTTCATAGGCTGCACCAAGGAGGAGCAAGGATGCAAGAAACCCAAACTACTTCTATCAGGCAGCCATCCTGATGTTTGGGGTTATTGGAGAGCTAATTCAGGTACCACCATCATAGACAGAACAACAATTCACTATTTTCAACTTTTCAGCCAAGCTGAAGCGTGCAAACCGATACCTTGTAGCACAACTCCTGTCCTCCCTCTGCTCTGGCAAAGCCCTGCAGGCAGGCAGACTCTATGGACTGGTTTGCATTCCGTGCTTTCCAAGGATCTGCAGTAAGTCGGGCAATTGGCTACTGTCCAAAGAACCACCCCACACAGTCACACAGGGCAGAGCTACACAACAGCAAGAGGCTTGCACTTCTCCAGCTGCTCAGTGGACCCCCGGGATGCTCCTGGCTATCCCTCCACCACCTCCAGGCACACAGATGTGTTGGATGGTTTAAATGGACTCACTGAATTTCACAGGCATCTGCTAAGACCACAGGGACAAAAGGATGGTCCAGGTTCATGTCTAAACTGACCCAAACCTTGCCCAAAGCACTGCCAGCCTGAATCTGGAGAGGCCAAGAAATGGCATCTCATCACCTCCCTCCAAGACAGCTGTCACAGACCATTACCCCAGCCCAAGCTCCAGAGTCTGGACTGCTTTTTATATCAGTTCCCAGTGGGAAGAGGTACAGGATACAACACCCCTTTTCTGCTCACACAACTCTGAGGAGTTCAGTGGCCCTAAGATCACCCAGCAGTGCTGTTTCACATTTGGGAAGGGGTATGCACACACAAACCAGCCATTTGATGTTCAGAGCAAGCAGCTCCCAGTGAGCCACTGGCACCACTGGCCCACAGGTGCCAACCAGCAGCAACCAGCAGCACCCTGGGGTGCCCTGTCACACACCATGGTGAGGGATGCCAGATACTGGCTGCCTTGCAGCTTCTCCATGCTGGATCAGGCTTCAATCAGGCAGCTGCCCATAGCCAGCCTGCCCACACCACAGGCGTGTTGGGGTCCCTGTGGTTTTCCAAGTTTGGCCAAAGGCTGTGCCAGGCATGGGCTCATCTTCAAGGCAAGGGCAGGCTCAGGACAGCAAACCAAGGGAGGCATGGTGGAGATGGCTGCTGTTTCCCTCCCAGCCCAGGCCAAGCAGCTGATCTCTGCTCCCCTCCTCACCCCCACCATCCTCCTGGGGCTGACCTCTCCCAGCCCCCAGCTGCACAGGAGGGCATTCTCCTCCTCCCTGAAAACAGCTGTGACATCCCCTAGGAAGACAGGATTAACGCTTTCCTCACCCTCTGCCCCCAGCCAGGCTGCATTCACTAGAGCCATACTCCTGGAAATGATGGACCATTGGGATGCAGAACAAAAGCCTCAAGGTCACAGCCCCAGACAAACACAGCACTGCAGGGACTAGTGACCACTTACTCTGCTAGCCCAGGGGATGCATCATGGGAAAGCACAGCATGCCTTGTTCCCTGCTAGCAGCAGGCAGCTGCCCATCCCTACTCCAGCCAAACCCCAGTCCCCTGTGCAACAGCCGAAATGCAAACCTGCAACAGATGGGAAACACCACAACTTTCCAGTCCCTGCTGCTACCACAGGGTCAGCAGCTTCACTCTGCAGCAGCTACACAGCTGCTCTGCTATTTTCCCACTGAGCTGCAGAGTTAGTTTTCCTTCGATCCCTCCCATAACTAAGTTTTATTTAGCCAGTGATGTCCGGACCAGCACATGGGGCTGGAGCATCACATGCAGAGCTCAACTTAGGGTTGTTCCCAGGGAGAGTGGGCAGCTGGAAGAGCTGAAACTCATCACCTGGGAGATAAAACAGCACTGCAGACACCTTCCCTTGCCCCAGACAAGCATCACTGAACCTGCTGCAGGATTATGACAGCAGTCAAGATATGTATACAAGGAAGTGATGCCCAAAGCATTTCAGGCTGAGACCTGCACTGCTTTATAGGGAGGGAGGGGACTTCTTGCCATTTATCAGTTGACCAGCAAGGACCAGCACAACGCACAGTGTGGCAGAAGCTCTGTCCCCGACCTCACACACCTTCACTGAGGAACAGCATCCCCAGGCATCCAAACCCCATGCTGCTCACTCTGCCGGGCTTTGTTTCCCATTGGCAAGAGGAGGAAAGCCAGGCTGCCTTTCTCCCAGAGCTGATCCTTTCCGGCTGCTCCCACAGGAGACACCAGCAGCTACTCAATACCTAGTTGCCAGGAGGTGTCTGGAATTAATCCGTAAAAGAATCAGGCTAATTACTATGCAAATACTCAAGTGAGGGATGCCATCCCCAGCAGAACAGCCCTTGCATCTGCCCCTTGGCAGGCACTTGCTGGAGCAGCAGGATGGAAACGCCGATCCCGCACCGCAGGCTGCACCTCCAACCTGTAAAACCACAAAGTATTTACAGCCAAGAGCAAACACATGAGAGCTGCAGAGGTGCCACCTCAACGCACTGGGGCAAGAACACCTTGTTCCAATCACTGACTCACTAATTATACAGGCAATGCCAGAGAGCCAGGGCTGCCAGAGCTGGTGTGCCACAGGGCACCTGTGAGCGCATGGCTGTCAGACATGTCCTCCCCGGGCAGCCCTGCCCTGCTGCGGCTTTGACCTTCACTCAGTTGAATCATTCATTCATCTGCTGCCTTGCTTCTCTGCTCTTCCTCCTTCAGAGATGATTCTCTGCACTTCCCACTGGTGCCACAGAACCCTTCAAGCTGGAAGGGGGACCAAGGTCTTAATTTTCTAGGAAGCCCGCAAACTGCCTTCTCCAACTTCAGAGCCTCCAAGCACAGCACAGATATTCCCACCAGGATGCAGGCTCCTGTCCTTGGGAGCACTGCCAAGGTCATACCCACAAGTTTCCCTTCCCTCTGCATCCATGCGGAGCCAGCAGCACCTTCCAGGCACGCCTGAAGCAAAAATCACCTCAGCTCCAGCACTTCCTCCTCACCCTCTCCACTGCCATTGCCTCACAGCAAAGCACTGCTGAGCCCAGCTCTCATCCTCCAGTTCCACTGACAGGAGGAAGGAGTAAGAAAACCATGTATATACCAAGATATCATAAAGAGCTTCAGCCACCAAGCCAGAGCTGTGCAAAACTTGGGAGCACAGCACACTCCCTGAGGAGCAACCTTCCCCATGGAGGAGCTCTGGGCCAGGCAGCCCAAAGAGGAGGCAGACAGCAGCTGGGCAACTGTCCCAATTTCCCAAGGATACCCACACAGTACAGGACCTTGTCGCCAGCAGCTCCCTGGACAGCACTCTGGATGAAGCAGTGATGCTCAGCCCTGGGTAGCCAGCTCTGTTGTAGCCTCTAGAGGTACCATGAGAACCTTTCCAAGAACAAGTACAACTCCAGAGGAGAGGAAGGGAAGGGGAGAAGAGGAGAGGGAAGCCCTTTGGCCAGCTGATGGGTTCGCAAGCCACCGCTCCAGCTCTGTCCCATCTAATCTCGGGACTTGCAGGGGAAGCAGCTCTCAGCATCGTGCTACAACTAGTGGTCAACACTCGAGGGGCCAGTGCAACTCCCTGCTTCGGGAGGCAGACACAGCCTGGCCGGTTCTGCTTGGATGTGGAAGAGGATGAGGGATGCGCTGGCAGCGGTGGTTGGTCCCCAGCGGGACCCCACTGACAGAAGCGTCCCGGTGCCTGCGGGACGCCCCACTCCACTCCCCGCCGAGCCCAGGCGGTGCCGTCGGGGCGTCGAGGCCGTGGCCCCGCACTCACCTGTGACAAGGACGGCTCTGCCCGCCACCGGCAGCAGCCCGCGGGGCGCCGCCCGCCACAGCAGCAGCCCGGCGGCGGCGGCGGCCAGGGCCAGCCCCAGGGGCAGCGGCAGCCAGGCGCGGCACAGGCTCTGCAGCGCGGCCAGCAGCGCCAGCGGCAGCACCAGCCCCCGGCCCAGCGGCGGCCCCAGCCCCCGGCCCGGCCCCGGCGCCCGCCGCGCCGCCCGCAGCGCCAGGCTGCCGGCCAGCGCCGCCCACAGCGCGCCATGCGCCCAGCGCTCCAGCCCCGGCTCCATCCCGGTCCCGATCCCGGGCCCGGCACGGCCCCGCCGCTGCCGCTCGCCCGCCCCGCCGCGCCCGTTTATACCCGCCCGGCGGGGGAGCGGGGCGGGGCGGGACCGGCCGCCGCCAATGGGAGACGGGCGGGACGGGAGCGCCGGGCACCAGGAGCCGCCGGGGCACCGGGAGCCGCGGGCGCTGGGACCGGCACCGGCGGCCGGGGAGGGGGAAAGGCGGAAAGGCGGAGCACTTTGATACCCACAGCTCGGCACGGCACGGCTCGGCTCGGCTCCGCTCGGCTCGGTGTGGCTTGGCGCGGTACTGCGCAGCACGGCTCGGGACATCGTGCTGCCTGTGTAGGCACGGTTCGGCTCGGCTCGGCACGGTTTGGCTTGGCTCAGTCCTGCTCACGATATTGTGCTGCCTGGGTAGGTGCATTCAGTGTTGCTTAGTCTGGCATGGCTCAGCTCAGCTCTGCTCGGGACATGATGCCACCCAGGTAGACACAGATCAGCTCAGCTCGGGGCATTTTGCCAGCTCAGGAGACACAGCTCATCTCTGTTCAGCACAGCTTAGTTCAGCTCAGCCCTACTCAGGACACTGTGCCACCTAAGTAGGCACAATTCAGCTTGGCACAGCTCAGTCCAGTACAGCTCAGGACATCATGCCACCTCGATATGCGCAGCTCACCTCGGCTCAGCATGGCTCAGGATATGATGCTACCCAGACAGGCACAGCTCAGCTCAGCAAAGATCAGGACATGATGATGTGCCAGGTAGTCACAGTTCACCTTGGTTTGGCTCGGCTCGGCTCGGCTCGGCTCGGCTTGGCTTGGCTCGGCTGAGCTCAGGACATTGTGCCACCTCTGTAGCCACGATTCAGCTCAGCTTGGCACTGCTCAGCATGGGACATGATGCCACCCAGTTAAGGCACAGCTCATCTTGGCACAGCTTGGCTTGGTTCAGCTCAGCTCAGCTGAGCCCTGCTCAGTACATTGTGGCACCTCAGTAGGCGTGATTCAGCTTGGCACAGCTCGGCTCAGCTCAGTGCAGAGCATTGTGCCACCTAGATAGGTGCAATTAATCTCAGCTCAGCTTGGTTGAACACAGCTCAGGACAGCTCGAGACACCCAGGTAGGCACAGCTCAGTTCGGCTTGGCTTAGCACAGCTTGGGACATCATGCCATGTACAGCATGGTCCAGCTCATCTTGGTACAGCTTAGGACAGAACACCACCTAGGCAAGCACAGCTCAGCTTGGCATGGCTTGGCTCGGCTCGGCTCAGCATGTCTTGAGACATCATGCTACCTAAATAGGCACGGCTTAACTCAGCAGAGATTGGCATAGCTCAGCATGACTCAGCTCAGCACAGCTTAGAACATCATGCAACTAAGTAGGCATAGCTCAGCTTGACTCAGCTCAGCTCGGCTCAGCTCAGCTTGTCACAGCTCAGCTTGACACAGCTCAGCTCGTCTCAGTCCAGCATGGCTTAACTTGGTTCAGTATGGCTTGAGATGTTGCAGCACCTACGGCACAGCTCGGCTCAGCTTTGTTCTTTGTTCAGCACAACCTGGGACATCGTGCCAACTAGGTAAGCACAGTTTAGCTCAGCTTGGTTCAATTCAGCTCAGCTCAACTTGGTTTGGCCCGGCACAGCTTGGCTTGGTGTCTCTCCAGGCAGAGCTTCCTGGCAGGAAGTGGCATTGCATCCAGGGTGGCTTAGCACAAAGGAGGCTTAGCACAAGGGAGGCTGCCCAAGCCAGAACTAGTGCCACCAGCACCCATGCTCCACTGGGATGTGGGGAACACAGGGCATGGCCACTACCAGGACCCTGATCAAAACCCCTTGATCATGTCTCCCTTCACAGGGTGGTGCCCTCAGACCCTGCTGGGGAAGCACTATTCGGGCACTGGGACACCTGGGTCCTAGTGCCTTGGCCAGCCAATCTCAGTTCCTCCGTGCCCACAGCCAGCAGATGAGGTGTGAATCTTTCCCAGCTATTCCATGTGACTTGGCGCCAGTGACTCCAGTTGTATCCCAATCCATTTCTCAGCACCCGGAGCTGGCAGCACTCTGCCACTCACCTACCTGGTGTTGTTCTGGGGCTGCAGCTGGGTGAGCCATGCTGGAAGGTCAGGTCCTGGCTTGCCCCAGCGAAGCTTGGGGAAGCCCTGCTATGCAGCGCTGGGTGCCAGGTCCATGCCACCTCCAGCAGCTGCTGGCAGGAGCTCCCTGCACCACCTGGCTGGGGGGCAAAGTCCTCTCTTTCCCAGGTTAATTACACAGGGTAATTGCTGCCGCTGGGCTCGCTTTATTAAGCACCTGCTTTAATATTTCACCAAGTCTCCGTACTCGGTGATCCTTCGTGCGTCCCTGCCGTGGGCCTGACCCTCAGCACTCCGCATGGGCTCTCACGTGCCAGCATCAACACTGCTCTCCCTTCCTGGTGGAGCCGGGCTCTGCCAGCTGTGCTGCCATCAGCATCGGCTGCCCCACCAGACCCCGCGAGCCCTGTCATGGTGGTGGCACATGCCAAGGATGCCTGTGCCAGCCTTATTGGAAACAGCCTCCCTGTTACTGGCAGAAAAATGCATTTCATCAGCGGGGATGGCAATGGCAGTGCTGCAGAAGTACAGCGTCAAACAGGCTGGAGTGGTTTGGCTGGGGTGTGGTGGTGTCACCCAGCTGAGTTCGAAGTGCTCAAGGGAATGTTGGGAATGCCAGCAAGGTAGAGGAGGAGGAGGGATGCTCCCAACAGCATGGCCGCGGGCTCTTCCACAGGAATCTGCTTGCTTGTGGCCCTGGGCTACTGACCTCAGTGAGAACAATAGAGGTGGCCACAAGGCAGAGCCTCAGGGAACTTGGGCTCTGAAGAGGACCCAGTTAAACCTCATCACACATCACTTCACTGGGGCTTGAAAAATCCTGTTGGAGAAAGATTGTTTTCCATGAGACACCATCCCTCGCTGCCCTGGCTGAGCAGGAGGTGCTGGGGCATGCAAAGGAGCAAGATCAGGGATATGGTGCTTTGCAGGGACAGCCAGAATGTGAAGTCAGTACTCATGGCAGTGTTTCACAGAGGGTAGATGTAGCCATTCCCAAATTGCGACGTTAATTCCCACAACTCCTTGAGAGCTGGGTTGGATGTCCATCCATCCATCCATCCATCCATCCATCCATCCATCCATCCATCCATCCATCCATCCATCCCTTTCAGATCTCCTCACACGTGGTCTCAGGATGCCCTTCTTGTGGGACAGCTCAAGATGGGTTTGTAGATAGCCATGGTGCTCTTTTTCACACCAGTCAGGGTTTTCCATGGGTGCTTTCACCACATGTCCAGTGTGGTGGGGCTGGACCAGCCAGCACCATTTTCTGGCTCTGGCCATTCCCCAGCTTTCTTCCAAAAGAGGCTGGTGTGTGGTCAGAGTAACTTTGGTGGCTATTCCCTTGAAGACAGTGCCTGGCCTTGTTCATCTGCCCACTGCCCAACCCCGAGGGTGCCTCCCAGCCGCGCCGTGCTGTTGGGAAACACCAGTGATAGCCCCATTACCTTTTGACCTACTTGAGCTCTTCCGTACCCGTTCTGCTAATTACAGCTCACCTTTTACAGGGGAAGCGGGGCTGGTTCAACCACAGCCACCTCCCACACCCTTCCTGGGGCTGCTCAAGCAGGTCCCCAGGAGGGGGGACACACACACACTGCATCTTCCTAGGGCTCCACTTGCCCTAGGCTGTTCCTCCAGCTCCTGGAGCCTCCCATGACTAACAGGTTTTGAGATAATTGTTCCACTCCCTAATCTGATCTGTAGAAGATTCATGACATTGTTTTCAAAGTGCCATAAGCCATTTCCAGGGGCTCTAAGCCCATGAGGGTTGTGATTCATCCACATGCTGCTGCCACAGGTACTTAATCTTCTTCAAAACAGCAAGTCCTTCTTCCAAGGCTATTATCTCCTCAGGAAACACCACCCAGGCGAGCGCCTAACAGGGCATTTTTGCCTGTTCAGTACTGATGGATATTTGTGCCAGTTCTTGCTTCCTCACACATGCCATGAGGTACAGTTCTTCCTTGGGAGCAGTTGTCTCAGGAGAAGGAACCATGGGGCTGAAGCTTCCTTCAATGTCACTTGAGGGCTGAGTACCCACTGTGGACTGTCTAACCTACAGAAAAGGGGATGCTGGACTAAAGCCCAGGGGGCTTTTCTCTTTGTCTCCCACACAGTGTCCTCAAAGAGCACTTGAGGGTTCATGCCTCACATGGAAGATGTGAGACACTGGAGCCCATTGGTGTCTGGGGCTGCAGACAGTTCAGGGGTGACAAAGGCTGTTGCATCACCTGGAATTAACTCTCATTTTGACCCAAAGCATCTTGCAGAGGACAGTGACTGATTACTCCTGGTACCAAATATTTGTGTCCTGCTACTGAACTTGTGCAGTTCTCTTGGTTCTGGTTGAACTTTGCTACTGTAGTGGGAACTGTGTTAATGTAGCTTTCTTCTCTAGGGAGTGCAGATCCACAGGTGGCTGTGATTCAGCTAAGCCAAGTCAGCTCCAGGAAGCCTTTACTGCACCCAACAACATCCCTGTGATCCTTTCCCACACCTAAGGCATAGGAAACTGAGACTAAAAAAGCCCAGCCTGGAGCCACTTCCCATGGCATGGCCAACCTGAGCCACAGCCTCCATGGAACCACCTTAGCTCCTTGTTCTAGGATATTCTTCCTCTTCTTCCCCAGCTTTTTTTTTTTCCATTCCATGTTTCCAATTTAATTGTCCAAGGACTTTTTTTGGTATTTTCTGATGTTTTGAAGCTGTAAATCACGGGTGACCATTGGTGCCCATTGTCTGCTGCATCTGATGCCATGTTGGTGGAATCAGCTTGAGCCTCAGCCTTTAGTCGTCCATCTGTAGGGGGTTTTCACACATCACAGCGAGATGGTGGGCACAGCCCAAACCTCTTCCCAGTGGCTGGGCAAGACCTCCTTGCTCCTGGGGTGTTGCGGCTAGAGCAGCTCCTTTGGGGAGTATCAGGGCTGCTCCCCAGGACAGCCTTGCTGGCAGCATGGAGCATCCAGCCAAGCACTGACCCTGGGTCTGGCTCTTTCCAAACCCCTTTGTCTTCGGAACATTCCTGCCTCTGACTTGTTTTTTCAGGTTTTGCACGATCCCCAGGTATTTACAAAACACAACTCCGTTTCCAGCCACATTCATGGCTTTGGAACAGGTTTAACCTTGTGCCCTGGTGAAGACCTTGTGTCACTGTGCCTGCACAGCCTTTGCCAGCCAGGCTTTCTGCACCATGGCTCCCAAATCAGCTGCTTTTGGGACCTCACTCCTTCGGTGTGGCTATGAAACATTGGTGATACTCTGAAGTGACTCCAGCTCCATTAATGCCTAGTGTTCACCTGGGGCATGTGTGGTACCCGTGCCAGGCTTGCTTTGCCAGCCCAACGTCAGCCTCCCATCTCCCATCTCTTCCATGCCCATCACAGAGTCTGCACCTCAACATGGTGGTGATGGGGATAGGAGGAAATGTGTCTCCCCCTTGGGCATAAGACAGATGCTGGGGAAGCCGACTGGGCCATGCTCCAGGTGACATCCTGCTCCCTCTGCTCCTAGGGAAGAGAGCAGTAGGTCACAGCAGCTGTGACCTGGTTCCCATCCCACGCCTGCATCCTGCTGGGGAAGCTGGTTGCAGAACGGAGCATGTTGTCAGCTTGAAGTTGCTTAAGAGGGTTGAGGCCAGGAAGTAGAGTAGGAATCCTCCATCTGAGGCAGGAGGAGGAATTTTGGTGGGGGGGTAGATGATCATAATGCTTCTGGAAGGTGGCCAGGGTGCACCAGTGCTTGCAAGAAGTGCTCTGGATGGCTCTGACCTGGGAAGAGAAGTGGGATTGTGCTGTGACTGGTGGGAATTGTGCTTCCCACACAAGGTGGTGGCTCTTCATGGCAGCCACGAGGCCAGGACCATGGGGAATTCCCCACCTTGAGCTTCGTGGTGTTAGTGGGGACATGCCCATGTAGCATGAAGCTGGAGCCAACCTCAGAGTATGGCAGCAAACAGGACCCTGCTCTGAAACAGTGCCATGGAAAAGATGGAATAGGGAAGGCAGTGGGCATATTCTATCACAGTAAGGGTGGAAGTTACAGAAGAGGGTAAATGCAACATAAAGTGGAGCCAGGCTCGTTCCTGCTGTCTCCTGCTCCTCCCCACTGCCTGGAAGGGGGCCAGGGCAGGATGGGGCCAGGGACAAGCCCTGGAGACACAGCTGATCATAGGCGACAGGAGCCTGTCCCCGCCAGCCAGACAAACAGCCAGGACCAAGGACGCAGCTGTCATTTAGCAGGAGACATGAAAGGGGCAGGATGTGTCGCTGGATAGGGGGAGCAGGGTGCAGCCCCACCAGATGCCAGGCAGGGGAGGACTACAAACCGAAGGCCAGCAGCGAGTGCCTGCAGAGCGGCGGGACGCGAGGCATCCTTTCGGGACATGAAGCGTCTTTTAGGATGGCCTCACCATGCGTGTGGCCGCCGTGCCCCCTCGTGGCAGCAAGACACAGCTCCTGGTCCCGGGCTGGCATGGGCAGGGGCCACGCAGGGATGGAGGCAGGGATGGAGATGGAGGAAGGAATGGAGGTGCTGGGTGCCATGGGGTGACCCAGCAGGCTCACCTCATCCCACCTTGAGAAGTCAACTGGGGGTGCAGCACCCCAACCCCATCTCTGTTGAGATTGCCTGAGGCCACATGTGCCCCAGGTCCCCACCAAGTCTCATCTGACTGCCACGAATCTTCCTCAGTTTGCAGAGGTGCCTCCAGAAACCTGCCACCCCCTCTCCTTCCCAAGGGTCGCCCCTGCCTGTTGTATTTTTGGCACAAACCACTTGCACTGTGGCCAAGACAAGCACTTCAGGCGCCGATCAAGGGCAGCACGTGTCCAGGGTCAGGCTGGGAATCCTGGAAATAACACCAAGGCTTAAAAAAAAAAAAGGTGGAAAAACCCAAATATGTCCCCCTGCACCCTGCCTCAGTTTCTCCCAGCAAGCCCACAGGAGTAACAATCCTAGGGTTGTCACATATGTCATATCACTTTAGGTACCTGGAGCAGTTGCAGGGGGTCAAGATGCTTTCTCACCCCTTTCTCCTTCCTCCTGTGGCTCATTGTTGCCTATCATAACCTCTTTGTCCTGTCTTTGCAGCCCCAAGTCAAACACCCAGAGGGCAGGAAAGCCAGATCACATCTTGGGTCACCTCTGGGAAACCTGCAGCTCTCCGTGTGGCATCTTGCTGCTCAGGGCCACTCGGGAACATCTCAGACACACTGCAAGCTGGGGCAGGCTGGCATGTCCAGCCTTGTGGGAGAGGAGCAACCCTGGGCAGAGATAGCAAGGAGGAAAAAGCTGCCCTGCCTGGTGGAGTTTTTCTTCATTCCTTGAAAGCCACAGAGACCTGCTGTGCGGGATTCAGGGCTGGAGGCAGCGCCAGGGCAGCGCCGAGGTGGAGCTGTCGTGATGGATGACATGCCACCATTCCCAAATCCTTGTACCACAGATGACAGTGCCCAAAGCACCGCAGCTGGCAGTGGAGGATGCTCAGAAACAGTACCTCCCTGTGAGGAGCATCACAGTCAGCACCCAGTGTGGGGTTTAATCTGTGTCTGGCGTGGGATGAGCCACATTGGGACAGGAAGTGGCAGGAACATCTCCCAGGCTCCCATGGGGACAGGCTGATTCTGTCCTTGCATTTACAGGAAAGGCAGCCTGTCTTCGCCAAGCACAGGTATTTCTGAGGCTTGCAGCTGGGGGCAATGTGGCTGCTGTGCCCTGGACCTGCTCCTAGAGGGGAAAAACCACCCTGCCTCTGACCCAAGTCTGGGTCTGGCTAAACCCCCCAGAAGAGGTTTGTAAAGTAGAGGTGAGGTATGAGATGATTTTACTGTGCTGTGGCCTTGTGCTCAAGCTGCTGCTCTTATCCTTGAGCGTGCAGCCTTGAGCCTGGCAGCAGCCCTTGCTCCTTTTGGAAAAGTCCCCCAGCTGTCCCAGTACAGAGGAGATCATGCTATCCCCAGAGGGACAATGGTGCCTGCAAGCCACAGGGCTGGCTGAGTGCTTGCCCCAGGCAGCTGGACTGGGGATGCAGGAGGAGGGATACTGGCTTGGCCAGGGAGGGAGCATCACATCATTCTGGCCTCTCAGGTACAGGAACAAGGCACGCTGGCAGCATTTCAGATCATTTTATTGCCACAGCAGCTGTGGGCCAGACCCAGTTCCCAGAGGGGGGTCTGGGTCCAGCCCCTTGACCCCTCTAATACTGTTGAGAAGATGAACCCCCAAGCCTCCATGCCAGGGTGCTGAGCTTCCTCCATCCCGGTCACCACGGAACAGCTCTGGGGCATCACTCCCAACCTGCTGCCTGCACCCTGGGGAGCTGGAGGCCAGCAGGGAAAAGTGAGGTGAGGCCAAAGGTACAGAGCATGCCGATCCTGGAACCGCAGGGGCTGCCACCACATCCTGCCCTGGGGCTGCTGGCAGTGGGGAGCAGCAAGAGCCCCCTTGGCCCCCTCAAACCTCCATGTCAGGTGCCTGCCCCAGGCCCAGCGCCTGCACCAGGTCATCGCTGAGCCCGCTCTTCAGCGTCCGCCGCACTGGGGAAAGAGGAGAGTGTGGCACTGGCAGCACAAGCAGCACTGGGTGCCAGAGTCCCCACACACTGGGGGCCTGCCCAGGCAGGGCAGGGGTAATGGGGTGCAGTGGCATGGACTGGTCTGAGGGTACCTCCTGCCTGGTGGGCTCAGCATGGCAGGTCATGGGTGGCCCATGGGGAAGGAGTCAGGCAGGGCATGGGAACAAGGACACAAAGCACAAGGCATAGGGACAGAGTACAGAGACATGGAGATGGGACAAGGCATAGAGACAGACTACACAGACATGGAGATGGAGCAGAAGACAGGGACAGGGACAGAGATGAGAAGGAGTATGGGGACTGGGCAGAGCATGGGAAGAGAGATACAGAGATGGGACAGGGCATGGCAACAGAGACAAAGATGGGAGAGGGACACAGAGCTGGGAAAAAGCATCTGGGCAGGGACAGAGAGGTGGGACAGAGTACAGGGACAGACTGTGGGAACAGAGATGAAACAGGGCACAAGGACACAGGGATGGGACTTACAGGACTTCCTATTGCCACGGGACCTCCTGCGCTCCTTGTTGGGGCAGGGTCGGGGGTTGGCATTGTGAGTCACTGATTTCACCAGCTGGTCCATGATTTCATCTGAAGCATCATCAGGGGAGCTGGGAATGTCCTCCTGGGCTGGAGAGCCCTGGGTCGGGGTGCCATGCCCTGTTCCTGCATGGGGACAATGAGGATGCTGGCGTCAGTTGTTCCCAGGCAGCTGAGCATGCCTTGAGTTCCTTTGCCATCCTGCTCCTACCCTGGCTGGCTCGGCTGCGGCGGGCAGGGATATTTGTGGGGGAGGTCAGCACAATCTTCATGCTCTCGTGACCCGCTTCCATCTGCTCCTTGGGGCTGCTGGACACCACGGCAGACGGCAAAACGGCCTCGGCAATGCCGGAGAATTTCTCAGTCTGTAACAGGAGGAGAGGTTGGTGTTGGAGACATGGGGAGCATCACCTCCTGGTGACATCTGGCCGAGTGCTGCCATACCTCAGTGATGAGCCGTCCGCGGGTCTTGTTGCGCTCGCGGTGGGCGGCACGTTTCTTCTGCTGCTGCAGGACGCGCTCCCGGCAGGTGCGGTACTCCAGGGCAAACTCTCGCAGCAGTTTGCAGATGGACGTCACCTTCACGTCCCGTGCCGCGCTCACCGGGTACCCCAGGTACAGCAGGAAGGCGTGAAACCTATGGGAACATCGGTCACAGCGGGCCACCAACAGGACTGCAAGGTTCCTGCTCTGTCCCTAAGCCACCAACCTGTTGAGGACACGCCTGTGCACCACCTTCAGGACAAGAATGCGCTGGGTGCTGTCCTTGAGGAACTCTGTCAGCTTGGTTTTGAGCACTGGCTTGGTCTCATGCTTGGCAATCACCTTCAGGTTGTCCCAGGAGGCCCTGCCCCTCCGCTCCAGCTGCACCAGGCTGTTGGCCAGCTCTTCAAAGTCAACCTGGAAAAGTGAGACGTCAGTCCTTGGCCATGTTGGTGTAGCTGGGCAGCTGGGCAGCTACAGGACCCACACCCTCTCCTTGCTTGGGTGTCACCTGCCTTGCCTCACCTTGGCGGTGCGGGTGATGGAGGCAATTTCCGAGTAGAGGTCAGTGGTTTCTGGGAACTTCTCTACCACCATCTGGCAGAGATGGTAGAGCAGGGACTGCCGGTGCACTGTGTCCTTCACTTCTGAGACCTTCTCCAGGTAGCCCAGCTCAAAGCCTCTGCTCTGAAACCCAATGGACTCAGCAGGGACTCTCCATCCCTACTCCAGCAGACCTCCAGTCTGCAGACCCACTGGATCCCCACCAGAACCTCCCAGATCCCCATGGACCCTTCTGGGTGCCCGTGCACCATGGCTGGTCCTCACCCTGCTCCTCACCTGAGAACCATTCAAGAAGTTGCCCATGGCCAGCAGCGTGGCCAAGATGCACTTGAATGTGTGATTTCTGGCCAGCTGCTCCATGCCCACCTTCAGATCAAAGAGCGGCTCTGCAATCTCCTAGGTGAGGGGAGAAGCAGATGAGATCCCTTGGCCACCCTCTACTTGGGAGCTTCAGCATTCACCCATGAGGACACTTCCTGGTCAATCCAAGCCCATGCTTGCCTTGGGGACCTGCAGCCCACCCCCAGTCAGGATGGCACCTCCCATGTTTGGCTATGGCTGGTCCTCACCAGAAACATGCTTGGCTCAGTGCTTAGCAGTGCTGGGGGGTCAGCAGTGGGAGAGCAGAGGGGAGATGGGGTACATGGCTCCCTACCTGCTCCAGACTCTCATAGTCCAGCTTGAAGGCCCAGAGCTGGAGCCTGGCCGTGAGGTCACTGATGGAAGACAAGGAGAGCAGGAACTGCTCTGCAGAGCCCAAAGGCACATCAGGATTGGCCAGCTGGGCCTCCTGGATCTTCTGCTTTTCCTCTTCAGTTGGCACCATGGTAAGGATTTTCTAGAGCAGGAAGAGAGGGATATGTCAGATTCCCTACTTGAGATGTGTCACCCCAGGCACCATGGCATGGAAGTCTCCTGGCCTGGGGAAACAACTGCTGAGGATCTCAGAGGAGCTGAGCTTCTCTTGTGCTCACCTCAATCCCTTCCTTACTGACTGCAAACTCGTCAAAGTTGAGCACAGCTGTCTTGATGACGTGGATGGGCGGCAGCACGGTGAGGCCAATGTTAATGGCATTGCTCCTCTTGGGGTCCAACACCACCACCACCTTCTTCCCATCGATGGCTTTCTGCAAAGAAGACAGGATGGATGGGGGCAGCCAGGCAAAGGGCTCACCTTCATAAACTTATAATGAACATGGGGAATCAAACACAGACCACGCAGTGAGCCAAATCAAATCAGTGCACTGTCCATCATCGTCCCCACTGAGCCTCTGGGCTGCTGGTGCAAATCCTTGACGTAGGGTAGGGGTGACAGTGCATGCCGAGGGTTCTCACAGGAAATCACAGCCTTTCTCCCACCCCTCAAGTGCCTACTGGTACCTTTGAGGTTGGTGTTTCCTTTGACCGTGACTCAAAGAGATGCTCCAGTTTGGCAGCATTAACCTCGACATTCTGCAGGGATGCCCAAAGTGTCCCCTGGCCAAACCTGCCAGGCCCCACAGTGCCATCCAGCTGTTTCAGCTCCTTCCAGAAGAGCTTCACTGTCCTCTTCTTCTTGGCCTGGGAGGGGCCATCTGTTGTTGAGGGGCCTGGCAGCCCTGGTGGGGGTGGGCAGCCGGGGACTGCAGGAGGTAGAGGTGGAGGTGGTGGGCCACCAGAGGTGGCAGAAGGTGGAGGTGGAGGTGGAGGTGGTGGGCAACCAGGGAGGGCAGGAGGTGGAGGTGGTGGTGGTGGGCAACCAGGGAGGGCAGGAGGTGGAGGTGGTGGTGGTGGTGGTGGTGGTGGGCAACCAGGGAGGGCAGGAGGTGGAGGGGGAGCCATGAATGTTCCAGCACTCATTGATTCAATGCCAGGATGGAGGAAGGACCCATTGGTCACTGGCCCCGTGTTCAGGATGTCAAAATCTTCTTCTTCCCCCAAATCAGTGAAGTCCAAGTCCTTGATCTTCAGCTGCATGGGGATGGTCTCCAGACGCTCCCATGTCAGCTCCATGTCCTTTTTGATGGGCATCATCCCAGTGTTCTCCAGCTTCTGCACATGGGTCTCAGCATCTATGCTGGACATGGCACGTGCCAGCTTGGCATGGGCAGTGGCCACTGGCCCATCTGGAGCTCTGCCATGGAGTCGGGCACTCTCCTGCTCCTGGCTGCTACTTTCCTTGGTGTCCATCTCTGCCTCACCCTCGGTCTGGGGGGATAGTGGGGTCTCATGGGACACCTTCTCTCCCTCCGACTTGGAGGAACCCTTGGCATAGAGCATGTCCAACATAAACTTGGTGTCAGAGGAGATGGTGCTGCAGGAGTCAGTGGTGTCAGATTGAGCCAAACGAGACCCTGCAAGGAGAGAAGGAGAAGCTGAGACAATCTGCTTGGAGGGAGCAGATAGTGCTGGGCTCTGTGTGGAGTTGGGGTCCTGTTCCCTGGTGGGGTGTGCCTAGCTGCTGGCATTTTGAGCAAGGCAGTACCACCAGCTCCTCCAAGGCTCTGTGTATCACTGGCATGGGATGGGGACAGAGGGATCACTAATCCCCACCCTAGGGAGCTGGATGAGCTGGGAACACACACCCTGGCAGCACCTACTTATGCTGGGTGGCTCCATCCCAGAATCAGAGGTGCCGTGGTCTCTTTCCCATGCAAGAACAGTAGGATGCTCCAGTGTAGTATCGCTGAGGACATCGAGCCATCCCTTGGACATGGAAGAGATCTTCTCCTTCTGGGCTGCAGCCAGGTTCTCCAAAAAGCGAGCTCTGTAAGATATGGTGAATGTTGGCTGGGAGCAAAGCAGGGATGGGGACAACAGGGACAACTGGCAAACCACATCATGCCACACTGCACAGCCAGTCCCACAGCACAGAAACCCCCTGACTGGCCACACTGCATCAGGAACACCAAGGATTCAACCTCCTCTAAGCCCTGCAGAGAGAGGCAATGGCCCCATGGCTCCGGGACAGAGTCACTGCAGCCCCATGGCAGCTGAAAGCTTGTGCCATCAGGGTGCCGCTGTCACCAGTTGGTCCCAACAGACCTGGTGCTCACTGCAACCGTCATCCAAAAGCTGCAAAACCCAGGAGGCCACCAGGGCAGAGACCTGAGGGCACCACTCTCCTGCTCCTCATGCCCTGTGTGGCTGGAGCCCAGATACCTCCAGCCAGGCACCAGTCCAAGGAAGCGCATGCCTGGAGACACACGCATGCCTCTACTTACTCAAACTTCTTCAAAATAGGCTTGTCCCCATGCAAGGAGGGGGCATCCTCCCGCCTGAGGGAAAACAGGGGTTAGCCCCCACTGCTGGCAGCCCCCCAGGGCTCATGTGTCCTGCACACACCCACCTGACAGCCCTCCAGCATGGACCCCTTGCCCCATGGCTCCAGGGTTCACAGGGAGCCAAGAGAGCCTGATGAGTTCCCTCGTGCACAGGCACCATGTGGCATTGGGTGCTGGAGACATGGGAAATTATCTCCTGCACCAGGCCAGGACACCTGGAGTGGGCTGTGCCAGCCCCAGCAGGGACACCTTACCCTAAAGCAGGGATCAGAGGGTGCCATATCCTGTGGGGTGATGGGGGTGCAGGTTGGGGTCCTGCAGGTAGGACTTAAAAGGGAGAGGCTAGGAATGGGGGCAGCAAGGTGGGTGCAAGTGCCTGCTCCCCCCAGACCATCATAGGATAGGACAAGGGAGAATTAACAGGACATTAAACTGAAAGAGAGTAGGTTTAAATTGGCTATTAGGAAGAAATTCTTCCCTGTGAGACTGGTGAGACATTGGCATGGGTTGTGCAAGGAAGCTGTGAATACCCCATCCCTGTAAGAACAGGCTGGATGGGAGTTTGAGCAACCTGTCTAGCGGAAGCACTGGAACTAGATGATTTTGAAGGTCCCTTCCAACCCAAACTATTCCAGGATTCTATGATTCTATGATCATGCTGGGAGGGAGCACGCACATGCAGAGCCCAGGCACTTACCAGACAGGGGCAGTTTGGCGCAGCCTGCAAAAGGAAAGACAGAAAGAGTGGGCAGAGGAGAGGACAAGCGTGGGCAGAGAGGAGAATGAGGAGCTGGCATAGAGCTGTGCATGCCCAATGGATGCCTTGGAGCCCCTGGCCAGACCCTTTGATACCTGCTGCCCCCTCACACATCTCTCCAGCTCCAGTGCCCTCCCAGATTGTTTCCCCCTGGGAAAGGCAGAGTGTGCCCTGGGATGGACACACCTCATGCTCCTGGGAGCCCATCCTGCTGCCCCGGGGGACCCCCATGCACCCAGCCCCTCCTGGCTCCTTACTTGTAGACACTGCGCTCTCCTGGGCCCAGGAGCTGCTCCTTCTCAGCTGGGGGGGAGGCCAGGGCCAGCCGCACGCTGGATGCACTGTTGTAGATGCTGGTGGGACAGGGTCTGGAAGAAGAGGTGACAGGGACTGAGAGCAGGTCCCACAGGGCTGCTCTCCACCCTGGCACCAGCAATAGATCCATGTGCTGCTTATGCTGCATCTCAGTGTCTTCACCATCCCAGGAGCATCCCCACCACAGACCACCTCCAGCTGCACTTACTCTGCTGGGCTGCTTGGTGTGGGGACAGGCAGGGTGTCCTCAGCTGGGGGCTCCTTTGGAGTGTCAGAAGACCCCAGCAGTGGCTGGGCATCGGCACTGGGGTCCTGAGAGCCACCCTGGGATCGCCACCCACGCCGGCCCTCATCTGTCCTCCTCCGCTCTTTGCGTCCTCCTGGGGGTTGCTCTTCCACATCATCCTCCAGCTTGAGAGCATTCTGTGGAGGGATCAGGGGCATGGCACTGGGCACAGCAGCATCTCTGCCACCCCATGCCCCCACCCTCCCTGCTGGAGACAGGTGGCACATGGCCAGATCCTGCTGGAGCCCTGCTCACCTCATAGAGTGTGAACTGCTGCTTCAAGTCAAGGTCAGTGCCCTTGCTGCCCAGATACTGCTGCACCACCTGCTCCATGCCCTGCTGCTCCAGGCAGTCAGTCACATCGTAGAAGGTGTCCTGATCTGGGAGGGCTGCCAGAGTCTGAGCAATACCAGAGGGATACTGCTGAGACTGGGGTGACCCACACTGAGCCCCACCAGGGTGGCACCATGGTGACACCCCCCCAGACCTTGTTGATCAGTGTCATGGTGAACACCAGCAGCTCTGTGTCAGCCCCGTGGCGCTGCTCCAGGATGGCCATCAGGCTGGACCATGGACAGGTGCCTGGGAAAAGTGGTACGTGCAGGTGACATACAGGCCGGGAGGGGACACTGCCCTCCAGCAGGGACCTTGCAGGAGGCTGGGGCTGCACTCACCTCTCGCCTGGTCCACGGCATTGACGGCACGGATGAGGAGCAAGGCATTGGGCTCTGTGTATTCCACGAACACCAGGAGCAGCTTCAGTGCTGTCTTCACCACCAGGCGAAACTGGGACAAGGGACGGCAGCTGGGACAGCAGCAGTGGCAGGGGGCTGCTGGTGTGCCACTGGGGCACCGTGGTGTGGCTGTGCCCATGCCCCAGGACTGGGAGCTTTGCCTTGGGGCCAGGGACCTGCAGCTGTGAGGCTGATGGCCAAGAGGCACTGGAGCAGGAGCATCCTACTCAAGCTCTGAGACTGGGAATGTGGTCACATCAGGACTGGGACCCTGCAGACCCTGTGTGACTTCCAGATAGGTGGGAGCAGGACCCAACACAAGCAAAGGTACCAGTGTACCAAGCCCAGAGGCAGAGAGTGGAGTACGTCCTCTGAGGGATGGTGCAAGGGGACAGCCACAAGCAGGGAAGGGGATGTAGTGGAGGGCACAGGCAGCTCCCCAAGAGCAACAGGCACCTACTGGGCTTCCTGACAGCGTGTACAGCCACTGGACAGTCTCGTTGTGGTTGATGACACCCTGCATCCCATCCACGAAGAGCATGATCTGGCTCAAGGCTGCAAGGCAGAGAGTGGGCAGGCTGATAGTGCAGCAGGCAGGGGTTGGGAATTCCCATCCCTGCACAGCATCACCACAGCAAGGGCAATGTCTGGCAGCTGGGAAGGCAGAGTAGCCCTGGCAAATTTGCTGGCTTGCTCGCCCTGAGTGCCAGCCTTCCTCCCTGGGAATAAGCATAAAAGCCTGGAATGGCTTGGGTTGGAAGGGACCTTAAAGACCATCTCATTCCAACTCCCCTGCCACAGACAGGGATACCTTCCATTAGACCAGGTTGCATGAAAGACCCATCCAACTTGGCCTTGAACACCTCCAGGGATGGGGCATCCACAGCTTCTTAGGCAACCTGCTCCAGAGGTGCTCTGTGCCCAAATACCAACCCCGGAGGATGTAATTCTGGTAGTTCTGGTCAGCCTCTGCCCCCACTTTGACCAGGCACGTCAACCCCTCCAGGTTCACGAACTCTGGCACCAGGTCCTTGTCCTCCTGTGGGGAGAAAGTCAAGTGTTACCACAGTGTGGGGTGGGCAGCCAGCCCTGGGGGAGTCCCTGGCCCCACATCACACTGGCATCACCTCACCTGGAAGAGCTGCTTCAGGGAGAAGAGGGACCGCCGCAGCTCCGGCCCCTGCGAGTTGTACAGCTTCTCTGGGAGGAAAGGAGAGATGTGGTGTGAAGGGCTCACTGCTGAGCCAGGGCTCCCAAATGCTCCAAGCTTTCTGGGAAAGCCCTGCATCTGACTCAAACCCTGTGCCATTGCCCTGGCTGTGCGACACACTGGCTGGAAGCAGCTGCTGTTCCACAACTACATATTTCAGCCCTGTCACTTTCCTATTTCCTTTTTTTTTGCTTTTTTTTTCTGACCAGCAAAGTCACAAATATCCCCTCTGGTTTCCTGTGCAGAACCTAAACAGGAACACAGGCAGGAGGTTGAGCTACTTTTAGCTGTCCCTCCCTGGGCACAACCATGCCATGGTCCCAGAGCTCCCAGAAGCACTGGGGCTTGGGAAAAACTGCAGGCTGGGGATGGGAAGACAGTAGTGTGACATGGGTTGCTTGGGGACAGGACTGTCACTGGGCTGGAGACTATGTGCTTATGGAGGTTGTGCCTGCAGGCAGCAGCCAGCATGGAGCAGCTGGAGCAGTGGGAAGCTGGAAAGCCCCATGAAGACACCAAAGCCATTGGGAGCCAGCACTTCCCACATGCAAAAATTGAGTTAGCCACACATCCCAACTTATTTGGGTCAGGGTTAGAGCTGTAACAAGCCAAAAACAAGATGTCCAAATAGTCTTCCAGATATGCCCTGTAAAACACAGTGTCCCAGCAGCCTCCTCCACTCCCTTATCGGCTTGTCAGAGCAGCTGAGAGGGAAGGCAGAGCAGCCGGGAGAGAAAGCAGAAGAGCTCAGGGCTCAGACAGAGCCTGGGAACTGCTGGCAAAGAGCATGACCATGACCCTGACCCTGGGCTTCCTGCCCTTTCCTGCATGGTTCAGCTGCAGCCCTGCACAGCCAGCTGATGCCCATCTGGCATCACTCTGCTCTGCGCTTGTTTTCCCCCTGCCAAAAAAAAAAAAAGCTTGAGATTCCTGAATATTTTGCAGGACCTCGGAGCAGGCTGCCCAAAGCCATGGCAGCACTTTTTGCTGCGCAAGGGCCGTTTGTTTATGTCCTCACAGCTATATTTAGAGCTTGCCTGAATGACCCAGAATAACTGCAGTGGGTGGTGGACTCCCAGCCCAAGAGGCAAGAAGTCCTGATCTCTGAGGATGAAGGGGATTAACCCAGCGGGTACACCATGGGGACCATGTCCCTTTATCTCTGGGAGGGGTTATGGGGCGGAAGCAGCCCTCTCCATCACAAAAAGCCTGGCCAAAACTCACTGCAGAGGCCAAACCTCCACCATCCAGGGCAGTGGAGCTGCTGGACCTACACCAGCCTGGAGGAGGGAGCAGCCCCAACTCACCGAGGATGGCGTGGACTCGGACAGAGAGCTGCGTGCGCAGGATCAGGGTTGGCCGTCTCCCCTTCCTAAGGTGGAGGAAAATGCGGTATTAGTGCCTGCAGTGGGATCACCACGGCCCCAGGCCCCTTGCTCATGGGTGTTCACGCACATGTGGAGTCCCTGTGTCCTGTCCCCACAGGACTCAGGTACCCCATGTGCCTTACCTGACCTCTTCATAGAAACCCTCCAGATCATCCTTCTGTTCCAGCAGGGACAAGTCCAGGTCCAGGTAGTGTCCGGAGGGTGAGACCTGCAGCGTGCAGTCCTCCAGCTGGGGATGCAGACAGCCAGGTTGAGCCCACGTGCCCACAACACCCCCCTGGCTCCCAGAGCATTCCCAGGCCACCCTCCTGCCCACACTAAACTCGGCTGGCAGACACATCCTGGAGTGGGGTGGAAGGTCCCATCTGCCCCAGCCACTGGCTCTGCAGGGAGATGCCCCAGCATCCTTTGCTTCAGCCCTGTGCTAAGTGTGGAGAAACATGGAGCCCCAGGCTGGAAAAGGCTGAGCAAGGGCAGTCCTGCTGCCATGGAGCTACTTGGCAATCCCTGGGTGGGAACCATGGCAAGAGGTTGATCGGCTCCCTGAGGCCCCCCTTAGTCAGCAGGGGCGTGACTGGGGTAGGATCTGTCTCCTCCCAGGGCTGGCAAACTGCCCCTGCCTGCAGGGACTGGGTCTGCGGGAACTGTCAGGCACCCAGCCCAGCTGGGGACACCCCAAATCAGGGCAAACCCCTGGGATGTCCCCTGGCTGACACACCCTCTGACTAAGCCCACAGCCACGTGGCATCTTCCATCGGGTTGGGGATAAGCACAGCCCCAGGACAAGGCTGGGGTGAGGACATGTTCCCAGAAAGTCCACGTGCAGCACCCATGGTGCACCTCAGCCAGTGGGCATGGCATCGACAAAGTCCTTGAGCCACCCTGGAGCCAGCAGCACCCCACAGCACCCAGGCAGATCTTCTGGGACATGGCAGCTCTCCCTCGAGGCATGAGTAGTAGCAGAGGGAGGGCAGTGCCAGCGCCCTGCCTCCCCTGCACATCTGGATCTGTTCCTAAAGCATTTGCAACTCCCCTGCCCCGCCCTCTCCCTGCTCATCCCATCTCCAAGGAACAGTCCTGCACAGCAGGAGCTGAGGACTGGGGCTAAATCCCCATTATTAAAGCTGCTCATGGTGCAATAGGGGAGAGACGTGGTGGCCCATTAGCCATCTAAAACCTCACCTCAATTTCAGCCGCAAATTGCAAAAAGCTCCAAATACAACCCGGTGGCTGAGGAGCTCAGATGGGAACAGTCACAGCTTCTCTGTCTTTCCCATCAATGCCTGTCCCCACTGTGGCCCTAGAGATCCCACAGCAATATTGGATATGGCTCCTGCATCTCACTGGGATTCCTTTCCATGACATTCCCATCTCCTTGAGTCCCAGCATTGTGCACAAGCTCACACATATGAATTCACTGTGAGTGTGACATTAATACCAAAGGGCAAAGTAAAATGCCAAGTACATTGAAGTAATTAATGCTGACCACACCTCGGGATAGCGGGCAATTTGGCAGGGCACTGTTGTTGGGCTGGACGTTGATGTGTCCCACTCCACGTCCTGTGGTCACTGGCCACACCAGCCAGCAGTGGCAATGTGCAGCAAACACAGGCTGCTGGCACTGGGCAGGTGCTCCTGGCTGGCAGCTCTGCCTTCACAGCGTGAGTTCCTAACAGAGACCCCATACAGGGTTTGCTCACTGAGGAACACTTCAATTCCTCCACAGGGACAGGCTGTCCTGCATCCCTGCATCTACCTGGACATCCCTGCATCCACCCAGCCAATCTTGCATACTGCTGGGCATCCTCTCACACAATCTGTGTCCTCCCAGCCACCCCATGCATCCTCCTAGCCACCCCTTTGTCCCCACAGGCATCTCTGCAGCCTCCTGGGCATCCCCTCAGGCATCCCTGCATCTGCCTGAGCATCCCTGCATCCACCCAGGCACTCAAACACAGCAAATCACCTCCAGTACAAAAGCCTTGTCTTCTCTGGGCAGCCACAGTCCCAGCAAGCCAGAGTTAACATCCCCAGCTCCTTCGGGGCTAGTGATATGTCCCAGCTGGTGAGGGAGGCCAAGCCCCTGGGACCTGACCCCACATATTTCCTGTGTGAGCTTGGCAGCATTTCCCACTAGGGATGCTCCAAGTACTGAGCCCTGGTTTGGCTGCAACCACCCTGGCAAACACCATCCCCTGGGGATGGAGAGAGGCCATCCCAGGCTCCTGGCTGCCCTGCCAAAAGTCCTGGGTGGTACTTCCACGCCAGGGAGCACCGACTGCCCCGGGGCCAGGGGTTATTCGGACAAAGGGTTTACACCCTGCAGGATCAAGGCAGGATCTCGGGGTCGTGCTGCTGAGGACAGCAAGTTGGGGTCACAGGTTACTGACAGCTCCCAGTGCAGGATGGCTCTGATCCATCTGTCTCCTGCCTGGTAAACCATTATGAAATGAGCTGGACTTTGAGAGCAATGGGGATTTGAGGGCAAAGCAGAGCTGGGAGAGTGTCCCACGCTCACACATCCATCCCGTGGCTCCTGGGAGCCCCAGCCACCCTGCAGCAGGATGAATGTCCTTCACCCATTCCACAGGGAGGTTCTGGGGTCTTGCTGAGGACACGATGCTGGTGCCAGTCTTGATGGGGGACAAGGACCCATGACCTGGAAAAGGTTTCTCTGTCTGTGTTGAATGCCCCATCCCTGTGTTCAAGGCCAGGTTGGATGGGACTTGGAACATCAGGTCTAATGGAAGGTGTTCCTGACCATGGCAGCAGTGTGGAACAGACGATCGGTTTAAGGTCCCTTCAAACCCAAACCATTCCAGGAGTCAATGGGGGTGTGATGGAGACCTCTCCACCTCCAATATGGAGACATCATCCATGCACAGCTGCACTCACACCACCCACCACAGCATCCCATTTTCCTGCTCACCCCTATCACGGCATCCCCACATGGGAGGACGCTCCAAGGCCAGGCAGCAAATATCCTCTTTATCTGCCAGCAAAGGAAACATTTTTACTCCCTTTCTAACAATTTCTTTTCCTGGTAACCACAATTTCCCAACATCACTGCAGCTCTTCTAGAAAGGCTATGGGGAAATTACAGAAAAAATGTATTCTTTAAATAATACAGCAGCAGTTAAACAAAAGGCACCAGTGGGTCAGAAAGCCCACTGAAGCTGGCACCAGCAGCTTCTGCTCATCCCCCCAAAACACACAAGGACTGATGGTTTATAGAGCTATGCTGTAGAACCAACCCAAACCCCAACCAAGCATTCACCATGATTCAGTTGCAGGGCTAAGACAGGTGTCTACTGCCAGGACACTCAGGTGCTGTCCCCTGTCCACTCCTGCATGATGGATGGCAGCAAGTGGATGGGAACACTGCCACTGCCTTATTAGGGGGGCAGGGAACAATACCCAAGCCAGAAGGGATCTCTGGAGGTCACCCAGAGCCAGCCCAGAAGTGCAAACTTGCCTCCCTCTGGAAGCTCCTCCAGCTGGGCTCATTGCTCATTAACAGATCTCTCATTGCTCATCAACAGACCCGTGGCAGCAGGAAGACCCCAGTCCTAGGCAGCAGCTGATGTCCTGGAAAAGCCATGGCATGAATGCCTGCCTGCAGCTCCCTCCCAGAGGATGGTGTTGGGAGCTGGGGAGTGCAGGACAACCCCTCATCACTGCTTTCATGCCGTGCAGAGGTTAAGTGGGGCGAAGACCTTCAGCAAAGCCCTCCTCAAGCCTCTTAGGAAACAGAGGGCAAGAGGGCTGGGGAATGGGGATTGTGCACTTCCCTCATGGAGACTGCCCCACCAGCACTTCTTTCGAGCACAAGAGCTCTCAGCAAGCTTAGGGCACTGAGGCCAGCGAGCTGTTTGCTCTTCCCAGGTTTCCGGGGGCGGAAGGAGAAAGCAAAACTCAGCCTGATGGGTTTTGCAATTGTTTGGAAAAAGCCCCAGATTTAGAGGTGAGATAGTGCTGGGGGCAAGGGAGCACAGGGGCCTTTGGGGACTTTAGGGACAGCCAAAAAAACCTGCCCTGTCAAAACCTGCCTGCAGAGGTTCAGAAAACTCCCACACCCTGCCCAAGCATCACCCAAGGGTACTAGAAAAATGCTGGAAAGCAGGAGAAGATAGTATCAGCCTGGAGGCAAACAATGCAGCAGCAGCAAACAAAGCAACAAAGCGGGAAGGTATTTCCAAGCACAAACACACTTCCCGAAGAGCATGAAAAAGTCATCAGCGACAGGTTGTGCACACAGAGAGGAAGCACCAAGGGTGTCATGGGGCAGGACAGGCTATTCAAGGCAGTGATGCCTGCACCAGAAACCTCGTGCTCATCATCTCAAAGCTGCTCCCAGCACAGGGAACTGCTTTGCTGGGCTCAGCAAGGGTAGGACTCAGCTGCTCTCCCATGGCAGCTCATCCCCTGGGTGCCTGCAGCTCAATCCTCCTCAAATGATGAGGGCACCCCCAGCCCAGGTCCCTCCTGGCTGCTGCATCCTCTTCCCAGTGCTCTGCAGGTCCAGGCACGCTGCCCAGCAGGACAAACCTGGCACCAGGCTTCCCCAGCTGAATTTTTTTACAGCCAGCTCCTTGGGAAAAATCCGACTGTTCATTTACTAATTTTAGGGCGGCGAGTAATGGAGCTGAGTGCAACCTGGCACAAAGGGCACCAGGGGAGGCTTTGGCTGGTCATGCCAGGGGAACAACATCTACATGGCTCCAAGGGTGCCAGCTCTGAATTTGGGCTGAACTGGGTGGTTTGGAAGGCTGTAAATCCCGCTGCAGGAGGCTGTCAATGAACATGTTTGCTCATGCAAACCCCAGCCAGCATCCCAGCTTGTCAGGTGGGACATTCTGCACACCTTGCTGCCTCAAAGAGCTCCATGTGGTAAAGGCAGCATGGTTTATAACCTATATAATTCAGAAATCTGGTTTATAAACCCAGAACAAGATCTTAGCTGTTCACCTATGATTCCACCAAGGGTCATGAGATGATATAGGGAAACTATAGGAAAAAATATCCAGAGCTTGGCTTAGGCAGAAAACAGAGCCTGAAATGCCAGGATCAACACACTTCTGCTGGGCACAGGACCTCCTTGCAATGCTCCTGCCCCCGGGAACGCAGTGTCCAGTCCCTCCTCCCACTGTCCCGTGCTGCCATGGCAGCACTCCGGACTGGCGATCCCGTTACAGCCAGCTCCTGCCCAGGGAGCACAGCACACGCCTGAAATTTGAGTTTGCTCCATTCGTCATGTCTCCAGGCTGTTTGTTCCCAAACAAACTCCGTTTAGTCACTGCCTAAAAATCCCATGACGGCGACATGAGACGCTGATTCTTTGCTCCAAGAAAAATGAAAAGGGGGATAAAGGGTAATTTTTCTTTGTGCAGGCAAGGGTCTCAAAGTGATCCCCTCTTCCCTGGCAGGCCAGCAAGCTCAGTGTTGGGCACAGCGAGCTGATTTCTCCCTCCTGCTGCCCCATCTCTCCTCTCCAGCTCAGACTCCACACTCCCCCAGGTAGCCTGGGCTCCTACATCCCTTCCCTGCAGTCCTGTAGTGCTGCAAGACAGAGATGCTCAGTCATTGCCAAGCTCTGCTGGGTCCCGCGTTCCTAAGGAGGAAAACAAGCCCGTCCCCATCCTGTGAAGGATGCTCCGAGAGCATTGCGCCAACAGGAGATACTCCCGGAGGGCCCCTGTCTCCCCTATCTCCTGCACTTCCCAGCCCCAGTGAGGCTTGAGGACGCACGAAAAAGACACAGTGCCTCGCTTCACATTCGGCCTCCTGCCTCCCCCCCACCTGGAGGAAATTGCTCAGTCTGAATTTCCGTACTGCTCTCTGGTGACAAAGCTGCTGCCGGACCAGAGAGATGAATGCCGGCGAGGGGCTCCGGCCCCTCCATCACCTCCACAAGTTCCAGGTGCCGCAGAAAGCAGGAACACTGGAACGGTCCCGAAGGTTAGGGAGCCGCTGTGCTCCGCTCCCGGTTGCCGGCGTGGAAGTGGGATGCCGGTGGGGAGCGCGCTGCCTGGCTCAGCCCCGACGACACGGGGATGGACGCCTCTCCTCATCCTGCTTCCCCCTGCCCGGGTTCCTGCCCGCTCTGAGCAAGCACATCCTCTTCCTCCCCGCCGACTCATGGAGGGCCGGCCGAGGCTGGCATCTCCCGCGGGGGCTCCCGAATTCCGCCGTGACTCACACCGGGAGCGCTGCCCGGGACACACCGCCCGATCCCTCGCCCCCCGGTCCCCTCTGGCCGGCAATCCTCGCCCGGTGCTTTCCCCACCGCCCCCCGTTCCTCCTCACCGGCAGCGGGGCCCCGAGCAAGCGGTGCACCGCGGGGAGCTGCGCCCCGAGGGCCAGCGCCTCCACCACGGCGTAAACCGGGGCGCGTCGGGGCTCCGGGAAGCCGCCGACGGCGAAGGGATCCGCGTCCTCCAGGTACTGCACCCGGCATGGCACCGTCGCCTCCGCCGCCTCCACCACCGCCATGGCCCCGCTTGCCGCCGCCGCCACGCGCGGCACCGCCCCCGGGGAACGCGGGCGGACACGGCCTCGGCCCAGCCCTCCGTCCCGCCCCGTCCCGGTAGTGGCCCGCTAGGCGCCCTCCCGCGGGCATCCAGGAGGGATGCTCTGGCCCCGGGAAGCTCCAGGCGCTGGGGGGCTCCACTGGGATGCTCTGGCACCAGGGATGCTCCAGGTTCCGGAGGGATGCTCCAGGCTCTGGGGGGCTCCAGCGGGATGCCCCGATATCAGGGATCTCCAGGTTGCTCTGGCCTCAGGGGTGCTCCAGGTCTTGTGGGGCAGCACTGGGATGCTCCAGGCCCCAGGAGGCTCCAGGCTGCTCCGGGCTGCTCCATGTGGGGCTGCTCGCCCCAGGTAAACTGGAGCACAGATGGGCAGCTGGACTCAATCTCCCCATCTTGGAGCAGGGGCGAAGCAGCACAGGATGAGCTTCTTGGATCCAAGGTTCTTGTGGTGCTGTCCTGAAAGCAGGGCATACTGAGCTCAACCTGCAAAGCAAAGTTTGTGTAAAACCAATTTACTTTCTTTTTGACAGATTACCTGGACAATGACAGTGGTCAGATATGACGGAGTGGTAGGCAGGAAGATTTCCCCTTGCTCCTGCCTCCAGCCTGCGTTCCCCAGCCATTGGATTCTGCTGGCAAACATTTGTAGCACATTTGCACCCAAGCAGAGAGATGGGAAGAAGTGGTGCCACTGATACTGCCAGGGAAGTGTCCTGTGGCCCAGTCCTACCTGGCCAGTGGGCTCAGCCTGGCACCCAGCACCCTAGAGTGCCCATGCCATAGGCACTACCAGCCAGAGGTCTTGCTTGGGCTGAGGTGTCTTGTCCTGTCCTCTGGGGCCACGTGGACACAGGTCAGAGCTGGCTCTCCATGGAGTACTCTTCCAGTATCTCTTCTTGCCCTCTGCCCAGCAGCATCCCATCTCCCTGGACTGCTTGGGCATACTTTCCTTCCCATCCAGGACATGGGGACCTGGATCCCCTAGATTGGGAGCCTCAGGGAAGGGATGTGGGAGATGGGACACCTCCCAGAGCATGGGGGATGGCCTAGACAACAAGCAGGGGGTTTTAGGGGTGTCTGAGAGGGGCTGAGGAGGTAAAAGGGAGACAGAAATCTTGGGGGGCCCCCTGGGGTGCTCCCAGGCTGGTGCTCAGACAGCACCTGGGGCAGGGGTGGATGGTTTCAGCTGAGAAGGGGCTGTCTGGGCAGGGGATTGAATGTGGGGGAAGATGGGGAATTTGATGGCAGCCAGGGAGGGGGACTCAGAGCAGAGGCACGGGGAGAGGGCATGGGAGACCAGGGTGATGCAGGCGGCATTGGGACAGTTGCAGAGAGGACTGAGACAGGGGCGGAGGCTCCGGGAGGGTGCGGATGAGCTGGGATGGAGGGGGATGCGGGGGTGAGCAGGGTGGTGCTGGGCTCCGGGGCAGTACCGGGGAGAGGTGCGGGGCGGGCCGGTGTCGGTGCCGGTCGGGGCGGGGAGCGGCGGGCGGGGCCCGTGGCGTGGGGCGCGGGGGCAGTCCCGGCGCATCCCCACGTGCGCGTGACGCGGGCGGGGGCCGGCACCGGCACCGGGACCGCGGCGGAGCGGAGCGGCGGGAGCGGCGGGGCCATGCAGCCCCCGGCGGCCTCCCCCGGCCCCGCCGCCCCGGCGGGAGCCGAGCTGCTGCGGTGGCAGTGGCGGGAGGTGCAGGCGCCCTGCCTGGTGGCCGCCTGGATCCTGGTAGCCAGCCTGGCCAAGATCGGTGAGTGTCCCCGTGTCCCCACCCGCTCCGGTCCCCCGGGAGCAGCCGTGCAGGCAGTGGGGATGCGGCATCCCGGGCGGGCGCGGGGGCAACCGGGACGAGGGGTGTTAACGGGGACGCGGGTCATGGGGACAAACCCGGCTGGTCACCACCGTCAGCTGGGCTGCGGAGGTCGGGGAGCACCCCACACCACATCCTCCGTGCCCTGCCGTGGGGTGGTGTACGGCGAGGGGGAGAAAGCACCACCCGAAGAAAAAGGAGGGAGTCCGGGCTGTTTTTCCTGTGAGGGATGGATGGATGGATAGATGGGTGGGTGCAAAGGAGGAAAGGATCATGAGAAGAGAAGCCCCAAAAGATGTCCTGTATTCGCAAAGGCTGGCACAGCACCTGCGATTGGCAGGTCTAGAAGCCATTGTTCCCCCGCCAGCCCTGGGGAAAGGTCGGTGGTGCCAGTGCCAGGCAGGATGTGCCCCCAGCAGCCTGGGGATGGAGAGGTGGCTGCAGTCTCCTCCGGTGGGTCACTCCACATGGGGTGGCCTTGGACTCTTGTGCTCCCCAGCACAGGACCACGCAGCCGGGGGAGGCTCTGCTGTGAGAGGCTGCGTGGGAAGGCACAATGAGGAAGTGTGTGAGCTGCGCAGGGCTGGGCGCCCCACCAGCACCCGGGGCGCTGGGGAGGGGACACCCGTGCATGGGTGCCAAGCAGGGTACCTGGAGGGCTCGTCCCCCGCAGTGCCCCTGTCTGCTGTGCTGGGCCCAGAGGATGAGACTATGACCTTGAGGCAGGTTTTCTCCTCGGGGCCCCCACTGTGGGCACAGCCTCTGTGCTGGGGGTGCAAGACACCCTCTTAGTTTTGAGTCAGATCAAGAACTGTGGGTTCAGAGTTAGGCAGGGGAATCTCTGAGCAGCCAGGGACCTGCAGCAGCACTCAGTACACAGGGGACAGCTACAGCTGTGACCACCAGCTGGCCTCAAGCATCATTGTGCATCTCCCGTTCCTCTCCTTCCTTGCCTTCTCGCAAGAGAGACCTAAAGCCTCGCGAGGAATGAATTAAAAGGTATCATGAGCTTAAAAATACAACACTCTGCTGTAGCTGTGCCACCTCCAGCTGCTGAGTACGTCCCTCCTACCTGCAGAAGATCAGAAAGAAAATTCCCTTCCCTGGCTGTTATTTCCTTCTCTCCAGCCTCTCCCTGGAGCTGCTCCCTGTGCAGGTTTCCATTGACGCACTCCCCTCAGCCATCCTGGATTTTGTGCTGGTGGGTGCAGGGGGCTCTTACCTGGGATCATTCCCAAGCCCCCAGATCCACCACTTTCTTCCAGGCCTGAGGTGAGCTGATGGCCACTCTCTGTCTGTGAGACACAGCCCTGATGCCTGAAAACTTTGAGCTGCCAGGCTTAGTGTATCTGATGGGTCCAAAGGATACTCAGAGCCTGGAGCCAGTAGCGACACCCAGACCTGAAGGCAGGGCTGTGGGCAGCACCCTGCCAGGGGTGTCCCCAGCGATGGCATGTGCAGTTCCCAGGGTGCACAGGAGTCCACAGAGGAGATGAACCAGGGGTGGAGGACTATGGGGAGCAGAGACAGCAGTGCCAGCTGTGGCAGCTGTGGACGCTGGGTGTAGGCTGGTGCAGAGGTTCCGTTGTGCTTGTGGCGCTGGGCTGCCAGCTCACAGCCCTGTGACTGCAGGGGAGGAAGAGGCCCCAAGCCTGGGCGATAGGGAAATGACACTGTGGGCTCTGTTCTCAGAGGCAGTCACGATGCTGGGGTGACCCAAGCCAGCAAACACCCGGGGCAGGGAAAAACTGGCTTGGGTGTTGCCTTCCTGCACAGCGAGGCATCATCCGGGCTTTGCTGCCTTTTCCATACACAGTCAGAGCACAGGATGTGGGGAGCAGAGAGGTGATGAGCATTGCCCCAGATATGCTCCTTACACACAGCTGCCCAATGGGCAGGAGTTTGCCAGCAGACAGATGTTTTTCCATGCAGCAGCATTGCCATGGGTTGTAAACCTCTCTCCTCGCACCACCACCTCTGTCCCCAGCTGCTCATGTCTTGGTTTAGGAGTTCTGCAATTTCCCAAGGTCTGGAGGAGCAGAGCAGGTTTTGGCCCTGAGTTCTCTCAAAAGCAAATCCTTTCTTATGGATGCCTGAGTATGGATTATGTCTCTGAAGTTAATTCACATGTGGCTAAGTTACTGTTGCTGTGGGAACCTTTAATGCTGAAATCCTTGACTAGCGTGTATAAAATTAGAGCTCGTTCTGCCTGTCCCCACTGGCTGCTCTCTGTGACATAGGGGAGCTCATATGCTGCCATTCCCTGGAGAGTGTGGCAGTTTTCCCCTTCAGCTAGGAGATTTTTGGACAAGCAGGATTGTTCCCATTGATGCTTCTCCTTTCTTTGCCAAAGTTTCTGGCTTGGTAAAAACAAGTATAGAACTATAGAATGGTTTGAGTTGGAAGGGACCTTATAGAGATCATCTTGTTCCAATTGCCCTGCCATGGGCAGGGCCATGTTCCTCTAGACCATGTTGCTCAAAGCCCCATCCAACCTGGCCTTGAACACTTCCGTGGTGGGTGACAGCCAGAACCCTTGTCCCCAGTGTCTCCACAGAATCCCTGCATGCACTCCTGGGTCTCTCCAGCCAGCCAGGACATAGCTCCACAGCATGGGGATTGCAGATGGGTTGCTGAAGCAGAGAGCAGGGATCTTGGCAATGTTCCTGAGAATGCAGAAAGGGGCTGGACGCCTCGTTCCCATCTTGAAAACTTCAGAGCTTTGTTCCCGTGGGTGGGAAACGGCTTCACAGCCTGCTGCAGGCGCTGAGTGAGCACCATTCATCCACTGGGGAACGCAGTTTGTGTGGGGTGAACAGGGCTCTGCCGTGACTTGTGTGGTCACTTAGCAGGAATTTGGCCTGGATGAAACTCAGCCAGTTTTTCCTCAGACTGTGGGTCTGCTTGGAGGGCTGTAGTGTCCATATCACCACAGTCTCCAGGGCTGTATTGCAGCCCATAGCAGTGAGCAGAGGTGGCTGGGGCTGAGCAGGGATGCCCCAGGCTCTGTGGCTGGGGTGTTTGGTGACAGAGCTATGGCAGAGGCTTGGCCTGGGTGCTCTTTGCTATCGAGGTGGTTGGTGGTGGAGCTGCAGATGACTCTGCCCCTGTGCTCACTGCTCTGCCCCTGCTGGTTGCAGCAATGATGCTGCTGTATTATAGCAGGGAGCCAGTGCTGGGACATGGATGTGACTTACTGTGCCAAGGAGCAACCTCTTGAGGTCCTTGATGAGAGGAAAAGTGGTGCTTAGCCTGCACATTGGGTGGTGGGCTCAAAGATGTTGTCTTTGGTTGTGAACCAGATCTTTGACATAGAATTATCTCCTCTAGTTCAGAGCTCAGCTGTGGTGAAGGAAGGAAAATCACCTAAGAGGTGCTGGGAAAGGAGAAAGGAAGAACATCAGGAGGCCACAACCTCAGTTCCCTGGGTGTCCACATCTCAGGGACACTGGGGCCTGTCCCAGAAGGGTAGAGCAGGAGCAGGACAGGTTCAGGGGAAAATGACAAGGGCATAGAGCCATGGAAACATGCTGATGAAGTACTGCCTGTTCCTGGGCTCCTCTCCAGGTCTACACCACTGGAGACAGCACCCTGGGCTAGGCAGACCTTACGGTCTTTCCGTGGGGGTTTGGAAGGAAGGAAGCAGCTGAGTAACCTAGGGTTACTCACACAGGGTTATGCACAACTGCAGCACAGCTTTCCTTCTGGAGGGGTACCTTGGCACAAGCAGTGGGCACCTTTAGTCCAGCTAAAGTGCTTTAGGGATTGGGTTTTGGGGTTGGCAGTAGGGCTGGGCTTGCAGCCAAGTGATGGCTCAGAGCATACCCTGATGTCCCTTGTACCTGCTGGGTGCACAAGGACAGAGGTGGCTCTTGAAGTGCCTGAGGGACCCACTCCCAGGAGATTTCTTCATCTGATGGCCAAGTTATGCGACAGAACTGGGTTGGATGTCTTAAGTGATGGCAGCACTCAATGATGGGGGGACAAAACCACTGTGACCCTCGACAGCCTTTCCCCAAGCACTGCCCTTTTTGGGGGGCAGCAAAAATACAGCACCTTGTGCTAGCAAGGAGAGACTCACAGGGATAGGGGGTTGCCTGCCTGGAAGCTGGACTGGTTTGGAATTACACAGGATACTCTGGCCTTGGGGAAAAGGGTGCCTGGAGGGGCGAATCCCCTGTGCTGGCTGGCGTGGCATCCTGCTGACTTGTGCCTGAGCACGGGCTCACTGCCACATTACTGATGGATGAATACCAGGGCATCCTCTGCTTGCTTTAGAAAATACATCCTGTTCCACGGCAGCTTAAGATTTGGCCCAAACCTTGCATGGAATAAACTGATTATTCCAAGCATCTCTAAATCTGCAGCTCCCCAGTGCCTGTGTTTTTGCATGCAGGTAGGTTAGCTGGTGCTGAGGGAGGTTGTGCTTTGGCATGGCTTGTGCTGCAGTGGTTTGCATGCTGCTCTGGCTGCTTGCTCAGACAGATGCAAACAAGGTCACCCCGTCACCAGGGCAGAGCATCCTTGTCTCCAAGTGGGTTTACGTGTCCCGGTGCACCAGGATTTCTTCACTCGAACAGCAGCCAGCAGTGCTCGTGACACTGTGAACGTGCTCACTGCCTTGCTTCAATCCTTTAAGTGCAGATACCAGGAGCCAAGAAAAGTAAAATGCCTGGGTGCTTGGCTTATTAGACAGTGCATGAGAAGGAGAGGGAAATCCTAAAGAGGCAAGGACCTGAAATCCTGACCTGGGAGGAGCTGGAAGGCTTTCTGTGCACACATGGCCACACAGCAGTCTTTCCATAGGTGCTCCCTTGTCCTACTCCCATCCATCATGCATCACCCAACCCTTCTGTGAAGCCTGTGGTTTTGGGATGCTCTGTCTGTGTACCTGTCTGGCTGATGTTCTCATTCTTCTTTTCCTTCTAGTTTTCCACCTGTCAAGGAAGGTGACATCCATCGTCCCGGAGAGCTGCCTCCTCATCCTGCTGGGGCTGGGCCTAGGGGGCATCGTGTTGGCCGTGGCGAAGAAAGCCGAGTACCAGCTGGAGCCCAACATGTTCTTCCTCTTCCTTCTGCCCCCCATTGTTCTGGACTCGGGGTACTTCATGCCCAGCCGGCTGTTCTTTGACAACATCGGTGCCATCCTCACCTACGCGGTGGTGGGCACGCTCTGGAACTCCTTCGCCACCGGCACTGCACTCTGGGGGCTGCACCAGGCTGGGCTCATGGGTGGGTGTGCAGAGCTGCCCAGCTTGGCCCACATGGCCAAAAAACAGGTCGGAGGTGCAAAGCACCCCCAGATTCATAGCCCACTGCCTCTCCCTGCTGTGGATTCCTAGGAATTACAGCACGAGCAGGGTCCTGACATCCTGGGAATGGTGCTCTGGCAGGACGGTCAAGCATGCAGGACAGACGGGCCCTGCTTGGCACTGGGCTGACTCATGTCTTTGCTATTTTTGTCTGCTGACCTTGGCTAGTGTTGCTGGCTCGCTGCCGTGTGTTCCCTGTCCTTGGCTGGAACCACTGGCCCTGGCAGGCTTGGGCTGTGTTTTGAGCTCTCCTGAGCTCTGAGGAACCACTTGATGCCTGGACCTGAGGTGGGGCTGCTGAGCTGCCTTTGGTGGTACTTGCTGGAGGAGCAGTGATGCCCCTGGGTGCCAAATGGGACATCCCTCATGCTCCTCTCATGCTGCAGCCAGAATGCACTAAGCCCTGCTTTTCTGGGGGCTCCCTAAAGGTCTGTGAACACTTTTGGGCTCATCCCACCAGACTCCCAGTTGAGATGCTGCAGCCAACTCACTGGGATCAGATGAGGGACAGGCTTGTTTCTGCCTGGTGAGAGGGGCTCTGGGGTGGCTGGTTTTCCTGACCTTGGTCCTTCTGTCCTAACAGATCCAGGTGTTGAAGCTGGGCTGATGGATTTCCTGCTCTTCGGCAGCCTGATTTCAGCTGTGGACCCTGTGGCAGTCCTGGCTGTCTTTGAAGAGGTCCACGTAAATGAGACTCTCTTCATCATTGTGTTTGGCGAGTCTCTCCTGAATGATGCTGTCACTGTGGTGAGTTGCAACTTGGGGGACTCCAAAGTTGAGCCCAACACAGCCCAAGGTGCTGGACTCCCCAGGATGGACAGAGGATGCAGGTGACATCCCCAAGCTGGGGGCAGACCCATGCCATGCTCTCCTGGCCTTTGCTTTCTCCTGGCCCTGGGAGACTTTGCCTGCTGAAATGAGCTGTTACCTGGCAGGGGCAGGAAAGGCCTCTTCCACAGGATCCATCTGCCCCTCTCAAGGCAGAGCAATACCCTGTGTTCATCAAGGGATTTTCCTTGCCTGCAGGTGCTGTACAAGGTCTTCAACTCTTTTGTGGAGCTGGGCCCAGCGCACATCCATGCCACAGACTACGTGAAGGGGGTAGGTGAGTAATTGCCACACCAGCCTCTCTGCCCCTTCCTCTGTTGTGGAAGTGGAGGGGGACAAGCACAAGAGCTGTTGTCCTGTGGGTTGGGCACTGAGCATTACAGCTCTGTCATCCCTATCCATCACATGCTGGCCGTCAGCACAGAATCACAGAATTGTTTGGGCTGGAAGGGACCTTGAAGACCACCTTGTTCCAACACCCCCCTACCATGAGTGGGGACACCTTTCACTAGACCAGGTTGCTCAGAGCCCCACCCAACCTACCCTTGAACACTTACAGGGATGGGACAGCCACAGCTTTACTGGACAATCTGTGCCAGGGCCTCACCACCCTCACATGGAAGAATTTCATCCTAATATCCAATGTAATCCTGCCCTCTGTCTGTTTGAAGCCATTCCCCCTTGTCCTGTCACTCCATGTCCATGTCAAAAGTCCCTCTCCAGCTCTTTCAGAGTACACTTTAGGTACTGCAAGAGCCTCTGAGGTCTCCCCAGAGTCTTCTCCAGGCTGAACAACCCCAACTCTATCAGCCTGTCCCCATAGCAGAGGTGCTCCAGGGGATGCTTTGGGGTCATCCAAATTTCCATTCTCCATGGGATGCTTTGGTGGGGACCTGGGTGGGAACATGGCACTTGGCCAGCCCAGCGTGTCATGACTTTGGGACACAGGAGCTGGGCCCACTTGCTTACGGTGCAGTCTTCTCCTCCCACCAGCCTCCTTCTTCCTGGTGAGCCTGGGTGGCACAGCTGTGGGGCTGCTCTTTGCCTTCCTGCTGGCCCTGATCACGCGGTTCACCAAGCGCGTGCGCATCATCGAGCCACTCTTCGTCTTCCTCCTGGCCTACGTCGCGTACCTTGCTGCTGAGATGGTCTCACTCTCTGCCATCCTGGCGTGAGTACTGGGGTGTCCCCCAGGGGAGCCCAGGAAATTGGGGTTGCAGTGCTGAGCAGCAAGAGGCAGCGAGCAGACCCACTCCTCATCCCGCCGTAGCGCCATGCCAGCTCCTTCTGCCCCTCTGCAGAGTCACATTTTGTGGGATCTGCTGCAAGAAGTACGTGGAAGCCAACATCTCCCAGAAATCCCGCACCACGGTCAAGTACACCATGAAGACACTGGCCAGCAGCTCAGAGACCATCATCTTCATGTTTCTGGGCATCTCGGCTGTGGACACCTCCAAGTGGACATGGGACACAGCACTGGTGCTGGGCACCCTGTTCTTTATCCTGCTCTTCAGAGCCGTGGGTCAGTCTGTCCTGCTGTGTGTGTGGATGGTAGCACCCTGCCCTTTTCATGCCAAAAAGGGATATTGCCCAAGAAAGGCTGGGGCACAAGCCCGTCCTGGCTGGGATTTTGTTCTGTCTCCAGGAGCAGGCAGGCTTCTTCCAGCATTCCAGGCTCTCATTCTTCTTCTCCAGGTGTTGTCCTCCAGACCTATGTGCTCAACCGCTTCCGCCTCATCCCCCTGGACAGGATCGACCAGGTGGTCATGTCATATGGTGGCCTCCGTGGGGCCGTGGCCTTTGCCCTGGTCATCCTGCTGGACAGGGAAAAGGTGAAAGCCAAGGACTACTTTGTGGCAACGACCATCGTGGTGGTGTTCTTCACTGTCATTGTGCAGGTGAGGATGGCTACTGTGCCCTCCTCCAGTGCTGCTTTCTTGCCCCAGGACTGGCCTGGGGACATGTGCTTTGGGAAACTATCTCTTTTCAAGTGACCTTTGGTCCTTGGTGCCTTCTGGCACCCTATTCATGACCAGGTGTGCAGGACTGCTGTGGGGACTGTTGTAATGGTGGGGCCATGGCCCATCTTCTTTTCCCCCTGGCCTTTTGCTCTGGGACTGGCTCCAGGAGCTCCAAGAGCATGTGCCTGGCCAGTCTGTTCTCTTTACAAAGCTGCTGATGGGCCCTGGCTCTGGTTTGGCACCCTGGGACGGGAGGCCACAGAGAGGATGGATATGAGTCTAGGGGAAGGAGGACTGGGGGCATAGGCCATGGCACAGGGGTTCAAGTTGGTAGGGGTATGCGTGGCTGGCACAGCCACTGTCCCTGGTCACTTCGTGCTGCTTCTGCTCCCCCTCCCCCAGCCATGCACCCTCTCGCCCTCCCAGTCTTTCCCTTGCCTTCTCCTGCCATTCTAGGGCCTCACCATCAAACCCCTGGTGACGTGGCTGAAGGTGAAGCGCAGTGACCACCACAAGCCCACGCTGAACGAGGAGCTGCATGAGCATGTAGGTGACAGTGATGGAGGCTGCCTGGCTCCTCATGCCCATGGGGCTGGGTGAAGGCCATGTATGACCTCAGCACCCCGAGGGCACCAGCAGCCTTGCCACCACTCTTCTCTCACTCAAGGCCTTTGATCACATCCTGGCAGCGGTGGAGGACATTGTGGGGCACCACGGCTACCACTACTGGCGGGACAAGTGAGTGTCTTAGTCCGGATCCTCTGCTGATTGTCAGGTGAATGGGGACACGTGCCATCCACAGGGACATCACAGGATTCTCACGGCAGGACACCCTGCTGTGGGCAGGGCAGCAGGATCACGAAGCCTATATGTCTATCCAGCAGTCTGGATGGGTAACATCTGGCTGCTGTTGTGCAGCACACCAAGATCACAAAAAGATCCCAGAGAGGTCAGGCAGGTGTGGTTGGGGATGCTGTGGAGCTGGCATTGCTTCCCAAGGTCAGAACCTGAGGTATCCATGTTGGTGGCAATGGCCCTCTGCCTCCTCATGGATGGAGTTGTGCTGGGCGCTGAGGAGGGAACAGCCCTGTTCCTGCCTGGGCAATGTTTATCTGCAGCACGGCGACAGGAAAAGGATGCAAGAAGCCTGTTTCCTGCAGGGGAAATGCTCCAGCAGGGTGGCCCCAGTCCTGCTCCCACTGCCTCCCACAGACCCACTGGTGTCTGGCTTCCCCTTGGACAGGCTGAAGGGTCACCATGTCCACTCCCCTCCTGCTCTCCCTGGCAGCATGTCCCTCTGCACAGCCAGGTCCTGCGTGCCCAGCCTCCCTTCACCATACTTTGGACACTCAGCCTTGTGTGGGTAGATATCCCTGGCCATGGTACCCCTTGGGAGCTAAACTGCCCATGTCTTCATCTCATGGCAGGTGGGAGCAGTTTGACAAGAAATACCTGAGCCAGCTCCTGATGCGGAAATCTGCCTACAGGCTGCGGGATGAGATCTGGGATGTTTACTACAAGCTGAACATCCGTGATGCTATCAGCTTTGTTGATCAGGTAAGGGCAGTGGTGGTGGCCAGGCAGCAGGATGGCCCTGGCAGGAGAGGTTCCCCTCACATATGGCCACATGTGCGCCCTCTGACCAGGCAGTGGGGACCTGCCCAGCCCAGCTGGGTCCTTGCTGCCCCAACGCCAGCCTTGTCCTCTCATCTCCCAGGGTGGCCACGTGCACTCGGCTGCCAAGCTGGCACTGCCCTCCATGCCCAGCCGCACGTCCATGTCAGAGTCATCAGTCACAAACCTCCTGTGAGTACAACCATCCCTCCGAGCCCCTGGACAGACCTCGCTGGACTTCACAGCTGCCCTTTTCCCTGGAGGTGGTTTGTGCCAGGCCTGGCACAATGTGTGGATGGAGTTCAGCCCATCCATCTCCCCTCAGGAGGGAGAGTGGCAGCGGTGCCTGCCTGGACCTGCAGGTGATCGACACGGTGCGGAGCCGCCGGGACAAGGAGGATGCTGCCATGCACCACGTGCTGCGAGGGAGTCTCTACAAGCCCCGCCGGCGGGTGAGCACTCTCGGGCCACGGCGTGCGGCTGACCCCGAGGGGAGCAGCGCCCGCAGGAGGAGCAGGGATGGAGGATGCTCTGCTGGGCCAGCTGCTCACCCTGTGTCTCTTTGCCTCTCCCTCGGCCAGTACAAGGCCAGCTACAGCCGTCACTTCATCTCTCCAGATACACAAGAGCGCCAAGATAAAGAAATCTTCCGGCAGAACATGAAGAGGCGTCTGGAGACCTTCAAGTCCACAAAGCACAATGTCTGCTCCTCCAAGAGCAAGGCCAGACTGAAGGAAAAAGGCAGGAAAAAGGCAAGTCCTCCCCAAACTCCTGCTCTTTTCCTAGATCTGAGATTTGGCCTCGCCTACCCCAGGATGCAGTCAGTGAGGTCCTTTTGGGGTATAGGCAAGCTGCTGCAGGGCATCAGCAGCTACAGAGCCAGAGGGGAAAGCAGCTCATCTCGGTCCTGTTGATGCTGCATGTGAGCATGCAGGTGTTGTGTGTCCATGTGTCCTGAGCATGCCATCAGTGCTGTGGGGTGGCTCTTCCCTGAGCAAAACCCTGGAGGAGCCCCAGGTCAGTTTTCCTAGAGCACTCAGCATAAAGCAGCCTCAATGTTGCTGCAGATCCAGGCTCAGAAGTGTGGCACTGCACCTTAAATTGACCCTTTGGTGTCTTCTTTTGTTTGGAGGTTTTTGAAGCCATTGCAGCTGAGCAGTTCATTGTGGGTCCATGAGGATGCAAAGCCTAAGGACTAGGAACCATCTGCCATGTAGCCAGGGTGGGAATCTGCATGCCCAGGGTTGGCTGGCTCGCAGGACCACCTCTTGGGTCTGGGGCTTTGCACAGAGCAGGTCCCAGCCAGTTCCTCTTCTTTCACAGAAGAACATCTCTTTGACCAAAGAGGCACCCAATGGGAAGACACACAAAAATGTACCCTGGCAGGATGCAGGTAAGGCCGATGGCAGGTGAGGATGGCAGGTCCTGGCAAGGGGACCTGGTGGCATGGGGTGGGATGGGAGCACCTGCTGTGCCTGCCCACTGCCACCTGGGTGGGATGACAGCACCCAGGGTTGTGCTAGCACCAAACTAATCCCCTCCATCTGCCTGCAGCTCCTGTCCTAGTGATGGTTAGCTCAGAGGAGGAAGAGAGTGATAGCTCGGAGACGGAGAAAGAGGATGATGAAGGGATTGTGTTCATCGCTCGAGCCACTGATGAGGTCCTGCAGGGAAAGACAACTCCTGGTAGGCACCAGTACTCCATGCCAGGGCAGCTGCCATTGGGTAGCTTGTCCTTCCTCTACCTGTGGAGCAAAGTTGCCTTGGCCTAGGCAAAACTAAAGTCAGCAGAGCATGAATAGGAGAATCACTGTAGTCTGCAGGCATGACAGAGCCTCCCTGTGCCCTGCATCCCTAGGCCAGCACATGGTGTTATTCTTGGGGTTATCCTGCAAAGGGCAAGGCATAGGACTTCATGATCCTTGTGGGTTCCTTCCAACTCAGGATATTCTAGGATTTTATAGCGATTCAGTAGTGGTTGGTTCTGCAATGTTTGCACGATCCAAGGAGAGACTGAGAGCTGTGCAAGCTCCCTCTCACTGTCCCTCGATCTGCATCCCCAGGCAGCCTGGATGTCTGCCCCAGTCCCTGCATCATCCCTCCATCACCAACCTTGGCAGAGAAGGAGCTGCCGTGGAAAGGAGATCAGGCTGATCTGGCTGTTTATGTCTCCTCGGAGACCACCAAAATCGTGCCAGTGGATATGCAGAAGGCATGGAACCAAAGCATCTCCTCCCTGGAGAGCATCGCTTCCCCCCCAGGCATTGAGAGTGGACCTCAGCACAGGAGATTTGCCTGCCCTGTGCTGGAGGAGCAACCCCAGTCTGCGAGCCAGGAAATGCCAGAGCAGAGCTCCTGCTTCCAGTTCCCCAGCCATATCTCCAAGACCGGCCGGTCACAGAGTGACAGCAGCCCAGATGGTCCTGAGCAGCAGGAGCTGCAGCCTTTGATGGCCACAGAGGAGCAGGGCAGGATGCCACCCACTGTGGAGCCCAGGTGGCTGATGTTCAACAGAGCAAGCCACCTCTGAGGCACCCTGTGGATTGGGAAGGGGCTGGGGGCTGCAGACAGGCTAAGACCTGCTGACCGCTCTGCTGTCTTGCGTTGTAAAGCTTGTGTGTGTCTCCATAAACTCCAGGAGTGGCAGGAGAACCCAGCGCTCCTCCTGGAGCTGTTCTCCAGGATGGGCTTTGCCCATGCACCTACTGATGCCAACCTGGTCAATAATTGGGCTTTGGGCTGCAACAGCAGGTACCAGCACCTGTCCACCCAGGGAGGCACAGATCCCAAACCTCATCCTTCCTCTCTGGTCCCTACACAACTCCTCAGCTGGGATATCAGAGATATTTCTCCCAGGGCTGGGATCCCAAACGGACTTGATCCTCTCATGGCTGTGCTGCCCTGAGCTGGAGGCTGCTGGCAAATGGGCTGTGGCTTCTCACAGGCATAGAAATATGAGCTGTGAGCAGGAGACCTCTGGGAAAAGGGCCAGTAGCCACACCAGTGCACAAGAGCCCAGCTACCCCCAGTGACTGAGCCATTGACTTCAAGGTGGCCACAGTGCTGGTTCCTCACAGCATGCATGGAGCTCAGCCAGGAGCTCCTGATAGGCTCCTTGCCACGACAGCTCTGTGTGCCCTGGGTTATGGAGGCACCACAGAGGCAAGGCCATGACTTTCTCAGGACTGGGAGCAGTGCTCCTGGGGTTTGGCTCCACCAGGAGCTGGACTAGTGAATCTGTACGCACAGGAACTCCTCTAACAACCAGCCTGGTGTGCCAGCCTCATGCCTGTTGCCTGGATGTGTTCCCAACAGCTGCAGTGTTCAGTTTTCTAGCTTTACTAGGAGGCAGCTGCCCTGCACAGCATCCTTGGTGTTCATTCTGCCCACCTCTCAGTCCCTCCAGCTGCTTGGAGTCCATCAGCTGGGAAGGCTGGTCATGGTGCAAGGAGTGGAGCGAGCAGCAGGTATAAATGTACATCAGGAACAGGGCTGATGGGTGTGAGCAGAGTGCATCTTCAAAGGCCTGTCCCCAACACCTGCCTCCCAGCCACCCCTGCTTGCTCCTCAGAGGGTGGTGGGACCCAGTGGCCCCCACAATGAATTATTTCTGGTGTGACCCCAAGGGCCAAGTTCTTGCCCCCCAAGAACTGCTCAGCACACAAAAGAGCACAATAGCTGGGCACTGGCAAAGCAGGAGGGTTGGGGGTGCTCGTCATCAGGAAAAATGGGGACTTGGACTGTTAATGCCCCAAAGCAGATAAAAACCTGCCTGTTCCAGCTCAGTAGGTGTGCTGAGACAGCAGGTGCCAAGGGGACACTTGGATGCACTGGGTGGCTGAGCCCAGCATGGAGCAGGTGAGCTGGTGGGACCCCCAGCACTGTCAGCAGGGCTCAGCAGAGGTCCTTCAGCTCTGTACCTGTTCCACCAGATAAGCATGAGGTTTTTAAAAGGTTTTTATATAGTTTTGCATTTCTGGTATGACATTCTAGTTTTGATTTCTGATATTGGGCCATACTAAATCTCTAGCTGGGTCAGTGTTTTCTGTAGCCATGGGCACCACAAATGACTCAAGACTTAATATATTATTTGCAAGGATATTGTTATAATGTGAAAATATATGCAGAGTATTTTGTAATGTTCAATAAATTGGAGTTGGAGCAGACATTGTGGTCTGGTATCTCTGCTGTCTGGGAACCTCTGCCCATCCTGGTTTGGTTGTCCTTTGCAGGCACCATGTCCCTGTGCATCTCTATTTTTCTCCACCCGAGGCCCCAGCCCCCCTCTCAGCCTCAATGTGCCTAACTGGATTTCCTGGCTTCCATAAAGTCTGTGGAAAATGTGAAATTCTTTCCAAAGAGACACTTACCTGCAGCTGTTGTTAGACTGTGCAGAGGGAACAGCCAGTGAAAGGCCAGCAGGCCCTTCTGCCCAGAGCTGTGGCTGCACAGCCACCAGAGTGCTGGGAGCCCACATCTTCCCATGTCCATGCTGCCTCTCTTCTTGCCAAAAATATGGTTCAAAGGGATCTCTTTTAGGGTATTCTGGGTCACAGGAGCCTGCTTGCATTGGTGTGTGCTGGTTTTGCTCTTCCCTTGATCTCCTGGCCCTCACTTAACCTGAAGGAACGTAAATGTGGTTTACTTGGTAGATGTTTGGCTTTTTTTGAACCTGGCATCCAACATCATCCCCAGGTCCTTTTTGGCAGGGTCAAATGCAGCTCCTAGCCCTGGGAGCTTTTCACTGGCCTCTGTGGAAGCTCTTGCTCCTTGTGACATTCCCCATCTGCCTTGCATCTCACCGCCAACGCTGCTGGCTGAGCTGTGCTTTGCCTGCTGGATCTCAGTGCCAGCATTGCCTGCAGACACAATTGCCTTGGCAGTGCACCAGGCTGTGTGGGCCAGGTTGTTTCCTGGAAGAGGTGGGTCTGTGGCCTTCAGGTACTCGGAGGAGGGAAAACAGACATCTGAGCTGTGGGAAATGCTGGGGATGCTCACTGCTGTCTCATCTGATATCTGAGCCTAGCAGCTAAAGTGTGTACAGGCTCTCCATGCCTCCAGCCAGCAGCTCAGAGCCCCTGCTTCCCACCCTCAACCTCCTCATGTTGTGAGCAGGAATGGTGGCTCCTTGCCAGTTTTTATTCTTGTACTCCACTCTCTGTATTTCACCTTAGAGTGTCCTGCCGGCACAGGACTGCTCTGATGCTTCTAGCATAGCACAAAGTTGTCTCTTTCAGCCTAAAAATACTAAAGTGCTTCAGTGGAAAAACACAAGGAGTGGGCCAAACCACGAATGCATGTGCCCAAACCTCTGCTTCTCCAGGACAGACTAAGGCACAACCAGAGGAACTGCTTGACAGACTGTAACCCAGAACTACAACCCTCCAGCTGTTACTGTAAGCAGCCCCTTCCCAGAGCAGACTACCACAGACCTGTCATTTTGCACCCAGGCTTCTGCTTAGAGCCTGCCATTAAACCTGCACATTTTTTCCACAGGCATTTGCTTTCTCCAATACTCAGCTCTTCCAGTTCCTCTGTGGTACCAAAACTTGTGAAGTCAGCAGGGGATGTAAGGCAGCTCTGGCATCAGCTGCGTGGAAGAGCTGTGGGCAATGGATTGGTGTTGGCCATCTTAAAAGTGAGTCATAAAATTACCACATCACTTTTGCCCAATACACATTGCAGCATCAGATAAATTTCAGACTGGAAGGGGCTTGGAAGGTCCATAGTCCAACCCCAGCTCCATGTAGGGCTGGTGGCAAAGCTAGAGGAGGTAGCTCAGAGCCCTGTCCCTCTAGATTTGGCATGTCCCTGAGGATGCAGGTGTCAACTGTCCCTGTCCCAGAGCCACACCACAGGTCCACCAGTCTTGCACAGAACGAAATAAGGAGAAATCCTTATGCCCAGTAAATATTTCCCCTGGGGCAGGTTGTCCCTGTTACCTCTTGTTCTTCCAAGTGTGTGTCTGGGAAGAGTTGGGCTGTGGTTTCTGTGTGCCATCTTGTTGGTAGCTACCCTTTGCCTTGCCTTCTTAAACCTGGCTCTCTCTGACATATATGTGTATATACATACATTTCTGCATATATGTATATGTTCTTTTGGGAAGCCTCAGATTGGAACTATCACCCAGTTGTCTCTCACAGGTACCAAGTCCAAGAAACAATTATTTTCTTGAACCTCCCAGCTTCATACCCTCCGCTGCAGCAAGGGTGCTGTTGACTCACGTGTGTGGTTCCTGATCCCATTCTGTTTCTGGAGCACTTCTGACACCCTCTTGGGATGTTTTCACGCTGCTCTATACAGAAGCAGAAGCAGTGGGAAGTAAATAAATAGGAGCCAGCTGCTCACCTCTCACTCACACAAAGCGTGGCAGAGGCTTTGGCCATGCTCATGCTTTCATGGAGGACAGGGGGAAGGCGAATGCAGAATTCAGGAGAGCTGTTCAGTCTGATTGTATCTTGTACACATATATTGGAGACACATTAATCTATTCCTTGCTCCTGCTTCCTCGTGTCCATCTGTCCAGGCATCCATCTCACCTATGACCAGACTGAATAGCTCCCCGAATTCTGAGTTTTCCTTCCTGCTCTTCACATGTGAAGCAGCCACCCCTGCTCCCTGCTTTCACTGGAAGCCTCCTCTGCCTGTTGGTGGAGGGAACAATTCGTTTTCCCTCTGGCATTACCTCCGGGGGGGCGATGCCAGCCCTGCCCCAGGTCTGCCCGCTGCGCTGGCCGGTGAAGCTGTGCAGAAGTTGCTCAGCTGACGGGAGGCGAGCGGGCCGGGGCTGTGCCACGAGTGGCTGCTGACGGAGCGGGATCAGTCGGCAGCCGGGGCGGATAATGAGGAACAGACTCGCGCTGGGCAGTGGTTCCCATGCTGCGTTCCAGGGCAGAGCGGCCAGGATGGGAGAGCCTTTGTGCTCCGCGCTGCACCCCTCCGGCTGGTGTGGAGCCAGCCCCTCGGCTTCCCCGGGTGTCCCCGCCGGCTGCCGGCAGTGAGCGGCACCGGGCTCCCCGCAGGGCTGGGGACCCTCCCCAGTGGCTGTGCCACCCGCCAGGCTGCAGGGTGGCTTTCCCCAGAAGGCTTTCCCCACAGTCTGGCTGTGCAAGGGGACAGGCTGCAGCGTGGACTGGCTGAGGACAGAGAAGATCAGAGGGATCTTTAGGTCAGCAGGAGCAGGGTGGGGTGATCCACACCTTCCTTCATAACTCAGACCTCTGCTTTTCCCTGGAGGAGCAAACGAGACTGTGGGAATCCCTGGAGGGACTGCATGACCAGGCTGATGCTCCTGGGGATTTCTGCAGAACAGCCAGAGTGGAAGCCAGCGTGGTGGGGGCTTTGATTTTATGAGTGCCCCAAATCCAAGAGCTGTGATCTTCCTTGAAGCCAGACACAGCTGTTCCTCATAGCCACTTGGAAGGCAAGGATCCCTGAAGAAGCCACCTGGGCTCCTCTCAACTCATCTTCTGCTGTTATCTGTGGCCACAGATACAGGCTGCCCTGAAGGTAAATGAAACCTGTGGTGGGTTAGCTGAAGACAGAGGGAGGACACTTTGGGGAGGTGACCACCAGCCCAGTTGGTCTGGTCTACATCAAACCACAGGTCATCCAGAGCTTGTGGGCAGCCCAGGAAGAAGGGCTTGGAAAGGCCACAGGGTAGTGGTAGTGACCAGACTCTGTGGCAGCTCTGCTGCATCTGTGCTCTGCTCTGTCACAGCCATGCAAGGCAATCCCTGCCTGCACACAGGCTTTGCCTGGAGCCCAGCTAAGCCCACGCTGTTGAAGTTGGAGAGCCATTTAAAGTGTTGCTTTGGCTCCTTGGCTGGCTGGGGGCAAGTTTGCTTCTGCATCCACCTGGGGCTTTGCCATGTGTGGCTCCCTGGCAGGTTTGGGTCTCTGAGGCTCTCACAGGCAGCTGGGTGAATTTTGGGCTCAGAGCTGCCCTGAGAGCCTTCCTGTAGGCATGGCTGTTGCTGGGACCCTGGGAGTATTACTTGTGCAGTAGCCACCCTCTCCAGATTTCTCCTGGACATTTGGGTCCTGCCTGCTCTCTCAGAAATCCCAATCTCCAAGGGCCAGGATATTCTCTTCTCTGCCACATACGTGGATGTAGATATACCTATTTTCAGTAGATATCCCTACCCTCTTCTATTTACGGAGAAAGCTGTCAAAAGCTTCAGAAAGGTACCCCAGAAAGATGTAAATAGAAATAAAAAAGAGCAGCTATGAAGGCTAGTAAGTTTCCCCACGTTGTGGTGGGGGGCTGGCTGATGGGAGCCAGCCGGTGAAGGACCACCAGCCTCATGTGCTGGGATGGAAGGGCTGTGGAATGAGCAGATGGGACAGGTTGCTGCTGGAGAGTCAATCCATGATCCCTGCGAGGCTCACTGCGGTCTTTACTTTATTCTGCTAAGGAACAGATAGAACTGTTATAAATGTTTAACTTTTTTTTCCTTAGTAAAAATAGCTTTAGAAGCAAACAGGAAATTACAGACTGAGGAGTGCAATAAAGAGGGGAAAAAGTCAGGCAGCTACCTTGCTGTGCTTGGATTTGTCTATAAATACAGCTCCACGTGGGGTGTCGCTCGCCCAAAGGCAACCAAACCGCCCCCAAACTGGCGGGAATGGGGCACGGGGGTGCAGGGGGGCATCTCCCCTCCGGCGAGGGTGGCGCACCGAGGGTCGGAAGAGAGGCCGGCGGTGGCTGAGTACCGAGCTCAGCTGGCACGGAGCGGCGGGAGCGGCGGGGGGAGAGGCGGGGGGAGGAGCGGCGGCGGGGGGAGCGGCGGCGGGGGGAGCGGCGGCGGGGGGAGCGGCGGCGGGAGCGGCGGAGCGCCTGCGCTGCTCAGCGCCGCCAGCAGGTGTCGCCCCGCGCCGACCCCTCTTCCACGCCCGCCCGCCAAGATGGCGGCCTCGCCCCTCAGGGAGCTCCCGGGCGGCTCGGTGCGGCAGAGCGCGGCTCAAAGGCCCCGGGATTCCATGACGGGATAGTCTTAATGGAAAAGATAATATACATGTGGTAGTTTCAGGCTTCCTTTGGTGTGCCAGCCCAAGCTGCTGCCCGGCTCCCTCCCGCTCTCCTGGTGGCGGGTGTGATGAGCAGTTCAGTCACCAGCTCACGCTCTTTCTCACACACCTTCGTCTCACCCAACAGTAAACTCAGGCAGAGGCTGCGAAATACGACCCAAACTGAAAGCCTTTCTTTACGGTGGTGAGACACTGGAACACGTTGCCCAGGGAGGCTGTAGTTGTCCCAGCCATGGAAGGGTTCAAAGCCAGGTTTGTTGAGACCTTGAGCAATCGGGTCTAGGGAAGTGTCCCTGCCCATGGCAAGAGGGCTTGGGACAGAATAATCTTTAAGGTCCATTCCAACCACTTAGCATTTTATGATTCTATAAAGAAAAAAAAAAAGCATCAAAGAATACACACTTGGACCTGCATGGATCTGTGGTAGGGAGAAAGCTTTTGATGCACTTGTCCCTCCTCCTGCCAAGCTCCCTGGAAGGCTCATGGCCCCAGTCTAACAGTCCTGCATGAGCCCTAGAGGAGTCTGAGCCTCCTTGAACCTTCCCAAAGCTGGCCTTACCCTGTCTCAATTTGGGAGCAGAGATCCTCCTGCAAGGAGGAGAGAGTGACAACATTATGGAAGAAGGACAAGTGAAAGGGAGAGCGGACAGATTGATGACAGCATTGATGACTCCACCCTGCCTGTCTGAAGGGGAAGCTGCTCATCTCCTTCAGGAGACACATTGTTATTGCTGCTGATGGCATTGAATCACAGTGTTTCCTGCCGGTGCTCTCCAGCCTTGGTGCCAGGGAGGGGAGGTGCCCACCTCAGCTGGAACCAGGCTTCAAGTGTGTCTGGCATGTGCTGCTTCCTGGTGCTTCCTCTCCCTCCAGTCCACACTGGGAACAAAGGGTCCCTGGTGCAGGAGCTATGATCCACATCACACCACCTCCTCACTGTGCCCTGTGTCCCACCCGCTCTGTGCTCCTGCCTGGCATCCTTGCTGTAGGCATTCCCTGAGGTTCACTCCTCTAATTGCCAGCTGTGGATGTTCCATGGCAGACTGCTCCTATCCCTGTCAAACCAGCCCTTCCCAGTGGCATATAAGGAGCCTTCTCAGTGCTCTGGACCTGCAGTCAACAGAGTTGGCTCTAGTCTCCCATGGGGAAAAGACCCTGACCCCAAACTGCTCTTCGCCCACTGCAGAGTGCCTTGAACGTCAGCCTGAAACCCTGTGGAGCTGCCTGTGGAAAACTGAGATCTTTACCCTTTGCTACTGGCTGGAGAAGGCTAGAGGGGATCAAAGCAGGCCTCTTCTGTACCTGGAAGTAGATTCAGGGAAACTGTCAGACCCTGAGCAGGTTGTAATTTCCCTGTTGGAAATACCAGTAAGGTTAAGGGCACTTTGAAAGCACTTGGAGAACTCACAGTGGGTCTGCTTGAGTTCAGTGGGCAACACAGCCCAGCTGTGACAGGCATCATGACAGTTGTTCCCAGGGAACGCCCATGCAGCTCTGTAAGGCACTGACTGGAGCTGGAGATGCATCCTGGGGCTATTGCTCTGCCCAAGGGAGTGCTGAGCTAACTCAGCTGCTCCTTTGCCTGCCTGCTCTGGAGAAGCAAACTGCAGGCAGGTGAGAGCTTTCCTTCACTCTGGAGACATTCTGCCATGGGAGAATGGTTTGCAAGATCTGCTGGGATCTGCTGGGTAGAGGCTCTGCAAATGCTGGCTGTAAGTGTGGGGTTTTGGGGGAGGTTGGAGGGGCTGGATGGGAGCTTGGCAGAGTGTGCACCCAGGGGGAATAGCAATTCTGGGGGTCAAAGCTCCTGGACCAGAGTCCCTGACTGTTGCCCCAGGTAGGACCTAGGAGCTTTGCAAATTGTGGAGCAGAAACTGCTCCTGTGGTTAGAGCTGCTAGCCCTGCCTCCTAGCAGGGCATATTTGGGTTTAGCTTGGTTTTGGGAAGAGAAGGGATGAGTCTCCAGGTCAGAAGTGAGTCCCAGCTCTTGTCTGGTAATGGCTGGTTCTCGGTGGCATCCTCCAAGGGATGTACCAAGGGATGTACCCACTTCTCTTGGTGCAGGCTGGGCAGGTGTCTTATGGGTGCTGATTGCTCAGGCATGAGCTGGGCTCAGAGCAGGGACACACCAGGGGTGGTGTGGAACCATGGAGGGGGGTGTCTGTCTGTCGTCACAACCCTTACTCTGCCAAGCAGACCTGGAAAGAGAGCAGGCCTTGGCAGCTGTGACTGAGGATGGCATTTGCACTAGTGTGTGACTGTGTATTCCACAACTCCCTTGTCTCTGGAGAGGGGCTGGGGCAGGAAGGGTGTGGGTGCCCGCTGGCACGTCTAGCTCAGAGGTGAGCCTGCTGTCTCAGAGAGTACAGTAAACATGTGCTGTGGGGCTAAATGGCATGTAACATCACTGCCAGGAGGGAAGGTAAACAGATGACTCTTCTGTGCCATTAAATACGTGGGCTCTGGAGAGAGATGGGTCGCTTTTAGGCTGCTCTTCGGAAAAAGCTGACCTGTTCTTCTGTTCAGAGACTGTGGCGAGTTTTGAAGCAGCAGTCCTGAAACCACAGCTGGATTTCTAAGCCAAGAGCGCTTTCTTGTCAAGGAAGGCAGGCAGTGCCTAAACTCCAGGGAGAGAGACAAGAAGCTCCTCTTAAACCATTTAAGCTCTCTTGATGCCACATTCACAGAGGTGTGTTCCTGCCTGGCTCTGTGTCCTACAGGCTCTTGTGGGGGGTTGGGATATTTTCTCCAGTATGGTCACATCCTGCCAGCCAGTGCACCTGCCTAGTACTCAAAGCACCAGAATGCTGAGACCCAGCACCCAAGAGGGGAGTCCATTGCAGTGAGGAAACACCTTGGGGAGTGGGTGCACTGGGATGGTGTCTGATTGGGCAGGAGGCTGGGTTTCTGTCCAAGTCCTGCTCCTACCTGTGCTGGCTGTGTTCATGACTTCAAGGAGAAGTCTCTGGAGACTGTTGTGGAGGCATTAACCCAAGAGTGGTGTGCAGCACAGCCACTTCATGAGGCCTGGGGGCACCTGTGTGTGTCCCCTTTGTGGCCCAAAGTTAAAGGAGCCCAAAGCTGCTCAGACTGAGATGGGTGTCTTGGGTGAGTGCAGAAGCAGGACTTCATCTTGTTCTCTGGCAGTGATTGATGGCAGCTGAAACCCTGGCAGAGCTGAAACCCTGGGCACTTGGGGATGCCCGGAGCTAGTCTAGCAGCAAGTACTCTGCATGTATTGAGTCCAGCTGGCTTGTCTGGGAAGACACTGTGTGTCATCAAGGTGTGCCTTCATATCTGGGCAGACACTATAAGGCTGATATTTCCCTGCTTGCATTGCTTCTCTGTGGGACTGCACACTGTGAGCTTGGACTTAGAATCATAGAATGGTTTGAGTTGTAAGGGACCTCAAAGTTCCAACCCTGCTGCCATGGGTAGGAATGCCACCCACTAGACCAAGGTTGCTCAAAGCCCTGCCCAGCCTGGCCTTGAACACTTCCAGGGATGGGGCATCCACAACTTTTCTGGGCAACCTGAGCCAAGAGCCTTTGAGTAAAGAATTTCCTCCTAACATCTAATCTAAATCTCTTCTCTTTTTCCTTAAAACCACTCCCCCTTGTCCTTTCACTCTCTGCCTGCATAAAAATTTGCTCTCTCTTTTTTTTGTAAGCTTCCTTTAGGTATTGGAAGGGGTTCTAAGATCTCTGCAAAGTCTTTTCTGCTCCAGGCTGAACAGTTCTAACTCTGTCAGCCTGTCCTCATAGGAGAGGTGCTCCAGTCCTAGGATCATCTTCATGGCTTCCTCTGGACCTGCTCTAACAGGTCCATGTCATTCCTGTGCTGGGGATGCCAGAACTGGATGCAGTACTCCATGGGGAGTCTCATGAGGGCAGAGGGGGAGAATCACCTCTCTCAACATATGCTGCAGCCAGCCTGCCATGTGAATTTTAAAAAATTTTTATTCCTGTCCCTTCTTTCCCTTGTGGCACACATGGGTATTTGAGCCCCCAAGTGGGGCCTTTCTGATTTCTGGCCCTAAAAAATACCTCCTGTAAAGCTTCCTGATGGTTAACTGCAGGCTGTGGTTGCATGTGGCAATGAACAACATCTTGAATTGTAGCTGGAGACCTAGTAATTGAGTTGCTTCTGCTCCTTCAGATGGTGAGCGTGACCAGCTGTTGTTATGTAGTCTCTCCTTCAGTCCTTCTGGGAAATCACACCATGATTATATTTCTAGCTTAAGAAATTTTTTTCCCTAATCAGACTGGGCCTCACAAAGAGGTTGCCACTTAGTGGTAATTACTTGCTTTAGAAGCTGAATGTCTCCTGAGGATTGCAAATAGCGGATTATCAAATTAATTAGTTAAACCAAGATGTGCATTTGTGAAGCCAAGACCTGCTTTACTTGTGATCTGAAATAAAGGTTTAAATGTTATTAAACTGCATGCAACCCATTCTTGTCTCCCAAATGGGGAGAGAGAGCTAGTTCTGTCTTGAAGTGGCGTTGGTATGAAGGACTGCTTGCAGCTCTACTTGCTGCAGCCCTTATTGCCTTTTTTTCACAAACCCTGTTTTGAGCAAAATCTATCACTGGTTTTAAGGCTTGTTCTGGGTGGTGTCTAATGCTGCATCTTAGTGGCTTCCCCTGTTTTTGTAGGCTGCCAAGTGGAAGGGCTATAGGGTTGGAGTTGGACTTCAGTGACCCTTGTTGATCCTTTCCAAGTCAGGATATTCTCTGAGGGTTCACGGTGGATAGCTTGGTGGGATGTTAACATACCTTTCGTTTCAGGGTACAGCTTAAACTGTGGGATATCAGCATTATCTTCATTGCCATGTCTGTGGACATGGGAGCTGGTGGGGAACTCCAGTCTGGTGATGAGATGCCTGGAAGTAGATTCGGAGATATCCACTTATCAATGGGTTAGCAGGAGCCATAGATCCTGGAGTACTGCTCTGCTACAGCCCATTCCCAGGCTCTCTGTTCCCTGGGAAGTCTCACTGGCTACAGGAGGGTAGCCACAGAGAGGACTGCACCAGTGATCACTCTAAGCTCATGGAGATATTTTCCTAAGAGCTGTTGGCCACAGTAATGTAATCATCCTGCTAACATCCATATTGCACAACTTCCCCATAGTCAGGAGATGTCCTTATCTGGCATCTAAAACATCTGTCCTGTGTTGTTTCCAGCATAGCTGAATCCTATTAATAAAAGAATTGAGCATTTCCTGATTTGCACAACTGAAAATAAGCAGAACTCTGCTAAGTGTTGACTCAAAGGCAGAGGTCCTTTCCCTGCCTCCTACCTCTGTCTGTGCTCTCTCTCAGTTCTAGGTTGTGGTACCACTTCAGGCACTTGAGAAATACTGCAACTCTAGAAACCAGATCCAGGAAAGGAGAAAAGAAGAGAGGCAAAAGAGATGAGGGTCTGAAGTTAGAACCTCTGAAATCTTCGGAACAGTTGTACTGACCCCTCTTCTACCTCCTTTTCTTTCAACTCTGGGGAGTCCCCAAAGCCTTCAAAGGTTGGCTCCCATCCTTCTTAATGTCAGCATTTGCTGCCTTTTGCTATAAATTCACCTCTAGGACAGGCTGTGCTCAGCAATAGTCAGCTGCTGCTGAAGGTGGGTACCAAAGCAGTTCCCTTGGTGTAAAATTGCCCCTGAGTCCCATATAAAGGACCCGGCTCTGCTGGATGGGAAACTGGGGCAACCAGATCTCTGCCAGCATGGATGACAGGAGCCTTTTGCAGTGGCTTCAGCAATTAAACCAACCCTGAGGAACACACAGGCCTTGCGCAAGAGTGAGGAGCTGCTCCTGCAAGGAGACAGAGTGAGACTGTGCTGGGAACAAGCGTGGCATTGTTGTCAGCCTCAGTCAAGAGGGGCTTTTTAACACCCACTGAAGTGCTGGCTACAGCTGTCTCCCATGTGCCTGTGCGGGAAATGGATCTACAATGCAGAAGAGGGAAAGGCCACTTTGCCATTAAAAAGGAAACTATATTAGGATCCAGCCATGAGTAAACAGCAGGGCGATGTTCCCCTCAGCACTGTGCCATGGCACAGGAAATCACGTCACTGCCTCCAACTGGGATGGGGATGAGCTGAACTCAGGCTCTTCAGCCTGGAAATCCGTATGGGGGTAGGAGCTCCTGAGCTTTAAGTGCAGTGTAGGAAAGAGAGGAGGCGTGAGATTGGGCTCCAAGCTGCTCTTGTGTTTGACAGCCTCTATAAATGGCGCTGCCGACTTCCCTGCATCCTTTTGAGTGGTGTTGGCTTGGGAGCTTCTGGAGAGCTTTCTTTTTTCATGGAAAATGGGATGGCAACCAGGCTCTGAGTACCTATGTGGTGCAGGTTCTCTGCTCCATCCCCTTCATCCCTATGGGCTCTGGGGATGTCCCAGCCTTACCTGGCTCTGCATTGCCCTTTGTGCTGCCTGGGGAGCACGTGACTGTTTGCTGGTTTGTGCAGTAGCCCTCCTGCAGGAGCAGGAGCTTTGGCTTGCTACTGGAATAGCCCTGAAGAGCCCAGGCTTGGTACCCAGGCTGTTGATGAACAGACTTTTCTGAGACTTCAGATCACTACTTGGAGACTGGTCCCTTTGCAGACCCCAGGATAATTGCAGTGACCTGTTTGCTGGATAAAAATAGTTGTGTGCAGTGATGGTGCAATCACATGTGGTATAATTTTTGGGGTTGTCCTGTGCAGGACAATGAATTGGAATCTGATCCTTGTGGGTCCCTCCCAGCTCAGGATTTCTCTATGATTCTACAATTTGTGTTAGGCCTGGGCAGCCATGGCCTCTTGAAAGGAAACCTATGTGTAATGCTGCAGTTGTAGAAAGAGTAGGGACATTTCCATAAAACATCTGGGTGTGAGAGGCATGTTTGAACTCTTCTACCACCTTTTATTCTGTGATGCCTCCAACAGAAATAGCCTGGTACTTCTGATACTTGTCATGGTCAGCTGTGTGCCTGCTGCAGAAATATTGCTCTTGGTGTTCCCTCCTCTCTGGGACTGGGCCAGTCCCTAGGGATGTTCCCAGCACCTGCAGGAAGATATTGCAAAGGTTAGCCAAATGTAGCCATGCTTATTGCCTGGGAGATGTACTGTGGGAATAGATGAAGGGCAAAGCTACTCTGCAAATGTAGCCTTGTGCAGACCCTGAAAGCTGTGGTCAGAGGCTCTGCTGGGGAAGTATGGCAGACTCCTCACCCTCCTGCTATGAATATGAGGAAAGAAAGGCTCTCTTGTATCCACAGACAAGATCTAAGATCTCAAATTAGTTGTTGCAGATGACAACAACTAGGTCGTGCCTGTGCTGGGTTGTTAATACTTGTTGAGGTGGCAGGGATTTTCTCCTTCACCCAGTTTGGCATTAGCAACTGCTGTCACCTGACATGGGCATTGCCTACAGAGGCAGTGCTGCTGTGGGGAGAAGGTGACAGGCTGTTCGAGGCCATGGGAGACCCTCTGAAAGCAAAGGCTGTTTGCAAAACAAGTGCTGAACAGTGAGGCAGCTGCTCAGCTCTGGTCACTGTCAGTGCCACAGCCCCTTTTAGGAGGACTTCTCTGTGGCTTAAGGAAAGCAAACTGCAACCCTGCAGGGTCTGCCATCCAGCCTTGCTGCCAATAGGAAACACAGCAGCACACCAAGCAGCTGGTGGGTTGAATGGTTGGCTTTGGGGCTGCTCAAGTTCCGGGCTGCTGCTTAGGTCTGGAAACGTGCCGTGGCCACGTTTTGCAATGGGGTTTTAGGGCAAACTGTTGGCAGTCTTCCCTGGGAAAGGAGTATCTGAAGGTGGTCTTGAGATGGACTAGCTCACATAGCCCCTGCTGCTGGCCCTGTGGAGCTGGGTTTGAGAATGCTGTGTGACTCTGCCTCTTGAGCCAAGGCAGCAGAGGTATTGGTAGCAGTTGCTCCAGCTTCAGCAGGCAAGTACTGCTGTAGGTCCTCACATCCTGCCTGAGTCACCCTGCCTCTTGGGATGGATTGGTTTGTCTGACCTCTCCCATAAGTGGGGACAACCAAGCTCCAGCACCGTGAACTCCTTGATGGAGGGTCAGTCCCAACCGAGGCTGCTGAGACCATGCGCTGCTCGGGCTGGGGAGGCACTTTCTGGTCCCAGGCCCTGCATCTCGTGCCCAGGGCTCTAAGGTTTTGCCTGTGTGTCACTTCCCGCCCTGCTTCCCGTTACACAAAGCCTTTGTGTGTCAGCAGATCCTGGGATGCCCCGCGGCACCTGCCTCTCTCCTCTCTCTCCGCCTCTGTGGCTCTGCCCTTTCCCGTTGTCACTTCTGGAGGCTGCTGCCTGCCTGTTTGGTGACCTTCCCCACTGCTCGGGCAGTATTTTGGCCCCTGGCCATCTTAAACAATTAATGGAGGGGTGGAGAAACTTGCCGTGTTAAATTACTTCCTCCTTTGGGAGGGGGTGAGGTCTCCACATCTCTCGCCCGATCCCAATGCAGTTTGTTGCTGTTGCCTGAAGCGGTCACTGCTCTCTGTTTTCCTTCTAGAAGTTAGAAAAACAATATTTTAGAGCTCTCTCCCTGTATTTCTCGGCATTTTACTTAACCTGCAGCGGTACCTCAGGATCTCGCGGAGTGGAGAAACTTCTCTGGACTTAGAGAAAAACAAGCCGAGAGGAGGCGAGGGGGGAGGATTTTGCTGGAAACCTCTTTGGGAAGCTGGAGACCTTCTCGGGATGCCTGCCTTGTTCTCCTCTAGCAGCTATTTAGATCGTCCCGGGCGAAGGCAGCTCCCCGCCACGGCGCGTCTGCATTAAGCGCTCCGAGGGCCAGGCGCTCCGAGGGACGCGGAGAGCAGCGATGCCGTAAGGAGCAGCCCGGAGCGCTTCTGGCTCTGCCCGTGTCCGTAAGGTCCCCGCAGGGCTGGGGGATGCGGCACCCTGCTCTCGCTATGCCCCTCTGCCGTCTAGCGCTGGAGTTGGCTGTCAGAGAAACCTTCGAGGTCCCCTGCTCAGCCCCGGTAGTGTCATGAGTTAGATTAGTTGGAGCTGTGCTGGGGGCGGTGAGGGCTTGGATTACAGTCCAGAACTCAAAGTGCTTCGGTGGTTCACGTCGGAGGGGAGAGGAGACGCCCCGTCGCACACATGGAGGAAAAAGAGAAAAAACGCTGTCTTTGGAAGTGAGGGGAAATAAAGGAGGCCGGGAACATGGTAAGGAAATCTCTGCGAAGGGCTCTTGCCCTGGGCATGAGCAGGGCTGTGCGGGATGGAGCTGCTATCGGGGCAGCCTGCCTGGAGCCAGCGCACGGCGCTAATGCCGGGAGTGGGAAACAGCTCTTTTGGCATTTCCCGTTACTCGAGTGGCATACTGTACTCCTGGTGCCAGTCCTGGGCGGTGGCTGCAGGGACACGGACCTCTTGTTGGCATTGACCCCTGCGAGGTGCCTATCGGGGTGCAGTGCTGGAGTAAGGAGCTGGGATGGGTCAAGTCCGGCAGAGTCCTGAGCTGCCTGGATGCTGGGCTCTCCTCCTTGCTCTCGCTCTTTGCCAATCCTTCTGTGTGGCCCTGGGCATTCCCCTCTTGCAGAGCCTTTTCTCCTGCCCAGAGTGGGCATCCAGAGAACCCCTGAAGCTGCACAGGGACCCTTCCCTTTCAGTGACAGGTTCTGCATGTGCGGATCCTTGTTTGGAGAGGGGAAAGGATGGTGAGCCCAGTGGGCAGCAGAGCACCCAGACTCCCTGGGAATGGCTGCAGGGCCAGTCCCCTGCCCAGCCACACTGCAACTGCCCTGCAAACAGAGGTGCCCAGCCCTGGGCTGTTGGCAGCTGGAGGGATTGCTGGCTCTGTGGTGACATCCCACTGTGCACCAGTCTAGCTTCTGATGGTTTGCTCCTAGGCTCAGGCTGAGATACATGTGCCCAGCAGCCCCAAATCTCCTAGAGGTGTCCTGCTATGTCATGGGCTGCTTCCCCTCAACAGAGGGAACAAAGTCCATGAGGGGGCAAGCAGCTTGCATTGCTGCTGTGCCTGGCACTGACTTGCTCTTTTTTAAAAGTTCAACTTCTGAGCCTGGAGTAACTTGACTTTCATCGAAGGATGAGTTGACCAACTTCTGGCTTCTGCAAGTTGAGCGAAGTTTGTAGACCCATGTCTTTTCCCTTTACCACCTTCCAGCTCCTCTGCAGAGAATCCTGTGGTGTTCTTTACCCTCACATGCCTATGTCAGACCCATGGTGTGCTCTCCTCTTCCATCCTTCTGTGGACGCCTGCAGGCATCTCACTTCTACTTCTCCACCCCAGTCAGAAGACCTCTTTCCCTCACCCCATACCTAGTGTGTTCCTGGCAATTTTTGGTCTATGCAGGTTATGTTATGAAGTTGAAATCGAAGAAGAGCACTGTTTGCGGGGCTGGGGCCATCCCTTGGCAATCCCATGGGCTGCATTTTGTCATGTGGGCTGGAGCCGCGCTTGTGAAACTCTGCCCTGGGAGGCCTGAGGCAGAGACCAGCTGCTGCTACTCTGCTCCTGCAAGCTGGAGATGACTTTCTGGTTCCCAAGTGCTTCATCCCCCGTTCAGGTCCTCCTTGATGTTGTTTTAATGTGTGATGCAAAAGCTGTCTGAAGCAGGGGTCTTTGTGCAGCCCAGTCCAGGTGGTTGGGCATTCAGGGACAATGTATCAGTGCTGAGGAGGGATCCTGTGCTTCTCAGGTGCTGAGTGCAGCTGGAAGGAATAGGAACCAGAGGCCAGGCTGCACCAGACCCAACAATGAGTGCTGGCCATATTGTGGACAGCTCTGGTCCACGGCAGGTGTCTGTTCTCAATGCTGTGGTAGACCAATCTGCATTTGGGAGGTGCATTTCTGTGAGCAACCAAGTTGTGGCTGTAGCTCCAAGCTGTTCTGATTGAGTTTTTTGTGTCCTGGTAAATAAACAAACCCCGCAGGCAAAAGATTTGGATCTCAGTGAATGTGTGTCAGTCTGCTGGCCTGCAGGAGACCTGCCATGGCCTCCAGCAGTCTGCAGGACTCTTGGAGATTTGGCTCCTGATGGAGGTCTGGCAAGACAAAACTTCTGGCTGCCCTGTTCTGTGTGAGGCAGGTGATTCCTCTTCATGGTATTTCAGTGTTAGAGCTGATGTGTGTGTATGGGTACAGAGGGTTGTGGCAGCTGGGAGATGTCCAAAGCACCAAATGGGTGAGACACCTTGGGCCAAAGCAGCCCACTTCCACTAGAAGTGACTTCTGCAGCTCTTCTCTTCTCTTCTCCATGAGGAGAGCAAGGCAGGAGCCTGGCTGGGCTCTATCTTGCTCACTCATTATGGCTTTTGTGACTTGGGGTTTGCCTTCATTCCCTGGTATTCCCAGGATTCACCTTTCCTGGTGCTTCCTGCAGAGAAGTTCTGGTGGCATCTTTATGCTGGTAGGAGAGAGGATAGGTTTCAGCAGAAAATAGGGTCTTTCTTTTATCCTCCAGTTATGTCTTCTCCCAGGGTGGGAAGCAAATGAGTCTGGGAATCACAAAGAGCTTTAAGCATTGGGGATCTTCTTTCTTTATTTCTGTGCCAAAACCATGAGCAAGCTGTTGGAACACAGACAAAGTCCAGAGACATAATCCTGAGCACATGGAAGCAGTTTGAGAGCACCTCCTCTAGGGTAACAAGGTTGACAACTTGCATTTTGCCCAGCTTCTTTTCAAAAGCACTGGGCAGGTGAACATGCTGCTCATTGTAACAATAAAAATAATGGCTAAATGCAAGTGACAGGCCAGCTGCATCCAGGTATCTCTACGCAGGAATTACTAAATGTATTCTAGTACCACATGGGAATGCAAGACAGCAGATGCTTACAGTGAAACAATGCAGGTGTCCAAGGAGGACTCTGTGCTGAGTGTCAGCACTTATTTTCTGAAAACCAGCATCCTGTAGCATAAACCACTCTGGCAGTGCTGCTGGCCATCCACCCCCATGCTCTCAGTCGGTTCTGAAGGCATACCTTTCTAGCAGAAGGGATCATAACATGAGAGCCTTGTCAACATTGCATGGTTCATGGACAAGATAGCCAGATGTCTGCCACAAGATGTCTGCCTCTAAATTCTAGAGCTCAGGCGCAAGTGCCCAGCTCACAGAGCTTCATTTTCTAGTTTCATCTCAAACATAACCCTGTCTGCAACCAATCTGTGTAAAGCTTTAGCCACCCTATAGGCTGTGCACAGCCCAAACCTGAGCATTGGTGCAAAGTGTGGGTGGAAGTCACATCTCAGGGGCTACGGGCCCCTTTAGCACTGAAGTGCTTAAAAAATCTCTGTTGAAACCATCAAGGTGTCTTCTGCAGAAACTATAAACTGAGCCCACCTGTAAGCACTCGTACCAGAGTGCTTTTTGTTCCGAGCTGTCTACATGTGACACAACCTCCTGTTCCAGTCCTGCAGAACTCCGTGTAGCCAAAAAGTGACTAGTGGCACCGGGATCAGACGTGTTGCTGACTGAAGAGTAGTAAAAAGCGCGGAGAGCTTGCCAGGGTAACGCTGCCCACTTCTGGCCATGGGCTGCTCCGTGTTTTCTGCACCACTCATAGTACGTGGTTTGCAGCTGAGAGAAGTGAGTGGACATGCCCTTGTTGACTCTGAAGGTTTGACCATGCTAATACCTCTCTGCCCTACCAAGTGCCTCATCTCTGTTGGCTGGCTTAGTCTTTCATTAAAATATTAACAAAAAATGGGGCCTTTCTTGTGGTAAATGCTGGTTTCATATGTATCCTATTTTTTGCATCACTGGACACCAAGCTGAAACTTCCAAGATCAAAGCAGTGCAGAATGAATCTGAAAGTCTTTCTGTCTGCTCAGATTTGCCATCCTGCTATCGGCCTGGGAAGCCCAGAATGAACTCTTGCTCCAGCTGGTGCAACTAGCCATTGATTTGAATGGAATAAAATGGCTCAGCTGAAGAGAAGACTTGCATATGCTCCTCCTGGACGCTGGTGGATGTGGTAGATGGGAGTCTCTATGGGGCCTTATAGGCCTGCAATGGGGCACACTGCTGTGGCAGGATGGTGGTTTGCATGGTGCAGAGAAGGGAAGGTGCTGGAGTTCTGGTGACCTTAGCTAGGTGTCCACCTTGAGCTTTGCAGCCTGTGATAGGTGTGGCAGAGCCTTCCTGACCAGGTTTCTTCAGGAGGATACCTTCCCTGATGCTACTTGTCAAATCTCAGTGCCTCCCAACAAAACCCCAGCACTGCTGAGCCTCCAACATCGTTAAAGGATGTGGGTTATTTGCTGTCTGTTGTCATCTTGCTGAATACATTTACCTTTTGAACAAGGTCCCTCTCATATGTTCAGGAGGCTGGTATGCAGACCCGTTAATGGATCAAGGGGAAAAATGCCTGTGGATGTATTCTCCTTTGTGTTTGGGCTTATAACCACCCACGTTTTGGCATACATCCCTTCTGTGCACAAAGATCTTTTAGAAATTGCTAGTTAAATCTCCACCCTCCTTTGATATGTATGGAAATAATGGGACACGTGAGACTGTTTTCTGTTTGGAAAGAAAAATCTATAAAGGGAGTAGCTTTAAAAGCCTGTGTTCACCCCTTTCTAACTCAGGAGTTTAATGAAAGAAATGCCCTGAATTTATGACTGATTTACTTATCTTTCCGGGAGGCATGCATTTAGTGCTGTATCCAAACATAGGGGAAATGTTTTCATCTGAATCTGTCCCAGGTTTGCTGCTTAGGAGCAGGAGGGGAACTTGAGCACACATGTATCTATTCCCCAGTGAGCTCAGAGAGTCTTGGAACAAATCTTGGTCCCTTTAACCAGGAACACTTCTCCCTTCTTTAGCACAGACTGATGTTTCTTGGAGTGGCCCATGGCTGAACTGGCATAGCCATGGACATTTCTGAGTTGCCGGTTCTGTCCTTCTGGCTCATTCTTCCTCACAGCCTCTTCCTCAGAGGCATCTGATCACTTCTGCTGGATGCCTTCTCCTATTGGTGTGCATGGATGTGCCCCTCCAAGGAAGGTCCTTCTGCACTTACTATTTTCTCATGCATTCAGCCATACCCTCCTGGAACTGCAGCTCTGCTTCATAGCAGTTTCTGTCCCCTCCGACATAGCAGGACTTGGATTTCATGAGCAATTGGTAATACAGTGTGTTTAAAGCCAAAAGGATCTATGGCTTGTCTGTTATGGGATATTGGGACCACAGAGTGTTACCTAGCTCCCATATGGAGTCTGGGAGCTCTTTAACTAAAAGGGGATCATTTTTCTGTGCATCCACCCTCAATTACGGAGGTTGCAAGACATGGAGAATTCACCAGTCCCCATGGGAGTCTGTCCAGCAGCTCGTGCACCTTGCAGAGGGAAGGGGTGAGATCTGAATGTGAACCCAGAATGTGTGCAATGCTGGCAAAGAACTAATAATCTAAATACTGACCCCCATGAAGATCATTTTTGGCACTCATCAGCTGGCCTGATGAAGGATTATCATTTTCTTTTTGAGCACAGGAGGCTGCCCATCTGTTGTAAGATGCCCCCAGATGGGTGTCTGAGCACAAGGGGTTGGCTATGGCCTAATGCCTCGAACTAAAAGGTGTTAAAATGAGCTGTCCTGTTTGGTGAAGAATTTACTTAGGGTATTTCATAGCTGGCTGGTATAAGCAAATCTTTCATCTGCTTGGAGTGCCCTATTAGCTGGTACACATTAGGCAGAAATAAGAAGGGGCACAACATGCTGCTGCTTGGGTTGGTTTGCCAGATGGATGCCAATGCCTGAAGTTGAGAGCAGAGCAAATGCTGTCACTAATAATAGGGTGAATGAGCTCAAGCAATTTCTTTTGTTGGATAGCAGAGAGAAAGGTTTTTAGTGCATTTGCAAAAAGAGCCCTGTAAAGAAAGGGAGTCTGCTGCAATGTCTTGGGACTTGTCTTGTATAGAAGTGGCCTGTGAAATTCTTGGCTCTGACTGTGATATCTAACAGGATTTAGCAAGCCTTGTCCAAGCCTGTTGTAGGAACATGACACTTGGAATGTAGAGGTCCCTGGCTGGACTGTGGCATATGGTGCCATGGCCAGAGTGTTGGTGCCCAAGGCAGGGCAGCCTGTGCAGTCTGGCAGCAGGAGTGAAGAGGAGAGCTCCAGGCAGTCTCGAGGAGGTGGGAAGGTGCACATGGCAGCCAGTGAAACCATGGCAGTCAGTTCTCACGCTCTTCCAGCATGAGTTTGTTGCTGGGAAGGTTGTTCTAAAAGTACCCAAAGCTTTGCATCACACGGAGTACAACCTGCTTAATTAATTGCATTGTTAGAGCTATGCCAGTGATATTTAAAAAAAAAAAAATCTGTGCTTAGACAGTTATTTCAGATTAAGGACTTAATCCCTTGATTAAACTAAACCATAATAAGCTGGTGTCCAGCTGTAGGGTGGTGTTTTATACACAGCTCTCCTCATCCACTTGCAGGCCCTTGTTTCAGCTGGAACATGTCTGTTTAAGGACAGGGCTTTGATCTGTTCTCTCAGCTGCCCTTTAAACACCTATATCATCTCCTTGATCTATTTCTAATAGAAAGTAACTGGTCTTTGAGAGCAGGGCTCATGTGTTGCTAAGGATAAGACCTACTTCCTGCTCAGTACATTGAGAGCTCGTTTGGGAGCAAGACATGTCCCTGCGAGGAAATGCTTATCTCCATTTCCCAGTTCTTCCCCTCTCTGACTAAAAGACAACTTTATTGGATTGTGGGTCACCCCCACTTTGGCCTCTTTAATCTTCAGCAGTTGTCAGCAGCTCTTCTGATGTGTTGGATGTTGCACAGACAGAGGAGAAAGTTACAAGCTCTGCCCCAGAAAAGCTGGAGTACAAAAACCTGAAGGACAGAGAGGAGTAAGGTGAATCAGGGGGAAGGTGCTGTATTAGACCCAAGTAAAAAGGGGTCTTGGGCTGGGGAGCAGGCTCAGGTGACCAGTCATGTTGCCATATGATAATACCTGTGTTAGGCCACTTGCAGTGTGGTACAGAGCCAGGGATGTACCTGCACCAGGCTGCCTCTGCTGCCTGCTATTGCCTGCCTTTAGCTCCAGCATAAGGACAGCACTTGTGTAGCTGTGCACTCCAAAGCTCAAAGCTCGCAGGAGGTTGTGCTTCACTTTCAAAGTAATCTGGGGTGTCTCCCTTGACTGAAAACAAATCAAGCCTGGTCTTGGGGAGATCAACCAGCTTTGGGCCTGCCTTTCCCTAGCTGCGCACGCCCAGACCTACAGCATGCGCAGAAAAGGGACCTCGGAGCTGAAAAGCAAATACATCATTTTTCCCTTTGTTTCATTAAATGAGAGATCATGAGTTAATCGCTTCCAAGCGCTTGTTTTCCTGCAGTGCCTGGAATGATAATCCTGTGTGCTGCCCAGTAGGAGCTGCTTTGGCTGCCGCAGCCGCGTCAACACGGAGAAGGGCTGGGAGAACAGAGGGAGGCATCTGGAAATGATTCTCTGAGCTCCGTCTGCACAGCACCACTCCCTGCAAAGCTGTAGGAGCTGGTTTATCCACAGGCTGTGGAGCAGTCCTGCCTGCCCCAGTGGCAGGGGAGCTGAGCCAGGCTACAGCCATGCCCTCTGCAAGGGATGCCATGGTGGCATGCAGAAAGCAGTGATGCCTGCTTTTGGAGGTACAGCCCTTCAGTAAAGCTGGCCTGGGTGAGACTGCAAATATTTTCCTCTCAAGTGGAACTGGGTGCTGTGCTTTTCTCCCTGAAAAGCCTAAAACAATAGCTCAAAGAGCAGGTAGAGCTGTTCCTGGTTATCTCACAGGAAGGTGGTGTAATTACAGGAGTGGGAATGCCTACCTCTATAGCTGCACCACTTAATAATACATTATTTTATCCAGAGGAAGGCAGGGTGCCGAAGGCAGGCGCCCTCTTCTCAGCCTCCCCCTGAGCCTCAGAGTGAGTAGCAGAGGGGGGAGCTGGCACTTGCTCTGGGAAGATTTTTCTCTCTTGAACTCATTGCCGCTTTGATTAGAACAGCTCAGGAAATGGGGCTGGGAGGGTTCTCCTCTCTGCAGCAATGGAGTGGGAAATCTCAAATTTTGTCAGAAAAACAAGCCTTGTTTTTAGCCAAAGACCTTTCTGAACACTTTTTTTTTAAAGGCAAAGCAGCCTGTCTTTCAGCTTTGTGTCAGAAAGTGGAAAGACTTTATGGAAAGCCCAGAGGTCTGTTTTTACTGGAAATGAGGTTTCTCACGTCAGCTGAGAGCTGAGCAGCCCCGGCCAAGTGGTGCAGCACAGCAACCTTTGCTGGCGGAGGGACCAGCTAACCCGGCCCTGCTCAGCGCCTGCTGTGAGCTCCTTTTCCCCCAGTCCCAAAGCTGGCTGGGAGCCATGGGCAGGCACTGCGTTGTGCTGCTTGGAGCTCTGCCTCTCCCCACTTTTGCTGTTATTTCTTCTTTCCAGTCTGGGGTGTGGGAGGATTGGGCCATTTCTTCCCCTCACCTTTGCACACTCTGGTCTCTTCTGTCCTGCCTTCACACTGTGTGGTGGTACCTGGGCAAGAGGGGAGACAGTGGGTGCGTGCAGGACGTGGCCAGGCTCCCGGCAGCCGTCAGAAGAAGGGCAAAGTTGCGGGAGCTCCTGGCAAGGCCTCCTTGCTCAGCGGGAGCCGAGACGCTCGATGACTCAGAGCTGGGTGTACCACGGGCACCACTTGCTGTGCTTGCAGCCTCCCCAGGCTCTGCTCCACTGCCCAGCTAAGCTCCTTGCTCTGCCAAGCCACGGCAAGCTCTGGATTTAACTGCGGCACTTTGGGACATGTAGTTTCGTACTTTGGTGGCTCAAGTGAGGGTGTAGATTTCTGAGAGCAGAGCTGTAGGTTGTTTAGCTAAATTCCTGTTGCAGGATGAATCCTCAGCGTGTTACATGGGCCAGTCCAGCCTGCTGGAAAGGAGCGTTTTCTGCTGTAAGTCATGGGTTAGTCCAACAGTTAGTCTGATCTCACCAAAACAATCATTTTTAGTAGTCTGCAGACAGCATCTGGGTTGTCAGCAGGGAAGATCTATGCCTCTTCATGTTTGCCTTGACCAAGACTCAGTACTTTGTAGGCAAAATTAGCAAAGTGCTTGGGTGAGCTGTAGAGAAAATGTTGCCAAGGCTTTGTGGTTCCAGGTGGGTCCAGCAGCCTTGCAGCCCTCCCCTGCACTGACTTATATTGTCCTGAACCACTTGGGTTGCTGTCTCTTGCTTGAAGAGCACAGATATTCTGATGCTGTGCAAAGTGTGTGTATAGCCCTGGGGATGACCTCTCTGCTGCCCAGGCAGGCTTTGGAGAACCTTTCTCCAAAGGTTCAGACTTAATTGGTGAGCAGTAGGTCCCAAAGAGGAAGAAGTTCAATCCTGAGTCAGAAAGAAATGTAGCATGACAGGAGTTCCCAGTGGCTGGAGCTGCTACGTCACTCTCTTCATGCCCACAAAGGTAGCAGAAAATGCCATCAGTGCACCTAGAGAAGCCCAAGAAGCTCCTGGTTACTCCAGATGGCTCATGACAGGTTCCTCTCCCATCCTGCAGTGACTGCTTGCATCAGGAGAGGTAGATGTGTCCCCTAAGCAGGGTAGCAACTGTTGCTGGACTCCTCTTCATCCCCCGGGGCTTGAGACTTCTGCCTAGGCACTCGTAGCCTAATTTCTTGCTTCTTGCTGCAGTCTGTGTTGGAGTAGGGCGCTCAGGCTCTTAGGGCTGAGCAGCGAAACTTTGCCACAACACTCTTTATTGTTCTATTTGTGACAGCATCCGTGGCTATGATATGCAGGGGAGGGAGGGCAGCGCACCCACCCCACTGTTTGGACCCAAGCTCTCTGCTAGCTGTGAAGTCCTCCTGGGTTGTCTCTGCTTCCCTGGCCTCCTGGGTGGGACCATGCTAGGTTGTTCCTGTCACACAGCTCAGCCCATGGAGCCCATCCCATCCCATCCCATCCCATCCCATCCCATCCCATCCCATCCCATCCCATCCCCATGTGGTGCTTTCCTCTTCCCTTGCTGTGCTCCAGCCCCTGCACCAGCAGCTGGCTCCCAGCTGAGCAGCAGTGAAAGCCAGTTTGGCCGGACATGACCTTAACCTGGGCTTTATTTAGCGCCTTGATTTATAGAGGAGTTATTTTAAAAGCATGTTTCTCTTTTAGGAGGTGTGGTGGAGTGGTGGCAGTGAGCTGGAGTTTATAGGTCCTCCCGTGCTATTGACAAAGAATCATTTGTATCCCAAGACTACTTTTGCTTGGGGAGATTCTCTCTGCCTTGCTTGGAAAGTGCTCCTGTTGGTGTTTGTGCCCAGTGGCTGAAAAGGAGCACATGTCTAGGACCTTTCCTGTAAGAGGGATGTGGCAACAGTGCTGGAGGCAGGGAAGTTTGCAGTCCCTGAAGGAGTCTGTTTTTTTAGGAGCCTCATGTGCCAGGCTCTGCCAGTTCTTGGGGGCCACTGTGGGCTGGTTGTAGTGGAAGTGTGTAGTGGAGGAGTGCCCCCTTCTTGGATCCTTGCTATGTTTAGCTTGTTCTCCTTTTCTTCAGGTGCTGTTCACTTATCCTGGGTCACAGAAGTTTTTCCCCATGCCTGATGAGGGTTACTTTGCCTGTTTGAGATAAGGGATGGAACCTCTGGAACAAGTTGTCCAAAGATTATGGAGTCTCCTTCTCTGGAGATATTCAAAAACTGTCTGGAGTAACATGCTCTAGGGGACCCTGCAGGGGTCTAGGAGACTCCTAGAATAGTCTAGGGGACCCTGGAGCAGGGAGGTTGGACTAGATGACCTCCTTTCTGACCTTACTCATTGTATGATTCCATGATGTTGTTGGTAGGTAGGATGAGCTCTAGACTTCAGGTTTATCAGCCTCAGGAGCATAGGGCACTATCCCCTTCTCTGGTTTGTGTGAGTTCCCTGTGCCTGCAAACCACATCTCCTGCACGTGTGTGGCAGGTGGCCGTGCCGGCAGGCTGGATGTGTGAGGCTGCCCATCTGTGCTCCAGCATTCCACAGCAGGACCATGTGGCCTCTTGCAGTCCTGGCTGAGGTGCTTTTCTCTGACCCCTCTGCAATCTGAGAAGTTAATTAGTGCAAATAAGCAGCCCCATTCCTAGGATTGTGAGCTGGGTTAATGAGTCCCTTATTGAAGGAAAATCTGTTGCTCTTGGAGGCTCCAAGCTCTGCTGTGCTCTACCCTCTGTATTTTCAAGGTGGCTTATGAGGCACTGCCATGTTTCACTCTCCATCCAGACAGGAGCTATTCCTGGGTGACCATCCTGGACAGGAGCACTGAAAAGCAGTGTCACTACCACGGTCATCTGTGGCACATGGAGGCTGCATTCTGTAGCCTCCCAAGGATACTGGTGCTACAATCCCATGCAGTGTGGTGGGATGATGAAATCTACTTCCCCTTTGGGGCTTTTCCTGCAGAATTAGCAGAGACTGATGCAAACATTCTACCAAAAGGTAGTGGTTGAAACCTTCTCTCTATCTCTTAGAAACCTACACAGCTATCATGGCTTTGTAGTATAGTCTAGCCAGAAGGAGATAAAGCCTCTGTTCTCTGGAGTGCAGTTAGCACTGCACTCTGCAATGGCTACAGGCTATGGTTATTCTGTATTTTACTAAAGGGAGGATAATGTACAACCTGGTTTATTTTAACCATATAAAGGATTTTTGATTTGGTGCCAATGTTAATAATTGTTTTGTGAAGACTAAGGCAGAAGGAATGGTGTGAGAACCCTAGAGTGATGCACTGACTCATGTACAAATATTTTGACTTCTTTGTTTTATTTGCAACAGTAAACCTAACAAATTTATTTTGGGGAGGTACTGATATCTGAAAGAATTTTGCTCAAGCAGGACAGGGGGACAGAAGATGGCACAGAACCAACCCCAGCTGGTTTTGACTGATATTTTGAACTTGTGGGCTGTGGAGGGTCAGAGGGAGATTGTTGTCAAATGCTACCAGCAGCAATGCCACTGTGATAGTGCCCAAGCAGGTGACTGGTGGGATGGGAGAGCACCTGTGTGAAAGCCAGTTTTATCTGACAAGGTCACAGGCACTTGCTGAGACAGGTTGGTGTCAACAGAGGTTACACCTTTTCTGTGTGGAAAGTAGTTTAAAACAGCCTTCTCCTATTTAGAACTGGGGTTGAATGCTCATTCCTAGAATTCAGCACTTGCAAGTATGCACGCAGGGCTCCTGCTTTTGGAATTCTTGGGTTAAGAATATTGGATCAAGAAGTCCAACTCAGGATAATCTATGATTCTATGTGTATGAAAAATAGCTCCTTAACCTCTGTTTATCTGGTTGCATTGACCTTGAGGAGTATTGCAAGAGGCTGCTGGTCTCTCAGAAAAGGTGTGGACACTTTAGGAGCCTGCTGCCATCTAGCCTTGCTTGTTGCTGACATCAGGAGAAACAGCAGAAAAAGTAAGCAAGCAGCACTGTCCCACAGGCAGTGGGTGCTTTGCCTGTCACCAGAGTTCTGCCAGCTTGGTGCAGGCAGGGTTTGTGGAGGCATCACCTGGGTGTCCCCACCTCTCCCCTGCAGTCCCACAGGCTGTCCTATAAGGTGGCTTTACATCAGAGCAGGGAGTTTATATTGTGCTGAAAACACCCAACCTTCTAAAGGAGGAACTTGGAGATCATTAAGCTGCGAGAGATGGGAAGGCTTTTGTGAGGAGCATCATCTCTCCTGGGCTCACTCTGAGACTGTTGAGCTTTCTCAGGCCAGTGGAGGCATCTGCAGTGATGTGCTGCCATGGAGTGGAAGAATTGAAACGGTTTGTTTCCTACTGATCCCCTCACTCTACTGTTCCCCAGTGGTAGCGTAAGCTGTTGTGGCACTGCTTTGTTTAACTTTCTCTCCCAATCTTGCTGGGGGACTGAAGTGTGTTTTCAGGCATGTCCATGCAGTTGTTCCTGTTCTACAGGAGGCTGTAGGGCTTCTGGGCCAGCAGCTGAAGTGCTTTTCTTGTCTCTAGTGAAAAGAGGTGGATTTAAATCAGATGAGGATCTGGCCAGACACCTGAGTAAACTTACATTTGGTTTTATAGCAAAATGTACTCCCACTGGCTGTAAGTTAAGCCCAAGGGATCCCCTCTAAAATAGAAAAGAAAGAAGGGATCCTGATCCTTTCTTCAGATATGTACAGCTTTATATATTTTTTATTGTTACTTTTTGGCAAGCTCTCTTGATTTACACCCATGCAATAACTCAGAATTTGGCCTCCAGCACTGGAATTGGTCCTGACACTATGGGCAGGCTCTGGCTGTCAGGTTCTCCCGCATGAAGGTGGATGCAGGGAAGCCATTGCCTCTGATTGCCCTGAACAGGTATCCTACGGATCGATGCATGTGCTCAGGGACCACAGGCAGCCCTGCTCACATGCAGTGTGTGAATCCTGTTGTGAGGCGTCTTGCAGTACAGACAATTCCTGGCTTCTGGAACGGAGCCTTTCATGAGAGGCAAACGGCTTTGAATAACGAGGAGTCATACTGGTGAATGGCTTTCCACAGCACCAAAGAGTTGCGGCACCTTATCCTGTGCTGGGACTCTAGATCACAGGAAGCTGAGGAGCTTCAGCCACTGCAACTCCCCTTAGCCCACCGAGGAGTGTACCCAAAACACGGGCCTGGTGATGCGCCCACCCCATGATTGTCTCGCTCGCACACGCTCACGTGCTGCGGTGTGGTCTAACAGCCGCCCCACCCCGCGCAGGCAGGAGAAGGACTTGCTGCGTAAGCAAAAGCTGGGGATTCTCGCTGCTGTGCGCAGCACTCTGTGAGCACTCCGTTCCCGTTTTGGGAGAGCTTTTTTGTGTTTACCTGGAATCGCTGGTGCCAAAAGAAGCTAGAAAGGACAGCACTTGGCTCCTTTGATCTTTGTTCCTCCTGCATTCGGAGATGGCTGCGTTCCTGGGCGTAGGGCAAATCGTGCCCTGGTACCACTAACACTTTCTCTCTCGGCAGGACTCGGAGTCGCTGGACGGCTGCATTCAGAGTACGTTATCAGCACTCTACCCTCCGTTTGAGGCTACCGCAGCCACTGTGCTGTGCCAAGTTTTTGATGTGGTGGAGAAGACGTACCGTGGGGATGGACTGCACTACCTCATAGACTTCCTGATTCCAGCCAAGCACATCCTGCAGTGCATTCAGCAGGATGCCTGTGTGAGTACATCATGCTCTCTAAGGCCTGTGAAGGCTTTCTTGGAGAGTTTTCTTTCTGCTCTCATATGTAAAATGGTTGGGAAAAAGCACTTGAGTATGTATGGCAGCGTAGGTGGGAGGGCAGGCAGACAATTAGGAAACAGTTGAGAAATTGTTTTTGATGCTTAACCCTTGAGAGATCAGATATCAGGTGTGGAGCAGTGCCGTTGTGTTCCATAATCAGGAACACCAAGGGCTTAAGGGATTCACAGGAAGAAGTTTAGTGAAGTGTTTGCTGGATGTGGCTGACTCGGGTGGCCTCTGACCCCAGCTGTTCCCTGGCCCTGTGGATGAAGCTGTCGGGCTCCCGCCACCGGCAGGATGACGTGCAGGGCAAAATGCTGCCAGCCGGTGTTTTTCCCAGAACTCCAGCTCCCCTTTGATGGTTGCTGGAACGGTCACAAGGCTCAGTAGCCCCGAGGAGTCACGTTACATTTACTGCCAGAACGAGTCCAAGATTAACGTGCTTTACTGTTGGGAGTCTAAAATGTTAGAAACGATGAGTCAAACACCTCCATCACAAAACTTGGCTCAAAATCTGCTAGATGAAAAAAACCCAACCAGCCTAAACAATCTAAAATGTGGGTTTGTTCTAACCTTTTTGTCTCTGAATGCAGAGGGGTGTGTGGCCAGGCTTTTGATTCAAGTCCTCATGGTAGAGGGCAAGGAATTTCTAGGAGAAGGAAAAATATGGAAGAGGTTGAAACAGTTACTCATTTATCTCAAGGAAGTGAAATACTGTGGGGACAGATCCATCACCTAAGTTGGATCCACGTGAGCTGGGCATCTTGAAAGTGTGTTTTGGTGCAGTGTTCATCTCCCCACATTGTCACCAGCCTCCAGGTTGGTGCCAGCTGTCTTTGTGAGTCCAGCAAGATCCAAGGTGGTGCATAACCTTACTGCTCTCTCCCACTCTGAACACTGGAACAGAAGTTATTCCATCAGTATCTGTAGTTACGGCTTCTAATTCCACGGCGCGTGGTGCGTTTTTCCCCTTTAAAGAAACAAAAGACTTTTCGTTTGTACAAACCGGTAATTATTTCAAGACGTTTCACGGCTTTCCTCAAAACACCGCCCTCACCGAAGGAGCCAAGGTAGCAATTTCCCCACTCCTTGAGAAACCGGCAGCTTCCGAGCGGGCAGCGGTGCGTTGGGCAGGTGAGGCGGTGGAGGGGAGGGAAGGAGAGCAGCAAGGAGAGGAAGGCACAGAGTGCTGCTGTCCCGAAGAGGCGCTCAGGGCACGCAGCGGGACAGCCGCGCGCCCACCGCGGCCCGCGCTGCCCTCGGGGCGCGACGGGTGCGACACGGGTGTGCCGGCAGGGCGGGCCTTGGCCGCCCCGCAGCCAATGGGAGGACAGCGGCGGCTGCAGCAGCCAATAGGAACGCGGAGCTGCCTTGACGGGCGTGGGGGCTCCGGCGGAGCGGTTGGAGGGCCGTTGGGGCACGAGGCGCTGGAGCGCTCGGCGCTGAGGTGTGAGGGCGATGGGCGCTGGGCGCCTCAGCAGGGAGACATGTGAGGGCAGTGGCAACTGAGGGTCGTAAGGAGGGAAAGGTGAGGGCAGTGGGTGCTCGGCGTCCTGAGGAGGGAGACACTGGGGCGGTGGGCACCGGAGGAGCTCAGGGTGCTGGTGCCCACTCGGCTGTCCTGGAGCTTGGGCTCAGGTGGCATGGGGATGTCTGAGGTGTTCTGCGGGAGGGGAAGACCCGTACGGTGGGGTTGTCCTACGTGTGCAGGTTTGGGGACGTGGTGCAGAGATACGAGCTGTGCTTGGAGGCCTGCCTGGCGCTCCCTGGCCTGCCCAGTAGCCACAAGATATGGACTGCTGGGGTTGGTGGGGCAGTCGCCTTCAGGCAGGGCTTAGCGTTAGGTATTGGGGGCTTTTGGTGAGGTGTGAAATGTCTGGGAGAGTGGTCAGCAAGATCCTTTTGTACTTGGTTGCGACCCTTTCTGTCTTTGACTCATGATTTTTTACTTCCAGAGTGGCAGTATAGGGAGATCAAGGGAAGCTCTAAGTACCCTCTTTATAGCTGGGCACAGGCTATTCCATATTTTATTTAAAAGTTTGATTTTTAAAATTTATTATTTATTTATGAAATTTATTTAATTTGCTCTGGATTCTTTTTCCCCAAACCTCCGCTGTATGCCCGTTCATCTTTATAGTCTAAAATCACAGAGAACTGTTTCTAGGTAATTGTTTTTTTAAAGTCTTGTGTGCCTTTTAGAGAGTCTAAATAAAAGCAATGCTTCCTCCTAAGTCATAGTGATCTCCATGTGAGTGTTTCCTAAACACATTATAGGGAAAAGAATTAACTCCTGTCAGAATGAGTACTGTAGAAAGTCTTGAGAGCACTAGATCTTTTGTCAGCTTCTGCAGTGACAAAATTGTAAATGGCTTCATGAAATATTAGACAAGTTTATGGGCTTCAGCTGGGTGTATTAAAATCATCTGCCTGTGTGTGATTCCTTAGGGACTGGAAGGGGTGTTCCAAGGGGTCTTTCTTGGCTTAGCACGAAGTTAAAAACCAGGTTTTGCCCCTGGCCTTGAGATGACAACCTGAACTAAATGGTCTGTTCCATCCTAACCATCCCTGTAGCTCGAGAAGATTACACCTTAGTGCCATTTTTGTCGTTGGTGCCAAGTGCTTTCCTTAGAGGCAGCTCTATTCCAGGCTGCAGCTGCTGGATGTAGAGGGTAGGGTGTTCCTGGCACTCCTCTGATGAGCCTGGTTTGGCTTGGTAGTGCTTGGACACGAGAAAAGCAAATCCTTGAGCCTGAAAATAAAGTGTTAAAAGGATTGTAATAAGCCTCTTCACATAATCTTCCCTTTGAAGGTGCATTTTGGAGCAGGAGTTGCATGAGGATGCTTCAGTTCTAAAGTTCTAAAGCTCTGTGGTGTTTAGGCTATTGTGGGACTTGCATTCCTGCTTGGATGTTGCTCTGGCTCTGATGCAGTTTAGACTGTGGCTTTGTAGGGTCTTCCAGGAGCTTCAGTGCATTCTGCGTTTTGGTTTTGATGATTTTATTACTGGGTTTTCTCCTTATGAGTCACTAGGCAGACAAGTAAGCATCTAAGCAGTGAGACTGAGTTTTTTGATTGCCTTATTTATGAATGGCCCTCCAGTGGATTACTCTGCCTCCAAATTTTAACAGAATCTCTATGTCAAGTATGTGCTGATGGAATTCAGCTTTATGTTTATGCTGCTACTGATTGTGTCTTTCAGTCTTCAGTCTTATAAACTATAATAGTTGGGGAACTGATCTTCTTTGTCTGCCTCTTCTTCCTCTGAAATATCCAAGGTGTAGACCCTTTGCCTTAATATACCCACTCTAGGAGATACTCTAATGGAAGAGGGGGTTGGTGTGGTGTGGGGTGCAATGGTATAGTCTCTTCTGGAAAACTGCAAATTGCTCTAGTTTAAAATTTACATGCAAAATACTTGGCTGGGGCACTTTTGCAGGAGGCACAAGCTTTATTGACTGAGGTGGTGTGTGAGTCTTGAGCTTGATGTAAAAGTCTGTGAAGCATGTTCAGCCTAAGGCTTGCTGAAGCCAGTAGCAGCGTGTGCAAACTGCTGCAAGAGGTGGTCTTGGTTTGCTGAGTTTAACTGCTGTGGATTAAAGTAACTTACTGATGGAGGCATCTGTGTCTTGGAGATCAGAAAGCCTGAGAACCTCAGACTGCAGAGCTTAGCTTTGGGGGAAGTACAAGCAACTATGTGTTAGGTTATAGGGCTTTTTGGTTCGAACTTAACAGAAAGAGAAAAGAAGGGGAGTTTGGTCTGCTCTGAATCAAGGTTAGAATATAAAGGTAGTATTGATATGATTCTTTAAGTAAATGAAAACTGAAGGTTCAGTTTTGTAGTGATACAGTGTGTTGGTATATCAGTAGGGCAGTAGCAGTAAGTGAACATAAGTAAAATTGCTGTAACTGAACTTGACTATGTCGAAGAAATAGGACTGGCTGGGCTCCATCCTGGAATATGGAAGAAGTTACCATATAATGCTGAATGTCTGGTAACAGGGATTTTATTGAATCTGTTAAGTCAGGGCTAGTAACAAAATACAGAGAACAAGCTGAGCCTACAACATCATGCACTGAGCAAGGACTGAATTAACTGACCCATGAAAAACTGAATAACGTTTTCATGTGGTTTGCTCCATGGCAGGTAGTGTCACACCAGCCTTTTTAATAAACCAGCTCTCTCTAGAGAGATAAGTTTCACTGTTTAATCTCTGCCATAAAGGATTTATTATGGAGTCATGGAAGATTAATTACTGTGTCAAAGGGATTGAGGTTTATGCAAGAATTGCAAGATGGCTACAAACTGGTGAAAGGGAGTGTGTTTGTACTGCAGGGAAAACTGTTGGAGGCAGGAGTCATGAAACACGCATTGCTTCTCATCCATGACCTTGGCATAAAAAGTAAGAATATGTCTGGCATGTTTGTGGTGAAACCAGCCTGGGACATGCAAACAATAACCTGGAAGAGGATGGTGATAAATGCATTGCACAAAATGAGCACCAAAACTTTGTACTTAATTTTTTGTAACGGTAGACTCAGAGGGATCCAGGAGGTTCCTTTCAGTTCTCTGGTTTCTCTGCTATATGGCAAAATACTTGAATTAATTGAATCTGCCTTGTCATACAGAAAAAGATTAAATTAGTTGTGGAATTGATGGCTTATATCATGGCTTAATTTAAATCCTGCCCAAACAGAATCAAGTTCAAAGAACTGAAATTTTTTTTTTTTAAGTTGTGATAAAGCTGTAAATAATTAAGTCAGTTCAGCCATGAAACTTCAGTTCTTTTACTTGACTGGGATTTGTCTGAGGTGTGGCCTGAGCACTGCTATGTTTTGGGAATGAGGAAATTGCTGGTATGTCAAGTGCAGTTCTTGCAGCTTGCTGATGGGACTTGCTGCCTTCTTTCTCTGTGGCTCTGCTTTGCTTTCCTCATTTGCTACTTCCTTTCTCCTGCTTTGTCTTAGCAGTGTCTCCTTCCTTTCACTGGGAGGTTGCAGCCTCCCAGTGTAACTTGTCCCCACCTGTCCTGCATAGGCGGTTTGTGTTGGTAGCTTATCTTGTTTCAGCTTTTTAAAGAGAAGACCTCAGTGTGAAAAGCTTCCCTACACTAATAACCAAAGACCCTAAATTCAACTGTTTTAATGATCTCTCTTATTGAAAAGCTTGAGCTGAGATCCTTTCCCGGTGCTGAAAACACTTTTTCTTGTCTCCATAGGCTCAGTACTGTGGATTGCTGTTTCGCCATGCGGGCTGGCCCCTGTGTATTCAAGAGAGGATTGTAATCCAGCTGGCTTCCATTGACTGGCGAATCTTGAAGCCTGGTGACTTCTACCTGCAGGTGGTCCCCTCTCTGAAGAAGCCTCCACGAATTGTATTGAAGTGTTTGGCAAAAGATAAGCATAATGTAGAAGAAGTGGTGATTCCAGAAGTTTCATATACCTCTATTTTTACTCTGGAATGGTTGAGTGCGTTCAATGGAGAGCGGATGGGTATAGCACTGGAAAATTGTTTACTAACCACTGATGACAAAATATTTCGTGTCCCCTGGCATAAAGTGGTTAATCCTGAATTTATAAATAAACCAAAAATAATTGAAAACAACATCATCTCTCCGGAAATAACAGAGGAACGTTCAATTTTGTGCCTCCCTACCACCCGTACTGAGTGCAGTTTACCAGACTTGAGGTCTCAGTATCTACAGGAGCAGAGTCCAAATCCAGACAACCCCGTCATTAGTAGCACAACTCCACAGTTAAGTGAAGCTCTGGTAAATGGTGTCTGTACAAGTCCTGTGCCTCAAGAGAACTTGAGAAGTGACCTTGAAGGGGAGTACGTTGAGCTGGCAGAAGTTTCACTACCCAGGTTTGGTCCACAAACAGGCTCTTTAACCCAGTCACTGGCATTAAATTATCTAACTCAGCCCAGAGCACGAGTGAATGAGCCTAAAGGCAAACACAGGTTTATTGTCATACAAGACAGCACCTACTCCAAGAACTTAACTCAGTCAGCACTTATGCAGAAGGAGCACTGTCAAATGGACACACTGAGCACTTCTACAGGAGTTCTCAATAATGTTATTCCGTTGGAAGACAACGAAATGATGGCACATGGAGAACTGTCTCCAGAAGGTCAGCTGATACCAGCTGATCCTGGAAGCATGGGTGATAGCTTTGCTGTGGCTGAGTCTTCTGCTTGCAGCAAAGAGGATTCATCTGCACAGCCTGAGACTTGCAGTGAACACTCACTGGATTGGCGATATGCACTGTGCAGCTACAGCGACGTGTGTGCTGGAGATGGTGTCAGCTGCAAAGCACAAGTGCCTGATGCCCCTGGAAACGTGGAAGGAGAAAATGATGGACCTAGTGAAAATGCTGGTGTTGAAACATTGGAGCAGAGCCCAGAAGTGATTCTAGATGCTAGTGCTGCTAAAGAGGAGGTGATGCTGGGAGTACACACAGAACCACTGACCAAGAGTCAAAAGGAGGCAACACTGATGGATGCTTCTCCTGTGTCTGTCCGAGGGCCTTTAGGATCATGTTGCGCTCTAAGGGAAGGTTCTGATGTCTCTTGCCAGAGTGTCAATGGAAGTGTTGAGCCAGTTCAGGTCACTACATTGCCTGAGAATTCAGATGTAGGGGCAGAGAGAGGCTCTCCTTCAGGGAATGTGGCAGATGGAGGTGCTTGCTGCAGTGATAACGAAGCAAATCTCAGTTCTCCATTAAATCCTCCAGAACAGAACCAAGAAGTAGATGAATTTGAAGTGGGAAGAAGGGATGGCCAAGAGGAAGTGAAAGAGTCTAAAGAAATGTTGACTGTAAATGAGAATCAGACTAGTCCTAGTCACTACTCTGTGAAAGCTCCAGTGGATGGAACCTTGTCAGATGGTGAAGAGCAAGAGCATAAAAAGGCTGAAGAAGCTGTACTACTCCAAATTGCCCTGTCAGCAGAGGGGGATCAGATGGCAAAACAATTAAATAACAGTGACTTGTTGGGTCCTGATGCACAAGCAGAAGACTCAAGTCAGTTTGAAACCGAGAGGTCTGGAGGGAGGTTTGAGGAACCACAAAGACTGGTGGAAAACCAAGGCTGTGAAAGTGAAGAGAACTCTGTGCTGAAGCCAGAACATGTTGCAGTACAGCACATGCAGGAACAGGAGGAGAATGAGGAAAGTTTTTCTTATGGGGAAAGGTTGAAGACTAAAGCCTCAAAAACACTGGAATCCATTGAAGAGGAACTGGAGGTTGGACCACTGTCCTCGGGACCTGCTGAGGGACATACAGAGCTTACCACTCAGCACTCCCAGCCAGAGGCAACTTCTGGGGCATCATCTCCTAAAGGTACAGCTGTTGGATGTTTTTGTGGTTGTGTTTGGTAACATGGATTGAAATTAAAGACCTCAAGGAGTACTGCTTGAATACTACTTATCAGGCATGATTTGATAAGTACATCTGAGAGGCTTTGGGGTAATAGCACAAAATATTGGGAAGTGATTAAATTGTCATTTTTTGTGGCATGAAATCAGCTTTTTTCACAGGTGGGTCTATTGTGTGTAGTAATACAGGTGTGGTATTTTGTTTAATAATTCTTTGCAAATTTATATTGGTAGAGAACAAAGTTCCATTATAGGAAGGTTTTAATTTCAGTTAATATGATTGCTGGTGACCTCCACCTGCTATATTCGTGATGTGCAGAATGTGTGAAGAGAGACTTACCTACAGGTCTTTCATAGTTGAAAACTGGCTTTAGGAAGATGGTTGTGGCAAGAGGAAGCAGCAGCGGATGCTGCAGTAAAATACTAGCTGTGTAACGTGACCTGAAGATCAGCAAATGTATGTGCTGGTAACTGATTCAGGCAGCAAACTGCAGAGCTGAGGGATTCCCCCCTCTTCCCTGCCTTCCCCTCCGGCATGCTTTCTTCAGCTTGATTATGTTTCAAGCAGGAGCTGTTTAACATGAGTGGGAGAGCACAGAAATTAAGCATCTCACTTCAACTCAGATGGAATGTTCAAGCAGGTATTACCCAGATTTCTTGATGCTTGGATTCCTGAGCTGGAGCTGTGCTACTTCAGAAGGAGTTGAGAGGGCAATCCAGGTGTCTGCCTTTTGCACCAGACTGTAGGCAGGCGGTGTGTAACCGCATGGGCCCTGGTGTGGGCTTTGCCCGGCTCTGCTGAGTCTGGAAAGCTGCAGCTCGATATGCAGATCACACCGAGGGGCGGGTGTGCGGCGGGGGCGGGTGGAACGTGCCATTCCAGTTCAACAGCTCTCATTCCCTGAGACCCCTGGCTAGGAAAATTACCCGGCTTGAAATATTGGAGTGAGGACTCTTGAAAGGGTTGGAGGTGCAGACCCATGTTGCTAGAGTGTGTTTGACCCTGTTGGGCAACAGATCCAGAGCTGGTTGTCTTGGGATGTGCTGCCAGTATAATGCTTGCCCTGGTCCCAGATTATGTGGCCTAGAGCTGCAGCATGACTCCTTTTGGTTGCACACACACCTGCTTCTCAAGTGCCCAAAAGTCACATTTTACCTGATGTCTTAGCAACTTCCTAATGGGGCTAAATTAGCGTCCATTGATGAAAATAAAATTTCATTAACATTTTCACCAAACTAATTTAATTCCATAGTTAGGCAAACCCAGGGCTGCCAGGCATTTCTGATCCTTTTGACATGACAAGCATTTCTCTTCTGTGAAATGGAGGGGTCAGCTCAAAAGTTTCTATTTCTGTAGTGTATGTCTCTCTGAGCATCTATCACCACAAGCACGTGAAAAAAAATCTCCTTCTGCCTATCTGTGGCACTTGGGGGATATATGCCAGGAAATAACCGTGCTGTGGGCATCCATTCCCCTGGCCAAGCTGAACCTGGCTTGAGTTCATGCTTGCTCAGTACTGGGCGTTGGAACACCTAGTTTGTGTTGAGTGCTGGGTGGACACTTAGCTCGTGAGTCCAGAGGCTGCTTGTTCAGTGTTCCTGTCTCTTCTGTCTAAACTCACCCAGGTCCAGCTCATTATGAGATAGTAAGTGTGGTGTTCTCACTGCTCCAAAGTATAAATCTTGGCCACTGCTGGAGATTTCAGCAATGATGGACCCCTTTGGGATACATGTGGAGTTTGTTTTTAATGAAAGACAATACAAATGATTCTGGGGATTTGGCTGAAATACGTGACATTTGTGACTCAAGTCTGCTGATGTTAAATTTGGGCATTGCAGTTTAAGAAAAAAGGAAACTTTGTTATCTCAGTGTTTGTAACAACCTGAATTGCCTGGAAAACCATCCAAACTAACCAAATAAACTCTTTAAGGCAAAGGGCAGCTCAAGTATCTGTTAATGCTGGCAGTATTTCTTAAACACTATAACTGGCACTATAAAAAGCTTAATCCATTCAATTACATTTGATTGCTTTGAGATCCACACAAGCCATGCTCTTATCTAGCCCCATTAAACCCTCAGAGATATACTCGTAAGATAATTCAGAGATAAAATTACAAAGTGAAGCAAATGTCCTACAAATGGACTCTACTTTTCCAGCAAGGAAGTTCTGTAGGTTGAATTCTCTGTGTCTTGTTGAGGTCATTTTGCTACTATGGTTGGAAACTCTGGGTATCTTGTCTAAACTATAAATAACAACAAAGCTTGAGCTTTACTGGGTCAATTCAGAACTGAAGTTCACACCTCAGCAGCAGTGGGCAGAGGCACAATTTGCTCTGTGTGAGGTGGAGGAGCTTACTTTTTACAGCAGATATTGTAGATTATGTCAAAACACATGTTCAGAACTGGGGCATCTGAGTTTGATGTGTCTGCGGGTTTTTCCTTGACCCTTAACTTTCTCTCTTCCATTCTCAGTGAGCACAAATATAGTCTAACCTAGAAAGACTTATATAAATAGAGATAAAGTCAGAAGTCAAATGTGAACTGTTTTGAGTTTGTGGCTTAAAATTTACGCTGGTTTCATTCACTGATAATGTGACTGCTATTTTTCCTAATGACTAACATCTAAATCAAAGTGAATTTTGAAACTCTGCAGCTCTGGAAAGAATTCCTCTGTTTTGTTGATGGAAAATATCTTGATATTCAAGAAAGAGGCTGAAAAGCCTCACTGGAGCATATTCAGCAGCACCTGTTAGGGCGTTCCGTTCCTGCTGCCGGTTACTACCTTGTGTTACATAGGTGATACTGGTGCTGGGGCAGTTTGCAGGGAAAATGCTAATGTCTCTTTGAAATGCACACAAGCAAATCCTCCTCTACCACTTCCTTAACCTCGGGGAAAGGTGGAACCTGCAAACATGGCAAATTCAGATGTCCCTGTTCTCAATTTGCTTTTAGATGTAATCCTCCGCATTCTACAATTTCCGCTTCAGTGAGTGCCTCCGCCCCAGATTGCAAATAACAAACAGTGTGCTTGGGCCTGTTTGTGAGAGGTGACATCTGCAGATCTGAGCTGGGCCTCAGAAGCTCAGGGAAGTGTTTTGTTTGGGCAAGATATGCGTGGTCTGGAGGCTGCACAGCTCCAGCGTGAGTTCCCCAGGGTTGAAAAGCCCTAGTACCAGGACTGTGTATGGTGGGCTAAGCAAAATGCTTCTCTTGGTTTTGGGAGCTGCAGCCTCATTACTGAGCAATATCCAAGGCAGGGCTGTCACATACATTTATGTATTTCTTTTGGCCTGGTGTGTTACCTATGTGGTAACACACACATCTATGTTCCCTTTCTTGTCCTCTTTAAATGTCACCTTTTGGTCCTCTTTGCAGGCTTTTGTAATTTAATGCAGATCCCTTTACTACAAACTGTGTAGTTCTGCTTATTGCCAGGCCTTACAGCTCATTGATAAGGTGATTCCATGTTCTCCTAGAGAGTCTATGAGCTCTTAATGTGAAACCTTTGGGCACAACTTCTATGGCTCTGTGATGTTCAAGATACCCTTTCTGCAGGAGGTCCATGCCCCTCTAAAATGCTGCTTCAGGAAGATGTAGCAGTATTGTCTGAAGTGGATGACCTCTTGCACCACTGGGAAGTGGAGGCTGAGATAGCCCTAGGAACAGTGGGGCTCTGGTGTAGCTCAGAACTGCACAGAGCCCTGAAGCCTTCACAGCATCTTATGTGGTCAAATGCAGCAGTTGCCAAGCTGGGTCCCAGGGGTGCTCCTCAACCAGGGGTGTTACCAAAGAGGAATGAGCAGCTATTCTATAATGCCCTCGATGGTGCAGAGCCATGGAGCTCCTCCTAGTTTCCCCTCACTATTGTATAATTTGGTGCAGTGAGCCATGCTGCTCAGGGCACTTCTCTCACCCATTTTAGCAATTTTGAAAGCAGTTTGGGTTAAGCCTCAACCTGTAAATCTCCTTCACTGCTAAAACTTGTATTGAAAGCCACTTCAAGGACTGCTTTGTTCCTGGTCCTGCTCTTTAATGAAGTATTGGAATCTGTTAGTAAATAAACTGAGTCAAGTGTCAGCATTGTTGATGCAGCAGGAAGGTAGGATGGTTGAAGTAAATTTTAAATAGCAATTAAAATGTCTGACTTCATAGCAAGCAAATAAATACTCCACTCTTGTTTTCCTGAAGAAAGGTTGATATTTTTGTTGGTAGATACTGAAGTATCAGAATTCGTAGTGAAGTGTAGCCTTTTGTTTAGTATAGCTTTCTGCGAACACTGGGACAGCCTAGTTGTGTACTTAGGATGCTAAAGATGTATTATTGAAAATGTACTGTTGGCTTCTAATTCTTGTGACGTTGGGAAATGGGGAATAATACTTCTTATGCAGTGGGTAGATACTTTTTTTCTTCTTTCTAGATAATTTTATATGAAAATTGAAACTTTATAGAACTAGCCTCAGTTTTTGTGTAGCCAAGATACTTAATTTTAGAGTCAACTGATTCTGATAACTTATACTTCAGAGCTGAGGTGTCAGACAAAGGAAGCATTTTCTGCAGTTCTTTAGCAGGAGCTGGTTGGTCTAATCATCCTTTTCTTCAGTGTTTTTAAATGGGTTTCTGACTTTCATATTAGATGTTAATTAAAAAAGTCTGGATGAGCAGAGCAATGTCTCTTTGGCTAATTTCCAGCTGATTTGTCAGCTTCCAGTTGACTTCATATTTTCAGGAACTAATCTGAAAGTGGTGTTGGGGGAGTAATTTTGTTCTGATGGAGTAGCCCTCCCTGTCAGAAGCTGGTTTATCACTTCAGCATGCTCAGGCTGCTGGAGCTCAGCCAGGGACTTGCACTGTGCCAGACTTCCAGGCTGTGAGCAGACATGTACTGCTTGATATGTTACCTTTAAAAAGGACTTTGACTACAGTAATCCTGGTCTGAATTGAGCTTTTGTACTTTCCAAACTTCACAATAAATTGGTTTGTTTCTTTAGAATTACAGTAGTATTCATGTTATAACCAGTTTTGGAGCATGCATGCTGCTGGTACAAGGCCTGGAGGAGCTGCAGAGTGCTGTGTCCCTGCACATGCAGGGGGCATGTCCCTCCTCAGTCTGGTACTTACCTGGGACCTTTTGGGTGGAACTCTGCTCGAGCTTCTGTTTGCTGCTTTTCTTACAGGGACAGTGTCAGAAGAGACAGAGGAAACTGGCACAAGTGTGTTGAAACCAGTGAGTAAAATCAGTGCCCTGGAGGAAACTTCAACACCTATTACTCCCCCGACTTCCCCAACTTCTGGAACTGCCTGGGGTGGTCAGTTTGCACCTACCATAGTCAAGGATGTGAACCCAGAAGTGCTCAGGAGCGGAGTTGCCTACCTGCCTGGTGAGTAGCTGAGCCAGAATGTGTCTTGGAGATGTGGTTTGTAGTCTCCATTTGCAGCACTGGAGACTGGTGCCAATTCCATTTCTTTCACCCCAAACCTCTTCAGAAGCTACACTTCTTGAATCCTCTAAAGTTTGTGAATGGGCAGGACAGGAAGTACAACTTCCCTCCCATTAAAGTAATGTTAACTTGCTCTCAGGAGTCTCAAAATGTTAACCAAGTGTATATGAGTCAGAAATGCCAAATCTATGGGCTCATACCAGGAGTTCAAAAAGAGAAGAGTGAGGGTGCAGCTAATGATGGGCTGGTGGGCCTGACATCAGACCTGGTCAGAGGAACAGGGACTTGATTCACTTGGTAGGTAATTAAAGGATAGGAATGTAGGAGATGCTCTTTGACAGGGCTCTTGAAAACCAGTTTTATTCTTGGTAATTAGAAGTTTGGTTGATTAAATGTAGCTACTTAGATATAATAGATTTTTAGAAAACATTTGATTTCATGACACATAGTGTTGAGAGGAATATCCCAGTGAAGTGGATGAGCAATGTGTGGGATGAACGATAGTGTAGCTAAATAGCAGGTGACAAAACTAGTTATCAAGGGTGGACTTCCCAGAATTATTCTGCCAAGATCAGGCTGTAGGTCAAATGTTATTCAGTGTTTGCATTTGATAGAGCAATGAGTATCAAATAGCTGCAGATAAAATTTCTGCATGGGACAAATATTGGCAGAGGGGTGAACAAAGCTGAGGCTGTTGGACAGAGCAGCCAGGATTGCTTCATGTGCAGGGCCCACACAGGACGTCTTTGTGTTTAACCAAACATGAAATAAAGCAGAGGAAGTAAGATCTTCCTCTCCAGTGAGAAACAGCATTTGGCAGCTCTGTGTAAGGAGCCCCTGTGGGCTTGACCTTCCAGAGCCAGCGAGAGGGTTGTTCAGTGTGGGGCAGGAAGAGCTGCATTTGATCAGCTCAGGAGCCATGTATGACTTGACAATTGGGCAGAGAGCCCAATACCAGAGAAGAGGTCAGGCAGACCTGCGCTGTGTGGAGGAGCTGGGAAGGAGAGCAGAAAGGCAGCACAGGCATCTTCCAGTTGGTGCATTTGACCTCAGACGTGTAATGGGGAGGAGATGACTAGACAGATTAAGAGACTGATTTTTACCTTTGTATACTTGTTGCTGATGCCTCCCAAATGGTTTGGGCGGTTTTATAAAAGAAAATGGTATGTGCTGGAGGTGGTGCAGAGAGGATGACAGCCTTTTCTTGTAACCAAACTGGGTGTCTTATGGCAAGAGACTGGAAGGTTGTTTATCTCATAGGATGATTGAGAAAGAAGTGAAACCATCTTTGTGCCAGGAAGGAAGAGGGGAGTCAAAACTTTTCCAGTTTCTGGAAGAAGGTGAAATGGAAAACCAAGGGCAGGGCAGAGTTATGGTACGTTCATACATGTAACTTTGCACTGAGAGATGAATTGTTACACATTCCAAAGGAGGATTTCTAATCTTCTGGTCTCATGATCAGGTGGGACATTTTTATGCTGTATATAACAGCCCAAGAAATTACAGGATTAAAGAGGGTCATGCAGGAGCCTGACCATGTTACCTTTGTCACAGATTCCTATCAAAAAGTATCACTGTTAAATGACGCAAAAGCATTTGAATATGTGATGAAGGGATGTGCCCTTCAAATGCCCGGAAGAAGTAAGGATTGAGTTTGATACTGCTTCCAAGGAGGTTTTTCTCTAAGGAAGGAATTTCGTTTCCTGTAAAAGCAGTATCAGATTTGATTGACATCTCTGCCTCTTTGGGGTTTCAGTGGGCAATCCTCACACCTGAGGGAATGTACTCACCACTCAGTTAAATGCTTTATGTTAGTCAGTGGTAATGATACAGTAATTACATTAGAAAGAATAACTTTTATAATGAATGGTAAATAAGAGCTGTTTAATAAACTAGTAGCTGATGGATTTAGCCGAAACTTCCAGGATAGTTTCAGTTCTGCATTCTGCTCTTGGATTATCTGGGTTATGCTGCTGTTGAAGACCTAGCCCTGGTGGCTGTGATTGCTTTTTTGACCTGGTCAGGCAAGTCCCAGACTACTATATGGAAGTTCAGGGTTTAATCACGTTCTGGTGATGCCCAGCCTGCCTGATGGACAAAAGATGTTGCTTCAATAAAAAAGTTTTTATTGACTGTGGTTATTGAGCCATTTTTCCAGTAATTAAGGGCTTTGATTTTTTATTTTGTGATTGTCCCCTTAGCTCATGAAACAAATTATATTGATAAGATTTTTCTAATTTCTAATTGATTATGCAGCGTCCAGGCTGCAGTATTTCAGGAGTAATAAAAGTCCTCCTGAATCACACTGATGATGAAAGATTTTTGTTAGCAGGAGAAAGCCTGTGTCACAGTTTTGGTCCCTGGGAGGGAGAAAGCCCTGCTTCAAAATGGTGTCCATCTGTGTCTGTGGCCCTTACTTGAGTCAAGTCCTAGTGACAGATTGAGATCGCACCAGGGCAGCTTTCCATGCTTGAGGCTGTCCATCTGTGGCTGTTTTACCTGTCAACTCGCATGCTTTGTCCCTGGGATGGGGGAGAGAGGTGGTCCAGAACAGTATATCCTGTGGTAGCAGCAGAGTTCAGGAGAGAAAGAAACAGCTTTCTCTAAGTCTCTGGTTTTGTCTTGTGCTTGGAACTTTTGCCCCCATCCTTTCTTATACAGTATATATGACAGGAAATGGCTTCTGTTCTTGTGAATTACTTTTCACACAAAGGAGGTGGTGTCCCTCCTGTTCTCCAAAACACTCACCTTCCCAGTTGCTTGAGCAGGCTCACTGTAGGCACTGCCTGATTTTGAGTTGCAGAGGCAGTTCTGGCTTTCCAAATTGGTGTATGCACCTTCTCTTTACCCATCTGGAGAGGAGGCCAGACATAATTCCAAAACTGGCACTGTTAGGTCCTTCTCCACTTGTGATAAGCTGTGACTTTGGGCTTTTGGAGAATGGGTGGCAGAGAAACATAGTCCTTCCTGGCTAACTGAAGCAGAGGGATTTCTCCTTCAGTGTATCACAGCTCACCTGGGTTGGCCCTACTGTGTTGTATCTATTCCCTGGGCACTGAGGAAGCTCTGCACCTGATGAAAGCCTGGCACTGATTGTCAGAGCTGTAGGCAGGCAGGAGTGTGCTCCTCAGCTGTTCTCTCTGTAGCCTCTGAGGAGAAGCTCTGAACTCCTGCTCCAGGGCTTTGCGTCAAGGAGATGTCTGGTTACGTTCTGGGCTCAGCCTGCAGACTGAGCCTGTGCCCAGTCTCATTGCATAGTGCATGTTCTACAAACCTGTCTGTGTCCTCTCATCTGATAGCAGTGTGAAGGTGAGATTCTGTATCTTGAGTTCATGAGATTCCTGCTTTTCTCAAGATTGGATTATCATTAGGCAACTTCAGCCATATTTATGAAGAATGTGTGTTTGGCTAGAAGACAGCAGTCCAAATTTAACACTACCATGAGAGAAAGACAAGCTGCTGCTGAGCTCATCTACTTCACTCTAGGGTGGCATTTGGGCACTTTGGAATTTATGTGTGTTTATAGCCTCCTACCATCTGCAACATACACTATATTGAGTTATGTGGAGGATTTCCAGGAAGGTGGTGGGCTCTTAGTGGGAGAATATGAGGCATACACACCTGGAACCAGGCTCTGTTGAATAACTTGTGTGATTTCTGTCCCCCTCTCTCTTTTTACAGGTACAAGAGACAAATCGGGACGTGCAGTAGCCATAATAACAACGAGGAACAAAGCCTGGTTAAACCCCCACTGCAATACCACTGAGCTCGTACGCCTTCTTCTGTACTTACATAGCATCCCAAGGTTTGTGATGCTCTTGGGCTGACAGGGCAGACAGCTGCTGCCCTGTCCACTTTACCTTTTGGGGAGATGGGAGTTGAGGCAGGAATGGAAGTAGGTTGACTTTTTTGACCTAGGAACTTGGTCCAGACTGTCCTGAAATTACACAGGTGGGAATCTCTTGATAGGTTGAACAGGCTTGTGTTCAGCAAGCACTTTATCTATTCTGTATTTGTCTTGTCCACATGGTGTGCTAGAATTGGGTATGTACTGAATGTTTTTATGTGTTGCCATGAATCCAAACCATTCCTGCTGTCCTTCATTAATTCAGAAAATGGGATTTGGGACCTATGATGGAGAAGTCATGCAGCAGCTCTGTGATAGTGTTGTGATGTGATATTTTAGGGCCAGGCCTCCAAACTGAGAGGGAGGGAGGATCTGCAAGGGTTGAGAGTCTGCATTGATGTCTGGCTGAAAATTGTTTCTGGAGTCTGCAGGCTAGAGTTTTCTGCAGCTACTCTTCTTTTCACTATGACAGACTCTTCCTCCCCAGCTCATCACTATGTTATAGTTTTAGATTATTAAATAAGAAGAGGTAAAGCTAACTTTCTGATAGTGATTTTTTTAAAGCCTTGGAACCATTAATAAGGGGAGCAGGCTTAACACATGAGAAAGTTTGTGCATCTCATGCTTTGTTTCTTATGCTTCTCCCTTTAAATCTGATTCTGGGTGAGATAGGCATTAGGGCTGCTCCAGACTGGCTGCTCTTCTGAAGCAGTGAGGCTGAAGCCAAGCTTGTCCCTGAACACAATTAGGAAGGACTGGTTTTTCTGTGTGGATTATCCAGAGTGGGCATTAACATCTTTGCCATCAGTGACACATACACTAGGAACTGGAGAAATGGAAAATTGGGTGGAAGTCATAGAATCATACAGCAAAGGTAAAAACTGAGCAGTCCATTGGTAGTGTCTGTCTATATATTTTGTTTAGGAGAAGGTGGCCAGTTAGTTCCTGTTACTACAAAGCCCTAATGTACTGGTTTTTTCACCCTGCCATGACTACAGGTTCTGTGTCCATAGTCTTGTTAATTTTCATTGGTGACAAAGGTGACCTTTTTATCTTTGTCCTTGCAGACCAGAATGTCAGGCTTTGGGTCTCACTGTTCTTGTGGATGCTCGTCGGGGTTCACCGGTTCCTGCTCTCTTCAAGGCGTTCAGCACATTGCAGGTGAGCCTTGAGCTTGGGCAGAAGAGCATTGGCTGGCTTGCTGTCATGGTTGGACGTTACGTCTCCATCTGCTGCTCATGTCTCCATCTGCCACCTGGCTTTCAGCTGGCTTTGGGAGGTGGAGATACACACCCAGCCCTGCTTTAGGAAGATGACCTGGACTTGCCAGACTGCAGACAAAGCAAAAAACCTAAGCAAGTCTGAGTTAGGGGAGCACACCCCTCCCCACCCCTCCAAATCTGCTTTCATCTCGGTTCTGAGAACAGCCCATACCCAAGTCTCAAAGCTGTCACGAATTAACCTGTTTGGAGATGTTGTCCCCTGCACTGAGGGGCTGTGTGAAATGTGCAGGGATTTTTGCCTGCCACAGGGAAGGGAGGAAGAAAGGCCTCTGCCTGCTGTCACAGGAAGGGAAGGATACTGCTTGCCATGCCGGGTGGAAAAGCACGTGCAGCTGTTGATGTGGCTGTCAGTGAATGATTAGAATCGGACGTACTGTAACTCTGTATTGCTTCAGGTCAAAGGCTTTCATATCAGTCACTTGGGAAGCCAGTAGGTTGTGTTGCTCCCACTCCCAGATAGAAACTATCTGCTGCTATTAGAAAGCCAGAGAGATGCTGGGTTGTAGTGATGACTAATCTTGTTTAAGCAGGTGTTCCTTTTAAATCAGAGCTTAGGTCTCTTAGGACTCAAATTCTGCAAACTGGAACAGGGCAATGTTTTAATGAAGCTGATGTCTGTGGTTTATGTGCTTCAGTGCCACATCTGAGAGTTGAGTCTGACTCAGAGGTCTGTCCTCCTGCTTCCTGGGCTGGGTGGAGCTGTGAGCTCTATCAGCGTGCTCATTCTCTGTGGTGAAGGAGTAATCTGGTGCCCTGCTCAGTTCTGCAGAGGTAATGAGACAATACATTCTCTTTTAAGCTGTGCCCACATGGCAGTGGGCTTGATAAAGCTTTTGAGCATTTCATTGTCCATATAAGTTGCATGGCAGCCTTAGTGGCCTGATTTGGAAATCAGCAACATGTTCTGGCTGTCCCAGTTCTCATACAAGCATGGTAATAATGCCATTTTAACCTTAAGTTTCCCCTCTGAAATAAGGGAGGGGGGAAGCTTTTTGCTGTGCTGTGATAGCTGTTTGGCTCTGAGCACCTTGTTATCAGGGTGGTGTAACAGTTATTTAACAGAGATTAATGTGCTGCAAGACAGATTGCTGGACCTGAGTGTGTGCTCCAGGTAACAGTGACTGACAGAGGCTGATTATTCCACTTACAGTTTTTTGATCCTTACACTCACTCCTCTGAAGACTCTGTAAAGGAGATCTGTCAGTATGAGGGAATTCTTCTTCCACTTCTCCATCTTTCCAGAATGAATGCATGATTGGAATTAAGTGCTAGTAGACAACTTTGGGTGCTTGCAGGTTAGTTTTCCCTACAGCTCTGAGAGTCTCTCTGTTGCTCTGCCTGGAACCTCCTGGTAAACTGGTGGGAACTTGTCCTCTCTGCCTTCAGGGTAGGGGCAGTTGCATTCTGCAAGACTTTTTTCCCTTTCTTTTTAGAATATTGGCTGTCTGGGAAATCTTTCTGTCCCAGACAGCAGTGGGAGCAGAGGGAGTAGGGCAGAATAAAAAGCTGCTGCAGAGCTAACTCAGGAAGAAGCAGGAGGAACTCTGGCAGCTCTGTGCAGAGGTGAAGGGAAGTGCATAGTGTGTGCATGTTGCAGGAATAGATCGTGCTTGTTCCTGTGGGAAACTGCGTAACGATGCTTTGGAGCAAGGATTTTTGCAGGGGCAAATGCTGTAATGCTTGGTTACAGGTTGTCACCAGTAAGCTCTGTGCTGGGGGGCCTCTTAAGAGGAGCTTTGCTGCTCAGAAGTGCTGGGCTGATCCCTTGCTCAGTGAGCAGGCAGGGCATGGACAGCGGAATGTGTGCACTGGCCTTCAGTGTGCAAATATCTGTGGGATTTCCCTTTGCCTGAGTCTTTATAGAGTGAGATTCTTTTGAATTTCGTATATCAGTGCTAAGGCTTCTTCCTGTAATCTGCTGTGTTTGTGTGTTGGATTGGGAAGAGTCAGTTTAGCATTTGAAAGCAAAGAAGTTCTGTGGAAATGTTGCTGTTCAAGAGGTGTATTTGCATTCTCACTTAGTGCAGAAGTACAGAGGACCTTGGTCTTACATTAAAGACCAGGGAACTCCTGCTACTCCATAAGAGTAGTCACTTTGAGACTGACTGAGGTGTCAGGGGACTCTCCACTCTGCACAGACAGCCCTGGCAGCCTGTGCTTCAGACTGTGCCAGTGTTGTTAAGTCTGGCCATGGGTTTCCAGCTGGGGCAAGAAGCCAGAAAACTGGAATTTCAGTCTGAGAAACATCGAAGTATCTAGTTCTCTTTGAAAAAAAAAATAATGAAAGGGTGTGTGTTTACCCTGGTTCTTTTTGAGCTCCTGTTGATGCCCCTCTGCTCTATGCTGTCCACACTCTAGCTGTTTTGGAAGGTGAGGAGTTCAGTTACATATGTGGAACTCTTGTTTCTTTGCTTCCATATGCTTGGTTTTGGTAGCAAAGGTGGTAAGAGATTGTGCAGAAAGTTGACAGGAAAACTTCCTCAAGTAGCATCCTGCTGTTCTCACCTCTGCTTGTCTCCTGAGGTATTCCTTAAACTGTTTCACTCTTTGGATTGCTCCATCAGTGCTGGATGAGATTGACTTCTCATCAGCTGTTTAAATTTAAAAATGTGGTGAAAAGTATTTGATTTCTTTGGAAATACGATTTCTTCTTGAGTTGGAAAACCTTGAACTTTTCCCTTGACAGCTTTATTTATGAATGGTTTTACCGTTTCTATTTTCAGGAGTAACAAACAAACAAGTGAGTGTTTTGGCTGTTGTGGTAACCTCTTGTTACACCATCATTACCTTTATCCCTCACTCAGATTGCACATCTCATGACTGTTGGACTAGAAGAGGGAATGTGTAAGAAAAAACTGATTCATCAAAAACTGGTCATCAGTCTTGAAGCTGTGTCCAGTCTTCAGCCCTCTTCATCTGCCTGTTTCTCACTTCCTTGTAAAATGCTTCTATAATTGGAGAGCTGTTCCTGGATCACTAAGTTTGAACTACAGCTTCCAGACATCCCTTGTATTTGGAATTTCTGTCAGTTTAACAGTAGAAACAGGATGCAAGTACTTGATTGTAAATTGGCAGTAAGTTGAGACAAGATGACATTTTTGGCACTGTGAGGGAGGAAAAAAAAGGCAACTTCCTTTTGGTTAGGTGAAGTGACCAGGAAAGTTATCAGGAAAAAGCTTGGACACCAAACATGGGTTTTCGTTTTGTTTTTTTTTCCCCTGACCCACTTCCCTGTGCAGAAGGCAGGGCTTTTTTAGTACAATCAACACCTGACCTTTTCCATTGCTTCCTTAAATATTGCAGGACTAGCTGGTCTGAAGCAGACTGCCTTAAGGACATGACCTTGGTGCTCTGTAGACTGGCCTTCCCTAATTTCTGTGACTGCCTTCCAGGCTCTGTAGATGCCTTTGAAGGATAAATCACAGTCTTGTATATGAACCTGGTGTGGTACATTCTCCTTAGTATCCCAGGCAGATCAGTGATGTGCTCTGTTCTATTGCAGGACACACATCCTCACTGTATTCATGGAGTACTGCTTCTGGTTGAAAGAGACCTGAATTTTCGGATGGAGAAGCCACCAGCAGGACAGGTAGTGGAACCATTCATCGGGGGTTTGCTGAGCCACTCTTGATATCCTTTATTTAATTCTTCAGGCAGCAAACTCCCTGTCATTGATGTATGTTTATTTTCACATGAAATCTCTAGCTGTTCTCTGTGTTTTGTGGTTGTGGTCTCTTATGGGTGTGGTATTTATTGGGCTGTAGTGTTTATGTGAGCTGAACAGAGCCTTGTCATGTTCTGTTTATTGCCAAGTCCATCAGTGACATTTGCGCCACAATTACGTCAGTGTGCTGGGACCTCAAGACACAGGGGGTTTGTTGGGAACATGGATAACTGTATGGAGGAGCCCTGCACAGTTAGCTAGGGATGGTTTTCATGTTCTCTCATTAACAAGGGGGGATCACATTAGGCTAAATCCTGAGCTCCACCTTTGAAGGTTCTTGTTGCTTTCCTGGATTTTACATATCTCCTGCTTCCTCTCCTCATACCTGCCGCTGCCAGTGGCTGAGAGGCTTCTGCAAGAAGGGGAAGATGAGATGGGCATTTGTGCAAGGTTCCCTTTGTATCCGAAATGTCTGGAAAGACTAACAGGAGGAAAAGTCTTTACTGAACTCCCCCACTAGAAGTAAAACTGTCTTGGTATTCCTTAGCTGTATAAGAAATACAGGCTCCCAGCCACTCTGTGGTGACTGAACAGAGGATCAGGCTTCATCTTAGTCCTCTCCCTCTGCTCCAAGACTGTTGTAAGCTACAAGATTGGACTGAAATTCTGTGCCTGCTGAAACTCAGAGTAGGCTTCAGAGTAGGCCAGGACCTCCCTTTTGGCTGCTGTGGATGAAGATGTTGTGATAGGCATCAGGTTTGCTGTGTGTGTGGTGTGGTGCCCCAAAAGGCTAAACAATAACAAGTGCTGTTAGTCCATTTCCTCATTGCCCCCATGTGGAAGAATTTGGAGTCAGAATGGGGGCTGCAGGCATGTGCATACAGGGAGAGCTACAGAAGACATTAAATACATTGAACAAACACAAAGAGTGTAGGAGGGAACAGAGGAAAGGCTCATAAAGACATGGGCATGCAGGAGGAATTGGAAGCATCATCACAATTTTGTAAGGAGGTGGAAACTTCACACTGTGTGTGTGGGAGTTAAATGTGCGCACCTGAGTTTGTGTCTGGGCTGGCTTCCATGTACCTGCAGGAGCACTTGTTGCTCTGGTGAGTATAGAACTGCTCTGAGGTCCTACAGTCTTGAAGAAGGCAAGTTACCTGTGACAAGATCCAAGAAACTTTTGAAGCAAATAGCTGCTGTGATGAGTGGAGAGTTGAGGGCAGGGCAGAGGCTGCTCTGTTCAACTCTTTTTCCAGGAAGTGAGATGGGGAAGCTGGGGGCTGGATTTAACCTCCCAGATTCTCCAAACAGATGCAAATCTCAACACAACTGTGGGAACATACGAGGGAGTTGCTCTGCTTACACCAGGAGGTACTGGCTCTGGAGAAGGCTGGCTGCTGCCAGACTTCCATCACAGATGTTCTGCCTGGTGAAACAGCGTGTTGCGGCCTGCATTCCTTCAGGGTTCGCCCACTGAGCTGTTCAACAAGCTGCTCCAAGATTGAATTTTTTTTTTTCCCCTTCATATTGTGGTGATGTTTCAGATACACACTGCATGCTGTGCTTCTGTGCAAGGTTGATAAAGAAATTATGAGTTCTGCCTTTTGTTAACCTTCCCCTCCTCCTCCTATACTCACACCCTAATACAAGCTTACTTTTTCCCCTTCTATTCCTGTGCAGTTTGAACTTCTCACCTCCATGAAATCCCTCCATAAGCACATAGACAGCTCACAGCTGCCTCTAGAACTGGATGGGACGTTCCGTTACTGCCACCAGGACTGGCTAAACTTCCGCAGGGTGAGTAGGACGTCTTCTGTGCTTTGGTGTGTGAGAGTAGCAATGGCATGGTAACAGATGGGAACAAGAGGAACCTGTCAACAGCTGAAGCTACAAGCATTAAAATACAATGTTCCTGTAAAGCTGTGAATGCAAATGAATCTCTGTTATCAAAAAAATGCTAATACTGCCTTCGTAAGATGGATGCACACTGTGGCCTATTGGTGTGATTGCAGAAACTAAAATTTTAAGTTTTTACTCATCTGCTTGAACTGCATGAATTCTTTCTTGTCTTCAATATATAGTCAAATCTGAAATGGAATCCTGTTTTGTTGTGATACACAGTGGCCCTGAAGTTATACTCAGAGGATTAAGGACAGACACTTCTGAAATTAATCTCAGGAGAAGGTGTTAGTGTCATGTTTCCATTGGACTAACAATGAAGAACTTGAGTATAATAACAAGTGTTAAATCTTTTTGGTTTTGGAGCAAGTTCCCCAGACCAAGCTATTATCTCCGTATTAAAATCTGCAGTCCTTGGAAGTTCCTGATAATCAGTTCAGAATTCTTCTTCTAGGAATATCTTTTAGTTCCAAGCAGCAGGGTATGTGCAGACTGCCAGAAGCCTGCAGAGGTAGCATCCATGGCACCAATACCAAGCTCTCTGTGCACTTGTGCTGTGGTGGGAGCCTGAGTGCTGTGGACCATGTGCTTGTTGAATCTTTAAAATCTCTATTGAGTTATTTGGCACACTGAGACTAGACAGGATTAAATCTCTGTAAATCTGCACACAAGCTGGCTGTCTTCACGTTGAGTGTGCTCACCCTGGTGGATGACGGAATTGTCACCTCAGCTTTCAGAGGATCCAGTGGTCTTTTGGCTCTGACCTTGCTGCTCAGCACTTCAAGCAGATTAGAATGTCACTGATAACACCACTGTGGTGCTGGTGGCAGGCTTCAGCAGTTAGGCTTGGCATGTGCCAGATGTTAACTTATTTTTTCCAACTTTACAACCCTTTTTTTAAACTTTCATCTGCAAGTACTTGTGTGAACCTGTGCTGATGCAGTAGAGGTACAGAAGCCTAATCTTGGTGCCTAGGATTGAATTTGAGAAGTTGATTTGGCAGTGAAGAAACAGAAATTTTGGAAGAGGTTGTGGGTCAGTTTTATGGACAGAGTTGAGAACACCTTGAGAGTTGAGGTGCTCTGTATGTGCAAAAGGGTAATTCTTGAAAGAAGCATAACACAAAGCTACTTCTTGTTTCAGCATGTAAAACATCAGCAAAGGGAGGTAGCATGGGAATCATTCTGTATGGAATGCATGTTTATATTGTGTGTGATAATGACCCATGTGCTCAGCTCCTTTAGCTCTGCAGCTATGTGGCAAACAGCATTTATTTCCTGTCTCAGTGATCTCACCTGCATCCTGCCTGCTAATCTGTCACTGCTGGGGCTGTTCCAGCACTCCGGGAAGGAGGGAGTTCAGTTCAATAAAGATTCAAACAGCTGCTTTTTTGTTATGTTTTGAGCATGCTTATTTTGGAATAGCCGTTTCTCCCTTCTCTGATTTCAGTGGCTAGAGGGTGGCATCTGACGGCATTTATCCTTTATATCGCTGACTTTTTTGAAAAACAGTGCCTCGCGAACGCTTATGAAACGCTTGGGCTTTTTTTGTTTGTTTTTCTCCCTGCTTCCCCCCACCCTGAAGAGAGGAAGCATTTCAGATTTGTCCATAGGTTAAGGTGCTTAATTTTGGAAGCTTTCCAGTTTCCTAATCTTTAACTGACACTACTTTTAACACAAAGAGAAATGATTTAAAGCAGAAAAATTCCAAGTACTTGTTTTATGTTTTGTTTCTCTGAAATTCATGTAGTGTGATTCATCTTCATGGAAAGTTACAAGAAATGCAAATAGAAGAATGTGAGACATAAGTGGACTGACTTTTTATTTTTTTTTTCCTGTAAAGCATGACCCATTTCAGACAGGAGTATGCAAGTTTTTAAGGTCTGCATAGAGACCTTGGTCTAGTGTAATGCATCTGAAGCCTGTGATGGGCCTCTCTTTGCTGATACAGTCTCATTGAATGATACAATTGAACCCTTGGATTAATGTGTTTGATCCTCTCTTGATTTTTGTCCGAAGCTTCTGCAAGCTCAAAAGACCTTTCTTGTCAGCCCTGAGACAATAATTTCTGCCTTGACCCTTTCTTCTTGCAGAAGCTGGAATTCTTGCTACAAGGATGTCAAGATGTTTATGCCTCCCTTCAGGGAGCTATTCATCAAGTGGAATCTGGAAAATTACCAGAAAAGGGTGAGGTAAGCATGTCCCTCACGTTGGATCAGAGATGGACCTGAGACAGAGGAGGGTAGGTGGCTGAATAGCTGCAGAAAAGCTGTAGCTTTGAATTTGCCAGCTGTAGTAGCAGGGTGTTCCCAGTACTAGTTGAAGCTAATCCAAATGAAGTAGTAGTGGCTTCAGTGAGTCTTGAAGCTGATTGTCTGATCCCCCAGTGTCACCTAGGAGAGCTCTCCAGCTGGGCTTGTTGCTGATGGGTGCTTGCTCCAGCATTGGAACGCATTCTCAGCAGCTCCAGAGTTCTGTAGCTGGTACAAACTTTGGTGTGCCAGGTACAGAGCAGCTGCCTTGGGCTGTGCCACATCAGGTCAGCTTGAATGGCCTGGAATAAAACTAAGTGACAGTTTAGTTCTGTGCTGTGGTTCTAGCTTTGCTGCCTCCGGAACACAAATTTGGAAGTGGGCAAGAAGGGGAACGGTCGAAGACCAGATCTGTATGGTCACAAACTTTTTATTTCTTTTCTTGAGAACCTGCTGTACCCCTGACATGGTGGGGAATTTCTACCAGCTTGGCACTGAGGGTCCCAACAGTAAATGATAGAAGATATGGTAGTGGCCTCTCTGGGCCTTCCTGCTCTCATCTGTATATCTACAAACTCTTTGTGTGCATCTTGTCCCAAGGCTTGGAGCCATGCACATTCAGGCTCTCACAACAGTTGGAGCTAGGCCTGAGTGGGAAGTGAGGCTGGAAAGCTTATTCCTTCTACAACCAGCAAATGAACGAAACAATGATGGGAATTGGGTTACAGTTTTAGCCTGGTGGGGAAGATATCAGGAGTATAAGGTGCACTGTTTATCACTTTGGACTTGTCAGGCTGGAGAGAAACAGCTGTGGGAACCAACCTCCCCCTTTCCTAGAGTGGGCCCAGGTGAGATGTGGTTTGGGTGTGTTTTGTTTTGGTGTGCTGGTTTTTGCCTGTTCCCTCATTGCCTGTAGGTTGCAGTAACTGCTCTTGTGATCCCTCCAGGATGCAGCTGTGCTGCTGAGGAGTTACAGGCAGTTGATGATGAAGAACGTTCTTGAAGACACAAAGTTGGTTAAGCTGCAACAGGAGGGTGGAGCACTCTTGGCCAGACTGAGGAAGGAGGAGTCTTGTGTCACCCTTACCCAAGACTACAGGTGAGCCCCTGGAGTTGGGAGGAGATGGAGATGAGCAAAAAGCAGGCGCTGGGCGTCTCCCTGAGGTGCCCCATCGTTGGTGCAGGCTAGAGAACACCTTTGTGTAGCAAGGAATTACGTTGAAAACAGCAAGGTGAAAAATGTAACGAATTTTTCTCTTAGCCATATTGCTTCCTCTCCAGTCCAAAAACTACTCCAGGTGGATTCACTTAGATGGTTCAGCTTCCTTTTTCAAGCCAAATCAGACTTACCTTCTCTAGTGGAGAGAGAGCTGGATATTTTGTGTACCTCTAAAACACAAGCCTTAATTGATGAAAGCAGTGATGAATGTTTAGGTGCAGGCCATTATCACTGTGTGATTTCCTAAGGCACTCCTTATGCGAGGGGATTTCCGAGGACCTTAACTGGGTGGAATGCTTGCTGGCTGCAGCAGCTCTGATCTCCTCACACATTGGTGCAGTTTGCACAAACAAATACTCACTGCCCATTTGTGGGGCTGGTATGAGAAGCAGGGACTGAGAGCCCAGCTATTTGACATCCCCAGGGAATTATGCAACTCCTGTTTGTGCTGTTAAAACACCTGAAGCATATCAGCATGAGAAGGCCTCTGTGCTATGTGCTGTGCAAACAACAAGGTAGAAAGGCAGCATTTGCACCCAGGAGCTTCCAACCCAGTGTGAGATAAGCACTGGCATGTGGGTGCAGATGAGGGCACAGGGGGTGGCAGGGTGGTGTGGAATAGCTCCGTGCATCCACAGCCTTGCTCTGGTTAAACTCCCTCTTGCAAACTCAAGCTGGGAGGTTTGAAGGGAGGGAATGAAGAGAAGATAACAAAATAGTTATGGAGTTTCTCACCCAAACACTGTAAAAAGAACAACATTTCTCTTTTAAAATTCAGCAAATGGATGACAGTGCAAGTTGCTGCCTGTCACTGGGAGAAGAGGGTCGACATTTCAGTACAGAGAGGGGGGCATGAGGGCAGACTGTAACTTTGTGTTCCCTGCTTGCTGTGACTCCTGTCAGCAGCTCCAGCAGGCTGTGCAGACACAGTTCTCTTGCTGAACTGGTGAAGTAATCTTGATGCAATTTTGGATTGAATTAGTACAGTATAGTCTTTTCCTTCTCACATGACATGAGAAGCACAATAAATGCGGGGTTTTATGCTTTGTTTTGTTTAGATTTTTTTATTATTATTTATTTTAAGCAACACACAGCAACTTTAGAGTCCTAGGAGAATGGGGAGAACGTGCATGAGTTTTTTGGTTTGGTTTGGTTTAAGCTAAGCTTGTGTTTTTGTGCAGGGAAATGATCAACTTTGAAACCTGATCTGACAGACCCCCTAAGGATAATTTACTGCTTTGATTACTTTAGCAAGGGCAGGGGTGGGGGATACACACAGAATTCTTTGATTGTACAGTGCTTGAGTGCATGCCGAGGTTGTGCAGCATGTTCTCTGCTTAATTCAGGTTATATTCATTGCCTGCCTATTGGCAGTCAATGAAGAGACTGTATGCCATGGCTCAAATATATGTGGCTCTCTCCAGCTTGAGGAGCATAAATGAATATAGCAGGAGAAAGTTATTCTCTTCTAGGCTGTGGAGTAGTGGCAGAAACTAAAATCCATGCAGTATTTTAATTTTCGTCTAACTTGGGGCAGAGGACTAAAGAAGTCCACTCTTCCTTGTTCCAGGATCCCTTCAAATGGGAAAGAAAGCTCTATCAGTTGGCTAGGGAACTCTGTTTAAGGCAATGTTGATTTTGGGTCATCCGTGGCTTTGTACTTTTGTATTCCTTGTTTCCTATCTGATGTGCAGATATTAACAGTTCTGAGCTCTGCTAATACTGTAAAGGTTATGATTTTCAAAGACTTCTTTGACAGATATGATCAAAGCTGGGTAGGGACAAAATATTGCAATTGACCAACTAAGCTAGCATGGAGCGCCTACTAGTTTATGTAGGTGCAATATTTGATTTCTAACTGATGATGTGTGAAAAGGGGACAGGACTGGCTTTGTGTGTGCACTCAGCAGGTCCTATGGTACGGCTGTTCTGAACTTTGAATTGTAAGATCTTGATCAATGCTTAACAGCCTAATTCCACACCCATTTTCCCAATACTAGAAATAAATTATTTACAAAAGCAAGTCAAATGGCTTTACTATTCTGAGCCACCTTTTGGCTTGTTTGTCTATCACGTGTCCCATTGTTATAGTTTTTTATTCTCTCTTGTGGTGCAAAAGTCTGATCAAACAGTCGTGACTGCCAGAACTTCTTAGTCATAAGTTGAGGCCAGCTGTGAACAGGTGACTGTCCAAATGTGCAGGAATTACATATAAATAGGGAAGATAATTTTAAGAGCAGTTCCTTGGACTTTTGGCTCCACTTAATTAAAATAAGTAAACTACAAGTGACAAACTAAAGGTAAAATTGTGATTCTTTTTAAGAATAAGGATGTCAAGCCCATCTGCACCTTCACCTTGGGATTAACCAAGCAAGGGATTGACTTGCTTTTTTCTCAGGCGATATCTTTTTCTAGCTCTCACAGATGACTTTCTTGCTAGTCTGTGATTTCATGTGGAAAAAGAACACCAGGAGGTGGTAAGAATAGAGATGGATGAACGCTTCTGAAAATGCCTAACCACAGGTTGGAGATAGTAAGTTAAAATAGGCAAGGAAGCAGGCATGTGCTCAGTGCAGTCAGATGTTATCTTTCAAATACCTTTCGAGAGCACACAGCAAACAAGGCTTGCTTTAGTGTTTCTTTAGTAATGAAACTCTTCCCGTGGGAGTGGTTTTGGAACCTTTCCTGTTCTGCCCTCCTGGAGAGCAGAGATGCCGTTTGGAGTGTTTTGTGGCACAGAGCAATGGGATCTCATTGCTTCTCAGATCTGACCTGGGATTTGTGAGGCTTTGCTAAGCCAGTGCCACAGGTTCTTTCCTGCAGATATTGAACTCATCCCATCAAAGATGTGGGCATGCAGGAGGGATATGTTGTGTTCCATCCATTTGTTTCTCTAACAGATGATTTAGGAACCTCTGGGAGTCTTTCCTGGTTGATCCCATCTTGAGATGCTATAGCACCACAGCAGTGGCTTTGCCCGGTAACTCTGCTCACACTGTGAGCTGGCCAAGAGTCTTCATACTCCTTTCTCCACCAAGTACCACTGTAAAAGATAGCCTTGCCCATCCAGCTGCTTATCCACAAAGTGAAAAACAGACTTTGCCGAGCAATCTTGCCTGGAACTCTGCCATTTCTCAGCTTAGCAAGGAGGAGCTCAGTTACCAGAATACACATCCTGCAGGCAGCATCTTGTAGGGAGTTGGCTTAGGGGATGTGGTGTGCTCAGCTGGTCCCTCCGAGATCTCCCACCTCCAGCAAGACCAGGCTGAATTTGGCCTGGAGTTGGTGTGGGTGTGGCACTCATGAGCCAATGTCTTTGTGGCGCCTCTTTAAATGCTGTAATGATAGGGCTGGCCACCAAGAGGTGCAGGGGGACTGCTGGAGGTGGCATTGCCATTTGCTCACTGTTGGTGGTTTAAAGCCAGCACATTTGCCTCCACACCATCCACTGCACTGGAGGCTCAGTGCTTCTCCAGGTATGTTAGCTGAACCCCTTAGAGGTTTTGCTGTCCCTGTCTTTCTGGGGATTGAAATGCAGAGCTGTTACCCTAGCTGAAGTTCCTGTTGGTAAGTGTAGACAAATGGCACAGAGACTTCCATCACTTCAATGGTGTTAATACCTCTTCTTGCACTTTCAAACAGTAATCTTTTAATAACAACAGTCTTTTTAATAAGGTACATAGAGTTGGCTAGCATGTGTAGCTTTGGCTTTCGGCTATCCAGTGTGGTGATCAACTAACCTGTAGCTTGCAGGCAGCTCACTGAGCCAGCTGTGAAGGGTGGACTAAGGCAGTGCTGTTTCTGTAGTGGATGTCAGAAACTTACAGTTTGTGATGGAAGTGTCAGAGAAGCTGCCAGGAACCAGGCAGCAGCAGTGGGAGCTCTTGTTGAAGTGAGGCTGTGATGTGGGGCTGAGCAGCAAGGCCAGGATCCTTTTAACCTGTTCCTTGGTCAGATGTTTTCCACTGTTGTTCTCATTATTGCCGCTCTTCTGGCATAGCCAAAAGATGGAAATATGTGCCTAGACAAAGTGTCCAGTGAATGCCTTTCGTCCTGCAGATATGAGTCATGAGTAAAGAAGGTATAAACATATTAATATATAGATGGTTTATACTAGTTTAACCAGAATGCACCTGCCTGACTCTACCATGAACCTGTGTTCTCACTGTGGCATGGGAGTGAGAGTGTGTCATGCTCTGCATGGTGATGGGCAAGATAGTTGCAAGGCTAGAGGTGAGACGAGAAAGAAGGAGAAAAACCTCACATGGTGAAGGAGTGGCCATGTTGAGTTGGCTCTGTGCAACATGGAACCAGAAAAAGCATAGTATCTTCCCCCAAGCTCCTCATCTGAAAAGAATCTGTGCTTGCAAGCTGTGAATAAGCAGCTTATAAATAGATGGAGGAGTGAATTCTCCTTTGTTTGCAGAAGGCAGTATAGTTAGTCTCTGTACTTTGAGGGTGGAGTGGCTAGAGCCAAGAGCTGGTTTTGTGAGCTGGCTATTTTTAGTTTTGCTTGGTGATGTAGTTGGAAGCCCTGGGTGGGGACCTGAGCTGAGCAGAGGTAATGGACAGTACAGAGCAGACTTCCTGAGCTGCAGCTGCCAGGTCCCTGGTGCTGGACCGGACTCAATTACAGTGACAAAGAGGGTGATCTTACAGCTCACAGCTTCCATAGTTCATATTCTGGCTTCCACGTGCACTGCTGAGACTTTAGGTCTACTTGAAGCTGTGGCCAGTTAACAGTGCTGTGAGGTGTAGCTGTGGGGTGCTGCAGAGCTCATGTTTACAGGTCTTCAGCAAGGCTCCTGCTAGTAGCAACTCGTGGGATGTTACAAGGCTGGCATGTGCTATTCTGCAAAGTGGTGTATGAGCTCCCTTTGGTGGAAGTAAACCTGGATAAAGTACAGACTCTCAGCTCCCTGCCAAGGGATTGCACAGCACCATCTGAAGCTTGGGTGGAGTCAGAGAGACTAAGCTAGTCATCCAAAATGTGGCACAAATTGGGAGAAAGGTTAGAGGGGATATAGGTGTCTGGTGTATAAGTCCCAGTTTGGGCAGACTGAGATGGCTGGGCTTCTTGGTTTGTAAGGTACAGTATGTGCACTGTTAAACTGACAGCTGCTGCCATAGCCTGGTGGTCATAGCCAGGAAACTTACGCTGGGAAATCCTTCCTGGAGGCATTATTGTCCTCTGCCGTTCCCTTTCTGCTTCAGAGATGTGTGTCTGCCGTGGCTCTGTGTGTTTGTACGTGCTTCAGAAGATGATAATGTTTGTGTCCCTCTCACTGATGGCAGTTGAACTAGTGCCTGCTCATCTTCTGGCTCTCTGGGAGCTTTGGGAGCCTCTCATGCTACCACTTACCACAGTGCTCACTCCTGACGTGGTCTGCAAGAGGCACTTTTCATTGTAGGGGCCTTTGCATGTTCCTCCTGTGGACCTAATCCTAAAGCCTCCATCTTGGGACAAGATGTATACTCAGTATACCTTTGAAGCAAGATGAAAAAACGTGCTTCAATTCTGGCCTCAAAGGCTGCCACAAGATGCCTCTGTGCTGTTGCAGGTGACAGAGAAGATGTTAACAAGCAATAGGCCTTTGGCCAAGCATGGGTGGCAGTGCTCTTCCCTGGCCTTATTTGTTTGTGTCAGGTGGAGGGAGGAGCACGCAGTGACATTTCTACCCAAACACACACTGTGCTGCTTGGTATTCATTTTGGTTACAGTCTAACCTGTTCCCTCTGTGTGGTGGTTTTAGCCTGGTAAAAAGCACTTACGCTCGCATTAAGCAAATCTCACTGCTCCGCACATAAAGGAGAGTGGAGCTGGGGCTGTTGTCATTCTGAGTGCATGAAGTGCTGTGAGGCGTCAATTGTGGCATTTGCAGAGAGCTAAAAGATTGCAGAGTTCTGCCTAGGTAAGTTTTCATTGTCCTTTTAGGCTTTTTGTGAGATTATTCCCTTCAGCTTCCTTTTTGTTTTTTATTTTCTGATGCCTTATGTCCTAAATCTTCTTGGATTCAGTGAGAATTTACCCAGAAGACTCCAGTTTTGCTTGTTTTTGTTTGCAATGCTTGTCATGCCAGCAGGGCATTAGGTAATTAATGACTCACTGTGTTTTATCTGTTCAAAAATATTACGGAAAAAATTGCAAAAAGTTTCCAGTATAGGATGTTAGCTGAACTGCCTGACATTCCTGCCTCAGCCCAGGCTATCCCACAAGCACCATTTTTTATATAGCTATGTTGGAATAGATACTTCTCTTACTGGGCTGGTTAATAGCACAGTTCCTGCTATTATATGGATCATAGCACTGGAAGTGGGTAAAAGGAGGATGTATCAGTGAAACAGAGATGTGGCTTTAAATGACAGTGTGTATATATTTCAGGAGGGGATCTTAAAAGCCTGGTGGTCCCAGCTTCAGGAACACAGCTCTTAGACTGGTGCATTTGACCTGGGTATGAAGTATAAACATATGCAGGTTAATGTACATTAGACAAGGTTTGGAGGTAGAAATTGTTTACAGCTGGTAGAAAACCACATCTTGAGGCTCAGTGTTCTGAGAATGGTGTTTCCAAGTCCTATGCAAGGCTCCACTGCAGAAGGAGCTTACCCGACAAGCAGGCTAATTGTTGGTTTGGGATTTCTTATAAGTTTTTTTTCCAGTCAGTTTTATGGATCTTACTGAGATTTAAAATGAATCAGAGTCTGAACATAGTGTTATTGTAATTGAATGCAAACTAGGCTGGAGGAAGAAGCAAAGGTCTCATCTTGGGACTGTGCTTGGACACTTAACTGTGTGCATTGATCCCTTGGCTTTTAAAGGGATTTCTGAGTGTATTTTTGCTAAAAAACACATTTAAACAAACTGTGCTCTAGAACAGAATTCTCTTAACAGTTGTGGTCTCCAGTGCATTGTATTTTGGATGGCTTGTTCCCATGTCAGGTAACCTAGTTAGGAGGTGAGGAGGGATTCAGCCAGGTCTGTGGTCTCAGCTAGATCCACTGTTCTCATCCTGAATGGGACCAAGCATTCCACAGGCAACCCCAGATTTGGCCTCTGTGCCTTTGTAAGGACACTTCAGGGTTCTAAAAAATGTTACTCAGATACTTTTATCAGGGAATTGAAACCACCATGGCTATTTATGTTCTGCAGCGAATAATTAGTTTGTTTAGCATTATCTGCTTTAGCTTCACCATGGCCAGTTTGAATTTTAACCTCAGCTGCATGTGAAGATCTCAGCTTGAAGAGCAAGACTGTGCAGTTGAGGTTGACCTCCTTTTATGGGATCATTATAAATGTGGCACTTATGTAGGTTGCTACCAAAATGGAGTAATGACCAAGAATGACATTTCTCTTCCTGCAAATGTCCCTCAGGCACACAGCACTGTCCCTGAAGAGCTGGAAGGATTTCTTCCTGAAGCATTGCTCAGGATGTTTTACGTGATTTGTAGCAGAGATATCAGCATACATGATCTGGGTGATGTCCTTTGACTAATCCATCCTTTAAACCTCCTAGTTGCCAGCTCCTATTCATTTTCTGCTAAAACCTGTCGAGACATCCACAAGGGAAGTTCAGCACCAGGAGTGGAAGACTAGATGAGGCTAATGTTGTAACATCTGACTGTGTTTCTTCTAAATCATGGAACAATTAAGGATATCTGATTTTCCCAGGACAAGTTATCTGCACTATACTTGCCTAAATACCATCAAATACACTACCAAAATGTAGTATTTCTTTCCATCCATTAATTGTTGCCATTTTAAATTGACAAGGCTGGTCAGAAGATGAACTCTGATTTCAGCCCTTTCATTAGATCTGTTGTTTTTGCTGTTTGTCAGAGCAGTATTTCAAGTGGCAGACTGGAAGGTGCAGAATAGTGATGGTTCTGCTACTCCCTTCCCTGTGCTTTCCTGTTTGCATCTTGCTGGTATCGGCAGGCGTGGCTCAGGCAGCACCTGCTTTTGTGACTCTGCTGGATGCTTCTTCTGTGGCCATCTGATTTTTGAAAACAAAACAGGTATTTTGCTTTGAAAACTAAAGTGTAACTTTCCAAGGCTAGCCTTTTTTGAAGAATGGATTCAGACAGAAATGGTCTTTCTAAATTATAGGTTTAAAATTACCCTACCATTATACAACAGCTTGGCGCTTGTCCAGAAAACTGAAGATGTTTGGAACCTTTTCCACTGAAATGATAATTGCCCAATGAAAACAGGATTTGGGGAAACATAAACTGACATCAAGCTACTCCTTTTTGCTATAAATTATATTGACTCCGCACTATTGCAAAATTGCTTTTGATGATTTGACCATGGAAGAATGTAGCGAAAGAGTCTTATTACCACACTCCTGTGTGCAGGGAAATTGCAATGCATCCACACAAATCTGAGCTTAGACGAGACTTTCCACTGACTTCAAACAACTCTGCCTTTCGTGCTTAGAGTTGCGCAGGCCACTATTAAAATATCTTTAAAATCCTTTACAACCAGGTGTTTCCTTTGTGTGGCAGAATGGAAGTCACTTTTTCTTCTTTGAGCAAAGTTTCAATATTTGGTTTGTTTACTTCAACTTGCCTTGAAGGCAATGAAGGACAGGAATATAAAACTTCTGAGTCTGATGCTGAAAAAGAAATAGATATTTGTGTGAAATATCATTTTCCCCATAAAACTTCCTGCTGTGGGATACTGTGGAATTACTAGTGTATTGGAAATAATTTAGGAAGTTTTGAAGATTTAGATCAGCAAATGGGTGTGTGTGTGTAAATAGATAAACAGATGTACAGAGGTTTGGGAGAGCAGGCTAAATGCCCAGTGGATCCTGTCTATGAGTGCTAAAGTGCCCAAGTGAATTGAAAAAACAAACTTTCCCTTGGACTTTGAGTGATTTCTTTGTTTGGCTCAGTTTGCCTACCTACTTTATACTACAGCATGGAAAGGCTTATATTTTCCTCTGTGTAAGAGAGTAAAAGATGGATGGTTAGTTAGGGAGCCTGTCGGGCTGGTAAAAGTGAACTGTCAGGGGCTGACAACATTTGAATGGAGTTACCTTGGAGATGCAACAGAAGACCAACAACAAGATGTTGAGGTTTTAATGAATGCCTGCCAAGCGAGGCAGAATGTGTGAAAACAACGAGGCTGGTCCTTGAAACAAAGGGCTGAGGTGCTGGGGTGCTGGAGGAATTCACAGAGGAGGAGGAATGGTGTTAAGGCCACACCTGAAGTTGTTTGGGGACTCTGAGCCCAGAGGAGCTGTTTGGAAACATTTTTTCTCTGTGTGTTGTTTGCAGTCACTCAGGAGACCATTGGCAGGACCATGAGAAGGGGCAGCCTTAGAGTGTTGAACAGTGGCTGATAAGGGTATCAATAGCCTGCTGCAAGCATTCACAGAGAATAAAATTACTTAAATGACAAGAGTAAAGGATTTTGGCTTATACAAACCCAAACAGCGCAACTTACTGATAAAAGCAAGAGTTAATTTCCAGCCTTCTTCTGAAATGAATTCTCGGTCTAGTCCTTGCTTATAACATAACCTCCCAAATGCATCATAGACTGACTTCAGGTAAGTTTGAGATGGCTGTGGATCAGTAAAGCAAAGGTTTTCTCTGTGTGTGTTCAGTAATAGGATGTCACTTTAGTACCATTGAATCTGCTGAGATAGAAGATGATGAGTGTGCACAGATGTATGGATTTTGTACATCTGTGGCTGCCACATTATTTTTTAAAATATGTATTTTATGATTACATCCAATGGGCCAAAGGGCTGAGTGCTCACTTCTAAACTGCTGGAGTTCCCTTCCACCTTCGGGCAAATGCACATAAAGACTTGGTTGGATTGGGATCTTCAGAGGCTGGATAACGCCTTCTGGGGGAGGAATGTATGGGGCCAGTAGTACTGTTTGGGGTGGATTTTTCTCAGTCCTTTAGTTCAGCACCAAGAAGTTCACTCAAGCCCCGTCTCCTGAAATGAAGGAGGGCTTGGTGGGTGGGCCAGCAGGAGTATTTTATTGCTGCAGTTTTGAACCTGACTTTCCCTGGATGAGTTTGCTGGTTATAGAGCCAACACTGGTCTCAAGTGGGCTCCAAGAGACTGGTCTTCTCCACAAATGCACTGTGAATTAGCCTCTTTACACAGACCTTGTGGTAGACTTATTTTTGATTATAAAAAAAAATTGAAATGTGGGTTTTGTTGGCTTTTTTATAATCACTTCCTATCCTTCTACCTTGAGAGTGATTTTTTTTTTTTTTTTTCCCCCAAAGTTGCAGTTTTGTCTTAAGGAAAGCCTGTGTTTTGTGACTTTGGGAAATGTGCTCTCTGCTATGTGAGAATCTGTAGTATTTGTTGAAGCCTTGCAGCACAGGTTGCTACTGACTCCTGTTAAGGAAAACTACTCAAATATGTGACAACTGGAGGGTTGTTTCCTCCATCAGGTATGAAAGGGGGCAGGGTGGGACTCCCTGGCTCCCATTCCCTAATCTGATCACACTCTGTGTGAGGTCAGACAATGCTAGAGCTGGAACCCTTGTCTCAGGTCCCTGTGCCATCTGGCAATACCATGTTAAGTGCTGAAGCCATGTATGCTTGCTTTGTCACAGGCTTGGGTGGACATAAGGACTCCCATTAAAGAAAGGTCTAGCAGGTCAATCTGGCTTGCTGATGAGTGCCATCAAAGAAGTAGCATCAACACCAAAGTGATTTCCATGGGAGCTCAGGGAAAGGCTGGAAAAATATTTTGCCTCATGAGGGGATAATTGCAAATGTTTGCATATAGCAGCATGGTATGCCTAAAGTTATAGGTGCTTGATTGTCTGTGCCAGCGGGAGGAAGAGTGTTTGCTGTATCCATGTGTTTTTCTGAATGGAAATGCCAGCAGGGAATTCAGCCCCATGGGAGTAAGGCTGAAGGGTGTCTGCCTGTCTGGCCATCAGTATGCTGGAGACTTACTCAGAAAATGGGACCTGACAGATAAGCTCTGCTGCACAAAACCGAGCAGCATTAATGGTGTTGCCAAATTTAACTTGCAGCCATAGTCCAAGCTGTTTCTCATTAGCTGTCCCAACTGTGTCACTGCTGCTGACGGGAACTGGCCTCCACAACCTGCTCTGTGAACATTTTCCAGAGCTCAGCTTGGACAATGGTTATGACTCTGCTGCTGTGCGTCGCCTGGGTTGGATCTGGGTCTGTCCGTAGGAAAGGATTACAAAACTGAAGGCTCATATCATCACAGTTTGTTTATGGCGGTTTTGGGAAATGCTGGAGCGGCAGTACAGCTCGGATCTTTCCATTGAAGCCTGCAGATTCTCTGCAGAGAACCTGTCTGCTCTGCACTGCAGTAGCACTGATCTTAGTCCAGAAACTATTTGGGTATTTTTGGCTGCACTTTGGAGAAATTCATTCAGTCTAATGGCGTTTCAAAGAGGAAAAACAAAAGTATCTACAAGTCTGAGGTTTGAGAAGTTGGCTGTTGTACACTGGGTGGAATTCTGAATGGAAAAATGGTGTGGATTTCTGCTATGCAGAGTGAGGTGTCCAGACCTATGGCGCTACCTCGTGTCAGTTAAATGCTGTATAAAAACTACAGGATAGCTGCTACTAAATGTTCACATTCAGTTGCATTTCATAGGTTAAAGACTGCCTGTAACCCCAGACAGAAATAAACATATATGCTGCATTGCTTTGAATTAATTTCCATTAGCAATATTAGCTACCTATTTTGCAAGTGCTTTAGATAATTTTAATAGTATGATAAAAAAGCCACGCTCTAGTAAGTCAGAAGGTTGTAAGACAATTGCGAAATGAAAGCTGGTTTAGGGTGAGTACAGGAGATGACCAGACAGCTGACCATGCCAGTGAAGAGCACAGCTGAAGGAGGCTGTAGTGTTTTCTTGTAGCTGTCTCTTGAGCCCGTAATTGTACAAGGAGGAGAAATCTAGAAGCAAAAGAAATATGAGAAGAATAAGCTTGAATGCTCTTCTGTCTCCTGGATCCCATTTGTAATTCACCCAAGCCTGTGCTGGAGAGCTGTTACACCCATCTAAAAGGAGCTTGCTAACATTCATCATCTTACCAAGACTCTGGCTGCAGCTTCTGAGGGCACTGGGCTCCATCCTGACCCCCTCCATCATTCCCTGTGTGGGGGCAGGCTGGCAGGGAGAGTGCCTCCTAGTGCTTCCTGCTGGGCTTTGGTCAGCACAGCTGTTTGTGGAAGACAGGGAGCTCAGTCTATGAATCTCTTCAGCACAACACTGTAAAATCTGATTTTTCCTGGCATTGGGCTGCTGTATACTTTGCATTTTTGTTTGGCTGATGGAAATGCAGAGAATGAGTGAGGCATCAGACACTTAATGTTGTTGTTGTCACTCAGGAGAGATTTGCTTACTAGTGATGGCTTATTTACTTAATTAAATTCAAATAGTGATTTTGGATGCTGAAACTGCTTGACCCTGTGTTTTGTGAAAGTCCATTGATGCAACAATCTGTTTATGAAAAGCTGAAAGTGTGGGAAATGTGGTAAATTTTGCAAGGAGCCTGGCTGAGAGATGCTCTTGTCCTTCCTGCCAGGTTGTCTGCATTGGGATCAGAGTGGTGAATCATAGTAATGTGCAGGGAGCACATTACATTCTCTTCTGTTCTCCATATGGAGATGGCCAGTGTAGGTCCCATGGGGAAGATGACGGGAGCGCTGTTGTTGGCCAGGTCATGTTTGCATGATGTGCTGGGGGAAGGACCTAATGCAAAATCCTTGACCAAATCTGTGTCCCCTTGCAGAGATGCACTCGATGCTGCCAACGTGCTTTATAGTCAAGTTGATGAGGGTGTTCACCGGCTGGTGATGCTGTTAAACAAGCGCATCCAGGAACTGGAGCTGGTAATGGAGTTTGAGAAAGTGGAAGAGTGTTTTAAGGAGGTAAGTCCTGCCTGTCAGTTCCATTGACTGCTGCCCTCTGACTGTGTCCCACAGCAGGTACTGGACTTGCTGATCCATTGTGTGAAGTGGTACAGTGATGTTTGATCCTTAGAAAGAGCAACTGAACCTAAGAATTTGAGACAGAGGTTCAGAAGTGCTGAGAACCAAGCCACTTAATTCCCTGGTATCTCCTGATGCCAGGTGAAAGTCATCTGGCTTCTCTCTAGGTGTGGATCAATCAAATCCCATTAATATCTTTGAAGTGGCTCATAGGTAGGCAATACACTTGGAGGTTGGGTGTCTTTTTTGACCCTCCCAGCAAGACTGTTGATGAGGCATTCTTCATACTTCACCTTGAGAAGCAGCAGGGTGATGACAGCAACCTGATGATAAGTCTGCATGTCCTCTCTGGGCTGTGGCTCCTGCAGGGTTTGCTGACATCCTGCTGGTGAATATCCCTGCCCCACACTGGCAGCCCGTCGCTGTCCTGCACTCTGTTGTTTAGATTCCTGTGCTGTTCCCAGGTCCCTGATACCTGATGAGCCCAGGCACACTCCTTCCCCTCTGGGTGCAGCACCATGAACACTCAATTCGCCATTGGGTGCAGCCCTCTATACAGTCTCCAGTCAGGCAATGGCCTCTTGTCTTTAGCCCAAGAGCCATGCACAGTCTCCTACCTCCTGCACTTCTGTGGGACCTTCAACTTCCCTTCATTTGATGCTTGTTAAAACTCTTGACAGCCATGGGAGAACTGAAGCAAACAGGCACTGGCTTTCAGAAAGTTGGCTTTTGAAACCTGTAGCCATAATGACAGAGAACCTCAAAAAGTCATAAAGCAGCTCGGGTCTGAGCATTCTACAAGAGCTGATCAGTCCTTTCAGTGTTGCACATCCCAGATGTTGCATGTTGCAGATCCCTAAGCCTGAGCTCAACTTTGAGATTATGGAGTCTCATGGTGGCCTGTACTATAACTCATCAACAGTGAGTTACAGTTATGGATGAGTTTTCTGCATCCATAAAAGTTAGGACCAATTTCACCATTGCTCTTCTGGGATTCTGGGCTCCTATCCTCTGGTGGGAATTTGATTTGCAAAGGAGACTGTAGCCTACCTGTTGTTTTCACAGGCCAAGGTGGATCCAGGAGTTTTAATGACTTCCCATTTGGAGGTAGACATTTGGGCGCCATGCAGGATGTGCTCAGGACAAGAAGTGTGTTGCAAGAACCTGGGAGAGACTGTCTTAAACACACAGGTTCCTAATACCAAATAGAAATGAAAAAAGGCACAAAAGCAAGCACTGCAACCTCTCACAGCTTTAAGCTGAACTTCATTTTTTGTTGAATTGAGTAACAGTGGCTGCTCCCAGCTTACTTTGTTTGTAGATCACCAATGATGGCAGCAGCTGCTCCTGCTGTTAAGCCTGCCTGGGACCTCTAGGCAGCGGCAGTGTGTCTGTCTGTAGTAGTGAGAGCCCACCCCCATCTCTTCCTCTTGCCAGTGAGCTTTTCCTTGTGACCTCACAGTCCACAAAACTAAGAGTTTGTCCTTGACTGTGGGGTTGAGTTGGAATATGGGTTCAGATGATACAGGAAAACAGGATGTGTAGGCGTTAGGAAGCACTTAGTCTGTCCCTTCCCCCAGGTGCACCTATGCCTGGAGCATTGCAGACAAGTTTACCAGCCTGTATTTAAAACCTACTCATGAAGGAGATGCTGTGTTATCCTGCCTGGCCTTCTATGACTGCTTTGCTTTTAGGATGCTCTTGTTAGTCAGTCCTCTACCCTTCTCTGAGAATGAGCTGATAGCTGCAGCAGTGGCTGAGCTCCACTGAGAAACCTGCAGTTGCTGCTCATCTTTGTGGAGAGCTGCCTTCAGAAAACCAATACCTGGGAGTCCTAGAGAGCTGTGAAACATTGCAGATGGGGAGAATCCATCAGTACATTCACACTGATGTAGTTCATGTTCTGCCATTTAAAAAAGGGAAGTGATGTAGGAAACTGGCAGCAAGGAGATTTAATCCCAGTTGGGGGTAACAATAATAGGAATATCAGGCCAGTCTGCAGGTTGCAGAGCTTGCTTTAGACCATGGCTCACCCAAAACAGAGCCCAGGCAGCTGCTTGCCCTGTTTATGCCTAAGGCTAGTGAGCAATAGCAGAGCTTTGCAATTACTCTGTAACCTGAAGTGGAAAAACTCTTAGCAGGAGGCTGAGACTGAATTGCAAGGATGGGGGGGGAGAAGTCTACTTACATTCTTTCCAGTAATAGGATGACCAGCATTAGGAGAGCAGTTCCTTGCTCTTTCCACGTAAAGGCCTATGTTGGTGAGTAGCACAGGGTGACTAATAAGTGGGGCTTATCCCTTTTCTTGTAGGTCAGCAATTGGATTGAGAATGTTGGCAGAAAACGGCTAAAGGAAACTATCAACCTGGATGATTCTTTGGAGATGCTGCTTCAAGCACAAAAGCAGTTCAAGGAGTTTGATCTTGTTGCCAGTGTAAGTGTTGTTGGATTAGAAAAATATATTCTCCAGCATCTGAGTTGGTAGCATGTGCATCTTGTATGCGCTTAGCCAAATCCATGATGCTAAGTGGGTTCATCACCAAAGTGTGTGTCATTCCTTCTCACTATATAGCATCCCTGCTCTCCTTTTGCAGACTACGCCACCAGCTCAACACTTAGTAGATGGCATTTCCCAGTCTTGGGGAAAATAACTGCTGGGATGCAAGATGGATTTTTACGTTACTCCTTTGATGTGCTTGTAACACTGCCTTTTTTTGATCCTAATTGAGCCATGGTCTTGCTGTGTAGGCCTCTGCATGCTGCTCTGTGACGAGCGTAAATTGTAAGAGATCAGGGTCCAGAATTCTATTGTAAACAAAGACACCCCTGCTCATGTGATTTGAACCTTAAAAACTGGGCTAATTAGCCCTCACTGTTAATGGCCTTGAAGACTTCTTATTGTTGATTCCACATTGTCGCTGTTGAGCAGCTAGCAGAGTAATGAATGCATCAGTTCTCAGTGGCAAGAAGGAATGACCTTTATTGTTTTGATTTCATCACATATATAGAGTTCTCAAAAGTCACCCAGATTGGTCAGTCAGAAGCCTTCCCCCAGGCCTGATTGGCCAGGCCTGCACTGCCCAAGTTCTGGGACACTGTTCCAACAACATCCAAACTTCATCTTTATTTATAAAACACAAGAAAATTTCTCATGGGAAAAACCTGTGCTAGCCACACCACATCTCTATCCTCATAAGCAATTCCTTTGTGTTTTCAGGACTATTGCAGAAGGGGACAGGAAGCGTTAAAGAAGATGAATCGATGGGAAGACTCTTCCTCTGTGGATGTGCATTCTTACACGGTAAAGCTGCAGGCCTACAGAGATCAGCTGGAGGAGTTCTGCACCCAACTGGATGAATCCAGGCACCGAGTTGGTGAAACAGTCAGGCTGTATGAATTCTTTGACAAGGTAAGACAAGGCATCTGCTGCAGAGAGGAGGGTGTAAAAAGTCTGCTTGAACTCAGTCCAGTGCTGGATTGTTTGTGAAGGGTGTGAAATGTAGTGTTTACTCCATCAGGGAGCTGGATCTATGACCTGCTGCAGTCCTCTCATGCTAATGTATCTGCAGTGATTTTTTTTTCAAGTCAGTATGTGGGGGAAAGAATGGGTGTGTGTTCCAGAAAAAAAATGTCCACATCTGTTAAGCATAGAGGTTTTCTGCTGTCTGAGATTGAGCTTTTTAACCCCTTTCATGGCTGCAGTGGACAGAAGGATTATGGCAGTGCTGGCTCTGCTGACAAGGGCCAAGAGATTGTCTGCCTGCGTCCAGTCTTGGCCACCATGCCAGGTTAGGCTGCCTGCATTTTCCTGCTGTATCCCTACATACTGGTAAATTCAGCCTGTTGACACATCAGGAGTAGCACCCTGCTCTTCAGTCCTGAATACAGCCCAACTCCTCCCTTGTGGAGGCCTGCGTGAGGAAAGGGAGCACCAGAGTGTTGGGAGGTGTGTCTGAGGGAACAAGGGATCCCTGGATCATCACAGGGATCTGGGAAGCAGAAGGAGAGGATGTATATGCTGAGTGCCTGACCTTCTCACCTGTTTGGTTTGGTGCAAATGCACTCATATAGCAGATCTGCAGTTGGATTTGGTGTTTTTTAATTTCTAAAGTTGCAGATGAATAAGCAGTAGGATTTTCTAAGTGCATTTTAAAATACAGCTTTGGCAAGCACAGAAGGCCAGGGAGTCTGTGCTCCATTTATTCCACACTTGTACAAACATTGGGTATTGAAGTTCTCAAATTCCAGAAAGAATAGACACTAAAAGTTAAGCTGTACCAGATGTAGGTGCCACTTACTTGCTGTCTTTGAGCTGCCTTGGCAGCCAGAAGTGCTCAGGGGAGGAGGGAGGAAACTCAGCTAAACATGAAAACATGGAAAAGCATCCTGTGCAAGGCAGCAAAGTGGAGAAGGCAGCCCAGAACACTGCTGTCAGGGCAATGAGGATTGAGTTTGTTTCGTGATGCTCTGCAGATCTGCTCTGGCTCATCTCTACAGTTTGCTGTGCAGGTAGAGGAATCCCCTGTGGAAATAAGTAAGTTCTTTTCACCACAATGGAGAGAGAGAAGTGCCTCCCATGACATAGGAGAATGGCAAGAACCTGTGCTCTGCTTCCACACTGAACAGAGATGTTCACGGTCTGCTCTGTTCCTGAACACCCCTTGCCATCATGGGGGATCCTGGGAAGGGTCTTCTCATGTTTCTTCTGATAAATTCAGGCACACAAAAGCACCAAGCTTTGCTTGGCATATGGCCAGTTCTGCAGCCAAGCTAAACATTGGTCCTATGTGAACCCTTCCAGCCAGAGCTGGAAGTCTCTGGAGCACAAATGTGGACCGTAGCACATGTTCATAGAACTATACAATGGTTTGAGCTTGAGGGGATCTTAAAGGAATCATCTGGTTCCAACTTCCCTGCCACAGGCAGGGATGCCACCCACTAGACCAGGTTGCTACAAGCCCTGTCCAGCCTGGTCTTGAGCACTTCCAGCGATGGGACAGCCACAGCTTCTCTGGACAACCTGTGCCAGGGCCTCACCACCCTCACAGGGAAGAATTTCTTCCTAATATCCAATGTAATCCTGCCCTCTGTCAGTTTGAAGCCATTCCCCCTAGTCCTGTCACTCCGTGCCCTTGTCCAAAGTTCCTCTCCAGCTCTCTTAGAGTCCCTTCAGCTTCTGCAAGGTGGTCTAAGATCTCCCCAAAGCCTTCTCTTCTCCAAGCTGCTCCATGCTCTGTTCAGGCATGGAAGCTACATCATGGTGGTAGCTCTTGGGCTGCCAGGATAGTTGGACATGACTCCACAGCAGTGTGTTCCTCCACAGCTTCAAAGTCTTTTCAGAACATGGATCATTCTAGGGACAAAAAATGCTACAAAGACCCCAACAGGGGCCAATTTATTTTCTGAGAGCATGGCAGCTTCTTTTTGGTGAGGAAAACTCCAGAATGTACTCCTTGGCAGCAGCAGCAGCAGCTGTCTTGGTTGTGTCTTTCATGCTGCACTGCACAGCAGTGAAAACAAAATTATAGTGGCATGGCACCCTGCTTTGGTGTGGAGGAGAGGCAGCTGGCTCAGGGAAAGAGGAAGATTTCGATCTCACTGGTTTCAGTGGAACTGTAAACAATGCTGGTGGTGTAAATATACCATGTGTGTATTGTGAACCAGTGGCCAACCGAAACCAGGAGTGTAGGGGGATACATCCTGCAGCTGTAGGACCAGTGCAGAAATTGCTGCACAGCGTGAAAGTTCTTTGAGTGCCTGTGAGTTTGGCCTTAATCTCCAGAATTCTTTGTGCCTTCCCGAAGCAAAGTCAGTGGCATGGTCTGGGAGATGGGGGGTAAGCAGAAGATTTTATCTAAACTGATGGCACTCTCTTCTGATACTGAGCTGCTTTTGACCTTCTTGCAGTGATCTTGTCGGTGCCTGCCTAACTCCGTTCTCTCTTCCCTAATATCTGAGGGGGTATCAACAGCAGGAGTCTACAATAAGCAATGTCCTTGGTTTTCTTTCTCATAAAGAGCCTGCAGTGTGCCAAACCCCAGGATTTGGGGAAGAAGCCCAAGGATGCGTAAGCAATGTACACTATGGTAATGAGCTGGCAAGCTCAGATCTCCAAACATCTCAGCATGCACCAATGGAATGGAGCACCCACCATGGGGATCGTGGTGTTCATCCCTCACATACCTCTCTGCCTTACTAGGAACAGGAGGCTCTGCTGTGCTGGCCCTTCTGCATGTGGTGGGCAAGTGTTTTGTAGGGTGCTGCCTGTGGCTGCTGGACAGGCTGTGGGACAGGACAGCATAACCCCATATGGCCCATCAAGATGCTGTACTGTGCTTTTTCATTGCTTGGCAGATCTTGCAGGCCTGCCAGAGCTCCCTGCAGTGAGGCAGGCTGAGCTGGGCCAGACCACATGGAGTGTTCACATGGGCTGGCAGGGTTCCCTCCCCAAAGCCATGACTGGTGCCAAGCTGGATGTTTCCATTTGTCCCTGCTTCCTTTGTGGCAGGAGCCCTTGGTGCCTGACAGGGGGTGGATGATGGCTGGGCTGATGCAGGAGGAGCAGTGAAGGAAGCTGCCTTCTCCACCTCTGACTGTGGGCTGGAGGATTGTCAGTACCACAGACTCAGTGTGGGCTTATTCGGGGACCTGCCATCTCCCTGTGGCTTCAAGCCTGGTCTGGCCACTGTCCCTTGTTTACTCAGTTCCAAGACTGCGCTGGGATCTGGCACCCACACAGTGCTTTGGGGAAAAACTGAGAAGCTGAACAAAACAAGAAAGGGTGTGTATAATGTACCTAAAGCATTGATGGCTGTTTTGTTCTGGGGTGCCTCCAAGGACAGTCACCAATATCCTTTATTCCTGTTCTCTATCCTAGCTTCACAATAACACTGCCATAGTTACAGCACCAAGACCAGGAGCAGCCACAGCAAGTCTTCCTCTCCTTGCGTATCTCATAAGTCTTAGTATTTGTTCCTTCCTCAAGCTTTTTCTGAGTGAATTCTTTGCCAGAACACTCTTACATCCCATGCTCTTGACTTTACCATAAGTGAAGTGCAGGTTACTGGACCACAGGTTTGAAATGGCCCATGTAAGAGCCATGTACCTTGTCAGGAATGGGCACCTTACTTGCAGTAGCATGTCCAGTGAGCCAGAGCACACAATACGGTCTCTACCAGGCCTGGGATGACAGCCAGTCCTGCTGATGAGGGTCAGCAGCGAAGGTGCCTGATCCTTGCTGGCAAAAGTCACTCTGGAAGAAAGCACTGACCTAGCCAGAACAGGCTGCAGCCCATTGCACCAGCTCAGCATCTGCATACCCTGTGGCTGTGCGGTGATGTGGTGCCCAGAGCTGAACTACATGTGTCATTACAGGAGGGCCTGAGGCAGCTCAAGGGGCTTTTTCCTGCTTGTCAGGATGTTGTGCAAGGTGTTGCCTTGTTGGTGCTCAGGGAAAGTATGGTCATTGCCCTGCCATAGCTTGCTGAGTCCCTTGCAGCTTGAGCCCTTGCCTTATGTTTGCTTTCTGAGGGAAGCTGTTCAGATTCAGTTCCCACTGCTCAGGATTGGTGGAGCAAGGTGAGTTGAGAAATCTATGGGTATCCCATAGTGGGATTTCTTGAGACTGTGTTCCACAAGCCATTGCTTCAGTGGTGTTCTCTGTTGCCTCTGGATCTTTTCCCTCAGAGGACCCCTAACCATCAGCCTCTGCTGATTCTTGTTCCTCAGTCGTCTGCCTTTTCTCTGCTGCATACAAGGAGCTTCTCCTTTTGTACTGTGCTTGAAGTGGGCAGAATATTGCCCAATCCCTCTCCATCTGTGTTTTCATCTCCAGGAATGGGTTACCTGTGCTCATGGGTGGATCTGCCCCCACAGCGGGTTCTCCTCTGCTCTCCTCCTCAGCCACTTTGTTCTTTGTGGCTTAGAAAACAAAGCCTTTGGCAAGTGAAGGAGGTGCCTGCCCTTCCTGGGGGAGGGCCAGCTGGCCTGCATTTGATTATGGCAGTGCCTCCTCATCCCTCCCCATTGTCCTTGCTGCTGTAGGAATGCCAGCCTTTTTGCGCTCCATCCCGTGAGCAAGTGTTGCTGCTCTGGGGCCCAAAGAGGGGCTGGGGCCCTTCTTCCCATCGCTCTTGCCTCTCTGCACATCTCCATGCACCTTTCACTCCGAGTTGCATTCGCCCCATCCCGGCTCCGGCAGCAGACTGACACAGCAAGCCCTCTTCTTGTAAGTACCAAGTATGTAGCACCCCAGCTGACGTGTGAGCTGTATTGATATTGTTTGGAAACAATGTAGAGAAGGCTTTTCATTCAATTGCTTGTGCGTGTCTGTGTGCATCCAGCATGAATCAGAGTGCTTTGTGTGCAGCTTTTGTGCGCTCAGACAGAGCCCTGTGGGCTGTGGGCATCTTTGCGTGGTCCCTCTGAATCCCGGGGTTGCGCTCTCTGTAGCAGAGCAGTGCCTGTCCCTCTCTCTCTTTATTAGAAGTTATTGCATGATCATTTCAATGGACGTAATTTACCTCCAGCTAGAAGTTGCTGTGGGGGCTGCGTGCTGCACACTGACTGGATGTATGTGCAGGGCAGGTGGTACCTCTCAGCCTCCAGGACTTCTGTCAAATATTGTGGGCAGCACAGGAGGGGTCTGCTCTCCTGGACTGCTCCAAGGTTTGCTGGGTTCCTGCTCCCCGGGTGACTGAGACTTGTTGGCGCAGTGCTCCCAGCTTCCAGAGATGGATCTGATCTTAGATTTTACAGCTGAAATCCAGAATATGATAAATAAGTTGCCTTCTACTAATGTTGTTATCTCTGACTTCTACCCAAAGGTTCAGAACAGAGACTTGCTGATACCTTGTTTTCTACTGTGTTTTGTTTCTGATTATGTACCAGATATTATTTCGCATATGATAGTTTTGAGGGAAAGAAAGTCTGTTCCAGGTGATAAATTGTTGAAGTTTCTTTTTACTAAGCTTTTGATAAGAAATGGAGGTTTGTGAATGCTTATCTGTGGGAAGCTGGAAAGGATCCTGGTGGCTGCAACCTAAAAGTGATTTTGCTGTAGCAGGCTGTTTGGCACATTTTGAGAAGTAATTTTACTGAAAGGATGCTATGATTCCCTGCTTTGGGAATGTGCTTGGAGAAGTGCAGAGCACATTTAGAGCTAGAGAGAGCAGTTAGAGCAGAGAGTTAGAGAGAACTTAGCATGAAAGTGGAAAAAGAGGCATTTGATGCATCCTTACTGTAGTGTATTTACTAAAAACAGAGACATAGGTCGCTGTGCCATGATGCTGCCAGCAGTTCTGTGCAGGACAAAACATGGTTTTGCTCCCCCGCACCTTGGAGCAAATGAGATTTTACTGCAGTTTGTAATAAAGTCCCTGGAACTTAACATGCACTATTCTCTCTCTACCTCTGTGCAGAGATTGCCTTTGCTTTTCTGGGGATGGCCTGCACAACATTCCCAAATAACAGTTTTCGTCTGGTTACTGGTGCAAGTTCTCAGGATGATGAAAGATCCAAGAGGCACAGGAGAGGAATATTTACTGTGCTGTTTTAGAGGAAGCCACTGTTGTCTGGCTTCAGCATTGTCTGACAGCAGCTGTCTCATCTCTCTCTCTCTCTCCTTTCTCAGTTATGCCTGTAAAGTCGTGCCCCTAGACAGACATCTAGTCTGATTTGTTCTCCTATTTCGGGGGTGTCCTTTTTCATGCAGAGCCTGAAGCAGTTGGGGGAATGAGCCTCGAGGTTGGAAAATCGATCCTCTGGCAGAGTTCATGCAAGGTTAATGCGTGAAATCTCTCCCTTCTTCTTCCTGCCAGGTTTTTGCTGGAGAAATCTTCTTGCAAGGTTAAAAAGTATCTAGTGTTTACTTTCCTATCAAAGAGTATTTATGCATGAGAATGTTTCTGCTTTGCCTTGGAGATAGCCCTCTTGCACAAACAAGAGGTCCTGAACACTTAAATCTGATCTGCAGCAGATCAGATTTTTCTGTCTTGGAAAATTAGTGATTTGGAAACTGTTCTCTCTTATGAATTCTCCAGTAAATCACTGCTAGCTCTACTGATGCCTGGGTTATTTTCTCCTATGTTTCACCAATAACAGTATTGTCAAATGGGCAGCACAGCAGTGCCTGTAGCCCTGGCAAGCTCTGTGGCAGAAGGTAAAAGCTAAATAGTAGTTAGCACCAGCACTCAGTGCTCTTTTCTGGTTGCACAACATAGGTGTGAGACTCGTTTGTCCCTTAGTGTTACAGGGTAGCAGCAGTGAATTAATTAGGTTTTTATCATGTGCTAAATCCAAGCACAATTTGTAGTTGAGAGTGAGAGGTTCTTGGATTAAGTTGCTTTTGAACACCTGTCCCAGCACCTCAGGCACTGCTTTAGTGCAGTATGAGGTCTGTGATGTGTTTGTGACATGTGCAGTGGGGCAAGGCCTTGATCTGTCTGGGGTTCCTCTCCCTCCTACTGTGCTGACCAAATTCTCCCCTTTGGTGGAGGACCCAGCAGGAAGAAGAGGCTGAGTGAGCCAGCCAGTGTGTAGCATCTGTTGGGATGTAGGGTATTTGCCCCTCATGTGCCTTCCCTGATCAAAGGAGTGCCAGCGTGTTCTGTCACTGGATGTATTGCAGGGGACAATGCTTGACATGCTGAAGCTGCCTTCAACCTTGATTGCCAGAGCACCTCTGTGTAAAAATTCCTTGGTGTCCTTGTCTCCCATGAGCATAAATTGACAGTTGTCTGAAAGACTTGAGGCCTCATCAGGTGGGTTCAAATCACCTTGCAGGATCACGGCACTAGGAGCCAATCAGTCATGGCAGGGAAACAGCATTTCCTCCCAGCAGGTTTAGGGTTTTCCCAGCTCACATTGCAGCTGAGGTGCAAGGCAAATGTGTTGTGCTTGAGGTGTAAGATTTGCTGCCAGTAGAGATCTCCCTTCACCTGACTCCAGCCTTGTGCATGTGTGCAGTGTTGGGTGTGGGTGCTTTTTTTCCCCTCTGATCTTGGGATAGAAGCTGCACAGGGTGACAGATTTTCTGAATGTTTGTGTGCTGGCATCCATCTGGATGCTTGGATTCTCCTGGAGACTGGAATTCCCTTTAGTCATGGGAGTTAAATAGATCTGTTCAAGCAGTCTGGTCATGGAGCTCCCCTCGGTGTACAGATGGGACTGAAGCTCACAATGGCTCAATCTGCATATCAAATCCCTGGACATATGGACAGGGTTCTCCCAAGCACACACTGCCTCTGACGAGGCTCCTGTGGCTGCTCTGCCGGGCCTTGCACCTTCCAAGTACATCTTGGTGTGCTCTTAAACCAGGGAGCTGTTTCCAGCATTGTCAGTTCCCTCGGAGAAGGGAGACCCAGCAAATGTGCTGGGTGTCTGGATCCAGTTTCAGCTCCACGTCTCCCAGGGCACAAACACCCACAGTGCAGTGCAGAGAGATCCCCACTCATCATGTAGTAGTTAAGCAGAGCTTGGCTCAGCTTGTTACAGGGGAAAGGATGTGAATCGAAGACTACAGAGAAAGCATCCATGTTTCCCCATGCAGGCCCAAGGGCGTACTGGAGGTTTTGCAATCCCCAGCGTGGAGCACTGACCACGGAGAATCTCATTAAAAGGAAGCCAGTACAGGACAGAAGGGAGACATCCACCACAGTCCAGTCTGTCCACACTTGCCTGTGGGGTGCTATTACAGTATGATGATGGGACTGTCGGGACAGATGTAAAAGCAAAACATGCAAAAAACCTCCAGAGGTGACATTAGTCTCCGAATGGAGTAATTTGTTGCTGTTGTGCAAGTTGCCAGTTCCAGCTTCGGTGACTCACACATCTTGCTGTTGCTTGGTCTTGAGCCTGGTTGGTAAAATGAGGCTCTTGGCTCATGGGTGCACAAAGCTGCTGAAAAAATGGGCAGTGCCTCAAATGTGAAGAGGCTGGTTTGCAGCAAAGGCAAACATTGAAGTTTCTGATTTTACTGGGGGCTAACTTGGCCACTGGTTCTCTGGACCTGGGAGCTTTTAAATGTTGAGAAAATCCCTGTGGTGAGACAGAAGAATAGGGGGGAGAATAATCAGTGCAGAATCTACCCAAAGCTGCAGTCGAGAGACACTGTGGAGCTTTGAGGAGGGCAAATCTGCCACTTGCTGCCCAGCTACCTAGGGAGTAATTTTATATATACATACACATGTAAATATACACATGTAAATATACACATGCATGTCATGTATACGTACGTGTGTGTCTGTGCATAGATATATGCTAGAACTGGCACAGGCTGCTCTTGTGGAATCTCAGAGTTGCTCTGAAGCAGGGGTTATTGTAGCTGCTTGTGATTCATCAGGTGAGTCACTCTGTTTCTAATGGACACCCCTGGGTGCTGCCTGGCAGTGGCAGCAGTTAGAGAAAAGAAGGGCAAGCACGCGTCCTACGCGACAGCTCCAGCACAATGAGCCACATTTGCCCTTTGGGTCCTCGTGCTGTCGTCAAGAGAGCAGAAATCATGTGCAATCCTAGTTTAGCCAATTATATTCTCCTGTAATTAGGCTCTCCTGAGCTTGTCATGCCTGGCTGCCCAGAGGGCAAATGAAGGGATTTTTGCGCTCTGTTCGAGTGCTGCTGCAGAAGGATATCCAAGCACGTTGCTCTAATGAGCAGCCTTTGATGGTACACGGACTGTGGCATGCCCAGACCAACCCTGACAGGTGCTGCTTCCCTGACCCCTTGTTCTTCTTTCCTGCCCAGCTGTGGGTATCTGCTTGTTCTTCTTTCTTATGCTTAAAGCCAAGGAGTTTGTATTTTGTGCTCATCTCTCATCCTTCGCCCTCCCACAGTGTTTGTAGAGCAGCTGGCACTTGGTAACTGGCAGAAATGCAAATACAGGATTTAAAGTTTATTTTTCTCAGCAGCTAGTTTTAGGCAAACTGGTGATTTCAGAGGTCTGTTCTCCCTTGGAGGAGGGGAGGCTCTGTGAGCTATATAGCAACTCAGAAATGGTTTAGCTCTTCATTTTAAGAGCATGAGTCCTTTTCTTAGTCTTTGAAGCGAAGCTTTTAGCAGCTACATCCCATGTAGGACACAGTTTTGATTAGTTTGGTTTCTGCTGCTAATGAATTGCAGACAGGGCTGCAAATGCAATTTGGAAAAGTTGAGAGCTACAGAGGGGGAAGAGAGTAACAGCAAACCTCTGCACAGAGAGGGGATTACTTCTAACTTGGTGGCTTTGCTGAAATGCTTGTGCTCTGAAATTACATGGGGTCTTGTGTCCAAGTGTAGCTGCCTGCTCCTGGAGCCACAGATCTTGGTAGAAGTGAGCAAGGGCTTTGACTCGTAGAGATGAGGAAAAAGCATCACAACTCTAGGAGGGATCAGTGTTTCCTCCATAGCTCTTGTAGGTTGGGTAGTGGTTTACTTGGTATTTTGCTTGAATTTGGAGTCAGTTGGGATGTTTTCTCTCCCTGTTTTTTGCACTGTGACAGGGTATCTGGCTTATGTCCAGCCAGGGTGTTCTCTGCACACTTCGGTAGCTCTTGTGTGAAGTGCTCTTTCCCCTTTGCCTTCTCTCTGGTTACCAGGGGCCCCCAGTCTGGTATTTAGGCTAGTAGCAGCATTTGCTTGTGAATAACCAGAGCTGAGATGATGCACTGAAGCAGTGGCCCTGCCTCAGTCTGGCTGTAGGGGATGATAATATACAGCACAGAGCTGGGCACAGCCAGGGTACAGACTCCCTTTGGACAGAGGGGATGGTAGGATGAAGTTGTGTTTTTAACCAACAAATAGACTTGTATGGGGAACATATGCAGGTCCTGAAGTCTTGCTCCTTCCTTGCTCTTTTCTTCATGGGTGCTATTGATATTGATAGACGGGAGCCTGAGGAAAGCCTAAAGCAGATCCAAGTGAGTGGTGAGCTAACAACTTTCTGCGGTAACTACTTGGCCTCTGAGTTAGCAGAGAAGCAGGCTTCTAACCATTTGCCAGCTGACAGTTCTCATGGTAAGTAAGGTTTTATGCTGGGTAATTTTGCTTTGGATACATTTTGATGTAAAATAGCTTTTTAGTCTCAGTACTTCTGACCTGTCAGCATATAAGGCAGTCTCCAGCACAGGTCCCTGCTAACAGTGTGCATGCAGCATCCTGTGACAAGGGATGTACCAGTGCTCTGAGCAGGAGTCACTTCTTAAAGCAACCCAAAACCATCTTGGGCTTTAGAGGGAGTAATCCCAAATGAGCATCTGTAATGACAGTAGCATTTTCTTGCAAGAGGGGTGCATTTACTTTGGAATGGTGTTCTGGTGAGTCCCTGTCACTGTGCTTCAGTCATCATACCCACAAGCATTATTCTATCCCTGCCTGTATTGTTGCTCCCACCAGGACAGTCTTGAATTTTCATCACCCCTGAGTTGCACTGTGCAGTCATTTGAGATTCCGAAGGGAACCTTCTCACAGCAGTTAGTCACCCATCCAGGTGCATTTTACTTCTGCAGAAAGTTGATCTGTCTACCTCTGCCTATTCAGACACTCAGTTTCCTATTTGTCAAGAAAAAATACAGTTACAGTCATCATTGCCCCACAGGAAGAGATGAAAGAGGTTTGGACAAAGGCAGGCCCCCTGAAACTGCCCCTTCTGGCATACGTCTGAAATGCACTGTGTCTGCCGCCTGTTTTGACTACCTAGAAAGTGTCTTAAAGGTCACTGAACCTTGAGTATGCAAGGAATCTGATAGGTTTGTGATAAGTTTGGGTTGGGGAGGTGTAATTTCTGATTGGTGGTTCAGGTGAGGATCCAGGACCCCTGGAAGGCTTTCAGTGCTGGCAGTGTGCCCTGAGCCAGGGCTGAGCAACTTCTCTGGGACTGTGTTTGTAGATGGTACTCGGGTGGTGCAAAACCCGACAGACTCCAGGAGCTCCTGTCCTCGATGTGCTGCAAGCCTCATCCATGATGAAATGATCAGGGACCAACAGAGGATGATGGGGTTGAGGGTTGCACGACACTCTGGTGAACTCCCTGGCTTTCCCTTACAGCATGGCAGGTCCCTGAAAGCCCAAACCTCTCCCAGGCAGCCTGGCAGGACCAACCTGTTGCTGATTCCTGTTGCAGGATAGGTCAGTCCTGCGTATCCAGGAAGCATGTTTGTCTTTAATCCTGTAATTGAGAGGTTCGGTAACGACTTGCCTGTAAAGATCAAAAGCTGAGGTACAGGCTCCTTCCTGCCTGGTTCCAGACATGGCTGGAAAGATTTCAGCTTCCCTGCACACAGGTGCCTCCTTCTATCTGCGCAGCTCTTTCAGCTCTGCAGGGAAGCTGTAGGGCTGCCTGCTCCCCAAAAGCCCCTCGTCCAGAAGGCCATATCCTGGCTTGGCTGAGTGCTGTTTGCAGTCTTACTGGGAGTGACACAAATGACAGCAATACCCCTGCCTACATGAGGATAGGGGCACACTTGGTCCTTGGAGATGACTGCCATTTATGTGCAAAAAGAGGCAGTTGAAGCGGATGGTGTGACTGGAGAAACCCTTGGTGGTCACTGAGCATGTTACCAAGCAAGCTGCAGGGTGAGGAGGGCTGCTCCATTGTGCAGGGAACAAAGCTGAGCTATTTGCTGGCCTGCAACAGGCACTGGAGATGGAAGGAAATTCCATCGAGACTGAGAGTAATTTCTGCTCAGCCCTGGAGTCCTTGCCAAGAAGAGACAGAGACCATATGAAGATGAGAGGTGGTGGGGCTGTCTCCCTGTGTGGTGTGTAGTCCTGATTCTTCCTCAGACTAATCGCATGCGGATCTGCAGAGTTTCCAATAAATAAAAGTCTTTTTTCTCTTTCTCTGCCATCTGTGCATGGAAGAGAGTACTCCAGCCTCAGATAAGGCCTTAATGGGGCAGCTGCCTTCCTGACTTGTTACTGTGAAGTCCAGGCAGGCCTGCTGGCTGTCTCTCTCATGCACATTGCTCTCAGCACCCTCCTTGACAGCCCCGTGTACCTTTTGAGCTCAGCTTTTCCCAGCACTGAGCAAAAGAGAGCCAGCATGCAGCCTTCAGTGAGGATCACTCATTGACCTCAACAGCCAGAGAGAGGTGGGATGTGCCCTTTCCTAGCCCAGATGGATGGCTAGCCCTTGCTCCAGGCAGAGCTGGAAGGGGCCAGTGTTGGTTTGCATACTGCTGGAGGGGGCAGCTCAAAACCCCACAGCAGAATAGGCCATCTGTCACTGCTGTGCAGATCTGCTGGGCTCCGCTGCACTCAGTGATTCACCTCGCCTTGAAATGCTTCCATCTCCAGGGAATAGAAGAACCTCTGCATCGCACATAAATGCAGATTCTCATCAGAGTCTGACATGTCCTCTGCCTCTGCACACTCCTCCTGGCCCCCAGCAGTGGGCAAGTCTAGAGCATAAAGCCTGGATCAAGAGAGAGGCAGGTCAGGGGCCTGGTGCTACTCTAGGCAGGGCAGTGGGAAGAGAGGGGGCTGCTGCTCTTTTGGTTGTCTAGTGCTGCAGTTGTGTGGGGATGAGAAGCATTTTCCCTGAGCAGCTGCTGGTGTTTCTGAAGCAGCTCCTTGCTCCGCATGAGTAATGGGGTTGGCTGCACGCACACCATGCAGCTGCAGCTCAAAAGAGAATGTGGATGGCTGTGGGAGCTCCTGTGGAATCTGTCCCTAGAGTGACTCTGCTCAGGCTGCAGGCTGTGCTGGCATTTAGCTCTCCTACAAACAGCAGCGCTTGGCTCTCATAGCCATCCCCATCCAGGGACTGAACATAACATGAATGAAGTACCTTCTGCCCTGTCTGTATCTGTCACCAACAGACAGTGAGCCTGGCACCTTATCTCTCACCACTATGTCCCTGATGGGGATGCAGTGTCTGCTTGCAAAAAAGTTTGGGTAGATTTTCTTGGTGTCTAAAGCTGCATAAAAGTAAGTGATTTAAGCTCTTTGAGTGAAGGTTGTCACAGTGAAGCTGCTCAGGAAATGCTAAATGGAAAGCTGGTCACTTTGTTCCTGGCACTGAGCATGAGTGTTGTTTCTCTGCAGGTGCACAGGGCCTGACAGGTCAAGTGCTAGAGATGGTCTGGCTCACTTCAGGACAGCTGGTGGTGTTTATGCACATCCACTGATGTTGGGCAGTTGAAGGAGGATGCCAGGCAGCCCTGTTCTGGGTGTTTTCCCCACCTCATGCATCTGATTTCAAGAAAGAACCTTGTGTGCTCACTGATAAGCAATAAAGTTCCCTGGCCAGGCCTATGGCAGTTGGTCACATCTTATTTACTCTATCATTGAATCTTACCATCTCTGCTTTACAGAGAAAATGGTGGCTTATGAACCTAAGTCAGATTTTCAATCAAAAGCCTTTCTAGTGCTTTTGATTGATGACAGACAGGTCTTGGTGCTGAGCCCCATTCCTGCCATGGTGATAAGGCACTTACTCTTCCCTTGTATTTGTCCCATTGGACCTCATTTTGTCCCACTTCTCTTGGTTGACTGATGCGGCAGAACTGTTTTAGCAAGGCCAGCATATGCACCACTGCTAGAGTTAAGCCCCATGAAGCTGCTTCCAGCATTCCTGGAGTATTAGAAATAAAATGCTGAGCTCAGTATTTGACTAACCAGCACAAGCATGCAGTGCAGCGGCAAGCAAAGCCAGGCAGGCAGGGCACAGCACACCACACCACACAAGCTGCCAGCAGGCCCAGAAAATGCACAAGCTGCATGGTCTCAGATTCCTTCTTGCTGCAAGGATGGATCAGAGCATTTGGGGTGATCTACAGAGCCCGGCTCTGGTGAAGTTCCAGGCTTCTGTGTGCTGTCAGCTCCAGAAAAACAGTGTAGGGTTCCATTGCCTGCAGTTTCCTGGTGCCCCCTTGACCTCGTCCTGCATGACAGTGGTGAGAGTGGCTGGGCAAAGGAGGAGGGAGAGTTCCAGGTTTTATACTGAGCAGGGCCACACTGAGGTGTGAATTCCTACAGTCTTAGCAGCAGCTTTCCCTGGGCCCCGTTGCCCAGAGAGGACAAACGTGCCCAGCAGTGTGGGTGCCAGCTCCCAGGGACCTGGCGGGGAGGTGGGGCAGTAGCAGAGCAGCCAGCACAGCTGAAGCCTTTTGCATAAGGGGCTGTTTGTTTTGCTGAATTGTTAAGCCCCATTGACAATAGCAGCCCCCCCACTCCCCACACTTGAGGAACTGTGATGGCCACACACTGATCCTTTCTCTTGTCTTCAGGCACCAAATTAGGGTTATTCGTCACTGAATCCCTCTGACTGGCTGTTGCTTTTTGTTCTTGCTCTGCAGGCATACAAGTGGGCCGTGGAAGGGATGCGACACCTTGCCTCCATCAGCATGGAAGACTGCAGCTCTGCCGAGCACTGTGCAGATGTGCTCAAGCGCCTAGAGAGTTACCAGGGGCAGCACCCAGGCATCAGCCCTGCCCGGTTCCAGGAGATGAAGGAGCTGGCCTGTGAGCTGAAGAGTGACGAGGGGCTCAAGCATTGGAAATTTGCATGGTCTAAATGCCAGGAGACCAAGCTGGTTTTTGAAAAGAAACGCGACGCAGCCATGAGAACAAGGAATTCTCTGCTGTCAGACCGCAGTCCCACTGTTGGGGAGCAGCCTCAGGCTGGCAGTGAGGCTGGCAGTCTGTCTCATCAGAGGCACTCTGAGGGGGCCACCTCCAGGTCCCACTGGGACAGGACTCACAGCATATCGCATGGCTACAACAGAACCAACAGCTCTCCAGAGTGGACTAAAGAGAAAGCTCTCTCGTCCTCCCTGAGCTGCCCTGGCAATGTCGGTGCTGGGGAAGAATTTGCCTGCCAAGCTGCTCTCAGCCCTGGTCCTCAGTCAAACAGAGGTTTTTTTGCCAGCAGGTCCTGTAAGTCTCCAACACTGCCTGAAGAAAAGCCAAACCTGGAGAGCATATCAGAATCCCCAGAGGTGAAGCAGTCTTCTGTACCTACTCCAGTCCCTGGGAATCTGCCTCCCAGGAGGGTGCTCCGGAAGGCCCAAAGCTTTGACCTGCCTTGTGGTGAGAGCCTGTGGTCAAGCTGCCAGAGGAGTGAGCCAGCCAGATACACTGGCAACACTGGCGTCCACATAAAGGGGCTAGAGGTGAGCAGCACTGAGCTGGTGGACAGGACGTTCGCACTGCGGCAGCCATCTGTGAGCAACTGGGCTGCAGACTGCCTGCTGGAGGGACAGAGGGGCTGCCTCTCTGGGTTGGAAGCCAAGAGCTGGGGCAGGTAAGTGGCTGTGGCATTTGGTGCTCCATTTCTCAGGGTGGTGAAAAGGCAGCCAGCAGAGACTAGAGGAGCTCTGTAGTGCTTGTTACTTTGGCATTGGTTATAGGGCAGATAGATGGAGATGCAGCTTCAACTTCCCTGCATATGTGTGTGTGGTGCTGAGCAAGCCCACAGGGATGTTCTTACATATTCTGGCACCTTCCTTGGTGAGGAGACAGAGAAATGGTATCTGTGGCTTTTCCCTCACAGTGTGTTTCCTCTAAGAGGGGAAAGTTCAGTTCCCAGACAGGAGAGGGAGCCTCTGAACATCGCTGGCATTGGAGGAGAGGGTTTGCAGAAACAGTATTCAGGGACCTAACAAAGCAGGGGTACAGGTGCAGTGGGAGAGTAGAAGCACAGGGCATCGTCCCCCACAATTTTGGGGAATGCTGTACCCAGACTGGTAGGGATGCACTTGCAGTACCTTGTGGACAGCAGTTTCACAGGTAAGAGGGTGTTTGTTCTTTGGGGCTGAAATCTCCGGGTGTCCAACAAGCTGGCTTTAGTACTCTTTTCCTTCTCTGCTTTTGAGAATCTCAACTTAACTTTGTTGTCATACTACAGTGTGTGCCTAGGCTTTGGAGAGCCCAGGGATATGAACTGTTCTTGACCAGGGGTCTCCAGGAAGGTCTTTCGTTGCTCTCACTGGAAAAGATTAAAATAAAAGTAAAAAATTAATGTCAGAGATAAGAAAAGAGTGTTGGTTGCTGGGAGACCGCCATTACTACTTTTGAGTGAAATGGCTGGAGACAGTGAAATCTTCAGGGGCTCTGATACCCTACGGATATCCAGAAAAGTTCATGGCAAGGGACGTGCACCAGCAGAGAGCAGGCTGACCACTTTGCTTCTCAGGGGAGTGGTGCAGGCCTCCCATGTCCGTGGGTGCTAAATGCAGTCCCGCTTCTCTACAGCCAGAGGAGTTGAATTGAGGGGAAGATGAGAGGCGGGGGAGGCAGGGACACATTGGAGTAGTTATGTTTGGTGCTACACTGCCTCGCAGTGGAAACGTCAAGTACCTAAGAGGCATCCTTTGAAATGTGTGAGAGCAACCCATGCTAGGAACTGCTGTTCACTGATGAAGTGTTAGGACACTTCAGTTTTACTCTCTCGCTTTTACTAAGACAAGCCTAACAGCACCTAGGTCCAGAGTTACTGTTCTCCCAAGGTTAACATTGCCTCCCTCAGTCTCCAGTCATTGGGCTGACTCCTCACAGAAGTTTCTGTGACTTCTGCTGTCACTGTTGTTTTAGGAGCACAGCTATCTGCAGAGCAGCCTATTATGTCCAGAGCAGGGGCTGGGTGGGCCTAGAGGTGTGCGTTCTGCTGAACTTGGGTCAGGATCATAGCCAGCCTTGGGCTCGCTCTCCCTGAATCCTTAGAATCACAGAATATCCCGAGCTGGAAGTGAGACCCAAAAGGATAATTGATTCAGCTCGGGCCTCTGCATTGGACTAGCCCAAGAAACACACCCTGTGCCTGAGAGCCTTGCCCAAATGCCTCTTGACTCTGACAGGCTTGGTGCTTGGTCTCTATTGCAGTGCCTAACCACCCACTCTCTTGGTGAAGAACCTTTTCCTAATATCCAGCCTAATCCTCCCCTGACACAGCTTCCGTAGGGATAGTCCAGTGGTTTTCAGGCACTCTGGCTGCTGCAGCCCTGCTGCAGCCTGGGTCTCTTCAAGGCTGAGTGTTTCCTGTTGCAGCAAACTGCGGCACATCATCGATGAGATGGTAACCACGGAGCGGGAATATGTGCGGTCGCTTTGCTACATCATTGACAGCTACTTCCCTGAGATGGAGCGCCTCGACCTCCCCCAGGACCTGCGTGGGAAGCGCAGTGTCATTTTTGGGAACCTGGAGAAACTCTATGACTTCCACAGCCAATACTTCCTGCGAGAGCTTGAGAGCTGCTGCAACCACCCTCTGAGGGTCAGCCATTGCTTCCTGCGACACGTAAGGCATCAGCACCTTGCCCCTGGGGTCGGGCTCCTCTAGACATGAGCTTGGCCTCTGTGCCTTTCCTGTTGCACTTTGTTCCCAAGAGACCCTACCAGGGAAACAAATTGTCTGCTCCTTAAAGCCCATCTGCTTCTTCAGGGGCATCCTTTACCTATTTTGGTGTCAGTGGGGAATGACTTCAGTAAGCAGAGAGGTGCAGACCAACTCTGGGTGAAAAGGGTTAGTGGCAGAAGCACAGAGGCACAGGTCTTAAGGTCAACTGCCCCATGCATGTTTGCTGCTACCAGGTATGAACGGTACCAGGTGACTATAGGGGTATAGAAGGAGCTAGGGGTAACAGGACAATGGATCAAAAAGTCCTGGCTACTCTAGGAGTAGGAAGACAAGAACATTCCCTGGCTCTTAATGAGCCTGAAGCAAAGTTACTCCTGGTATCATAGAAGGCTCTGGTGCAGCCTGGGAGAGGCAGAAGTGCTAGAGTAGCCTACCAGGGGCGTGGCTGTCACTGTGTCCTGGGTGTGTGGGTCTCACATGAGGATGGATCTCTTTTGCAGAAAGACCAGTTTGGAATGTATGCACTGTATAGCAAGAACAAGCCAAAGTCAGACTCGCTGCTGGCTAGCCATGGGAATACCTTCTTCAAGGTAAGTTTCACTGCCTGTATCAGGGTTGCTCAGGGTGTTTGGTCACTGATGTGTATAAACAAAGCCAACTTTCCTGCCTGAGACAGGCTCAGCACTGCGTCTGCTTCCTTGATATGTCACTCTGCACACCTGTATGGAACGAACAGGACAGAGGTGCAGTGAGGGCTTGGGAAAGGAACCCAGCACACAGCAGCACTGGTCCTGTGGCTTTGCATTTCTGCAAGAAATACTCCCCAAGAGTGCTCGTTTTCCCTGAGTACCCCAGTCAGGAGAGGTGTTAGTGCCTGCCTGCGGGCACAGGGTGCTCCTTGGGGAAGCTGCTGCCTTCACTCTGCTGCATTTCTCAGTTCAAGCAGGTGCAGCTGGGGGATAAGATGGACCTGGCCTCCTACCTGCTGAAACCCATCCAGCGGATGAGCAAATATGCCCTACTCCTGAAGGACCTGATCAAGGAGTGCAGCGAGGCACAAGAGCAGGAGCTGGGCTATCTCCGTGCAGCTGAGGAGATGGTGAAGTTTCAGCTCCGGCATGGGAATGACCTGCTGGCCATGGATGCCATCCGTGACTGTGATGTACGTTCAGTGTTTTCCCCTACCCAGGGGAACAGAGCCATACTTACTCCCCTTCTTTAGACTTGGGGCCTTAGGATTGTACAGTGAGCCTTCCCTCAAGTTCCCCCAGTGATCAGAGTGCTGTCTGCCAGTACAGAGTAGCAGGACTGCTGAGTCATGGGGCTAGTGAAAAGTTTGGCCTGGAGGTCTCCTTGATCTGCTAGGACAGCCTGGATGCTGCTACCTGTGCTGGGTGAGCTGCTTGTCATAAGCATGCTCTCAGGGGCTTACCAGTGATGGGAGGCAGCCTGGCAGCCCTTGCAGATGGCATCCTGCAGGCTGCTTTGGACCTTTCATTTCTTGAACTGGTGAAAAGAGGGTCAGGCAGATGGCAAGAAGGAATTCAGACTGATGCTGTTGTCGGAGGTAGGGCAAGGTCATATAGGTGGGACTTGAAGAGGCATGAAAAGTGTAGCACTGGAGAAGGAGAAACCCCAGGGCTCAGGGTGGAGGAGGGATCAGTCTGTGTCAAGAAGAACTGAGGAGCTGGCCTTCTGACCGAGATGTGCTCCTGGCAGTTGATGGAGCTCATGTCCTTCCCAAAAGAAAGCTGTGGCTGCTGCCTGCAGTTGCCACTGCAGAGGTTTGTCACAGATCTGCACAGGGTGACAGAAGAGAGTCATCTGTGGGTTACACCTAAGAGAAAGGTACAGCTCTCCCCTGAGCTTGGAGCCAGTTGTTTCAGCCTAATGTGGTCTCTAGCAATGCCATGCAGCCTGACTTCTTCAAGAGCCCTTTTAAGATGCCAGGTGGCTGCCGCTTCTTCACCACCTGGGTCACAGCCACATGGGACCTTGTTCTCCAAGTCTGGATCTAGTGCTGCCTGGCAGAATCTTACAAGGATGTCATCTGTGTCCAGGTAAACCTGAAGGAGCAGGGGCAGCTGGTACGGCAGGATGAGTTCACCATCTGGCTGGGCCGCAGGAAGTGCCAGCGACACGTCTTCCTCTTTGAGGACCTGATCCTCTTCAGCAAGCCCAAGAGGATCGACGGTGGCTTTGATGTGTATATCTACAAGCGTTCCTTCAAGGTAAGGGCAGCCCTGCAGCTCCCTCTTGTGTGGGAGGTACCCATGGCTGGTTTCCCCATGGCACATACCTTTGAAATGGGAAGCAGGAACACCTTCAGCAGAAGAGCTGCTCCCACCACTTCTAAGCCTCCTCCAAACCATCCAGTGAAGCCAGAAGGGAATACTTCACACATTAATGCTGAGGCCCTCTCTGTGCTGTGAGGTGTGGGGCCAGCATTTTCTGAGGGTCGGGGAGTGTGGGTGAAAGGCAATGCATATGTGGCAGGGGAAGTGGTGCTAACTCTGGATGAAGCACTGGGAATTGCCTGAGCTGTCTGTGCTCAGCTGTGTCCAGGACATACCTGCTCCTGTCCAGACCCTCGGGCTCCTTCCTGTTACGTCTGCCACGATGGGGAGAGCTCTAGCACAAGGTTCAAGCAGCTTACTATTTCTGCTCCTGGTGCAGTCTGGTTGATGCTTTGTTTTTGCTCTTCCTCACAGACTGCAGACATTGGTCTGACGGAGAACTCTGGAGACAGCGGCCTGCGCTTTGAGATCTGGTTCCGAAGACGGAAGTCCAGTGACACCTACATCCTCCAGGCCAGCTCAGCTGAGACTAAGCAGGCCTGGACCCGTGACATTGCCAAGATCCTGTGGCAGCAGGCAGCCCGCAATAAAGGTGTGATTCCTTCCTGGAATTCCTTCTGTGCCGCAAAAGGTGCGGGAGCCCTGTTCAGCTCGTGCTGTCCTGAGTAGGTTTGGATCCTGTTACCAGGCAGCTCTGTGCAGCAAGCAGCTGTGTGCCAGCATGCAACCTCAGGAGCATGTGCTGGGCTTGGCCGGGCATGTGCCTCCCCTGCCCCTCATCCCCAGGGAGCTCGACTGGTCCAACCTCTGTGTGACTGTAGACACCCATCTGGACTCCATGAAAGAAACAGGAGATCCACACTCAGGGTTCCCTGTCCTGTGAGCATGGGCTGTTCCCCTGAAAGACTTGCTGCTCTCCCTGTGATCTAGGCCACTACTGGAGAAGCTCACTACTGAATTACACTGGCCAAGTCCCTCCTGTACCCCACAGGCTTCCCGCTTGGCAGGACTCTAGTAGGTGGCATGGCACTGAGCTACTTGGCTGGAGCAAGGCATGATTGCTTATTCCTGGAGACTCCACAGCACTGGGCAGCAAGGGGAGAACAAATCTAATCTCAGCAATTCAGAAACAGCCCAGCTCAGGAATGTTCTAACCTATGGCTGAATAATGCCTGTGGGGAGGGTTGAGTTGGGTCAACCTCACAATGTGGTTGTGGGTCTCTTCCTCTCCAGAAATCCGTCTGCAGGAGATGGTCTCCATGGGTGTGGGTAACAAGCCATTCCTGGATATCAAACCCAGTGATGCAGCTATCAATGACCGTGCTATCGATTACATCATGAAAGGCAGAGGTAGATGCCAGCTGTGCTTTCCCCCTTGCTCTGTGTGAGTGAGACAGGACTGGTTCTCAGGGCTTTTTTGTATGTTTTCTGGCAGGTGCCAGGACCAGAGCATCAATTGCAGTGTCTGTGTTTGACCATTCCAACCCCTTCAAGAGGACACAGACACAGCTCTCTCCCGGCAGCCCCTCCACTGCCTACACCCCATCCTCCTCCTCCTCCCTGCTTGGACCCCTCAATCTCCACATGTACCTGGACCAGACTCTGCTGCCAGGAGTCCTGGCCCCCAGACGTCCCTTTGACATTGGCACTTGCATCGAGGAAGATGAGCTGGAGCACGAGACAAGCAGCCAGCCCTCAATGAGTACGTATGGCCTTGCTGCTCTGCAGCACCTGGGATGTGTGGGCTCATCCCTGCACCTTGTTCTGTGCTGTGTGGTCAGACCAGGCTTTCTGGGGTCACAGCAGTCCTTGTCTGCTACCCAGACCAAGGCACAAGGGCCCTGCCCTTCCATGCCAGCTCTGTCTCAGCTTTCCTAGGGGAAATTAGCTCAGATATGGGAATTATAAAGTACCTACTGAGCTACAGCCATTCCCATGGCAGCGTTGGTGCTATGTATTGGTGCTGCTGTGGCCTTGGGGACTTGTGTCCCTGCCCTTCTGGTATGAAGTCTTCTGTCCCTTGCCCTCACGAGCCTGGCCCAGTGACGCCTTGGCTTCTCTTGTGTGTACTTCCTTGGCCAGCCCATACCATCATAATTTCTTCATTGTGCTGATTTGTTGTCTATGGCTTTAAAGAGACCCAGACAGGAGGGTGGCTTCTCTGGTGGTTTGTGTGGCCAGTGCCTTTGCAGACAGGGACAATATCAAATGTACGTGGCACAGCTCACATGCAGCCCAGAGTGACCCATGGTTATCTGAGTGACCTTCCTCTCTTTCCCCAGCAACAGAGAGCTCAGAGTCGTCGCACTGCATGTCAGCCGCTGGCTCCAGCGGCTCTGACAGCGGCTGTGTCTCCAACGTCCCACAAGAAAGCTTCTGTGAAGACATGGGGTCGCCCCACTGCATGCCCGTAGGCCCACAACACAGCTCTGCCATGGAGGGCAGACCCAGGTTCACAAACAGCCAGTACATTTCTGCAGTAAGTGCAAGCAGCCAAAATACTCTCTTCACTTTGCCTGTTCCTGCAACTGCCTCCCCGGTTCAAGCCACTGCCTCTCACAGGGGGACCGAAGATGCTGCTTTTGGGCTTGGGGTCACTGTGGGGAAGTGACATTTCCTCTTGCAGAGACTCGCCCCCTCTGGGGTGGGCAAGAGCCCCTCTGGTGCAGGAGCCACCCCTGCAGTGGCCGAGATCCCCAAGGAGATGGAAAAGACCTGCAGTGCTGGAGGCTGCATAAGGAGGGGATGCTGCACAAACAGGAGCTATAATGTTGCCATGGGCTGGGGTACATATATTACCTCCTGGTATGGCTGGAGCTCTGCTGCAGATGCTGCCAAGCTCGATTCTGTGATGTTTGGGCCTTTTTTGGGGAGTGATGAGATGGAGGAGTGGGAGCCTGTTACTCTGAGATGTCAGTGTGTCTCTTCCTGTGTTCCTGAGAGTTGTTAGCTGCTTCTCTTCCCACTGTATCGTGTCCTGATGCTGTTGTCCTCTAACCCGGTACTAATGCTGGCTTCTCTCTTCTGCAGAAAGCAGGCCAGGTCACCATAAGTCCCTCAAGAATAGTGTGAGCCCCTCGGCCCCGCCTCAGGAAGTGGAGTTGTTGTAAGTAACCCCTGAAGGGGATTTTCCAGCAGCTCTGAGTGCTGGTCAGGTTTGTCAGTAGCTCTGAGTCAGGGGAACCTCACTGTCTGCTTCTCTGTGAGGAGTTCTCCCCATGCATTCCTGACTGGTGTCTGAGGCTCTGATTGATCTGGTTTCAGAAGAGCTCCTGTGGAGCTACACTCTGAACAGCTGGCCTGATGCTTTCTGCCTTGCAGAAGCAAAACAACAGAAATCACATTCAGGTAGTAGAGGTCTGAGCACCACCTAAATGTTCAGATGAACTGCTTTCTTCTGAATGCTGCCCACTTGTCTAACCACTAATCTGTTTCTTGTGGCTGTTTGCCAAAATCCTGTTCTTAGTCCCTCTGAACTGCCTTGGGGAAGTCATGGTATTCTCCCCAAGCTGGATTTGTCCCATGGTTTCCTTTGAACCTCCAAAGGGAACTGTACTTCACCAGGCAGAGGAACCTGCTAGGTTATGGTCAGGATCTCCTGAGGGAGCTGCCACATGTTGCTCCTGTACTTAATGATGTTGGGAGGATGCCTTGCCTCTGAGGAAATCTCTGTAGATCGGAGGAGAGCAAACCCTGACAGGACTTACAGCCCAGCAGGGCTTCCTGCACATGGGTGGCAGCCCTTGGAATGTCATGTCAGGGCCCACTCAAACCAGCCTGCTCCTGGCTCAGCTTTTTGCTCTCTGTCCTTAGGGCTGAGCCTCCCTTTTCACAGGAAGCTGAAGAGTACAAGCATGAGAGAGGCAGGATTAGGCCTTGAATGGTCAAGGCACAGGGTGGTGAATGGCTCGTAGGTTTGGCACTGTGGGGTGTGACACCATGCAGGCCTCTGCCTCGTGACCTGCAGGTGCAGGAGTTCAGAACCAGCTGTACAGAACCAGCCAAGGTTCAAATTTAAGATCCAGAACCCCTTCTGGAAGGTCACAGACAAGGGTTTTGAAGTAGCCACAGAAAGCAGTGGGTTTGCTGGCCCACGGCAGCTGGGACAGCAGCACATGGGTTTTGGTGAGTCCTGAGGCAGAGGCAGATCTCCACCTGGGGGAAGAGCTGTGCTTCTCCTGCAAGACTCTTCCACTAAAACATTCTTTTCCCACCAAAATTTACCTCTTACAAACAGTGGATTTCAAGTGTTTTGCAAAGTCAGTGCTGGCCAGGACAGAGGGACCTGTGGGATCCTGCCACGTCCTGGGAGTGCAGCTGGTCTAACCCATTGCACGGTGCTGTGTTCCAGGTTTGATTGCCATTTCAAACTCACTGAAGACCCCAGGCCTCTGACCAGCAGAAGGAGACAGTCTTCACCCATGAAGATATGTTTTGCCCATAATCAGGCTTTTTCAAACAGCCCAAAACCTGACCTCTGCCTGGGGAGAAGTCCCAGGAAGGCTTTTGTTGACTAAATGTAATAGATTTGATGTTGGATGGGACCTTGGGCATTTAAAACTTGTTAGCCCTATATTTATAAGTAAAAAGTAACATAGCAGTTTGGAGGAAAAAAATGTATTATTTTTAAAGCTATGAGTTGTACAGATTTTTATTACAAGTGACTGTTACTATTTGTTGTGTAAGCTGCACATTTTATAAAGTTTCTGGAAGGGCATGAAGAGAAATTGAGGTATTTAAAAAAAGTAGTATAACTTTCTGTTTCAGGGTTATATTGACCTGAAGCTCAAGATTTAATGTCCTTCCTTATGTTCTAAATATGTCTATCGTAGCAATAATTTATTTCCTTGGCTTAACACTTTTGTTCTAATAAAAGCAATTTCATCGTTATAGTGAATTGTTTCTTCAGATGGTTCTTCCAGTGCCTTTGTGCTGAGCTAATCTCTCTTATAACCATCTGTCATCTCTGCCACTTTGCCACCTCTGCTCTAACCGACTGCCAGCCTGACCTGTAAATCCTCAGTGCATTCACCAGAGAAGGGGGAGATGCCCAGGCAGAGACTCCCCTGATGCCAGTGAGGAGGCTGAGACAGACAGGGCTTTGGAGCAGCCAGCAGAGACGGCAGGAGTGAGGAAGAGGGAGCTGTCTGGTGGAGCTCAGGAGGCACCAAGGCTCCTGGCTCTGATTTTAGCCACTTGCCCCCTGTAGCTGCTGTCCCAGTGCAAGTCTCTCCCTGCTGGGTCAGGTTCCAGTGGCTTAGTTCAGGCTCTGTTTTGCTTTGTCCTGGCTGTGCCCCTGGTTTTGGAGTGACAGGGACTGGCTCCTTGCTTCACCTCTGACTCAGCCCCTCGTCTGGTACTTCAGTCCCACTGTTGTGGCTTGTTTGAGGAGCTTTGGATGGTGCTGGCATTCGAGACCAACAGGTTTTGAGTGTAATGGGTTGATTATAATGCTGAACCTTAAGTGCATGTTGTTTGAAGTAACACAGCATAACTGGAGGACAAAGAAGCCCTGTGTTCTAAGGTGGCTTATTCATGAGTTAGCATCTAAGGTCACTGCAGGGCTGTGACAACCTCCCTCTGTTCTTGGAGGAAATGAAAATTAGCATTTTTGGAAACCGTAGTTACTTGGCTGCCAAGCTCCTGTTTACTCCTGATTTATGCAGGGCTATAAATCAGGCTCCTGCAGGTGTGAGAGAAGTGCCACATTTGGCCTGAGAAAGAAGATGGAGTAGTAATTTATTTAACTGCAGTTTTCTCTACTTGGCAGTCTGGGGTTTTACACCCCACAGCCACCCTGGAGACAGTGTTTCTTCAAGTTTGGAAATTCCTGTACTGTATATAAAATACTTGTTTATTTTTAATAAGCTGGACATTTTTAAACCTTGTTCTTTTTTCAGACAACAAAGAAAATACAATTTGACACCTTTGTACAAAATTGTGTGTGAAACAGTTATACAGGGAATATTTTACAAGTTACTATTTTGAGATAATTGTTGGGTTAATGCAAGGTTTTTGGGCTGTCAAGACAGCAATAGCTGATGTCACAAGAGGGAGAGAACTTACTAATGCAACAAGAGGAACATGAAACTTCTGGAATTTCTCAGTTTCAAAGGTTTCTACATTGCTGGAAAAACTTTTAATATTGTTTACCTGACACTGTTTTTTCAGGGTTTGATTGATTTGTCTAATAAAGGTTATTTTCTTTATATGAATCTTACTTGCATTGTGTCATGATTTCAGCAGGGGAACCTGGTCTGCAGAAGGAGGCAGGGAGCACTGAGAGGAGCAGTTGGCCCTGGGGTGTCTAAATATCCCCTCAGAGTACTGGGGGCAGGTTGATGTAACATTTCTCTGACCAAATCTAACTCAACAGGTTGCTGGGATGATGGTGCCTGTAATTTTAAATACTGAAAAAATACACAAATTTTCCCCCCATTTCATATCTGGCACCCAGACAATGAGAAAAAGAAGTTTGGTTTTATTGGCATAAATAGAGATCTTTCCATTGCCAACTTTGACTTCCACAGTCTCAGCTGTATGTCAGGAATCCCAAATTAGACAATGCATTTTTGAGAGGGAGCAACCGAAATAAATGAGCTCTTAAACCAGAGGTGTTCCCCTAAAGTCTTTGTCAAAATTGGTATTTCCAATACTTTTCCAGCTATTGCCCTTCTACAAGTTAAATGATACTCTCTGTCCCTTCTTTTATTTATTTCTGCTTTAATTACCCACGGGTAGTGATGATAAAATCTGATACTGAAAAGCAGGAATCCCACTCTGCTCTGTGACACCCATGACACATCTCATGTGGACAATTCATCATGGCATTTTCCATTGTGAATCCCCAAAGAGAGTAGATGGCTTCAGTGGACTGTTAGGAAATGCACCTTTCCCAGGAACATGATTATCTCTGCCAGTAAGTTGTTGGCATTGTGCTTGGCCCTATCCAGTTTATACTCACAACAATTCCCAGGCATGGCTTGGCCGTTCAGAGTCATAAAATCCTGGAATGGTTTGGTTGGAAGAAACCTTAAAAACCATCTCGCTTAACCCCACTGCCACAGACAGTGACACCTTCCACTAGACCAGGTTGCTCCAGGACCTCTCCAGCTTGGCCTTGGACACTTGCACGGATGGGGAATGTAGGAATTCCAGTTTGGTGGAATGTGGAATATTCACAGGACAGTACTGTTTTAAGCCATCTCAATTTCTGATGATTGAAATTTTGTAGACCTAATAGATTGCTGTGCCTGTGGAGGCAGCGTGTCCTCTCCTCTAAGCTCCCTGAGTTCTCCTGAGCACTGCAGTTTTGGGGAGAATTTTCCAGCCTTAGGGCAGGGACACCAGCAGAGGGGGCAGATGGAGTATTTTTCAGTTGATAGTCATGTTAAATGCAAAATGTTAATATGTGGGGTTAGAAATATAAAGCAGTGTAACATTTTTGAAAGAATTCTGTAAAAAGAAAAAAAAGGATTGGAAACCAGAAGAAACTCAGAGTTGAGATAAAACTTAGAGGCAATGAAAATATTAATGTATGAAAATACAAATTAAATCCAGCCAGGATGTACAGATGCACCCTTCACTCACACAAGACAAAATTACACTGTAATTACAATTAAAAATACTTGAATACTTGTAGCTATATAATAAATTAAATCTTCATTAGAGTTATCCATTTAATATTTCCATTTATGCAGATACAGAGTAGGAGAAGAGGAAAAACTGTCACTTCCCTTTTTCACATGACAGTAAATTCAGTAGTGTCCCATTAGGATGAATTTATTTTCAGGCCAACTGAACCTTCTCAGGGAGCAGTAGAAAGGGCAATGCCACCTCCAGATTAAAACATTTGTATGCAATAAGATGGAGCAGTATAAAACTGTCCTCAAACACAACAGCTGCTTTCTATAACTGTATTTAATTAAAAATAAACAAAACCCCTGTGAGGACCATTAAATGAGCTTTTACAGAAAGGTCAAGCATGAAATTTGGAATAGTTTCTGTGCTCACCAGCTGGGGCAGATGAGTTGAATATGACAATTACTTGTTTGGATACCTGTCAGGAGTGTTGATAATGTACACAAACACTCTCACATCCTCCTGCAGACAATATTATCTGAGAATAAAAAAAAGCCACGTAGAAATTCCCACTTTGCCTTCAAGAAAGGCTTCAGCTGCAAAATTAATGCTCATACAATAAATTCAACAGAGCTGAGAAAAGGTAACTTTGAGGTCTGTGTGTAAAAGTGAAGCTGTCTAAACACAAAACTGTCTGTGTGTAAAAATGAAGCTGTCTAAACACAAAACTGCATTGCTCAATGAATAATCAATGATTATCAGACTTACCCTGTGCAGGAGCTTCTTTGCACAACAGAGATTCAGGAAACAGAGTGACTTTACTTTAGGGAATTGAAAAATACCAGTCGCTGACATTAAAATTAATTAACTCTTCTTCTGCAAATCCCACAACACTCTGGTTACTCAACACAGAAAACATAGCAAGGGACAAGAACAGCCCTGTAAGTTCATCATCATTCTGATGCCTGGAATGTTTTTAGGCTATTTCTGATCCAAGTGGCCACAGAAAAGGGAGTCAAAATCATGTCTGGAAAACCCTCTCTAAATGGATGCAAGAATTGAACTCAGTAGCTTCTAGAGAGAGCTTGTAGCTCTGGACTGCATTGATAATCAAAACTGATGAGGAGAACAAGACTTTTTCGTAGATAATCTCATCAACTTCTTATTGCTGATACTGCTTGGCAATTTCAAAACAAATTAAATATTTGAATACAATGCATGAAAACAGCTGTTCAAGCAAGAAAGATGAAAAATTTTAAGAAAAACAACCAGATACTAAAATCATGGTATTTCTGAGGCTCAATCCAATATTAGGGGACAGTAGAAGAGAGACAGAACTATGAGCAAAACCCTCATAGCACCATTGCTCCAAGGAAAGTGCTCCCAGCCATTCCTGAGGGAATTCAGGCAGCTCAGGCTGACATTTGATGGCCATCAGTGCCCAGCCAGCAGCTCCCCACTGCACTGAGGGGTCTCAGCTCTGCTCCCAGCCATGGCTTGGACCTCCCCACCCCACCAGGCCAGGAGGAAGGGGCAGGGCTGCAATTTATTTAAAAGCCAATTAACACAATGCTAACGTGACAGATCTCTTTAATTAGATGCTGTTTGTGTCATTTCACTTAGAATAGGAAACAAGTGAGAAGCAAGACCCAAAGAATAAAAAAAGACAAGGAAACCTGGAATATGACAGTTTATAAATTGACTAATCAATTTGATCATGCAGGATTTTTAGTTAAAGAAAACTAAAGAGGGCTTTAGATAAAGATATAGGAGTACTCATAAATACTTTATTAATATTTTATTAATATGCATTAATATTTTATTAATCTTGAAATATTTAAGCTATTTTTCAAAATAATATTTTAAAGCTTCCTCTGGAGATAAGGTCAGCATTAAAAAAAGAGCATCAGTATGAACACAGGCTAATGCTGCATGTAAATATCTGTATTTTATATTTGTTAATAATTTATACTTTATTAATATCTAAATAAATCTGTGCAATAATAACTGCAATTCTGGGGCTGTGTCACACCTCAGGGATGGGTTTACAATGTCTTGAACATTCACTAGGTTCACCCATTAATTATATTAATAATATGCATCTCTGCGTATCATTACTGGAAGTCTCAGCTGGCATAAAGAGAATTAATTTAATTTCAGTATTAATAAGTTTTCCAGACAGTGGTTTAGAGGCTATTTTTTTGTCTGGTTTATGATTTTGGAGTTGCTGCAAAAAACATCAATATGGAAGTGCTGTTGGATGCTTTTAGATGGCAGATCTGATAGGGATGATGGAAGAAGGACAGCCACAGGGTGTTTTAGGATAAGGGGGAAATGTTTTCAGAAGAAATTAAAACATAAAGTAAGGAGTGGAGTTTTTTATTATCCCATTGATAAATAAACACTGCATGAACAAATGTCTGGTCACTGTCGTCCTCTCCAGCCTGTGCAGTGTGAACCCATTGACAGTTCCAAGCTTCGATATCAGGCAGATCCCGTTTTTAGACAGTACCTGTGCCGTTTTTGGCTCTGCATTCTGCTCAGCGTTTCACTTTGGCATTCCCCGTGTCCCACCCGTGCTGGCCCAGCAGCTACCACACAGAGGAGCTGCTCAGCTCTCAGCCATCCTCTCCCTGTTCCCGGGAAAACAACACCAACCCGCCCTGAGCTCCTTGCTCTGTCTCTGTGGAGCAAGAAATCCTTGCTGGGTTTATGAGCGTGGATCTCAATGGACAGGAGCCTCGCTGGATTTTGTAATTTACCTCGAAGTGTACTGGCTGAAAATCCCAAGAAAATGATGTTGCATGACTCTGCCAAGACAGGCTGAACCTGTAGCAATAATGTGAGCAGGAGGATGCTGAGCTTTTCCCTCCTCTGCTCTGTACCCTCCTGTTCCTGACATGCATAAGGCTGGGATAACACTGCAGATGCTGCAGGGAAATCTTTAAATCCAAAGCAAAAATCTGTTTCCAATTAGATCTCACAGAAAAAAAATCCATAGAAACCTTTCTGTTTAGAATTGTTTCCTAACATCACCTGAGCTTCCTGCCAAAACCCCGGATTATCTTGGTGTGTTTCAGATTTTACTGCTTGTTTAGGTTTTGGTTTTTATTTTGTTCTTTTTTTTTTTTTTTTTGCACGCCTATGCAGGAATGCTTTGAAAAGATCTTTTTTTTTTTTTCTTTTTATTTCTCTTCTTTAGAAGTGTGTTTCAGACAAACACTTCAAAGCCTTGACACAAGGGTTTGCATAAACTCACATCATGTTACACTCCTGGACATTCATTGCTTCCGAGGGCTCAGCAGCACCATTGGAAAGGCTCCGAGGGATTTACCAGACATGGGGAAAACTGTGCAAAAGTGATTCATTTCTTGTAGCATTTATGACCCTTCGTGATTCTGGGGATTTGGGGTTTGTTTTCTTATGTCTTGTCTCATCCCAAAGGGATTATCTGATGCAGTAGCTGGATGAAAGGCTGTAGAGGAACTGTGCAGCAGCTTCCATCCTGCAAGAGATGGATCAGGTTGCTTCTCCCAGCTACTGCATCTCCAGGAATAAAACACCTACACAGAGCAAAGAAAAACTGAAGGATCCTTCAGAGCCTCCTGGACTTTGAGTAAATGGGGGCTGATGTGGTTCATAAGGCTTATGAGAATTCATGCAGAGCAACCACACATGGTGCCAGGGCCAGCTGGGCCCTACTGGCATTTTCCAGGAGCTTGAATCAGGGTACAGCAAGAAGGAGGATACTTTAAGGAGCAGGAGCATCACAGAGTGAATATCTGGACTGCTAAAGGCACATTCTATGCCCTGGGTGCTGCCAGGTTAGGGAGATAGCACTGAACTGCAGGATGGGCTTCAGCCACTCCTTCAGCCATGACTTTTATAGACTCTGGGTCACACAGAATGTTCCCAAACCTCTCACAGGCAGCTGTGGAGTTCTTTTGCTGTGTGTAACCTCCAGCTGCTGGATCCCACAGTCCCTTTGTCCCTCAGAAAAGCCAAGCCTGTTAGAAAGATGCTCAGAACAGCAGCACCTGTAAGCTCACCCTTCTCTCTGTGTTTTTCCTTCAGATGAGTTGTCCTGAGAATAAGTCAATCTGAGTCCCCAGATATTATTTCCAAGACTGGAAGTGAAACAATTTGCTAAACTAGAGGAGCCCAGGGCTGTTCAGCAGGGCAGGCAGAGGTGTGGGCTGGTCACAGTCAGGGGACAGCTCACCTGTCATGGCAGGAGGTGGTACCTGTGTCCCAGCAAAATTCCTCTGGTCATGTCTGCTCCTAGTAATGACCCCCATTGCTGGCAGATGGATGGATTTGGGACACAACAAGAGAGCTATTTTGGTGACCATTAACACACATTATACACTACAGGAGGCTGGAATTGGTCACAGACTTCTAAGCCAAGTAGTGAAATGCCAGTTCAGTAAGTGGCACTTTTTTTTTTTTTTAAGAAAAATATCTTAGGTCAAAATGAGAGACAGGAGACTTGCCTTTTGCAATCACAGAGCTCCACTGATTTGCTTCCAGCTGTCTTAGCAAATGCTATTGATCTCTTGGAACAGTTTCTATCAGTTATTAGCTGTTGCCAGCAAGCTCTGCATGAAATCTTAAAATGAATCTTGGCTGTAGCTGCAGGAATTGAAATACAGAGCTCTGGGCTACAAACTTAGAGATGCAAATACAAATGTTTTTAAATGTCATTTTGAATAAATGGAAATCAGCCTGGAGATCAGAAGATGAGACCTCAGAGCACCTTCCTGTACCTAAGAGAGTTCTGGAGTTCAGAGCAATTATACAATTGTGCTCTGTAAAGGGTACAAAACAGATGTTAAATATGGATCATGTTCAGTTTTACCTTGCATGATATCTCATATTTACATCTGGTGAATCCAATCCTTGCCTTTTGTTTTCTTCTTCTGCATCTTCTTGTTTCCATCTCCCCCTTTGTTCTTACAACTCTGCCGCAGTTATTACATTAACAAAATGTGGGGTGAGTCCTGGATAATAACATTTTATCTGAAACCATGCCATGCTGGAAAGATGGTAATTTAGCTAATTGAATTCCATCTAAAAGGGTACTGAATCAATATTCCAGCACAGTGCTGGAGCACGTGGCTGGCAGTGAAGCATTGCCTGGAACACACGTGGTCAAACCCATCTCAGGGCACTGGCAGGAGGAGTTTGAATTTGAGTCCCAGGTTTAGGTGATGGAAGCTGCACTCTGAATCTTGTCTGAACACGATTTACAGCCTTGCCTGTGTGTTTTGGAAAACATTGTCCATCAGGCTAGCAGTGAAATGGAAAAGTACTGAGGAAGCAGCGCAGGTACAGCACAGGGAAGCTGTTTTGCCTGGCCCAAGACCAAGGACCTCCTCTGTAGGAGCACAGTGCCCTCTGAAGAGGGATGGTCCCTGGGGAGCAGATGCCTGGACAACATGTGAGCTCTTCATGGTGATCCCACACAGGAACAGAAAGGGTAAAACCTTCCTGGGTGAATTGGCATCCACTGTCTCCCTCTTCTAGGAACAAATCTACACCCCTGAGGACCAGAGTGATCCATCCTCATGAGTATCTCTGGTGAAATTGCTCATCCCAGAGAAAATGACCTCCTACAGGAGCCAGCTGCCTCATCCCAGGCACACAGCTTGCTGTCAAAGCATGAAGCACATTAGCCATGACCCCAGATGATTTTAGAAACTCTCTAGGGAAGGGACCTTGAGGGCAGAGAACACATTTTACAGCTAAATTAATAGCAGCCACCCAGCTGAGCCTTCTGGGCTGCACGTTTCACTGGCAAGGAGGGACAGCAGCCTGTAAGAGGGTCTGGGTTTGTCTAAGACCCAGAGGAGGTGGCAGTTTGTGGTGGAAGGGAACCACAGGGTCTGGTGTGTGTCTCCACAGTGTGAGCATGGCCAGAGAGTGGGCAAGGGGAAGAGACAAGTGGGAAGGAGAAAAAATATGTTCATGTCTGGAGCTTGGATCAATGCAAAGAATACAAACAAGCTGAGACACCTTCCTCCAGCTGGCTCCTCTGCTGCCAGGGAATTACAGGCTGGCTGCAAAGTGTCTTTCTGGGCTGGTGTGGAGCCAAGCTCAGAGCAGACACGGCCAGAGGAAGGTCATTAGCAAGGGGAAATGGCTGCAGGCTCTTTGGTTTGGGCAGTTCCACTTTCCAGCACACAAAGTAATCTGCAACCAATACCTGAAGGTCTCTGCTGTCTCAGCAGCCTGTGGCACCTTTTCAAGCTTCACTGGGGAAAGAGCTGGAGCTGCTGGTCCTGTGGAAGTTCCTTCAGGCTTTGTTCTTCTCGACAGCTGAGCCCCCCAGTTTGGCCCCTCCTTGTCAGTCCTGTGCTGCTCTGCCAACCACTCCAGGAACCTTTGCTTTCCTGCCCACACTGCTCAGGAACACTGGTGTTTAAAGCCACATTCCTTGCACTTACCTGTGTCTCCACCTGGGTTTGACCACGCTGAGGAGCCACAGGTCACAGCCACAGTACTGCAAATGCTGTTTCTAAAGGGTCTTCAGACCCTCCTGCAAGGGTGAATGAGAGAGCCCTGGACATGCACACACAGCCAACAGCTCTCAGGAGATCACTACACTGGTATTTAGTAAGTTTGCCATTTTTGAGGAAGATTCAAGTCAATATCTTGCTCTTCCCAGAAAGCTGTTCCCATCACTTCAGAGGACATGATTTTTTCCAGGTTTTTCTGGGGCATTTTGCAGCCATCAGACCCTGTTGGCCTTCACTGGCATGAATTCTCCTGGGGCTGCTTTGGCAGGACTGAGATGCCTTTCCCATGCTGGGAACAGAATGCACTGGAGCTGCCTCCTTGAGGACCAAGAAGGCTGGAGGGGAGAAATTCTGTGTCAGCTGTGGAGAAAGTGGTGGAGGATTTGAAGAGGTGCTGGAGTGGGTGAGGAGCATCTTTAGGCAGAGGGGTGGCAGTACATGGGATCTGTGAGAGCTGTGAGAGCTGTGAGAGCTGTGAGAGCTGTGAGAGCTGTGAGAGTTGTGAGAGTTGTGAGCTGTTCCTGACCTCTGCCATGGCTTCACTGCTGTGAAGAAGCTCCTTCAGGTCAGTGTTCAGAGCAGGAAGAGATCAGGTGATGGAGAGAGTCAGCAGAGCTGGCTGTCCTGGGAGTTCCCACCATCCCTGCCTTGGATGATCCATCGCCTGAGCAGCAGTGGCATCACCTCAGCAGTAGGGTGGGTGAGGCCCTGGCACAGGCTGGCCAGAGAAGGTGTGGATGCCCCATTCCTTGGAAATATTCAAGGTCAGGTTGGACTGGCCTTGGAACAACCTGGTCTGTGGAAGATGTCCCTGACCAAGGTGAGAGGATTGGAACAAGATGGTCTTTAAGGTACCTTCCAATCAAAAAAATTCCAATTGTCTATGATTCCCAATCTTGATTTTCCCATGTTAAAAACACATTAACACCCACAGCTCCCCTTCAGAGTTGCCTCCTCATGGGTACCTTCCTCTGCTCCACAATCAGGTCCTGACCAGTGCCACACACAGGCAGGAGATGAGTCCTGGGGGTCTGACCTGCTCACCTCTTCCCAAAATATTCTTCTTTTGCCAAGCCTCCAAGAACAGGGTTGAGTCACCTCCCACAGATCTCAAGCATGCAGGGCAGCTAGCCCTGGCAATTCTGCAGCTCATTTGTGGAGCTGGACAACGGAGTCAGCAAAGGGTTAAAGTCTCCCCCCTCTCCCCTTGTCAACAACAATTTTTTGGAGGAACACTGGATGCTCAGAGCATTCAGGGATTGACAGCCACAAACTCCCTCTGATCTGCTCAAAAGAGAAAGGAGAGCTAATATCCCCAGCCCTCACCACAGCCTGTCACTGGTAGACATTTACTGGTAGACCCTCACTGAGGATGGGGCTGAATCCAGCCCAGAAGAAGACAACCTCTTCCTTCTCCTGTGTTTTCCAAAGCAGGTGTCTGGGTTGCAGAGGGGCAGTGCTGTGCCTTGGCAGTGAGTGAGTCTGTCCAAGCCATGTGTGCACCCCTGGCACATCCCTCACTGGCAGTGCCAGTGCTACAGCTGAGGCACCTGGAAATAACCCCTGCGGGTTATTTAGGGAGCCTGGCTCTGAATGGATGACTGTGGAGGTGGATAGGCAGCTGCAAATGCTGGCACTGCCATCCGAGCAGCACTGCAGCAGGCTCTGCCCGTGCCTGGGATCAGGTCACAGCGCCCACACCCAGCTTCCTGCACCCGCCGGAGTGACCATCCCATCCCGGATCTGCCGTCCCATCCTGGAGCCCAGCCTGTTCCCAGGGATCGTTACCAGGAGCTCGTGTGTTTGGTTGCAAACAGAGCGGGAGTGGGAGCCAGGCGCTCGTGTTTGTGTGCCTGCGGTTGCTCAGGCAACTCGGGGCCAGCCAGGAGCTGCCAAAATGCTCGGTGGCCAGGGCCGAGCCCCCGGCACAGCTGCCCCGGGGCGGCGTGGCCGGCCGAGCCCCCTCTGTCCGGCCGGGCGAGCGGCCAGAGGGGCTGCGGCTGCTCGGCCCATGAACACAACCAGACCGGAGCGTCAGTGCGGACGGGGTTTATTGCAGAGCCGGGTTACAGCGTGGGTCTGCAGCATCCTTTGGTTTGGGCTTCACGAAGGCAGCAGGAGGCCACGGGGATTCGGGTCGGAGACCTTTGCCGACGGCCAGGCAACACGAAGCTCTCCCGGGGTGCATCCTGGGGCTGGGCCGGGAGCATCCCGGCAGCTCCGGCACCCCAGGCTCGGAGCCTCCAGAGGTGCTGGACAAGCGGCAAAGTCAGGCAGCCTCGTGGCGAGGGCACCGTGGGGGAAGGAAGGAGGCGGCTGTGGTGTAACTGGTGCGGGGTTAAGGCAGGTCCCCGGGAGGGGAGGACGGGCTGCGGTCCCCGGTGGGACAAGGGAGGATGCCCCGAAAGCCGGGGCTGAGGTAGGGAAGGTCTGGGTGCCGGCGGGCGGGGGAGCCCTGAGGAGCAGTGCTGTTAGTACGGTGTGGGGCTGGGGGTGACAGCACGGGGGACACAGGAGCGGCGAGGGGATCACAGCACAGGGTGGGATGGACGCAGCGCTAGGGCAGAGCACGCGGCCCGGCGACTTCCCCAGTCCCACCAGCGCTGGGCAGCCGACATCCCGCCAGCCCGGGGCTGCCCCAGCGCAGCCTCCCGAGCCCCACGTCACACGGACACGTCCCGGGGCTGACGCGAGCACCGACCCCACGGCCGGCGCGCAGGGACCGGGCCGGTGGCGCCACGGGCACCCGTCCCTACTTTTTGACTTTGGCGTCGTAGGTGCCCGCGTTCTTGTAGGCACTGACGTAGCCGCTGGTGTCCACGATGTTCTCCCGCCCGCTCTTGCCCTTGCCCTTGCCGCTCTCGTCGAAGCGCTCCTTGTGGGAGCCTGTGTACTTGGAGGTGTCTGTCAGCCTCTCCACGGCTCCCACTGTCTTGGCTTTCTGCAGTGGGGAGGTGGGAGATGTGAGTCAAGAAGATGCTCTATCCCTATCCTACACACATTCCATTCCTTGCCCCACACACATTCCATTCCTTGTCCCACACAAGCTCTTGACACTGACTGAAGACACTGCTGTGCCCCCTGTGCCCCCAGGTCCCCCCACCCACCCAGGGCCATGGGGCCTCCTAGAAAGCACCTGCACTGAGGGCACAGCTCCATCCTCCCCTCCTGGCCATCACTACTGCTCCCAGCAGCCCAGGGGCTCCTCACTCACCGTGACACCCACGTTAATGGGCTCCTTCCCTGCCACCAGCTGGCAGATGGCTTCATACGCCTCCTCTTTGCTCTTGTCCTTAAACCTCTTTGGGGCCAGCTCCTCCAGCGCCTTCTTGAACTCCTCATAGTTGATGACACGGGCTGTCTTCCCTCTGCAAGCACAAAACTCAGGCTGCCACCAGCACGTCTTTGGGTTGTGCCTCCAAATGAGATGAGCTGCATCAGAGAGACCCTGCCTTTGTCCTACACCAGCCTCAGGCCCCTCACCCACCTCTGAAATTCAGCCACAGCTGAATGGGTTGGGCTGGGCACAGCTGGTGCTGAGCTCCAGGAGCTTTTCAGCCACGTGCTGTTGAAGTCCCTGTTACCAAAAACCAGGGTGCATGGAAGTGCTCTAGGGTTTGGTGAGGTCTCAGGAGGGGATGTGCATCCATTCCCACTGGTCCTAGACTGTCTGGGTTGCCCAGCACCCTCTCTCCCCTGGCAGGCATCAATCCTCCAGTCAAATTTGGAAGGATGTGCACAGAACATCTCTCCCCTGAGCTCCTGGTCCTCATCTCTGGGGCAGCACAGCAACCTGCCCTCCTGCATCCTAAAAGCCTCCTGGCGCTCAGCTCCTCCTGATCCAGCCCAGGGACAAGGGAATGCCTGGAGAGAGCGTGTGGAGGAAGCAGGTTCTCCACCCATCCTTGCTCCTGCACCCTGGTGTGATGTATGAAGTGTCATTGCATCCCCAGGGACCCTAAAAGCAGATCCAGGTGCCTTTTAGCCCTTCAAGCTGCCCCTGTGACCTCCAGAGTCCTCCTCAAGCTTGGGCATTGGCTGGCCAGGCCCAGGGAAGGGGCACATCACATGGGACAACCCTGAGCACCCTTTGTTGCTCCCTGTGGCACCTTCTTGAGTGATGGGAACCCAGCAGAGCCAGCCAGGCCCACCTAATGCCTGCAGTGGGAGCAGGGGTATGGTCTCTGCATCAAATCTGAGCCTCCCACCCCCAAATTTGGGTTAATTTATTATTAGGTCTTGCAGAAGCAGCCACATGTCCCGCCTGAAGGTGGGACACAACAGGACAGGACCCACAGCTCTGTGACAAGTGAGATGGACAGTTTGGGCACACAGCAGGGGTAGCACAGCTCTGTGGGGATTCAACACCCACACACCATCACCCTGTCCATACTGCAAAGGCATCCCCACCCTCCAGGAGGCTGGAGGCCCTGAGAATCCCAGTCACTTACTTCACCTTGGAGAAGACAATGTCCACGTCAGTGCTGGTGACGCTTTTGCCGTCGGTGACTTTGCAGTCTTTGCACAGCTTAGCCCAGTTCTTCCCATTCATCTCCTGCCCTGTCGCCTTGGTGTCGCCGTAGATGGCGAATTTGCGGAAGCTCTCTTCCAGGGATGCCATCTCAGCATTCCCAGCCATGGCTGCAGGACAGGGGGCAGACGGACCTGTCACAACCTAGGCTCCTTCTGGCTGCACGGCAGAGCTCAGCTGGCTGCTTGCAGGCCCTCGAGGGCAGGACGAGGAGGAGGAGGAAGGTGAGGGTGAGGGTGGAGGCTCTGCAGCAGGATCGGGGTGTTGGCAGCGCCTTCGGGCGTGGGGTGAGGGCTGACGGCAGCCTCGGATGAGCCCCGAGGCCGAAAGCCAAGAACGTGTCTTGGGGAATGGAGGCTCCCAGTCGAGAGCTGTCAGCAGCGAGGCTGTCGGCTCCGGGGCTAGCGGGGAGTGAGTGCATCAGCCTGTCCCCTCGGGAGTACTCTCCGGGAATGACGCAATGCGTCCGCCTTCCTCCCTCTCGCAGATCAGGAGAACCGGCACCGCCGCCTGCCTTCAGCCCCACCTCTCCCCAGCCTGCATCCCCCTGTGTGGAGCAGGCAGCACCCCAGCCCCGAGGGCTGGGCCAAGCGCGATGTCCTGCAGGGTGCCAAGCTGCCGACAGGTCTCTGCACCCCCTGGTGACACTGTTGCTGCTGCCCCATGCCCGCTCCCCGCCTGCCGTCGCCTCGCCAGCCTCGCCCTGCCTGCTCAGCATCCCTAACCACGCAACGAGCTCCCACAGCATCTCGGCCAGGGCCGGGAGTGGCTGTACCTGGGAGAGCTCCAGTACACAGGGGGGTCTCAGACACCCCGAGGTGCAGAGCAGGTACCTCGCCCGGTGGGTGCCCGGGCGAGAGCGGCCGGGATGGGCCCTCGGAGCCTCGGCGAGGGCCGGGGAGTGGTCCCTAGGACCGTCGCTAGGGAGGATGGGCGTTGCCTGGCGACCGTCGCTAAGGAGGCGCGGCGGGGCGGGGATGCCTCCGGTCGCCTCCCCACCTCGCGCTCCCGCGGGCTCCCGCAGCCCCGGGCCCGCACTACCCGCAGAGAGCAGCCGGGGCTCTCCGCGCCAGGCTGGCAAATCACTGCCCGCGGCTGGGGGATGCCGGGGCAGCGATGACCCTCGCCCGCCTCCCCGGCGTCCCCCGTCTCCGTGCAGTGGCACCGGGACGGGCATCGGAGGGGCCGCGGGTGCGGGGGGTCCCGGTGGCTCGGTCACTCACCTCCCGGTCACTCGCTCACCTCCCGGCGCCGCGCTCTGAGGCGGGCGGGGGCTGCCGCCGCCGCCTGTTTAAGGCGCCGCCATGGCGACGGGAGGGGCCGGGCCGCCCCCGCCCGCCTCCCCCGGGCCGCGGCACGGCGGGAGCGCCCTCGGGGCGGGGAGACGGAGCCTGGGCAGCCGACCCGGACCACCCCTGGGACACCCTCCACCACTCCATGAAGCCTCTCTTCTTCCCCACGAGACCCTACAGGCACCCGACAAAGTCTTTCCTACACCCCACAACGTCTCTCCATCACCCCACAAAGCCCCAGTGTTGTCCCACAAGGTCCCTTTATCACCCCCAGAGGCTCCACCATCAATCCACGAGGTCTCTCCGCCACCTTCCCAGCAGACTCCCCGTCGCAGCCCTGCTGTGCTTTACCTAACAGCCTTTTCTCATGCCCCTCCATAGAGGAATTGTCCTCTTGGTTGGTGACACCATGGAGCAAGGCCATTGCCCAGGCTGAGAGGACAATGCCAACCACTCTGTGCCAGGGACTGTGGTGAGCACCTGTGGCCCAGCGGGACACTCTTGGAGCAGCCAAATGCCAGCGCTGCCCACCCTGGCAGCCTGCAGCACGACCACACGCACGGCTCCCAGTGGGTGCTGCGAGCTGAGGCAGTACCCAAATATTGTGGTTGTCATGGAGCCCCAACACAACCCACATCCCTTACTCACTGCCCCACCTCAGCTGTTTGCCCACAGCCCGCTTTGATCCCCGTGCTCTGCTGGCATTGCTCCACGGGCACAGGGCATCACGGATGATCAGCTGCAGCATCAGCAGGAGTTGTGCACAGCCAGGACACACAGAGTCCAGTTTGCTGCTGCCATGGGGGTCCTGCGGGCAAATCAAAACCTTTGGGAACCGGGAAGTGGCTCAAACAACACAGTCAAGACAGCACCCTGTGGTCTGTCAGCCCTGGTCCCTGTGTAGAGAAGCCACAGGTTAAGGACAGACACAGGTGTCCTCATGGCTGAGCTGTCCTGGGACATCAGTTCTGCTCCTGCACCCAGAGCTTTTTGCTGTGGGGTACAGCCCCGGTGACAACCTCCCTCTCCTGGCTGAGGGGCACGTTCTCTCTCCTGGGACATTGATGCCAGTTCTTGACTGGACAAAGCCATGAGAAACCCACTTACACTGGTTCTCTCTTGAAATAGCGTCTGTAGACCTCAAGAAGTAACCACCAGACAGCTCTGGGAGTTTGGGATCACTAACTTTGCCTCCCACTTCAGAGGTGAGTGCCAGGGCTGGTGCCAGAGGCTGCAGGTGTGTCACAGCACCTGGCCACTTTGGGTAGCCCCAGCTGGTCAGACACATGAAGGACCCCTTTGTTTTGTCCCCCAATCAGCCCTGTGACCCCCCTCACTGGGGGCTCCACAGGAGCTGCTCTTTCACAGCCCAGCCAGAGGCAGGGCGGAAAGGACATCCTGGAGGGGACAGTCCAGGGTGGGAAGGATAGGTGTGGAGGCTTGTCTGATGCCGGAGTCCAGACAGATTCTCTCCAAGAAGTGTTTTTCCTCTCTCCAGTTTGTCCTGGTAGAGCTCAGACATGGTCAGAGAGCCTGGGAGCTGCATGGAGGAGGTGACAACAGGAGGACTCTCCTGATCACATATATTTCCTGCTCATCATACAATATGAAAGCAGGTCCCATATGAAAGCAGGTCCCAAAGTGCAGAGGCTCAGAGGTGACAGTGCCTGGCTGTGAAGTGGGGATTTAGACCAACCTCCATGCAGGCCAACAAGGTCCCAGTGGTGTCATCCCACTTGCAGAAGGTGGGAAAGAGCTGTCAACTTCTCTCCGGTTTAAGGACAGCAGAATAACTGGGAGTGCCACATCGGGGAGGGTGGTTAAGTCTTGATGAAGGAACAGCCTTATCCTTAACTTGCCCTGCAGCTCCCCACCAAAGCAGGTGTCTTAGGCTCTGCTTCCAGCTGACAGCTCCGTAGAGGAGCCAGGTTATGCCGGCGGGAGCGTCCAGCAGGACTTGGCAGCGATGGGCAGCGTGGGAGCCCAGAGCCTCCCAGCCGGCGGCAGGTGGAGGAGGAGCTGGGCATGTCGGCAGCTCTTCTGCAGGAACTCCAGCTGGTCCTGGGGCTGCAGAGCCCGAAGAGCCAAGCGATGGCACATGGGGAGAGCCGGGCAAGGTGGGGGCTGGTGAGTTGCCCACGGGGTCCGGTCGAGCAGGTCAGGTTTCGGTTCCTAAGGGCTGCGGTTTGTTGTGCGTTTGTTGTCACCATGACAGCCCTGTTGGGATGGAGCATGGTCCTTGGCCGGCTCCCGCTGTTCCTGATGCAGCCCGGAAAAGGAAGCCCGGGAGGAGGCTGTGACTTGGTCCGGAGCCCACGGGACGGGCAGGAATTGAGAGAGAGGTTGCACAGGTTCTGTGATGTGGTGGAGGAGCATGCACTCGGCTCAGGGCTCAGCTCCCCTGGGACCTTTCCCTTCTAATCAAGGTCAGGATGTTTCCAGGCTGTCTCCTGCCCCAGGGACCTCAATGAGCCGAATACTCCAGCGCTCACCCCAGACACACCGAGGCTCACACACAGCTGCATCCCTGAGGTGCAGCTTCGGCTGCTGGGCTGATTCCTGCTAGGACTGCGTCCCTCTCCCCACCCTCACAGAGTCCGGAGTGCTGTGACTGCACTGGGTGCAGCTCAGATCTTGCACGAGGGCACAAGCACAACCTCAGAGCACCCTCTGTGCTCACCCTCATCCTCTTTGCCCCCCGCCTCTCCCGAGGCTGGGCACCGCAGCCTGCCGGCAGTCATCCCGTTTCAGGAATGAGTCGCTGGCTCGGCCGCGTCTGGGGTGGGATGAGGTTATGCGGGAACGCCGCTTCTCTAGCGCGAGTTGCTACAAAACAGAGGGAAGTGTTTCGGAGGTTGTGCAATATGTACACGGTCACCCCAGCAACAGCGTGTCCACAAGGCATTAGCGGGGCTTAGCTGCGGCTGATGAACGGCGAGATCGGGGAGCGAGGCGGGCTGTGTCCGTGCCGGGTGTGCCACCGAGCACGAGCTGCGGCCATGCCATGCACGGCACCGGGCACAGGACGGGGGGAAAAGCCCCATCCTCCGGCAGGAAAGTCCCTTCCCCCACCCTGCAACTCAAGGCAGCTCATTGAGATGCTCTCAGGACGTGTCACAAGCAGCACAGGAACAGACTCACACAAAATCATTTCTCAAAGGAAGCTCCCCTTGGCTTCAAAGAGGAAACAAAGAAACTTGAGCCAGGCCCAAAGATGAAAGTAAGCACGACGTGCACCCCATGCCAAGGTGGAGGCTTGGAGCAGGCACGGCGGGGTCTGGCACAGCTGCCAGGCAGTGGCCAGGGACTGTGACGTGATTTTAGAGGACTGTGGAAAGCTGTCATCCTGCAAATTGTTGCTTCTTCCTGATAGAAAGCCACAGTGTCTTGTGGTGGAAACAGCTGGTCCAGGGCACTGCCTCCAGCTGATGGGAGAGTAAACACCCTGGCAAAAAAACTTCTATTTAGTGCTGGAGAAGATGCTTGGGGATCTCAATGAGTCTGCAGTGATGGGAAGCTGAAGGCATCAGGACCTGTGCTGTCAGGACCTTAACCCAGCTCTCTTATTGTCTTGGGCTGCAATTTGTGGCCACTGCATCCCTCTGGTGTTGAGGCCAGGACTGCTCTGCCCACATGCTGGACTCTGCAGCAGCACCCTAATGTGACTGGTTCCTTTTGCTTACTGCCACAGGTCTGTTATGGACCTTCCTCATGCAGAGCTGCAGAAATGCCACTGACACCTGAACCAGCATGGTATCAGCATTAAAGGCCCAAGAGGACAAGGGCAAGGTTGGGAAGGAGAGTCCAGGAGCTAAAACCATCTCAGCCTCACCATTTTCCCTCTTGGGTGCTCACTGTGCATCTTCAACAGCATTCCTATGATATGGTTGTGGCAGAAACATAAACACCAGCCAAATTCAGCCACCCTGTGGCAAACATAATCCTCCTGCTGCCCATGAGGTTTAGGAGATTGGAGTCCAACACTGGCAGTGCTGGGAGCCTGCCCTGCTGGAGCCTGGCTTTTGGCTCAGTACCCAGCTGCTCCAATGCACCGACACAGCCTTGCATGTTTGGCAGCCTTGAGTTATTCAGCAGAGTGGAGCAAATGTTCCAGCTGAAGGCAGCAGAAGGTTGTGCCTGCCCAGGGTTCCCAGGGCATTCTCTTGGCCTCCAACAAATAGTGTGGGCTCCCACACCTTGCAGAGAATCCTGCAGGGCTGGGCAGAACCAGTGCATCCCAGCAGGATGGAGTTCTGCACAGGTTGTTGGGGGTGCTGGGAGCAGAGACCTTTCTCAGCTGGGTGTCTCTGTCTGTGACAGGAGAATTTAGGGCTTACAGGCTGTTTTCAGTTTCCAGGGGACAGGTGAGCACAGCCTGGGAAGGGAGGAGGACTAAACACTGAACCTCAGGCTGAGCCCCAGGCTCCTGGAGAGGGTCATGTCCCAGAGAACTGTAGGACATTCCCTTCCCTCCCACCTTGAGCCCAAAACCTGGCACCTCAGGACATGCCTGACCCTTCTCACCCTGAACATCTGATAGTCCAGGAAACCCAGTTCACCTCGGTCCAAAGAGCACAGCAGCTTTTCTGCAGCACGATGGAGAGCTGGCTGGGCCTCCTCTCTCTGGTGCTCACCCTGCTCCAGCACAGAAACCAGGCTGAGTTACACAGCTCAGAGCGAAGGTGGTCTGATCCCTACCCCTCAGGGAAGACACTCCCATCTAACACCCAAAAGATCCTGCAGAGAGGGGACTGCTGTCACCCCCACACCAATTATATTGCTGAGCCCTGCTGGGACTCCAGAGGCTCAGGGAGAAGTGAACCAAACAGCCTGGGGATTATCAACTGGGCAGAGCCAGCAACAGCTGCACAAAAAAGGAAACTATTTAGCAAAGAGTATAGAAAATTTTATTGTGGCCAGAGCTACTAAAGAGCTCCATACATGATATTGGGACTGATTCTGCATGGACAGAGTAAGAAAACACACAAGGTCTGCTCAGGGGCACCTGCTGCAGAGAAATTACCAATGCTTTCTGGTGGAGGGACAGCTGGCCTTGTAAAACAATGAGCCCAGCATTACTGCAGGACATAGTTTCCTTGGATGACAGCAGACATGAGGAGAAACACCAGGAAGGACTTTGTCTAACTGGGACCCATTGGTGAGCAATGCCCTGGTCTCTGCAGACACCCAGTGCCATGTCTGCTGGTCCACACTCACCTGCTTTTGCAAAGGGTCATGCTGCCAGCAGGTACCACTGGCCACAGCTGCAAAGAGTGTGACCACAGGCCAGCCATGAGGGTAGGGAGAGCACAGGTGCTGTAGGATGGCAGCCCAGACAGCTCTCTACTGCTCACCCCCAGCACAGGTGCTGCGGCTCGAGGCACTGCCCATGAGCCCCACTGTCTGCTGTGGGATCTTTCTGCACTACACACACCCCAAGCTTGGCTGTGGACTAATACAGATCTGGTAGCCCAGGAACTGGAAAGGTTTCAGGACCTGCTGTATCCCAAAACTTCCGACGAGAACGCTGCAGACTGCTGGGAAAGGGGAGCAGGTTGAACTATGCTGCCTTACAGAGGACATGCTGGTGGCGGACTTGGCTTGAGGGTGCGCAGTGGAAAGTGGTATAGGGATGGGGCAATCCTGAAGTTCTCCCTGACCATGTGCTGAAGCCCCTAAGCATGATCCAAAGACTGACAGGGTGTAGGCAGATAGGAAGTACAGCTTTCAGGGCACAGGGTATGGCAGAGGTGTAGCCTTGTTCTTTCCCACACACTCTCCTGGGAAGTGACTCCAGTACCAGTGTGCAGAGGACCAGGAGGGGTTGGCCCTTTCCCAGGGAAAGCTCTTGAGCTCTCTTGAGCAACGTGTCTACCTCAGGTTTGCCACCTTGCTGCCTCTTGCCTTTGGTTGAAGATGAGAAATGTCTCACTGCAGCCTGACAGCACATCATGCACAGTGAGAGGTGAGTCCCGTAGGCCTCCAGACAGCACTAACGCTGCTCCCGAAGGCCATGGCTTTGGAAGGATGATCCCTAGGCCGCTGTGGTGCTTGTCCTCATGTCCTTTGAGCATGGATCATGTGTGCCCACATGCTGCTTGCTGGTGCATTTTCTGTGGTCAGGCTCGGATGTGCTCTCACTGGGTTGGGGCTGAGGGACAAGAGGTTCTCCACTGCTCTTACTTACAAACACGGCAGGAATCTTAGAAAAAAGTTCCAGGTCTCGTTCCACACGTCTGTCCTGATGGCAGCTTCTCCTTTTTACCTTGTGCTCAGAATACAGATTCTTCTTCCTGATTCTTCTGGGATTGTCTGTGGACAAGGGATAATGTTGAGAGTTGCTTGAGTTATTCTTAGGAGGCCCAGGAAGGACTGTGCTCCCAAGGTGAGTCTGAGCCACAGGAATCTCATCCATGGACTCAGCAGACTCTGAGTGATAGTCAGCTGGGGGTCCTGCTGCCTGGATGAGGCCCATGCTGCTGGGGGGCACAGCAGCTCTCAGAGGAAAAGCTGGAACTAAGAGGTGAAGGCTGTGGGAAGGTGAGGTGGAAGCAGCCATGGTTGGGAGCTCTGCAGATGGAAATAAAGGGAGAAGAAAGCTTAAGGAGAGAGATCTCAGCTCCACAAAGACATCAACAAGCCCAGGAACTCTGCTATGGCTGATCCACTAGTATTAAAGCAAATCATAAACATATTTATACAAAATTCAGCAGAGAAGCTGACTGGTGCACTCTCACCTGACTGGGGATCAGGGAAGGAGGGCCAAAGTGTAGCATGTGCTTTAGATCCACTGTCCATTGCTGAGGAAGAAGCTTTTTGCATCTTCTTTCTTCTTTTCTTCTGTTGCTGTGAAAACAAGCAGCCCAAGAGAAGGGAAGTCACTTCACCAGCCCAAAATAATGAGACAGCTCTTTCATTTGCTACCTCTTTTTAAATTCCTCCTACTTTAAATAATGAGCATCATGTACAACCAAAGTCCAAGAATATTTTCTAGCTTAAGACTGGACAGCAGGTTGGGTGTGTGGCAAATCCTCCTTACCTGAGAAGGGGCTGCAGAGTGAGGAGATGGGGGCTCAGGGGATGAGCTCTGCTTGGGGTCACCTTCTTGGTTGTGGACATAGAGCTTTGGAAAGCTAAAAACACAGCAGACACACAAGGTGATTGCCTAAGACAGGACTTAAGTCTGATGCTCTCTTTGCTTGCATGTGCACATCAGCCTGACCACAGCCTCCCACACCTTACATTGCATTCCCAGCAAAAGGCAGGAGAACTTTTCCTGCACAATTATGCAAAATAAGAAGGAAATCCCAAGGGACACAAATTAACAGGAAAGGATTAACAGACAAGGATACTGTTTCCCCCCACCCAGTGATTTCCTGTGTTATCAACTTGTAACTATTCTGATCCATCTCTCCACAACCTGAAATCATGTAACTATAATGAGCTTGCTCTAGGAGTTACAGAACAAATCAGGCAGTCTTAATGTAATTTTAATATAAAACAATTAATAGAAACCAATTTCATATAAAATATTTAATATAAAACAGCCTAAAGAGAATATTCTAGGAATGACATTTCCCCAGGGGAGGGAAGGCAAATATTCCTGCAGGTACTTACCCTTCTCAAACTCAAAGATTTCACCACACCTTGCTCAAAACACTGGTGCTCCCTATCCTCCTAAGTACTTTTGTCTTAGGGCCCATCAGTGACCTTGATGACAATTTCCCATTCACCACACATGCTGCTGGGAGAATATTTTCTCACCTTTTTCCTGAAGTTACTGTTGAGAATTCCTCTACTTGAATTCCAGGGTCTGTATAGCCAGGATTATCTGACAGTAAGTCTGCTTCCTGAAAAAAAATAAAATCAACAAAAAAAGCACCAAACAAAAATTTTCAGACTAATTAGAACACAGAGGGGAGAAGAGGGATTTTCATAACAGATGTATTCCTTTTTCCAGTGCCAGACATTTTTTGTTTTTACAGGTAGCACAGCCAGAAACTGCTGCTTAAGAAGATGGAAAACCAAGACTGGCAGCACAATTAGAAGTCCTTGATTCATTCATTTAGCCCAGTCAGTATTTCATGTTACTTAAAACCAAATCACACTTACAGGGATCAGCTTAGTCATTTTTTGGGACCACATTCAAAACATCACTTAAAGCTTCCATTAGTTACACAGTTCAATCTGAGGAGCTATGGAGTGAATGCAAAAAATGTCTTTTAAATGCAAAATGGAGGTGAGGAAAACTGAAGCATGCAATGTAAAGGAAAAACATAGTGTTTTCTATTTCTTGTGTGAATCTGTATGGCAAATACCTGCTGATTTTTAAAAATGGGTGTGATATATTGCTTATTTGCCTCAGGTATAGATGAACTCAGTGTAATGACAGCTGAGCTTGAAAACTGTTTATTTTCAGATACATATAAGAATAAGCCTCCTGGATCCAAGTGCTGCATTACAGTAAAGGACCCCAGTTTTCCCTCAAAAGCACCCAGTTAAGATGGTCAGAGTACCAAGGCTCGCAGGGTATGAAGCCCTGTTATCAAGAAAGGATAAACCATGCTCAGAAGAACCTTGACACTAGTTATCAGCTGCTCTTAAACTTGAATAATCATCAAGAGAACTTCTTCAGAAGTATTTTAGTGTGCAGTGACTATAAGGATATTTTAAATCAACTTTTAAGTTAATATGGAGGGATTTTAAATGACGTTAGCTTCAAAAATAGCTTAAACAAGCTCATGAAGACCTATTTTTTTCAACAGCCTGATCAGCAAATTTGAGAAAATGAAGTCAAAGTTGGACATGCCACAAATGGGTTCCTGAGAGATCCAAGGCCTCTGCACTTCAACAAATTCATAAACAATCAACAAAAGAGCAGAGCAGTGAGAAGCCTGGTGATGACACTCCCTGATGTAAGGCATTAAAAATGAAAGCCAGCCGCAAAGAGCTGCAGAAGATCTTTGCAATATTGAATTACAGGCTGGTAAAATGGCACAAAAATCAATATTTCTAGAGGTAAAGATGGAAAGTGAAGCATGTGGGGAAAGTGGTATAAACTTCATATACAAAGCAACGGTCTCTGAACTAGAAAAGAATCCATGGAGCTACACATTCGGTGGCAGCCAAGAAGTCATTTCAAATGTGAGGAAAAAAAAGGAAAGGCAAATGAAAAAAAAAAATTCAGCCATTTTATAGGTGGTAACATAACGTTTGAAGGGAATTGGTTTAGCAATCACATATGTGACTTTCTGATTTAAAAATTTATCCAAGTGCAAGATTAATAATCTGCAGAAATTTACTACATGTATTTCAATCAGAACTTGTAACACAAGTCAGATCATCACTCATCACCAACTGAACACCAAGTGTGCATGAATATGTCCTCAGAGCTCCTTGGGGACATTTAAAATCAAGATTTACATTCAGGCCTCATGCACCTGAGTCACAAGGGATGAGACCAGACACAGTCTCGTGTCACTGTGAGTATACAGGCAGCAGGTCTGTTCAGAGGGAAGCAGGATGTGGCTGAAATGAGCTGCAGCAGGAGACATCCCACTGCACAGAATAACTGAAAACAATCAGGACTCAATGTCCACAGCACACAAACAGGATTGCAGGACTGGCATTTCATGGGAGTTTAATAAATGATTCATCTTGAGAATAACATGGACAATTTCTTTCCAAGAAGGGAATGAAAGAGCCTTTTTAAATCCATTTTGTTCATTTCAGCCTTCTATAAATAATGTAGAACCAAAGCAGCCACATAAATGAAAGTAAAGCAGTAGAGCTGATTAGCAAAAACAAATGAGACTCAATCAGTAGAAAATACAATGTTCTCTCACAGTGTGACACAAACTACAGTAACAGCACAGAGCCTAAGGCTCCCTCTGCTCCCAGGCATTAGCAGGACAATCAACATCCTCCCTCTGCAGCATCAAGACAAACCACCCTTCACAGCTGGGCTGTGAAAAACATAGGATTCAGCTGCTGCTCCTGCTCAAAGCAGACTACTGGATGGACAGACTGCCCAAGTTCTACCCTCACACAAATCATTCACCAAATTCCAGCTGGGACCACCCCAAGGTCCATGGTTATAAGCCCAGGATGGATGCAGTTCCCTTGCTCACTGCAGCTGTCCTTATGAACCACTTCAGTGACGGCAAAGCCTGAAGTGCTATCTGGCTGGAGGGGAGACAGAATTGAACAGGAAAAAAATATTCTTGTTCCAGGGAAAGTGGGTCTGTTGCAAGTGTTGAGGGTGAGAGTGAAGTTCATCTTATGCTGACACTGGAGGAAAGAAACAATACTGAAAATGTAGGGGAAGCTGAGTAAAATCTTTATTAGTAAGCTGAGTAAAATGTTTATTACTTAGAATCAAACCTCACCAACCTGAATCAGTTTCCAAAGCAAGTTCAAAGCTTTAGAAATGTGAGAAGAATCACATCCCAGCTGGCCTCATATGAAAGCCAGCTCCCTGGCATGAATGCAATTATGCATTAAAGCATAGGGTTTGCTTTAGTTTATATTTCTTTGGACTGCAAATGACTACAGAAAAAACGGTTACTTGCACATGCTGCTTTAGGTATGGTAATAGAGGCAAAGGCTCAATGTGTCCAACTGGTTTATATTTTTTGTGACATCTGAACACTTATATGTACAAAATTAGGGCTTTTACTTCGTGGATCCTACAAGTAGATAAGAATCTCTTATCCTGAACAAGAATCCTTTAACCTGAACATAGCCGAAGACTTAACCACAGACCAACGTGGAAAACTGAAGCCAAAACCAACATCCAAGCTTGAAAAAGGCTCAAAAACAAGCATTAAAAGGGAAATGCATGTTTCTTCTTAGTCCCTAAAATGAATGAGCAGTTCAGACAAAAGTGGGAAGAGGATGATTTCCATTTTATGCTTACAACATGTTGGATCAATTACAAAGGGTTGCAGTGTTCAAGCTAAAGAAGGCTGTATTCAACACAGCTTACAAAAGGCAAGTCACTTGGTGTCCTCCTACTCCAATCTATTTGTTTGTGTTTATCTCTGGTTGCTATGTAAGAAACAAGGAAAATCTGGTGGGTTAACATTTTTCTTAACAATGTTACTGGGCATCATCCAGTCTTTCTTGTTCCCCAAGGTACTAACTGCAGTCCTCAAAAACCAAACTCCTTTTCACCCTGCTCCTTTCAGGCTTGCTGCTTCAAATTAACCATATTCACACACATCTAGATAAGAACCAGTGCAGACAGGAGAACATCACTGAATGCCAACATCCCAAATGTGCACACACACATGAAGTGCACCCCTGCTCAAATACATTTTCAGTATCAATTAAAATTCAGTAACTGGATTATTAGAGCTAATGCTTTATTATTGTTTTAATTTTCATAGTAAGCAAAGCTCTGTGAAACAAAGTGCCAAATATTTTTGTTGTCATGGAAACCTCTGTTTAAACTGAAAGTTCAACTTTTCCAAAACAGTAAAAAATATATATGAAAAGCTAGGGACTTCATATTATACAAAACTGAATGAGCTCACTTTCCCCTTTGCTTTGATAGGGAAGAACTATGGATGAATCCAGACAGATCCCAGTATCTCTACACAGAATCCTTTGATAAAGCTTGTATTTAATTAATTTCTTATGAAATACAAAACTGTTTGTATAGTAGATAATTTACTTGCATAGAATGAAAAGTTACACATGACTGAGAATCACAGAATAATTTAGACTAGGAGAAATTTCTGGAAGTTTCCAGTTCAATCCCCTGCTAAAGTCGGTACAAAATGTGTCCAGTCCAAATTTGAGTAAATCAAATAATTTATTTTGGCTTGTAGCAAAATAAATTACACTGAACCTCTCAATTCAGAGTCCACTACATCTGCCTCTGCAGAGCCTAGCAGCATTTAAGAGCTTGTAGAACTCTTTTTACAGAGATAAACATCACAGTAATAACAAGGACCCTTATCACTATACAGTCTTATTTCAAAGAAAAGCAGATATCTGGGTCATTTCTGAAAAACTGGTGTCCTTTTCACTTTGAAGATGGTTAAATTATTGGTATTATTAGCTGCTCAATGATTAGCCCCAGTTTCTACAGACTTAGAGCCTGACCCACTTAAAGTCATGACTGCTCACACAAGCTTCCAAGATGTGCAGTGCCACCCAAACAGATGGTCCTGTCCTTTTCAGGGGTAAGATTCTTCTCACTCTTCAGTCACCCTCATTTGTGCTGAGCCAGACAATTATGTGCCTGCTTGGTGAACCGAATGGGAGGGAGCTGGGCCAGCTCACCTATTTTTTTAATAAAGTTTATTGTTACTCAGATGAGTTACCCCACCCTGTCCTAACGAACAGCTGTGTTGGCAGAAGAAATGAGATAGTGCAGGGCCCAAAACAAGTGGTGGAGGAAGAGAGTGGGTGGGATTGATTCCTTTGAAAGCAGTACTTGCTTATACCTAAAGTGTTCATGGAATTACAGGCCTTTCACTCTCTCACATCCTACTCAACTCCATCAAAGTACCTCTGAAGTCCTATCTCTAACAACTGCCTTTAAAATATGGAGCTCAAGAAAGTGAAGCAAGGTTTACACTGCAGATAAGCGAGGATGTTTTTGAGAAATGGACTGAAAGTAGGATGAGTACCTGATTGGGTCTCACTTGGGAGGAACCAGACTCCTGTTTCTTGTCTGCCTTGTCCAGCCCTTGCTGGGGACGCTGCTGCAGGATGTACTCATATGTAGTCAGCTTGTGCCACACTGAAAGGGAAGAAAGAGACCTGTCAGCACAGGAAAGGCCACTCCCTGATTGCACTTATACGAACAGTCTGGATAACTATACAATCAGATAGTAACTATAAACATGAAGAATCTGATAATCTAAGCCAAAAGTACCTGTGCACTGTACATCCTACTATATCCTGTCACACAATGCTTTCTTACAGTCTAGCTATTCTTAAGTCTCACAGAATGGTACAGCTTTCTATACTGTAGTAATTTGTTCAGTTCACTTCAGAGCAAATCCATTATTCGTGCCCAACAGGGGTAAGATCTGTATTGCACAGAAAGCTCGGTGAGCAATCAGAAGGTATGTGGTGCTAAATGGAGGGAAGAAATTGAGCAGGCTAGTGTGTCCTGTAGTGACTGAGACACTTAATGTGCAAACCAGTGAGCATCAAATGCACAGTTTGCCTCGTGCCAAACAGATGTGCCTAGAGTTCACATGTCCCTGACTTTATGAGCTCTCCAGGTCCCCCATGCAAACACATCTGCTTCCATGAATGACCAAAAGCATGTGACATTTCTGAGCAACTTGAGACCCAGAATCTTATGAGGGTTCAAAACACAGACATTCCACCAATTCCTCCTTTTTACAGAAGCACAGCAGTTAAAGGAGATGACTAGGAGGTGAGATATCTGGACCAAAATCCTCTCTCTACCTGAAGACAATTGTATCAGTGATATCTTACCTCTCAAAACCATGCCCAGAACACAAGACTACTTCACAGAGAAGTGGGGGAGAGCAGAGGAGAGGTGCCCCTCTGCTAAAGCAATCACTTTATGAAGAAATAAAAAGTCAGGATCCATTTGGCCAGGAAGAGAGAACATAGAGATGAATGTGAGTCTGCAGCCAAATGATTACTTAACAGGGACAGTGCAGGGTGCTGGCAAGTGCTCCTAGAATGGCACCCTTTGCTTTCTTTGAAAAACAGAATACTGCTTCATAAGCAAAGGCCTATCAACCATTTTTAATTTAGAGTTTGTTGGTTTCTGAATATTTACAGTGTAACTTTTAAAATATTTTAATAGAGCTATTTAGTTAAAATACTGCATTTTTTGGTCAGAAAACACTGCAGGACGTAACACACAAAATATAATCACAGTCTGTGAATAACTCTATATGCTTTCCTATATTGTCTACTATTGTTTTCTTTTTATTCTGCTATCGGCCTCTTGGTATTGAAGAAAAAAGAATATCCTCACTCCAAGTCTCTGAAGTGCCATGCTCCACCAAATGCCTCTAGAACTGAGTCTGAACCAAGACTAGTAATTTTGAATACATGGACCTACTATTTTGAGAATAACCTATTTCCCTTCTTTCCTTTTTAAAATCAGGAAAATAACTGAAATTTTCACTGTACTTGTAACAAAACTAGATGCTAAATTTTCATAGTCATACCTGACTTAAGCCACTTTTTTTATGGGAAGCCCAAGGACAAGTACCACTCACAGGGCTGCTATTTAATTTCTGTAATTTAATTATTTAAAAACAAAAAGGTATATGAAGAAATACTGACCAACAGTAATTGCATTTGAATTGGTAAAGTGTATTTCTAATCCCAAAAGAGGGGTAGACAGTTAATTACAACATTGTCTACCTTAAATCATTCAGAGGGGAGTATTGACAATTATAGGTCTGAAGTAAGAGGAGTTTAAGTTCAGACATACTTTGTCTATCTCCCTAAAAGCCAGCTGTAAGTGCAAATGCAGTGGTAAGTGCAATGCACACTCATATGTAGCACACAGTACAGGCTTCAGTGTGGTAAAACATCCCTCTTTAAAGCAAGGGCTTACACAAGACATTGTGCACAGCTGGGACCAGTTTCATTAGGGCAGCAGATTATATATAATGTAATTTAAAAAAATTAGCAATAATTCTGTTTCCACATAAGTAATAAAGATTTAAAACTGGGCCAAAAGTAGAAGTTAATTTGGCTCCAAATTTATTCTGAAAGAGGAAAAATAATTACCTCAAGACAAGAGCAGCAAAAACTCCCCAAGCCCAGAGCAGAACTAGCAGCACACACGGAGGTTTGTGACAGATAAAGCACGTCACTATCTCAAGCAGGGAGCACCCTCTTGTGGAAGCTCCACACAATGACAGGATAAATAACGCCACTAAACTGAATAATCCTTTTTCATCCAGGAGAAACCTTCCTGGAGTGGCCCCAGCTGTGTTATGCCTTTTGTCTTTCTACAGTGCTAGACTGACCTTTCCAATCTCCAGGCGTTGCCATTAACACAGAAAGGCAACTGTTAATTCTGCCAAGAAAGTAAAATTGCAGTGTGCCCAAATTTCAGTCAAGCTCAAAAAGGCTCTAGAAGGAAACTGATGGTCAATGTCCTCACGGAGTGCAGCTGAGGAACACTCACCTATCAAACACTACACTTCAGCAGTGCAACTGTTTTCCTTCTGGAGCCGTGCTGGTTTGCACTGACCTAGTTTGTGTTGGCATCTGCAGGTCTGTTAACTGAGAACCTGAAAATCCATCCAAGGATCCTCTGTAACTCCTGTCCTCACTTCTCTACCACCACATCCCTTCTTCCCTAGTTCTGGCAGCACCAACTGTAAGATCTTTCTACCAACCAAATGTAAGATCTTTCCCTCTCATGACTTTCATCAGCAGCCAAAAAACATTGGCTTAATTTGAGACCCAAAAGGTCAAAAATAATTTAATCAAAAGGTTTTTGATGTCCATCTATACATAAACAAACATAAATATTCTTTCTTGACAGAGCAACAAGCAGTAGATCCAAAGAGGAGCCTTTCTGAAAGCCTCTTCTGAATTCCACAAGTCTTCTTGTATCAATATGGTACAACTTCCATAAAGGGACCTTAACCTGGACGTCAGTGCTCCAATCAGAAATTTAGCTCATTTCTCTGGGGTAAGGGACAATCAGGCTCTCTCACACAACAGAAGTACTGAGGAGCACAGTGAGGAGACTCACAAAGCCCATTTGTGGAGTCAATCTGAATCTGTCATCTCTGGTACCAAACTGAGATTGACCAGTTTATCCCACCTGGCCTCATCAATACTTTCCCATGTGCTTTCAGTTTCAGGATAACATAGATTAAACATGACTGCACAGGCCCAACCACCACACAAGCCCCACAGTACACATGCACTGATAAGCCTAACTGGTACTGGGGGAACTCAGAAATATAATGTTAAATCCCAATTTTGTACATTTTCAATAGGAGTCTTCCACAATGGGTGTACATTAGTGACGTGGGAGAACACAAAGCAAATACAGGACGAGTATAAGCTAAGCAAAAATGAAATGGAGGTGCAGATGACAGGAGCAAAACACCTACAGAGATAGATGTGAAAGGTCAAGAGGTGGCCCAGCAGGATCACGGTCACCAGGCTCAGCAGAATAAAAATCCCAGCTGTGACCAAAATGGCAGGTGCCTGAGTCTCAACAGGAGATGCAGGAAGAAACACAAACCAGCGGTCCATGTGGTTCCTCAGAGCTGTAAAACAAAGAGAGTTGGAGATAAGTAGATTGTCCAGGTATGAAATATCTCTAACTAAACTTTACAGCTGGAAATCTGGTTAACTCAAAAGTAGCTGCACACCCATTGTGCACTGGAGGCCTAAGAAATCTGGTCCCTGCAGAGCCTTTAGGAACAGCAGCTAGCTTTGTAAGGAAAGACATTCCATCCAGCTGAACAGAGACACTCTAACAGAAATATAAAATTGAAGTAGTAAGAAATGGAGTTCCTCCTCAGTGGAAGAGCTCACAGAATCCAAACCCTCATCAAGATATGCTGGCTGATTCCCAGGATGCTCATCTGAAGCACTGCTGTACCATCAAAGTGCTGGTCAGAGCGAAGCACCGTGGGGTCAACGAAGAACTCCACAAAGACGTAGAAAGCAACGAGCAGCAGAAGCCCCAGGCCCAGAATGGCAGACAGCACACTATTCAAAAAGAGCCTGCCAGGAAGGGGGGAGAGAGAGGTCTCAGTGGCTTCAATAACATCACACATACAATTCAATATCCCGGCCTCTAATAAAGATGGAGATAAAGACAGCCATCTCAAATTACTGTCACGCTTTCTTACACTTATGATAGATACTGCTGAAGAGTTTTACTTATTTTTTGTTACCCTGAGGGACTAAACTGTGACCCTTCAGTGCAACCATGGTTACAAAACAGTCAAGTATATCTAGGATAGACAAAGAGCTCCCTGCACAAAATCTAAAGGCAGTGTAACATGGCACCCAGCGACAACATTTTGCTTTCCACGGGGTTTTAGTGCAGCAAAGTAAACTGAGAAGCATCACTGATAGTCTACTTATTCTTATCTGAAACCTGGCACAGATTAGAGGTCCCTATATGCTGCTGTGAATCCTGCCAACTGGCAAGTCTCATAGGGAAAGCACGTGATCTGAATGCAGGTTGTTTCACATTGGAACTGCACCATCATGGTTCCATTCCTACTCCAGCTCTCAGAAGCACTAAGGACACCCAATTAGTATCCTGCAAGCTTTTCCTAATACCAAATAATAAGACTATGTTCTCTGTTTTTACTCATAATCTCTGTAATTTAATGGATTTAATAGATTTAATTTTCCTGTATGTTCAGCTACAGCATCTTAAGTATAGGATTTTTATCCATGGTTATTTGAATGTCATTATTATGCTCGTATTTTCCATCTAGTTTTCTCATGACTGATTCTCTTCAGCCAGGGGATAAAAGAGAAGTGATTTTGTGTGGCTAAGTACAGACTGGACTGAGATACTGGACTGAGAACCTTGGAAAGAGAAGTAGCCACATTACTGATGCAGTGCTGTGCTTCTGTAACAATACCAAGCTCTTACCAGTAATTCCTCTCTCCCACACAGTTGTTGAGCCATTTGCAGTGATGATCAAAGCCACACACACACTTGTTGCAAGTTCCACAGTGCTTTGACTTGGCACTCCTGACAGAGAAAGGGTGGCATTAGTGAGGCAGCACCAGCTCACTACTAGGACTTTTTTAGCCACTCAGACACAGGGGAATACTGCAGCAGAGATCCTGGTAATAGTGAGAAAACCTGCATCAGGAGTACTTAAACTGCCAGACATATCTGTCATTATTGGACCACAATCCCAAACAGTACAAATCACCTTTCAATGCACTGCATTATTTTTAACTTGGATATTGTTGAATTCTTACTTGAATACCTTCAGCAGTTTTACAGAGCATGATCTTAATCAAGCATTTCCTGGTCAGCATCCAGCCAGAAAAAAGCACACACACAGTAGTTACACACTGTTAGGTCAAATACCAACATCCAGGGAACATGGAACACTACACAACTACACAGCCCTCTCCACACAACACGAGCAATGAAATAAAACACAAAACCCTGTGCACATTTGACAGAAAGCCCCTACCCAACTTCCTAAACCCTGCCACAGGATGAAGCTTAACTTGAGCTATAGCACTTCAGGGCTCAATTTCAAAACTTACAGTCTGGCATTAATGACTGATGGTGAAGTGCATTGGTGAAGAAGACAGAGCAGTAGAAAGCAAAGAGAAGATACTTACACATCTACATCACAGACATGGCAGTGATGGTTCTCAATGACATGTGCATGTTGGTTACGGTTGAAGGTGGCCAGAGGCCCCAGATAGTTTTTTTCTCTCACATTTGCATCCGCAGGATCAATGGAGACTGCAGTAAGATGAACAACTAAATGGTAGATAAAACAAACTCCTGGACACTGAAGTAGACAGTTAAGGATTTAACACATCTATTTTAATCCTTAATACACAAATCCCACACAGGTGAGAAATAAATGGCTTAGAATTAGAAACTGGTGCATAACTGATTGCAGCACGTTAATCTGAACTTTATTGACACGGGCATTTGCATTGTAATAAACATCCCCTGGAAAAAAAACCAACCAACAAATCCACAGGAACATCCCTCCTCATTATGTACTACTCTGCCTCACAGAAACGTCCTTCCTAGCACAGGGAGTTTAAGTTACCTTTACTTACCAGAATCTGACCCCAAGTACAGCCTGCTGACATTGGTCCAAGTTTCTTAGACCATACAGACTCTTTGGAAAGGAGAGTGGTTAGGGCTTGATCCAAGGATACGATATAACCAGCGGGCAGCCAGTGGCGGGGCAGGAGAGGAACCAGGATTCCAAAGCCAACCAGTGCAAAGAAGAGGAACAGCAGCCAGGCAATGATCTGGAACAGGTGCAGGGGCCAGCTCCAGCCATTTCTTCGAGCGCGTTGGACCTTCACCTCAGGGACAGCTTCACCCAAATCCTCTGGAGCTATCTTATTATGAGGTTTATTGCAGATATTCATCTACAGAAACCAAAAATGGAAAATTAAAAAACCAAAGTACTGTAGCTGAGCCCTGGTGATGGGGATATGGTCCAAGGTGGACAGAGTTAGAGAAACTAAAATGATGACACATCTGAGAAGAAACAGTTCTGAGCTTAGAAGCGATTTCTCCTTTTTTCAGTTTTGTTTATTAGTTCCTGCTTTTCACTTGCCACGGAGCTGGGAGGAGTTTCTAACAACAGAGAGTTGGGGTACTTTGCTTTGTGGAAAACTTGGGTGCAAAAGATACCAGGGAGAGCAAATCAGTCAGTAGATCAGGGGCAGCATCACAAAACCAGCACAAAGGAGCTCTGCTGGACCTGAGCTGACTCAAGCACTCTCATCCTTCCTTAGTAACTAAAGAGGATGTGAAATTAACATCTACATTACAAACAACTCCAATTAGTCTGACTAACGTGCACAGGAGAGTGATGAAAGCAAAGGAGGAGGTCTCTGGCTCACTTGTGGTATTTTTGATAACAGTTCCAGTTCCAGAACAGTAACACAGAGCTGGAAGAGGGCAAGCATGGCAACGTGCTGAAAGAGTGAGCAGGACAATTCCAGCCTTGGTATTCCAACAGCCCTTCAGTCCCAGGCAAAGGGCTGGAAATGTCATTTTGGGTCAGCTGGTAGAGGAGTGGGTAAGAATGGCAGAGAATGTAATTTATGCTCATCAGCACCGTCTTATCAACAGGCAGGCTGGAATAAAAAATTCTCAACTTCACCCTTTGAAGTAATTAGCAGTATCTGCCTGCCTTCACCATTTCAGTAGCTACATAGCAACTGGCTCGTCACTGATGAGAAATCATTACCAATCATGTAATCCTTTCCTCATTAGGCTGAAAACTTGCTCGTGCATCACTTTGAGCCACCTGTTACAAAACCCGCTGTGGGTATGCCCGGCACACCTTTCTACCCAGCTCCAGAAAACACTGAATATAGAAAACAAGGCGTGAAGTGACTGTCAGGGCAGACAGAGAAGCACCAGAACGCCCGGGCAGGCACCAGGGGCCAGGCCGGGTGAGCGAGCTCCCGGGCAGCCACGCTGGTGAGAGCCGCGCAGAGCCCTCCCGCATTCCACCGCCTCCCATCCCTCACCTTCTCCCCGCAGAAGCGGTTGACAGCGGCCCCGGGCCCGCCTCATGCCCAGGCAGGGCACGGGGCCCCCGGCTGAGGCCTCCGCGGCAGCTCCCGGCGCCTCGGCGGGCCTCGGGCCGCTGGGCCTGTCGCCATGGCAACGGCTACGGCGGCGCGCAGGGGGCAAACCGCGCCGGCCGCGATCGTTCCGCGGGACACGGGAGGGACAGCGAGGCTTCGTCCTGCATCAGCCCCGGTGTAGGGCACCTTGCACACCCGGGAAAATCCTGCCTACAGCACGCCCCGGCCTTCCAAGCGATGGCATTCCATATGGATGGGGCTGGAGATGCCCGGTGAGCCTGTGGTGGAGGCTGGTTGTGAGCTAAAGCCATCCCACCCCTGGAAAATCCTTATTATATCAACCAGTATTTTTGGTACGAAAATGTAGTATTTTTGTTAATATATATATTTTCAGGTTTGCACTGGCGAAATGAGGTTGCAGAATTTTATTGGGGAGTTAGGAATTTTGCTGGAGGCTTTGCAATGATTTGTGCTTAAGTAAAACAAAGTAAAGGACGTGGAAACAAGGATTGCTTTATCAATGAAGAATAAAGATAAACCCTTTCTGTGAAGGATTTTCCCCTAATATCCAATTTAAACCTCTACTGGCACAAATTGAGGCCATTTCCTCTTGTCACCTGGGAGAAGAGCCTGACCCTCACCTGGCTCTGCCCTCCTGCCAGGGAGCTGTAGAGAGTGATAAGTTCTCCCCTGAGCCTCCTTTTCTCCAGGCTGAGCCCTCCCAGCTCCCTCGGCTGCTCCTCAGACTTGTGCTCCAGACCCTTCCCCAGCTCCACTGCCCTCCTCTGGACTCACTCTAACACTGCCATGTCCTTCTTGCAGTGAATTCTGCAAACGTTTACTGTCATTAGCAGTCAGTGACATGAGTGTTAGTGACTAAGTCCAGTCGTGTCGAACCTGAAGGTTTAGAGGGTAGAAGCAAACCTGTGCAAAACCCCATTTGCAGTGTCCATCTTGGCTGGGACACCTCCCGCGCAGGAATAAATATTTACCCCGTAATTCCCTAGTTTGCATCCCAGCCTGTTGCCGCAGTCGGCACGGGCCAGCTGCGGAGTTTGGTGACGCAGCCTTGCTGGCCACCCCAGCCCAGCCTGCGTTTCTGCTGCCCCTGGGGAGGCTTTTCCCTCTCGTCCGGCGGGGCAGCCGTGCGGAGCCTGGCTCTGGGGCTGTGCCGGTGGCGCTGCATAAGGAGCCCTTTATGAGCCACCCGCGGTCTGCGCACAGCGGCTGCTTTGTGCGAGGGGCGCTGGCCGAACACTCACCTAAGAAGGGCTCTGTGTGCAGAGTGAAGGGCGTCCCGGAGGCGGCATGTCCTTTGCTCAGTGTCCCCAAAGGCCCTCATCACCTTTTCAACCCCGAGCTGCTCTCCCTGCGCAGGGGTCTGGCTGTGCTGGTGGTGGCAGGGAGTGACCAAGGAGTAAGGGGGCTGCACCCCACTTGCTCTCGCAGCCCACCATCCTCCAGTCGGGTGCAAGGGAACGACTTGAGTGCTTGGTGAGCTGGGGAGCTGCAGTTTTGGCCAGCCATGTGCGTGGCTCCTGTCAGAGCTGTTGTAAGAGGGAAGTCTCTTGGACATAAGGAAGCACAGCCCCTGTCACCATTCCCTGCTCACCAGTGCCAGGGGGCCCTGCTGCACTTTCCAGACACTGCCAAGGGGGCTGAGGACAATCTTGGCTGTGCAGGATATGCAGGGTAGCATGTTGGAAGTTGTCCCTGCCCATGGCAGTGGGTTGGCACAAGATGATCCCTTCCAACCCAAACCATTCTGTGATTCTCTCTTCAGCCCATCTCCCATTTTTGTGCTGGGAGTCTCTTCAGTGTGGCCCCCAGGAACAGTGGTGCTGGAAGGGACGTGGACAGTGCATGACCCTGGCTGGGCCTGGTAGCTCTATGGGCACCCCAAGCTCTGCAAGGTGACCCTGCCATTAGCACAGCCACTAGCTGTCCCCAGCAGCCTCACCCCAGGAACACAAGACATAGAGCAAGGAGGACACCCTTCCTACAGCCACTTTTCTTTTATTAGAGATTACAAGATGCAAGAAGCTGAATCTGCATGCCAAGTGCTGTTGGCTCACTCTGTCTTTCCCCTCCATGTGCCATGTGGGCAGAGAGGAGGGGGCTGGCAGAGGCAGGCACCCCCAGGCTGGTCCTTCCATTGCCTGTAGGGTTTTCCCTATAGGGACACAGTTTTTACTGTGGTGGCTATAAGAAAGCATTATGAGAGAGGGATATCTCCAATGGGACAAAAATTGGGACCACTGAGCTGAATCTGCTCCACTGCTTCCCAGGAGAGACTCTGGCATGGCCCCACACCTGCCTCCAAAGGCAGTCAAAACACGTATGGAGACACAAAAACTGTGACCTTGAAGATGTGCTTGCCCAGGAGGATTTTGTGGGAGAACTCGCTCATCTCCAGCTCCACCTCCAGCGTGGCTGGCCCTGCCACAGGGCTGGTGAGCAGCAGCTCTCCCGTCTGCCTGTCTGAGCGCCGCACGGCGAAGACGCCCTGGCCCCGGCCGCCCGTGATGGCAAAGCGCAGGCTGTCACCCACGAAGCGAGTGGTGGACATCTTGAAGAGGACACGGGGCACAGTGCGGTTGGCCTGGAGCGGCAGGTAGTGGAAGGAGATGGAGCTGGCAGCCAGGTGACAGGCTCGGCTCTCCATGGGGCAGGGGTTCCTCTCGCACTGGCTGCCAGGAGAGAAGGGGTGCCACTGCTCAGTGCCGTGGTTTGGCTCTCAGGGAGCTGCCCTTCACCCTGCAAACAAGCCCAGCCCACGCCAAAGGCAGCATCTCCAGCCCTGCTGTCAGTCCTGTGGCAGAGCAACCCAAGACAGACACATCCTAGTGTGCCCAGCACTGGATCTCTGCCTCACCCCTATTTCTGCCAGGCAAATGCCATGGCTTGCAGGTACACAGCTCTGGGTGATGCTCTGAGACTGGGACTGGGTGGGTACCACAGACACAGCTGAAGGCCAGGGATGGAACCAGATGTGCCTCCTGAAGAGGAACCTGCCAGGATCAGGGATACTCCTCTGCTTGGGTGGCACAAAGCAGTTTAATTTCAAGAGCAGGATGGCTGGGACTGCTGGAAGTCAGCTGATGGGACCACATGGATGTGCAGCAGAGGAAAACCAGCATCATTCCCCCTAGGCTGGGGCTCTGAATGGGGCCAGGATCCTGGATAAACCCACCATGTATTGGAGTGCTCCCACCTGGACCCCCACCATCCCAAGATCATCAGGGAGAATGCCAAGCGCACCTGAGCTCCCCTTGTGGCAATTTGCTACCACTGCTGGCTGACACTCGCCCTGCTGCCCATGGGTGACACCATACAGTCCCCAGTGCACAATAGGACCCATCACCCTGAGACAGGGCATGGCACAGCCTGAGCCACGCGCAGTATGGTACTCACAAGGCAGAGGTCTTGACATAGCTGGTGTTGTGGCGCGGCGGGGGACACTTGGGGCGCACGCAGCGGTAGCCCCCAAAAGTGTTGATGCAGAGGTCACCCTGGGTGCAGTTGTGTTGCCTTCCAGTGCACTCATTCACGTCTGTGGTGGTGTCATGGGGTGAGTGGGGCTTTTCCCACTGCACCCCTCTTCCCGTGGGAGGGTCCCTGCCCTGCACCCTGGGTTCTTACCCTCGCAGGCGTTGCGGTCAGCATGGAGCAGGTAGCCAGGGGGGCAGAGGCAGCGATAGGAGCCAGGGAGGTTGAGGCAGTCATGAAGGCAAATCCGCGTCTGGGGGCTGGACTGGTAGAGCTGGCATTCATCCACATCTAGGGTGGACCAAATGGGGAATGCCCAGAGGGGTCCTGTTGCCTCCAAGCCTTGTTCTCCACCTTGCCCTCATCTTCATTCCCCTTTTACCTTGGCAGACACCCCCAGGTCGCAGCTGGAAGCCGGTGTCACAGCTGCAACGCCGGGAGCCCGAGCGACCCTCTGCACAGCGGGGCTGGCGGCTGAAGGAGGTGTTGCTCAGTGTCACCCAGTCTGCAGGGGACAGCAGGTGTCACATGCTGGGGCATGGGGAGATGGTGGGGGCCAAGGTTCCAGGGAGCTGCCAGTGAAGGGGGAGACAGGAGCAGCATGGCCAGGTACTGTCCCCATGAGCATCCCTGTCCTCTGTAGCCCAAACCCAGGCACCTACAGGAGTAGACGGGGCTCTGGCAGCTGGGGCCTGACCAGCCTGGGGGGCAGAGGCACGTGTAGCTCTGGTTGCCATCCACGCAAGTCCCACTGTTGGCACATGGGTTGCTGGAGCAGTCATCAGTACCTAGGGAGAAAGAGCTCATGAGCACCAGCTGGAGAAGTGCATCCTTGCCCAATCCCAGTGCCTATTGCTGCAGCCTCTGGGCAGAGCAATGGAACCCCACGGCTCAGGGTGACAGAGGAGCCCACAGGCAGGGCTGAGCCCATGGCACCCCAACCCTGCTCCACTTCACTTCTGCAGAAGGGCTGGGTGCCACTCCACGTGCGGTTGTGCCGGCAGGCGCGTGTCTCCGAGCCCACCAGCTGGAAGCCAGCGTCGCAGATGAAGTGAACTTCATGGCCCACCCGCAGGCTCTGGCCCAGCATCCGTCCATTCAGGGGCACTGCCAGCTGCGGACAGGTCTCTGTGGATGGACAGACATAGGTGGGGGTGGACATCGCCAGCCTGAAGCTAACCCCAGCCTGGCAGGGAGCTGGGGGTCCCTTGCCCAGGCTATTTGCATGGGTGCAGGGGTTGCATCCAGCCCCATGGGTGGATACTAGCCAGCGGTGGTAACTAGCCAGGGTTACCGTTGCGTTTGGTGGCTGGTCTCTGGAGGTGGCTCTGGAGGAGGGAAAGCTGCTGCCGGAGCCTGCGTGTGCCCCGCAGGTGAGCAGCCTCCTGTGCCACCAGCAGCTTCTGCATCTGCCGCACCACACTGAGTGCCTGCTGCCTGTTCAGGCATTCCTGGGGGAACATGGGGACACTCCAATCACCCGCTGGATTCCCCTGCCATGCTGGCACAGCCTGGGAGGACTCTTCCAAGCAGGCAGCATCTTTGGAGTTGGTTTGGATATCATGCTTTGGACAGAGCCCCTTCCCATCCTGGCTGGGGTCTGACCCTGGCACCATGTCTGCTCCAGCTTCAGCTCCCACCTCCCAGTCCTGCTCTGGGACTTGGACGTTGTGGAGAAGCTGGATGCCCTGAGTGCATTTAATACCATTTCACTGCTGCAGGGGAAAAGCCCCATGACCATCCCCCCTGGCCCTGGCAGCCCCACGGGCAGGGTGGCTGTGCCATACCCCCCACTCTGGGCTGGTGTCAGGATGTGAGAGGTAGGTGCTGAGCAGCCCGCAGTGGGAGGTCTGCAGCTGGAGTTGGAGGGGAGGGAATGTAGGTCCTTACCTGGGAGCTGCTGAGGGGCAGTTGCAGGATGCCCAGGGCCAGCCAGGCAGGCAGTGGGATGAGGAGCATCACGCCGAGGCTGACTACAGGGGCAAGACGCCGGCAGTCCGTTTCTGCTCACAGCCGCGTTCCTGCACTCACCGAGATTTATCCGCAGTGTGTGCCTGTGTGTTTGTTGGTTTTTCCCTGGCTGAGGCCGAGCTGTAGGAAAGTTTCCCCTTGGCACTGGTGCTAACCTCTCCCTTCCCTTCCGTTCCTTTCCCTCTCTGCACATCAGAGGCTTTGGGGCCTTTCATGTCTCAGGGCCAGCAGATATCAGGGCCAGGCGGTGGCTGTCACGGCACTTACGGTGGTACCGGCAGTGCCGGGCTCACCACACGGCCAGTCCCAGCTCTGGGGCTCCCCGGCATGCAGGGATGCAGGATGAGGCTAATCCCGTGCGCTAGCTAAGCCTGGGAAAGTCTCCTGGGAGAAAAGATGACTTTGGGGTCTGTGCAGAGGTTCAGCTCTCCAGCGGGGCTGGGGCTGCTGGGAAGGGCAGCCCAGGAATGCTGCAGACTCACTGGACTCAGCACAGCTTTGCTGGGGTGTGCTCAGCCCTGGCTGGAGTTCAGAGGAGAACCCCAGGGCTCTGTTGCAGCCTGGAGCTGGAGTGCAGTTGATGTTATGGTCTACATTAACATAAGAGTCAGGGGTAATGTTAGAGTCAGCATTAGGACTAGGGATGAGGTTAGGATTAAAGTTTGGATTAGGGTTGAGGTTAGGATTAGAGTTGGGGTTAGAGTTGAGGTTAGAATTAGGGTTAGGGTTAACATTAGGGTTAGGTTTGGAGGGAGCATTAAATTTAATATTTTGATTATCATTAAACTCATGATTAAGGGTAAAGTCAGGGGGGTTTTATGGTTAATGGTAGTGTAAGGATTCGTGCCAATGGCTCAGATCCATATTAGCTGAAGGTTTTGTATGAGAGGCTGGCATTTACATTAGTGCCAGGTTTCAGGCTAGGGTCAGGGTTAGACTCAGGCTGAGGGAAGTGAAGCATTTAGAGCTGGGTTTATGCTGACACCCAGCTGTGCCCTGACAGCTGGTGGGTAGGATGCTCCCCGTCCCTCCCGTCTGTGGCATTTCATAATCCTGAGGAGGGATGTCTGAAGCCCACATCTCTGCCCTGTGCCAGGGGAGCACCTGGTATGTTTTTGAGAGCCCTGTGCTGGGGCAGAGCTCTCGAGGGTCCCTGAGCAGCCTGGCCTCTGGGACCCCAGCCCGACCCTGGCTGCCTGCTGAAACACAGCCCACTTGGGCCCAGCATCTCTCCCACCACCAGCCCCCAGCCCTCACATCCTCCCACCCCGTAACCACGCTGCCCAGCTCGCCGGAGCGGGTATTTGGCTTCATGCCGGCAGCGGTGTGTGTTACCTCCCCGGCATGTTTAATTCATGGGGCAGGAGGAAGGCTGGCAGCAGAGGCCCCCTTGCTGCCCCAGCCCCTTGGCTTCCAGTCTCCCAGTGTCCCAAAGTGGGTGCTGCTTGCGACCCCCGCTCCGGCTGCCCTCACACCAGACCCCGGCTCGGCAGCGGGGCTGGGGCAGAGCACGGAGGGCTGACCCGCTGCGGGACATCCCGGCGGGGCTGCAGCCCGGGGCCCCGGGAGTTGTCTGCCACATTCGCTCCAGCGAGCAACTGTTTTGACAGAGCTATTACTCACCCGTCAAGCTTTTGTTCCCGCTGCCCAGCGGTGCCTGTCTGGAGTCCTGAATAGGATCAAATCCTGCAACCAGACACACACACACGCACACAGGAGCGAGCGGCCGAGCTCGCCCCAAAGCCAGGGCTGCTGCGGGGCGGCTCGGCTCTCCCCAGTCCTCCCTCCGGAGCTTGGGGGTCTGGTCCCCCCACCCCAGGACCTACATGAAGCTCTTGGTCCTGCTGGTTTGCAACCTCCTGGTGTGGAGGATGGGTGAGACGAGGTCGGATGCTCCAGAAAAGTTGTCCCCGCTGGCTCCAGGAGGTAACTGGGAGAGGGGCTGTCTCTCCGGCAGCAGGGCTGGGAGGCAGCTGGTTTGGGGGCTGAGTGCACCCTGAACACCATCCCCTTGGGTCAGACCAGATGTGTGGGGGGCTGGGTGGGTGATGGGCACCCAGGGATTGCAGTGGGAGGCTTGGTGGGGGTAGGGGCTGAGGTTGGAATGAGACTGGGAGAGGGGGCATGGAACTGGTGATGGGATGGAGCTGGAGGGCTCTGGGGCTGGTGTTGCAGTGGCACGAGGGGGCTCTGGGGCTGGTAAAGGGATGGAGCCAGTGATGGAATGGGTCTGGTTGTGCTGCAGCTGGTGATGAGGGCTAGTGATGGGTCTAGCCCAGTGGGGTCTGGATCCTGGCAGGGCAGAGGCTGGGGGGCAGAGAGGGTACATTCCTGGCAGTCTCAGCCCACCCGTGCGAGACGGGGGCCCAGCGGGCCGCCCCCTCCCCTCGGCCCCTTCCCCCTTTTGTGCTCCCAGCCCAAAAGCTCTTTCTTCTCTCCCCTCAAGTCTCCATGGAGACCCGGGTGCCTTCATGGTATCCCCGGCTGCGGTCGGAACCTTCAGGGGGAATTCCCACGGTCCCCCAAAGGGTCCGGCCACAGCCAGGGATACGGGGAAGGCACTCGTACCCCTCAGCCCCCTTGGCCCCATCTGTATCTCCTGCTGTCCCTCCCAGCTCTCAGCATGAAGGAGACCTTCCTGGTGCTCTCGCTGCACAACAAGTTGAGGAGCAAAGTGCAGCCCCCTGCTGCAAACATGCAGAAGCTGGTGAGCCCACTCGCAGGTCCTGTGTCCCCCACTTTCGATGTCACATCCACCTCTCACTCTATGCCCAGGGATGTGGGCAGCCCGTGGGTGATACACAGTGGTTTGCTAACACGCTAATGAAGCAGAAGAGCTGGCTGGTGTGGGGCCCTGGGAAAGGGCATGCTGCCGGCACTGCCACATCCAGGGTACACCAAAAACAGGGCTGGTCTCTTGAGGTGCCTTTTGGGGTCCCCCATGTCCCTTTGATGTCTCCTGATCACCCCACAGCCACCCACACCAAGGGCAGGATTGGACCCTAGGGATCCCTTGCAGCATGCCCCATGCTGACCCTCTGAAGTCCCCCAGCCACCCCCTGGACTGACCGCCTTGGTGGTCCCCAAACCCCCTTGGCTGTTCCCTGGGTGGCTCATGCCCATCCCCGCAGGAGTGGAGCGAGGAGCTGGGGCGGCTGGCGGGGGCACGGGCAGCCAGCTGTCTGGAGGGCCCTGCTCCCCCACCAGCCCCACAGCTGGGCTGGAGCGAGGTCCTGCTGCCGGCGGGCGCTGGAGGCTTCGGGGCTGTACTGGAGCTCTGGTTCGCAGAGGGACGACGCTATGACTACGGGACGGGGCGCTGTGCCGGCAATGCCACCTGCCGCCACTACACCCAGGTGGGCACGAGGGGAATGGGGTGCCGCTGGCGTCCGGAGCCCCACTGACCAGTGCTCTCCCACAGCTGGTGTGGGCCACGGCGGGGCAGCTGGGCTGCGGCCGGCACCACTGCCCAGGCCGCCACGGCCCCAGGGAGGCCTTCGCCTGTGCCTACTCCCCAGGGTAAGGGGCTGCGGGGTGGGGTCGGGGCGTGGTGGGTGTGGCAGCGAGGGGTGGGGCTTAGTGTGAATGGGCGGGACTTAGCAATATGGGTGGGGTCTCAACTGGGTGTGTCCAGGGAGGGTGTGGGTTGAGCTATGGGATGTGTGGTCAGAGAGGGCGGAGCTTGTCCTGGTGGTGGGTGGGGCTGGCTGATGTGGGTGGGACTTGGATATGTAAATAGAGCTATGGTTTGGAAGCGGGTGGGTCTGGATGTTGTGGGTGGGGTTATGTGCTGAAGTGGACAGGGCTGAATGCTGTGGACAGGACAGAGTGCTGGAAGTGGGTGGGGCTGGGGAATGTAGGCAGGGCTGTGATTTAGAAATGGGTGTGGCTTTGCCATGTGGGTGGGGGCTTGCCCCAGAAAGGGGTGTGGCTTGCATGGGTGGGCGGGGCATCCTCCTCCAGCTGCCTGTGGGGCCAGGGGCAACTGGGAGGTGGCCGGGACACCCATCCTGCCCTACAAGCAGGGACCCTGGTGCTCCCTCTGCACCGCCGGCCTCTCTGGCTGCTTCAAGTCCTGGGACCACAGCGGCGGGCTCTGCGGTGAGTCCCCGCCGTCCCCACGGCCCCTGCATGGCCCTGGTGATGCTGCCTCCACCCCTGACGCTCTCACTGCCACTCTGGTGTTTCCAGAGGTGCCCAGAAACCCCTGTCGTATGAGCTGCAGGAACAGCGGGCGCCTCGACATGAGCAGCTGCCAGTGCGCCTGTCCCCCCGGCTACACGGGCAGGTACTGCCAAGGTGAGAGGGCACCGTGCAGCCTCCAGAGGCTTGTGCATGGCTGCTGCAGGGCATGTGTGAGCAGGCTGGGTGCAGTGCATGCAGGCACAGAGTCGGTGCAGTGCCTGCATGGGCTCGGCCAGTGCAGCGTGGGCAGCACAGCCAGCACAGGGGGAGTAGTGCTGGGCGGGCAGGCGCTGCTGAGCCCTCTGATAGCTAATGCAGTGCCATGCCCACAGTGAGGTGCAGTGGGCAGTGCCTCCACGGAAAGTTCAGGAAGGAGGAGTGCTCCTGCCTCTGCGACGCGGGCTACGGTGGAGCTGAGTGTGGCAGTGAGTCTGAGCCCACCTGCACTGGTGCGGGGTGGCAGCAGGGATTCACAGGCAGGGACCCCCAAAGTGGGGCAAAGGGCCCTCTGTGGGCCCAGCTCTGCCAGCACAAGGACTCACATGCTCCTGCCTGTGCCCCCAGTGAAGATCCATTTCCCCTTCCATGCCTGCGATGCGCGGATAGACAGCGACTGCTTCATGGTGTCCCCTGAGGCTGACACCTACTACGGAGCCAAAATTAAATGCCAGGTGAACTCCTGAAGTGCTCTGAGCATCCCTGTGCAACTGAAAAGTGCCACACATGCTTGCAGCCACCCTCCCGGCATCTCTGCCTGGTGCAGGGCTGGGTCACACAGGTGGGGCAGTCTTGCTCCCTTCCCTACAGGAAAAAGGGGCAATGCTGGCCCAGATAAGAAACCAGAAGGTTCAGGACATCCTGGCTTTCTACCTCAGCCGCTTGGAGATGGGTAACAGGGTGACAGACACAGATTTTGAGACTGGAAACTTCTGGATTGGTAAGAGACAGCAGGGGGCAGGTTGCCTGGTGTGCTGGCAGACGTGCCAACCTACCTCCTGCTCCTCCAGGTCTCACCTACAAGACATCCAAGGCTTCTTTCCGCTGGGACGTGGGCGAGCCATCCTCCTTCACCAGCTTTGCTTTCGGGCAGCCAGACAACCAGGGGTAAGTAAATCTAGAGGACACTGAACTCTGCATGGTGTCATTACTGGCTGGCTTCACCACCATCCTGGGGGGACACAGGTTTGGGAACTGTGTGGAGATGCAAGCATCAACTGCCTTCAACTGGAATGATCAGCGCTGCAAGACTCGAAACCGGTACATCTGCCAGTTTGGTGAGTGAGAGGCTCAGAGCCCTCCTGTGCCTTCCTGGGTGTGCTGAGCCCTGCAGGTGCCAGTCCCTGGCTCTGCTGGGTCTATCTCTTGTTGCCAGCCCTGCCCAGACTTCTGTGTCTCTCCTGGGGTGGCAGGCACTGACTCTACACATGCCATTGCAGCCCAGGAACACATTGCCCTATGGCAGAGGGATCCCTGAGCTGGCAGCCCCGGGAATCAGCCAGTGCTGGCTGCTGCGCTGAACCTGTGGCTCAGAAGGACCCTTGCCGTGCCAAGCCCAGACCACGGTTCAGGAGGATTTTCCCCCAGCTCACTTGTGCAGGGAATGAGAGACTGAGGGGATCCATGGTGCTGGGACCTGGCAAGAAGGGGTGTGCTTTACATCAGCATCCCTGAAACAGCATCTTCTTCTACCCCTCACTTTTTTCTGTCACCATCACCATCACTCTGCAGGTGTGCATCCCAGGCAGGAGATGCCCCGGCAACATCCAGGTACAGCCACATCCTCCTCCAAAATTGGCAGCTGGGCTGTGTCTGGACTGTGGTCTCAGTGTAACAAGGGGCCAAGGGGGCTCTTTGGGGGTGCAGACCTTGCACATCTCAGGGTGAGGACTGGGCTCAGCTCTGAGCCATCATCCTGATCTGAGTGAGAACCCATCAGCCTGGTGGGTTCCTCATGATCACCTGGTCGTTCATCATCATCATCATCATCATCATCATCATCATCATCATCATCTGCCCAGTCATTAATAAAGACCCTCTCTACCTTGGGAAGAGCAGTTTGTCTCTTTTTCCTCCCCCAAGCCCATCAGACTCTCCCTAGCACAGCCCACATCCTTCCTGCACTGGGTGGTACTTCCAGCTTCATCTCTGGAACACATTCTGGGGTTGCAGGAGCTAAGGCCAGCCTTGGCTGAGCTCATCTTCAGCACGTGGGGTTGTTTTGGAGGGGCACCATTAGCCAGGAGCTGCTTTTTCCAGCCCCAGGATGGCCCCAAGTCACAGCACCCCCTGTGCTGGGTGCAAGCCTGTGCCCCCAGCACTGGTGGGTGTCAGTGGGTCAGTGGGTGTTTTTGGAGGGGACATGCCACTGCCCTCCTTCTTTCATGACAGCCTGCTCCAGTGCTGAGCTGGAGTGGGAATTAAAATGTCCACAGCCAGGGCGTTGCATGGCTTGTTGGTTGTGCCCTGTCTTAGCCGAGGGAAGGCACCATCCACATGGCTGGGCTTGGCTCGTGGCTCTGGGCAAACCCTGAAACTGAGTGAAACTGAGCGGCGGCCAGGAGGGCAGGGGCTGGCAGGTGGGAGATGGCGGGAGGATGGAACTGAAGGAGCCCAGGAGGGATGAAGGTGAGGATGAAGATCTCGAGGGCAGGGTCCACCAGGTGGGACGGGAGGATGGAGCTGGAAGGAACCCAGGAAGGATGAGGATGAGGGTAAGGATGGAGATCCCGAGGGCGGGGTCCGGCAGGTGGGAAGGGGCGAGAGGATGGAGCTGGCAGGAGCGCAGGGAGGATCGGGGTGATGCTGGAGATCCCCGGGGCAGGGTGAGCCCGGTCCCGCCATGCTGGCAGTGGGGCGGGCAGGGACAGGCAGCGGGGCTGCCACAGACCACCGTGCGGGGCGCGGTGTCCCCCTGCCGCGCCGCGGTGGTGCGGCCCGAGGCCCCTCCGCCCGGCGGTGGTAGCGCCCGGTGGCAGCGCGCTCGGTCGGTGCGGGGCGCGGGGTGCGGGTGCGGGTGCGGGTGCGGGAGCGGGGCCGGAGCGGGGCCATGACGCTCTTCGGCAGCGGGGACGCGGGCTGGAGATGTGAGTACCGGCCGGATCCGGCCCTCCACCCTCCCCGAGTGCCCCACCGCGGGATCGGCTCTCCACCCGCACCCCTCCCCCGGGAGATGCTCCGGCACCGGGATGCTTGCCCGGCACCGGCAGCTCTGACCGAGGCGGGGGTGTCCCCCTGCAGCCTTCTAGTGCACTAAGGGCCCCCTCCCGGGTGCCCACCACGGCGTTACCAGTCCCTCCTCGGGGCTGGATGACCTCCCAATACCCGGGATGCCTGGTCCTCCCATGCCATCGCCCCTGGGACAAGGATGTTCTCCCGGTACAGGGATGCCCCCATGGCATTACCTCTCCATAGGAATTAGCTTCAGGATAGGAATATCTTCCCAGTACTGGGATGTCCCCATGCCATTCCCTTCTAGGACAGGGATTTCTTCCAGTTTGGGAATGTCCTCATGCCATTAACCCCAGGTCAGGGATGTCCTCTCAATACCAGGATGCCCCCATCCTAATAACCCCCAGGACAGGAATATCCTCTTAAGTTCTGGGATGACCCCCCATGCATTATTCCCCCAGGAATATACCATTACTCCACCAGGACAAGAATATTCTCCCAGTACCCTTCTGTTACTGAGCAGGGGAAGGAGTCCAGTCACAGGGTAAATCAGCCTGGGGTGATGGAGCCCTGGTGGCTGGGTCCCTTGCCCTAACAGGACAGTCCCCATGGTTCCAGCGGCCTGTGACAGGGTGTCTAGCCATGGCTGGGGTCCTGGCTGGGGTACTGAGGTCTCTGTCCTGCTGTCAGGCAGGACAGTGGGTGTCTCTGCTCACCAGGTGTGATGGGTTGGAGAGAGGAATGTTAACAGTGGGCTCTGGCTCTTAGCAGAGCACAGCCATCCCTAGGGATGCTGCTGCACCCGTGGAAAATTGGTGCCAGCATTTCCTGGTGAACACTGAGCACCTTCTCCAGTTCACCCTGAGATCAGGGCCAGCCCACAGACTTCATCACACAAGGTGGCAGCCTGGAAAGCAAACAAGTGCCAGTTTCTTTCTCCTTGAATCTTGCTCAGAAACCCCCTTCTCTGTAGGGGTAGCAGGATAGTGGGGCTTGAGGGGCTGTGGCCAGCATCCAGGCTCTTGGGAGGTCTAGGCTGCTCTCATGGGCTGGTGTGTTCCCAGATGACTTGAGAAGCTTCAGCATAGGTTTCCCTGGTGCAAGAGTATCCACAATGTCACCTGTGTAACAACTGGTCACACTTACTGTGGCCAAGGGTGGGTGTGCAAGAAGGAGCCCTCAGCTGTCTCCTCACCCCAGGGGCCAGAGAGGTTTTGGAGTGTCCTAAAAATGCAAAACTAAATATATGGAGATATTCATAAACCAGAGCATTGGTGCCTCTCAAATGTATATGCAGAAAATAAATTCAAGCTGGCTTTTATATGGATGATGGCTGTGAAATCCTAAAGAAGGGATGAAGAGCATCGCTGGGGAGGTGTGATGTGGCATCACTGAGCTGTGCGTCCAGAGGCATCTCCACCCCACATATCATCACATGTGTCTCGGCAGCCTTCGGGAGGGTGAAGCAGCTGGACACAGGGCTTCCCCCATCCCTGGCATCCAGCAGCACTCACCGGCATCCCACTGGCCTGGATATTCCTGAAAAATGTCCCAGCCACCCAGCAGGAGTGCTAGCAAAGGTGGATTAACTACAGTGGTGAGAAATATCTCTGCAGGTTAACTACCCTCATCAGCTGAGTGCTTTCTGCCACCCTAATTGGAGCCTGCCCAACTGAGTCCTTGGGATGGGGCACCCATGGGAAGGGACGGCATGGAGCCACATGTTCTAGAACAACCTTGGGCTGCTCCCATCCTTCCCAAAAAATCTAGAGAGATCCTCCTGCTCTGCAGTGGGACATCTCCATCCAGAAATGGAGCCTGGCTGGGAAGCTGGTATCAGAGACTTGTCTGTGTGGGGTAGGATGTTGGCATCCCCTTTTCCTTCTACTGCTCATTTCCCTCCTCTCTCCCCTCAGATCTGGACATGGCCAGGGAGCCCAAGCCGAGCCGGGCCAGGCTGGGCCAGAAGAGGCAGCACAGCAGCAGCTTGTACCAGTGAGTGCCTGTGTGTGGGGAGGGGCTGCACTGGGGGCTGGGGATTGTCCCACACCTGGCTCCTTTTCCTTCTCTGCTCTCTGTCACTCACGCCTCTGGCTATTCCAGCTGGGAGGAGCGGGTAGGGACATCCCTGCCTTATCCCAACGGGGCTCTTGGAGCATTACCCAGTGTACAGGTGCCATCTGGAGTCCTCGCCAGGCCCCTCCTGGTGTGTGTCACTAATGGGGTGTGGGGATTCCCCTTTCATATCTGAAGGTGGTGGGAGAACAAGCAGAGCTCTGTGATCTCCACACCTGCTACAGATCTTGCCCCCCAGTAAGTGTCAGGGGGCAAGTTGAGGTTGGACATAAGGAATAAATTCTTCCCTGTGAGGGTGGTGAGGTCCTGGCACAGGCTGCCCAGAGAAGCTGTGGATATCCCATCCCAGGAGGTGTTCAAGATCAGGTTGGACAGCACTTGGAACAACCTGGTATAGTGGAAGGTGTCACTGCCCATGGCAGGGGATTTGAAATGAGATCTTTAAGGACTCTTCCAACCAAAACCATTCCAGGATTCTATGATTCTATGTCAACATCAGTTGCAACTATGGCTTCTAAATGCTGCTCCTCAGGGACAGACACCCCTGTAGAGGCACACAGGGATGGCAATTGCCCTGAGGATGGCAGTAGGTGATGGTGATGGTGGCACAAGTGGTAGATGAAGAACTGGTCCCCATCCCTGTGCACTTTTGGCTCCACGCCTCAGTGGATGTATGGTGAGGAGGGGATCAGAGCTGGGCTCCTGTCTTGTTAGATCTTTTTTTGTGAACACCCTGACTGAACTAATTGCTCTGCCTGTTGCCATGGAGCTGAAGGGATGCAGCACTGGAGGGCCGGGACTGCTGGCCCCCTTGGGCGCTGGAGCGTGGCAGCCACTGCTTTTGCTCTTCCCAGGGGATGCTCTGAGCAAAGAGCTGAGCCAGGAAACCCCTTGTTGTGTCCCCAGTTAGGTGCTAGACCCCAAGACTAGCTGTGCTGCAGTTTCACCTGTTGTCCCACAACACAGGGTGGCCTGTGGCATCCCTGTCCCTTTTGGCATGGGCTCCATGCAGCACCAGCAGCCATTGGAGGGGGCACCTCCCCTGTGCCCTGTGTGTAGGTAAGGACACCTTTCCATCTGCCCATCCCCTCTTCCCCAGGGCAGGCTGCAACCTTCCTCTCTGAGAGGCAGGAGATGAGGATGTGAAGGACTTGCCATCCCCATCACAGTGAAGGAAACTGGGAAGGCAGCAAGCTTGGACCAAAAGCTCCCAAAATACACCCCAAAAATTGTACCCCAGGTGTAAAGCACAGGAATAGGTGGGTCCTGGTTCCCCAGGGCTGCCAGCTCACCCTTACCAGAAGGGCTGATGCTTGTGGGCTGTGTCCTGTGCAGATGATTCTTGAAGAAGGCAGAGTGGCAGAGGGACAGGGGATGCCTCTGACCCAGGATGGGCTCCAAGCTGCCTAGGCTTGGTGCCTCAGGCAGGGCAGCCTAACTTGCCTGTGAGCCCCCTAGAAGACCTCCAGCTCTCCCTAAGTTCCTGCATTGATCCTGAGGTGACAAGTTCATCTGCAGCCAAATCTGTAGCCCTCGGGAACCTTGTCCTGGTCCCCCCATTCCTGGCAGCATGAAGGCTCCCTGCTCCAAGTGATAGTGATACTCAGAGCATGGCTTTGTCTCCTCTTGGGTTAGGCTTAATCCTACGCATCCTGAATCTGCAAGAGCTGAAACAGCAAAATGAACATCAGCATCTTTCCTCTTCCTCTTCTTCCATCTCCTTCTCCCACTCCCTGCTCCTGGTCCAGAGTGCATGATTTATTACTGGAATGCCACTGCCTGCAGTGGAAGGGATCTGTCAACAGATCACTTCTTAATTTGGAGCCAAGCAAGCTGACAGCATGTGCATGGAACCACAACCATGAAATTTAACATCAGGCATTCTAAATGCAGCTTCCTGAGAGCAGACCTTGCTGATGCTGCCCTGGGGACTCTCACCATCCCCCTCAACACTCTTGTTTGCCTCTGAGGAAGATCCCTCCCAGGACACAGCCACCTCCTGGAGCATGCAGCAGCTTGCATGGGATCCTCTGGGATGCCTCCCACTCCCAAGGGATGAAGGCTGGGTGGGTGCTGTGCCCAGCAGTGACTGCTCCACGGTGTCTGTGGACCCGCAGGGCAGGTGATATGTTCTCCTCTCTCCCACTTCTGCAGCAGCAACTGCGACCTGGACTATGATCTCTACAGGGACGACTTCCCGTACCGGTGAGCGCAGCATCCCAGGAGTGAGATGAGCTGAGCATGTGTGGGTTTGGCACTCAACTGTATCTCTGACTGTGGAAAAATGGGGTGTTCCCGGGCATCTGTCCCCTTGCCTTAGACAAAGGCTCGGTGGTGTTTCCCCATTTTGGGGACCTGCAGCTTCCCCAGGCTGGGGCCCTTGGGTACAGATACATGGGGCAGAGACAGTGTGTGGGCAGGGCAGTGCCCAGGCTGAGGGTTCTTTACTGCACAGGGACCTCAGGAGATACTCTCTTGGCTGGCAGGGGCTGCTGCTGCACCTCTGAGGTTGTGCTCACACCACTGTGCTCTTGTGCCCTTGCAGGGTGTATGAGTACCAGAAGATCCCTCCCCTCATTAACCGCATCCCAGTCAAGACCAGACGGACTCGTTTGGGAGCAGGAAGCAAGAGCAGCCTGAGTCCCCAGTCTGGGACAAGGAGCAGCACCAGCTCTACAACCGGACGGACCAAGTGTAAGTGTAACAGGGCTGGGAGGAAGAGAAAGCTGAGTTCTTGCATCTTGGTGCTTTGGAGCAGTGCCAGAGCCCGGAGGTCCCGCTTGGTGCTGATCCTATTGCTGTGAGTCCCCAGCTCCAGCAGACACAGCATGGGCTACACTGGATCCATTCCTGTTCCCCAAGCATGCCCAGAGGGGAGGATGTTTCATAGAGGAGAATGTTTTGTTTAGGAGAATGCTCCAGAGAGGAGGAATGCTCTGGAGAGGGGGATGCTCCAGAGCTAGCTGCCCAGGATGGTGTGTGCTCCTGGCTCTGGGTGGCGTCCTCATGGCTCCTCTCTCTGCAGTGCGAGCTGAAGAGTTGCACTCCATCAAGGGGGAGCTGAGCCAGATCAAGGCACAGGTGGACAGTCTGCTGGAGAGCCTGGACCGCATGGACCAGCGGAGAGAGCGTCTCACAGGTGAGGGGAATGGCTGCAGACCCTCCAACACTTGCATGTCTGTGCCAGGCAGCTCACAGGCCTGGACCCAGAACTGGGTGTAAGGGGTCCCTCCCTGTGTGCTCAGCACATGCAGAGCTGACTGGGCAAATCCCCTGTATCCATTCCCTTCCCTAGGCTGGCAGACAAGAGCTCAGCTTTTTGGCTGGCACAAGGGAAGCTGGCAAGGACAGGGCTGGTGTTTGCACAGGTACCCCAAATTTCTTCTGTCTCTGCCTTTGCAGGGTCCAAGGAGAGCGAGAAGAAGAGGGCAGAGCCAGGCACAAAGTCGCCATCCCCAGTGAGAGAGGGGTCACGGGAGTCACGGGGGAAGGAGGGGACGGGGGCTGATGGGCACAGCGACCTGCGCAACGTTGACAGTGCTGAGGAGAGCACAGACACAGAGGAGATGGTAAGAGGGGAGCCAGATCTTATGCCAAGCTTTCTGCTTCCCTAAAATCCATCCCTGCTTGCTGGTGAGGGATGCCTGGAATAGATTAAATGCTCCATGGGGGTTCCCCAAGCCATTCCAGCTGTGTGCCAGGGCTAAAACCTTCAGTACCTCCAGGACATTCCCAAGCACCCTGCAGGAAACACCTGGGTGTGCATCACTCCAGCTCTGAGGCTACAAAAAAACCCTCAGAGCAGAAATACCTTTTATCAAAGATGCTGCTGCCACATCTGCATGCCTCAGCTGGGTGTGGGATCCCAGGAACCCCCGTGCTGGGCAGGGTGCTGGGTTTGATCCTGCTGCTGGAGTGCATCACAGGATGGTCATGCTGTGTTTCTCCTCACAGGTGAAAACCCACATGTCGGACCCTGAGGGGAGCCAGTAGCTGGACTGGGATGCTGTGGCCTTCCTGTATGGCCAGTCCTTCCTAGCTTGTGTTCTTTATTTCTTTTGAGGCTTCCAGGTAGTACCACACACATGAGGTGCCTGCCCTCGGCAAGGCTATCCCCTGCTGCCGGCAGCCCTGTGTCCCACCCTGGGAGTTGCCAGCCAGCTCTGGCGAGAGAAGTTTTTGTGTTCCAGTGCACTTGTTTCCTTTTTCCTCCTGTTTTCAGACCTATGGATAAGCAGAGCTGGCCTGGGGAGAGAGGGGAGCAGCAAAAAAATAGAGAGGACTGTATCCCAAAGGAGCATCCCAAATTCCATCTGCCTTGCTGCCAGTATCACCTCAGCCACAGGATGCTGGGGAGCACAGAGGAAGCAGCCCAAGCTCCCACCCCTACAGCACAGGTCGCACCCCAACATTCAGACCCTGGGAATTGGTGCCACAGGCATGGGTACAGCCCAGGATGGCATTCAGAGCTGCTCAGCATCCCATAAGAACCACCCTAAGCCGGCTTTAGGAAGTTGGTTGGTGCCAAGCATAGCTCTAATGGCAGCTGCAGGACCAGCAGTGGGGCAATGCCAACCCAATCACTCCCATTTGCCCCTCCTCCAAATGCGTTTTCCTTACTGGTTTTCCACGGGTTGTTCTTAGCCAGGCATCGAGTCTGTGGCCAGCAGGACTCCAGCAAGAGCTTTACAAGGGCCCCTGGTCCCCCCTGTGCTCCCCAGTGTCGTGTTTCAGTTCTGTGTCCTTCATTTCTTGGTTGTCCTTCTCTCACTGGTAGAAACTTGTTCTGTATTTTCTAATTTGCTCTGGTAAAAGACTGTATTGTGTTGGGAAGAAAAATAATTTGCATTTCTTTTCTTTGGTTATTTGACTCCAATGCAGTTTTTAACAATCTGAAGTGCAAGTTTAATTTTTGTACCCCATTTTATGTGCTGCCAGACACAGCCCCCAGCTCTGAGGGCTTACTTGGATGCTGCCTTTCCTACAGCTCAACCAGAGGCAGGAGTGCAGCTCTGCTCTGTTTCCCAATGGAAAATACCTAGAATATTCCCAACCAGCCCACCATTGTATCGTTTGGCACATAGGACCACCTGCTCCACTCCATCTCCAGGAATAACCAGATTCCAAGGAAGCACCCAGTCTCCCCAGTGCTCAAGTACAAGTGGGAGCAGAGGGGGGTGACCCAATAGCTGGCAGAGGCCATGCAGGAAAAGGACTCATCAGAAAAAAGATGATTTATTATTATAAAAAAACAAACAAAACACAACTCTGCTGCCCTGATGCACTGCCTGGGCAGGAAGTCCGAGGGATGCTCAGTCCATGCCACGATGTGGTGCCTGCCTGGTGCTGCCTGGATGCTGCCTGCATGGATGGTTATGGTGGGGAACTTGGAGTGAGGCTCTGAGCCTGGTACTGTAACCACCCTGGGGAGAGATGTGGGGTCCCATAGTGCTGGCAGCTGCTTGGAGGGAGTTCTTAGGCAGGCTGTGGCTGCTGAGGCAGCATGGAGGCTCTTCTTGGGGGGCTTCAGAACCGTGGCAAGGCTGTTTGGATCCTGTGGTGCCAGTCAGGAATGGTCTCCAGCAACATGGGGGCTCCTCAGGTGCACTCTGGGGTGCTCTGGTAGTGTGGGCGCTGCTTTGGGGGCTCTCCGATGGTAGTGGGGGTGCAGACTCCAGCATTTTTGAGCAGAGTTCTTGGGCCTTCAGCTGTGTGGGCAGCACCAGGGGGTCTCCAGCAGCACGTGGGTTGGCTCAGGAGGGTCTCCAGCAGCATGAGGCATCGATCAGGCTGGTTCGGGGGATTCTCCAGCAGTTACAACTGAGCTTAAACTTAACAAACCTCTAATATTATAAAAGTAAAGTTATTTTAATCCCCAACAATGAGGCGTGGATCAGACAGGCTCCAGAGGTCTCCGGCAGCATTGAAGGCAGCTTGGATGGGCTCTGGGAGACGAGTCCATCTCCAGACTGGGGCACGCAGGTCTCACGGGCACTCAGGCGCTGGTGGCAGCGGCGGCACTGGCGGTGGCAGCGGCGGTGGCAGCGGCGGCGGCATCGCGGCGCTGGGCAGCCCGCAGCAGGCTCTGCCGCAGCACGGGGTACTGCCGGTGGCAGCCATCGAGGCCGAGCCGCAGGGCTTGCGCCCAGTCCTCGGGCGGGCCGCCCCGGCCGCCCCCCAGCACGGCCGACACCTGGTTGAGGGCGGGCAGCAGGGCCAGCGTGAGGCGGGCGGCGGCGCGGCGCTCCTCGGGCTCGGCGGGCTGCAGCATCCATGAGGCGGCGGGCGCGGGCGGCCGGCACAGCGCGCAGCCCACGGCCAGGTCGTACATCTCCACGCCCGCGTCCGCCAGCGCCAGGGCGGCGGCACTGACGGCGGCGGCCAGCGCCGAGCCCCCGTCCTGCAGCAGCAGCGCGCTGACGGCCAGGCGGGCCCGCGGGTACCGGCCCAGCCGCACCGCCGGCTCCAGCGCCTCCCGCAGCGCCGCCGCCGCCTCGCGTTCCGCCTCCCGCTCCGCCGCCCCGCCCGGCCGGCCCCGCGCCCCGCGTCCCGCGAAGGGCGCCCGGCGGAACTCGCAGAGCAGCCGGCCCGGGCCGGGCTCGGCCGACTCCCGAGGGCCCCAGGCGGCGCAGAGCACCTTGGTGCCGCTGCCTAACTCCACGTAGGCCGAGCCCTGCGCCTGGCTCAACAGCCCGGCCCGCGCGAACAGCGGCCGCAGGGCACAGGGGTCCCGCGGCGCCGCACCCGCGCACTCCTCGTCCTCCTCATCCTCGGCCGCGGTCGCTGCCCACAGCGTCGGCGGCTGCGACTCCTCCGGGCCGCGCAGGCGGCGGTGATCCAGCGGCATGTTCGGCGGGACACCGAGCAGGCGGGGCACGAGCAGGGGGCGGGCACAGGCTGTGACTGGCAGGGCGATCCCACCCCATCCCCTCCCATCCTGTCCCGCCCCCCAGCAGAGCCGGGGACAGAGCGCGGGGCAGGGAGCCTTTATTGACAGGAAACCCGCGCAAGGAACAGACAGGGAGACAAAGGGGCCGGGGTTCCCCCCTCAGTCAGTTCTTCAGCTCCCCCAGCCGGAGCCTGGCAAAGTCCGTGGCCAGTTTCAGGGCTTCCTGCAGGCAGCCCACGTTCTTGCCTGTTGCCTGAGCAGAGATGTCCTTCCCTCCTCCTTTGCCGTCCATCAAACCAGACACCTCCTGCACCCACTGGCTGGCCTTCAGGCCCTTATTTGCAGTCTCCTGGGCAGGAAAAGGAAAAGAAATCCAGTGGTCAGCAATGAGGGAAGAACAGCAGTCTCCACACCCCATGCCTACCATTGCGTTAAGTCCTGACTCTTCCCCTTCCCTGTTTGCAGAGCACAGCCCCTCTTTCCTCATTTCTGCAGCCTGACAATAAGCCCAAGCATGAGGATTGTGGGTCTTGCCAAACCCCGATCAGCTCTGGCTATGTAAAGTTAAGACAGTGCCTGCCTGAAGGCTGCAGCTCCTCCATGGAGGCTCAGGGAGAGGCAGACATGCAGTCTGGGTTTTACCTGGGGTACTTGACAGAGGCAGGTGATCCTGCCAGCTTCATTATCCACAGCAAAGAGCATAGCAGCAGTCTGGGGGGAGTTAGTCTTGAAGAGCTTCAGAGATTCATTCAAGGCCTGTAAGAGAACAAAACCATTGCATGACTGCCTCCCTGCGCTTGCTCCCGCACCCACAGAGACCTCAGGGATCAGGAATTGCATTAAACCAGCCAGCAGTACTATAGAGTGCTCCTCCTCCCAAACACGAGCCATCTTCACATTCCTCGCCGTGTAGAAGCTTTGGCAGGAGACATAAACCCTGGCTGTGTCCCCTGAGGCAGGAAGAAGATGATTTTATTTCCCCATCTGCAGGTATCCAGGAACTGGCAGAATTAGTCCCAGAATGAAGCTTTGCCTGAGTGTACTGCCTGGAAGGGAAAAACTCCTCCCAGCAGAAGGGAGCAGCCGTTCCAAAGGGAATCAGGAAGACTCAAACACAGCATGAAGAGGCTGAAAGGGTTATCAGACACAGCAGGCATACTGCAGAACCAGGGAGACTGCCACACATCCCACTATTCCCAAGGAGACCATCATCCCTTGCTCACACAGCATGATGCAGCACAGAGCCCCAGGAGTGGGGCCTCTGGCAAGCAAAGCAGTGCTGCTCTGGCTGGATTGGGAATACACAGCTCGACAGGCTGCCAGCACTGCCATCCCAGGGGATGCACCCTTCTGCCAGGGAGAATGCTGCAACAGCACCCACTGGGCGCAGAAGCATCCATGGGCATCATGGTCATGGGGGTGGCCACAGAGAGTGAGCAGGATCAGCTACAAGACTCCTGGAGAGGAAATTTTAACAGGGTGTTAAACCCAGAGTGGTCTAAGCCCAGGCACAATCAGTCCCTGCTGCCTGGCACTTGCTGGGCTCAGCACTGTGACACAGTGCACACAAGGGAGCTTTTATTCCAACAGAAATCACTTGGAAAAAATATTTGTGTGGGGAGAAGGAGCAGATTCAGACCTGGCCAGGGAAGAACTTGAACCCAGCAGAGCAAACAGTGCTCAGGAGCTGGGGGTAGCTCTCTGCCTGGCCCTGTCCACACGCTCAGCCCATGACATTACTCCTGGAGCTGATCTGCAGGGGCCACATGCATCACAATTTCTATGTCTTGGCAGAGCTGCTGTTCTGAGTCCCTTAAAACCTGCATTTCAGTGTCACGACTGCTGCAGAATGAGTCTTACCTGGAACACAATGGGATTTCTGCTGGGCTCCCTATCCACCACCAGGTCTGGAAGCTCAGCAAGTGGTCAAGACCCCATCACCCCTGCAAGCCCATGTGCTAGTCCAGGAGGTGGGACACAGAGAATATCCCAGTGGTCCCTTCCCCTTCTCAGGGAAGGCAGTTGGCAAGAGGGACTGCTCTGTAGCACTGAACTACCACCCTGACTGATGAGAGACCAGCCAGGTGTTCCTCAGGCAGAAAGAAGGCTGTTGAGGAGAGATGAGGCCTTCCCATACCTTTGCTGAAGCTCCATTTTCCATTTCCATAATGACCCATGGCTGGTTAGGATGACTCTCAATGACTTGCTTGGTCTTCTCCAGCACCTGAGGACAAAAGTGGTCAGCCACTAGACCACCCACACTATGTATGGACACAAGAACCATCTAGGTAGAGCACGGACAGAGGCCCCTAAGGTGCCCAAAAACACCCACAGCCCAGTCTGGAGCAGCAACCCACTATGGAGCCAGGAGCAAAATATTCTGACAGGCAGGTATGTGGTCTGCAAGACAGCATATTGTGCATGATTCCTCCTCCAGAAAATTCCAGTAGGATCTGGGAGGAAGCCTGCACTCAGGGGCACTGTTAGGGCAGGAACATGCTGCTATGCTTCAACCCAGGGAACAGTTAATTCTGCTTCAGAAGGCAGCAGAAACTGGAAGGCTGAATGGTCTGAAGGGCACTCCCACACGTCAATTCTCTTCCATGCTGGCCACAAATGGAGCTCCCAAGGAAGCACCCCACAGCGCTCCCACACTGTCTTTTATTCCAGCCCAGGGCTCACTCGTTTCTGGATGTCAGCTTTGCTTGCTCGGTCCAGGTCATCCATGACTTTCTTCAGTGCTTTAACAGCCTCCCTCAGTTCATCTTTCTGCCACTGTGGAATAACAGCAGTGGCCAGTGTCTGCAAAAGAGAAGCAGGTGGAGAGGGTTAAAGGTGACAGCAACCATGGCAGGAGATGCAGCACCTCATGAACCTCTGCCTCAACTGTCAGAGCCCAGTAAGCTCCACTCCTTTCCCACTGCCAATGACCCCAGGCAGCAGGTGCTGACTGCAGCACCCATGGGATGCAGGGCTGTTGGACAGGAGCAGGAAGGTGAACTTGGGCCTTATCAATACCACCCAGGGCTGGCAATCAAGGTCCCATCCACTTTGAGGAGGCAGGGCACTGCTACCATCCTCACCTCACTGAGATCTGTGATCTCCTTCTGCACATCCTTGTTGGGAGCTGTCTGGACCTTCACCTTGGCCTCCAGGGCAGACAGCAGTTTCCTGAGGCTTTCAACTTTCCTGAGGGCCTAGGAGAATACAATCTGAGTTAAATCAAGTTAAATCAGGAAGACTGAGGGTTAATAGGTGGAATTTCACAGAGGATCTCTCCTGCCTACCCTTACCTTCCGAGCTTCAGCCCCAGTGACTGCAACTATCCTCCGAATGCCTTTAGCAATAGCTTCTTCTGAAACAATCACAAAGGGGCCAGCATGACTGGAGTTCTGCAAGTGCCTTTCGAAAGAACCCAGACAGACACACAAGAGAGAGTTAGAAGTCCACCTCTCATTTCAGCAAGAATCAGCACAGACACAAGACAACCACCCTGCCAGGGAGATGCAGCAAGTGTAGGGACAGGCAGAAAAAACTTGTGCTAAAAGCAAATGAGTGAGGAAAGGGTGTCAAGAGCAGTGCTCCCAGCACTGCCAGAGACCCTGTGTGAGGGGAGGGACAATACAGGCAGTTTCCTGCCTGCAAAAGGTAATTTTAAAGACTGATTGACTCAAGACTAGGAATGCAAAAGCACATTATCACCACTACCTCCAGCTCTGCCCTGGCTGTGCCCAGTGTATGGTTGTGGGACTCCCAGGAGCTTAAGCTCCACAGGAACTCCTTTTCAGCCACCCTGCAGCCTTTCCCAACCTCTCCAGGTACTCACGTCCCTCCGCAGAACTCAATAGAGGTGATGGAACCCCCAGGGCCAGAGGGGTCAGCCAGCAGCTCCTCCACAGGGATGCCAATGGACACCACACGGACAGGATCAGGATAGGTCTCATCAAAAACGGCCCGAAGTCCTTGGATAGCTTTGGCCGCTGCGAGAGGGCAGTCCTTGGCATACACAGTCTGCAGAGGACAGGAAAAGGATGAAGATAACAGCCAGTCCTGTCAGCTGTGACTGAGGGCCCATGTTCCCAGGACATTTCTTCCCCTGAAAGGTCCTACAAGTGAAGCCTTGTGCCTCACCTGACCTGGGGTTTGTTGAACTGCAAGGATCCCAAAGTTATTGGCAGATGTACCATCTTCAAAACTCCCATTACCACCTGCTCAGACTCCCTGTGTGCTCCTGCACATGCAAGTGATTCCAAGCACAGACTCCAGGAACCTCCAGGGTCTGCTCTGACACTTGGCACCAGACAGAGCAGCTCTCCTGCCTTTGGGAACACATCACTGGGGTGTCTGGCTGTACACTCTAAATCCAGCCAGGCCTGCAAAACTACTCTGCCAAACTTCCTGGCTCTTGTAGCCGATGTGACACTACTGTAGGCATGGGAACACTCCAGCCCTAGAGAGGGCTTGAAACCAATGAACAGAACAATCCACACAGGGTTTTCCTACTCAAAACCCTCTGAGGTGATGGCAATTAGTGCACAGCAATACACCAGCAGCTCAGTCCTCCTGTATGCCAAACTCCCAACATCCCAGATCACCCAAAACCTGGACTCAAGGTAAACAACCTGTCAGCTGTACCCACCTTTGCCTCCTCAATCATCTGGTTGGCGATCCCTTCAACTTTCTTGATTTCCTGGGTGGCCAGGGCTCCCTTGGCTGTGAAGTCGAAGCGCAGCCTGTCCGGTGCCACAAGGGATCCCCTCTGGTCAGCCTCCCCCAGCACGGAGCGCAGGGCGAAGTTGAGGATGTGGGTGGCTGTGTGGTTGCTCATGACTGGCCTCCGCCTGGCCTGGGGGAGAAAGCCACTGTCAGGGTCCCACACCGCAGAGCAACAACCATCTTGGCAGCTAAAGGGGAGGTTAATGTTCTGCTCCAACAGAATCCTAAGCTAGCTCATCAGAAACAGCTGATCACCCTTGCTGCCTTGGAGCTTCAGCTAAGGGAGCAGGGTGTTCGCCGCCAACTCTGTGCATGGCTTTTTCCTGGTAGCCCCGGTGTTTGGCCTGTGTGGAAAGAGGCCAAGGACAGACCAGGTCACAGACAGTGATCTCTGTTTCTCAGCAGGGAAAGCACTCCAAGATAGAAGCCTTCCCTCTTCTTCCGAAGGCACTGCCTCTATAGGGAAGGAAAATGCATCAGGCAGACTGTGCTCAACCCAGCAAGCTCAACTGAGCAAGCAGAGCCCACAGGAGCAATGTCTGTAGTGGGACAGGCAGCCCAGGCTCTCTGCTGTTGTCCCCATGCAATTGGGCACCACACATTTTCTACCTGCAAGACATGATGCAAAATGTGTTTCTGCCTGTGATCAGCAAACCCAGAGAGTGTGGCTCTGAGCCAGCTGAGTATTATCTGCCTTATCGTAGGAGAAAGCCAGGTGCCAAACAGGAGAGACTTGGGGTCAGACAGATATTGCTTGATCATGTGCTGCAAGGAGAGCAGGCCCCAAACACAAGGCCCTCAGTATGGCACTGATGAAAATAAAGGAGAGAAAATGCAGGGAAAAGAAATAACCCCATGTGTTACACCATGTTTTAACTCACCTCATCAATAGTCAAGTGGACCTGATCTCCTACTTTCAAGCTCCCATACAGAGTTCCTATGTGGAGCACGTAGCCTCCTCGAACCTGCACATTCTTCACAGTAAATTCTGTTTTCTGTATAAAGAAGGAAATGCCCCATGTGAGCAGGGTGAGAGGCCAGGGGAGACATCATCCAGCCAGAAGTCTAAGTTGCAACTGGAAAGGTCCCAGCTGAGAGCCAGAGTGGTGGTGTGTGTGCTGGAGAAAGCTGAGTGTTCCCAGGCACAGCACACAGCAAAGCTGAGAAGTGAATGAAGGTGGGGCACAGTTGTAAGGCACAAAAAGAGCTCCCCACCTCAGCTCCCCATCATGGCTTGAGAGCACTGCCCTTGGGCTTGGCAATCCCAGCACCACCACCACAGGTACCCACATTCTGGTGATAGCAGCACAGAGCCAAGTTCTTCAAGAAGTAAGGGGCACACAACTCCAGCACATCCGTGCCACGCCACACCCCCAGAAAGGAACCCTGTGCAATGCCTGACACCTGACATGGATGAAAAATTGCTGGAGGTTGCTTGGCCCCTTCTCCCCCTCTGCCCAGGCCCCGAGTCAGACCGAGTCTAGCAAAAGGCTCTCAGGCCCACTCACATCCTCCCTGCTGTCGTCATCCTTGACCATGTAGCCCTGGTCATAGATCTGCCCACCCTGCTCGGCGTAGAAGCAGGTCCGGTCCAGCACTATCCCACATTCCTGGCCAGTGGATACCTCCTCCACAAACTTCTTCTCCCTGCGGATGGCTTTCACTGTGGCCACGAGGCTCCCGAAATCTGCCACCGGGATGACAGGCAGTGTCAGTAAAATAAGAAAACCATACAGACACCACATGGGAGTAGAATGTCATAGCAACACCTCCCAGTTATTGCAGGAGCTCATGGCAGCTACCATATTTAAACAGAAAGGAGTAAGGCAACAGTTAGTTGGGAATTTATTTTAGTGCCCTCCAAGCAGGGACTGTCACCGCCTTCCAGCAAAAGTCAGCACACATATGGCTATGAGCCTTCAGCCTCCTGAATCTCCATCAAATCAAAAAACTAGCAGGAAGAGCCAGGGCAAGCAAGCCAAGAAGCCCCTAACAGGCCAAGCAGAAACTGCAGTCTCCTGCAGCACTGGCAAGGGAGCAGCTGAGAAACACCAGCATAGGAGTGTGGAGACACAAAGTTGCAGGGAACAGGAATTCCATTAACTTGGCAACAGCAGTACAGTCCCCCTGGACAGTCTGTCTCTTTTCCTGCTTGATTAGTAACAACCAGGCTATTCACCTGCACAGCCTTCCACTCCCAACTCAATGTCCCAGGAAAGGGGAGCCCAGAGGTACGTGCCAGGGAAGGTTTAGTGGCAGAACACGATTGTGAGATTTTTCATACCATAGGTACCACTTGGATCTGAAGCATAGTTGTATTTTGGGGAGTCATCCGTCACTTCCAGCCCTTGGGCTCTTAGCTCTTCAATGGCATAGATGTCCAGCATGAGCAGATCCTCCCCTCCAGCACCCTTGCCCTGGGATTTGAGCTGCCAATGAGCAAAGTTGGAGAAATGAGCTGTAAAGCACCAAGGTTTGAGAAATGCCAAAGCATGCCAGCCTAGATGCACACCTCACTCACATCCCTGAGCACTCCCTGATTTAAAGCTCTGCCATGGGAAGCTGTGTGCCAGCAGCTGGAGTGTTCCCATCTTTTCTGACTTCAGAGCAGACAGTTCCAGCATGCAGACTACGTGGGCCTGAGCCCAGTAAGGGCAAGACAAGTACCCAGCCGGTACAACACCACTCTGCTGCTTGCAGCAAATATGCTGTCAGAGGCACCCAAGCTGCAAATCTGCCTGCACATTAGGATCCTTGGACAGGGAATAACTTCTCTAACCAGAACAGGACAGCAGAGATGCTCTCAGCACTCCACTGGAAGCACTTCACTCCACTCCTCCATCTGAAGGCTGAACTCAAGGCCCCAGCCTTTGCTAGTTCTCAAAACCAAGCCAGCTGTATGGAAAAGACATGTCCCACAACAACTGCAGTTGTCCTGGCTTTTCCCACAGGACACTGGGGCATATGGGGTGTGAGCAGACTCAAAAATAAAGGAGCAACTCATGACTGCAAACTGGAAGGAAGGGAATTCTCCCTGCCCACTCATAAACCAGCTTCCCCTAGAGCTGTTACCTACCTGAGCATTTTTTCGCTCCTCTTCAAAGCCCTCCATGTCTACAACAAGGCCCTTCTCCTCTGCAATCAGCCCAGTGAGATCCGCAGGGAAACCGTAGGTGTCATACAGCAGCCAGGCAGTGTCACCTGCAGAAAAAGGGCAAAGCAGTTCCATGAGCCATTGCTCCCTTCCCTGCTTCCCCACTCACTCTGAGCTATGGCAGGACAGCAAACAGTTCTGGAGAACGTGAACATCCAAAAGGCTGCTCCCTGACAGCAGAGAGATCTGTGTCTGTGCAGCTCAGAAACCTGAGCAAATTAACACAGACCACAGGAGAGACAGGTGGTTCAGCTCAAAGAGCTGTCTTCTGACTCCAACTTTGTCCCACCACCACCTTCCACCAACTCTAATTTCCCCACCTAGTTGAGCACTGATGTGATCCCAGATAATAATGTCCTTTTGCTGCATCCAGAGAGAAGTCACAGCCTTACCAGGAATGACTTTACTGTCCCCAAGGCTCTGGATCTTCCTGTCCAGGATGCGACGTCCTCTGCTCAGTGTTTTCAGGAACTGATCCTCTTCTTCATTGATAATGTCCTTTACCATATCTGGGTCCTTCTTCAGCTCAGGAAAGGCATCTCCCTGCAGACTCAAGAGGATGAGCCCTTTAGCATGGAGATCTGTACACCTCAGCAGAGCAAGTCTTCAGCAGATACAGTGGAGTGGGAGAACTTACCAGTGACTCCACCACCACATCAACCAGAGTAGCAAAGAAACCCTTGGGGGCATTGAGCTTCTCATGGGAATAGCGCACAGCCCGTCGGAGAATCCGCCTCAGCACATACCTAGGCAATAGCAGAGCCCATGCCAAAGTTACACCTCTGAGTTGTTCTCAGGGGCTCCACCAGCATCCACCTACCAGCACCCCCACCCAGGACCAAGAGCACAGCGTTTTCTCCCCACGTTTTCCCTCAAACAGCTGCTGACAGCAGCAGCAAGGCACAGCTGAGGTGCCAGGCCCCAGCTCCATGACCTACATTCACTGTGAGCTTACTGAGTTTAGTGGCACCTACAGCACAGCCTCTCCCACCCCAAAATTCCTTGCTTTTTCAACAGCAGCACTGCACCAAGCAGGGCTTTGTGCTTGTCTGCCCACAGTGATCCTTATCTGGAGGCTGGCCCAGCAACACTGGTGCTCTCAAGAACCTTCAAACTTGTGCATTATGACCTTTTGGGTGGACCTTACTACAGCAATTCAAGTGTCAAATATCGTGAGCAAACACTCTGCTTGCTACCCATTGCTTCAATGACAAATCCAAACACATCCCAGAGACAAAGGAGATCCCAGAGCCCTGAGGGAAGCCATGCTGAGCAGAATGGGAATGGTGGCAATGCAGCAGTTCCTTCTTACCCTCTGCCAGTGTTGTCAGGCCTGCCCCCATCCGAGAGGGCCAGGGTGATGGTCCGCGCGTGGTCGGCCAGCACACGGTAAGCCATGTCTATTCCATCAGCATCCTCAGCCCCAACCTGCCCCAGGTATGGCCTGGCCCCTGTGCCCTGTGCAGAGGAGAAGGCGGTAGACAGAGGGGACAATTACAGACAGTGGCACCATGGCAAATTACAGGGAAGAGCCTCAGAAGCCAAGCCCACCCACCACCCGCAACCACAGAGGAAGAACATTCCTCTTGGAAAGTGAAGACAGCGAAGGCAGAGCTGTGGGCTCTCCATGGTGCCATAGCCCACACTTCCATGGCCAAAAGCTCTCTAGACTAGAGGGAAAAAAATCCAATTTATCCCATCAAGAGCAGAGAGAGGGAGGGAAAAAGTGAAAGGAAATCAACTGTTTTGCACATTGGCTCAAAGACTCCAACCTGGCATAATCTGCCCAAGCAAGAAACCTTTCAAATTCTGTCACATAGGAAATGGTCCCAGCTTTCCTCTTTTAGGATGTTTTTATCCATACCCTAGGGAAAGACACTGCTGTAACCATAGAGTCCTTGCATGTGGTGCAAACCTCCCCCCATGAGCACAGTCCCTCCAGCCAGGCTCCCAGCACACTGCAGGAAGGCAGACAAGGACAAAGGGGCTGTGTCTGGACAGTGGACTTAATGCTGAAGAAAGACAGCTCTCCAATTCCAACTCTGGAGCTCTGCACCTCATTCCTTAGAGGTATCAGGAGCCTGGGCTCTTCTCCCTGCATTTTTTCCAGCACGATCTGTAGCCAGGAAGCTCTGCCTCTTCCATGGAGGACAAAAAAAGGCTTGAACTTGCACAAAGAATTCCCAGCATGGGTAACGTGGTCCCTACCCAAGACAATGCAGCAACAGCACACTAGTTTTGCAAGTGACTGTCATGGTTTATGCCAAAGGCCTTCTGTCTCAGGGAATTTCCTACAGATCAGCATGTTCCAGATGTGAGACTGAAGGACAAATTGATTCTGGGTTTCTCTCTACCATGTGGTAAGAAAATAGCATTTGGCGATGGGGAACTGCAGAGCATCTCCCACTGGGAGAGGACCAAGGAATGTACCATCACAACAGTTCACAGAAACTGGAAAAGCTGCACCACTCACTGTCCTGTTTCCCCCTGGAAAAATGTGCCAGGGCAGCAATTATTGTGCCAGCCTGAGCTCCTACCCTCAGCAAAGTGCACAAGTGTGGGGCTCACAGCAGCTTGGAAAGCAGAGACAACCATCCCCATGCATCTCCCCAGGGATTCAGTGAATGGATACGGCTAGGTCAGGCTCCAGTTCATACCTTTTGGATGGCTTCAAAGTAAGGAAGGAATAGGTCAGTGTCATAGTTGGACATCTTGTTCTGCAGCACAGAGACCAGCCTCTCCAGGCCCATCCCAGTATCAATACTTTTCTTAGGAAGGGGTTTTAGTGTCCCATCAGCTTCCCTGCCAAAGAAAGGGTAAGCTGTTATGGATGGAGGCTCTGCAGGGGGGAACCCCATCAGTCTCTCCATGAGATTTAGTTCCATCAGATTTGTAACATGGGCCCATGCATGAGCCACCCTAAGGACAACTTTGATAAAAATATAGTCAACTAGACCCTCAACAACAACTTGGATCCAGAGCAGACAACAACTTATTCCTACTGAATCCCTGGCAAGTAAAGAGAGACAATACTCTCAGTTTGTCCCAAAGGCAGCATGACCATCCTCTTCTTTACTGGTAGGTAAGGGGACAGAGCATCACAAAGTGCTTGGCTCCTGGATAACTGGGAATGGTGAGCAAGTATGGGGCAGTTAAAAGAAAGAACATGCAGCCCAGGCAGCCTCCCAAAGTGAGCTGGAGCAACCTGGCTCACCTGGAAGCTGGAAGTAGGTCTGGCTCACCTATTGAACTGTATGAACACCAGGTTCCAGATCTCCAGGACGTTGGGGTCATCCTGATTGACCAGGTGTGAGGCATCTCTGTCCCCAATCCGGTCATAGTGGATTTCGCTGCAAGGGCCACAGGGGCCGGTGTCTCCCATTTCCCAGAAATTATCCTTCATGTTGCCAGGCAAAATCCTGCCCTCAGCCAGCCTGTAAGAAGAAATTTATTGAATAATAGAGACTAACTGAAAGAATTCCCCATACTAAAGGTTATGCCAGAGAAACCAAAGCTCACTAATTCCCTAGATGTGCCGATGAATTCCTAGAGTCTTGAGACAGACCAGTACAAGAGCATAATGCTCAGGATTCCTGCTGAGGGGATCAAGTGAACACTGGTGTCTGGCACTCATCCCAGGTGGAGACAGAGACTTACACAACACCTCAGCAAAGCCACCAGCAAGGAGACACTGATGGAATGAAGAACCTCTCCTATGAAAAAAGGCTGAGAGAATTTGGATTGTTCAGCCTGGAGAAGAGAAGGCTCTGGGACCCCCTTGTTGGATCCTTTCAGTACCTGAAGGGGCCTACAAGAAATCTGGAGAGGAATTGTTAAAAGGGCATGGAGTAATAAGAAAAGGGCTTTAAACTAACAGAGGGCAGATGTGTATTATATATTATGAATAAATTCTTCCCTCTGAGCATGGTGAGGCACTGGTGCAGGTTGCCCAGAGAAGCTGTGGCTGCCCCATCCCAGTTCAAGGCCAGGTTGGACATGGTTTGGAGCAACCTGGTCTAGTGGAAGTTATCCCTGCCCATGGTAGAGGGGCTAGAAAGAGATGAGCTGTAAGGTCCCTTCCAACCCTAACCATTCCACAGTTCTGTGACTCCATGATCTTCTCAAATGCTGTCAGCATCACCACACTGGGCAGGACAGCCCATCCATCTGACCCAGGAGGACTCTCCTTATGCTTACACAAGAGATTTTGAAAGCAGAGCTCTCAGTATCTTCAAATATTAGTACTTTGGTTTGGAAACTCTGCCACCTTGCAAACATTATTTGTGACACTTTAATTTTGTTAAAATCTCCTATTATATGTGTTCTGCCACGTAACACAGGCCATCATGGAGTCATAGAAACATCTATATTGGAAAAGACCTTTTGGACCATCAAGTCCAGCTGTCACCCCTGCACTGCCAAGCTCACTTCCAAGTGAGCTTGCCCCCAAGTGTCACAGCTACACAGCTTTTAAATCTCTGCTGGAATGGTGGCTCCACCACTGCTCTGAGCAGTCTGTTCTGCTTCTGTCAAGAATTCTTTCCTAATATCCAACCCAAATGCATTACTATTGCTCATCAAAACATGCACCCTTTCCTCAGTGAAAGGTCTTACCCCAAATCCAACCAGATCTGCTTGCACTCCAGGTCTGGTTGAAGTCCTGCAGCCTCATTTCCACCAAAGTAAGTGACATAGAGTCTTTCAGCAGGGATGCCAAACTCCTTGGTGAGAAGTTCCAGTGCCAGTTTACAAGCAAGTTCCTGCAGAAGGAAACATGTCACCAAGTGAATGTAAGGACAGCTTCTCTTCAACATCCAAAGTACTGCCTGCTGTAGGTAGCAGCAGCCAAAAACTTTCTGACTTCCGACATAAGAAAGAGGCAAATTAATATATGCCGTGAACAGGACACAAGAAACTTCTCATATGACTTTTCTGATGCAGCCAAGTTAACTCCTAGCATGTTTACTGCCTCCAAAAAGCCTTTTAATTCTGATTTTGAATACTACACAAGAAGCTTGGGAAAGGAAATCATTATTGTATGATCACTCCTGTTGGAAGGTCAGTCATAGCTGCATAGCACATTTAAGTTCCCACATCTTCAGGACAGCCACTATAGCCTCTACCTGAAGACTCCAAACTAGCAGAGTTAATTAAATCAGCTTTGTAAACCTTAAGTTATCAATCTCAAATCATTCCGCAGGGTTGGGGCACCTTCCAAGCTCATTTATTCCAAAGAAGCCACATACACCTCTGTGCCAACATATTCTCTTTCCTCTTGGCAACTACTCCGCTGAGTTCACAGAGACACATAAATCTGTGCAAGAGATTCAGAGCTGCACCCAGACTGTTTTACCTTGAAATAATCTCCAAAGGACCAGGACCCCAACATCTCAAAGAAGGTGTGGTGGTACACATCTTTCCCCACGTCATCCAGGTCATTGTGCTTGCCCCCTGCTCGGATGCACTTCTGCGTGTTGGTGGCTCTGCTCAGTTTAGCAAGAGGGTGTGAGGGGTCAATAGTATTGAGGAAGATGGGTTTGAACTGACAGGGGAGAAAAAAGGGCAATTGAGGAAAGCACTCAGAACCTGTTTACAAATGTTGCAAGCAACAACAAGGCAGTAAGTGTCATCTATGTCATGGTATCACTAGTCTGGACATACCCAATGCACTTTCAGGAACAAACTTGCTGCTCCTGTCCATGAGGAGACTGCCTAGAACTCAGCACTCACACACACAAAAGTGTTCCTAGAGCCCACCAAACCTCAGGACTTCCAAAGAAATTGAAAGCTGTCAGATTCCCAGCTGCCAAAAAAATAAAAACCGGGTGCTGATCTGCAACAGAGCCCTTGCAGGAGCCCAGTCTCAACCACCCTCAAAAGATGCCAATAGTCATGTGTGCCAGGACTGCTGTGGTACCAAGGGTCAAGGAAGGGAGACTGGCAGAGCTCCCACCACAGGAACCTCTTCCAGTGCTCTTGCCAATTTTGTGAGAGCACAGAGGACTCCAGCAGACACCCCAACCATCTTTTTGTGACCAGAAGGAAGACGGAGAAAACAATAATTTTCCCAACAGCTTTCAAACAGCTTCACAGGTTCCAACAGGATATGTTCATAGGGTCCTACCTGATTCATACCAGCATTGGCAAAGAGAAGTGTGGGGTCGTCCAGGGGGATTGTAGAAGATGAGTGTACATAGGTGTGTTTGTTTTCCTTGAAGAAGTCAATGAACCGTTGCCGGATCTGGCTGGCAGTGAGTGGGGTCTCCATCTGGAAGCTGGGAGTCGCCGCTCTCCAAAGCAAGCAGCAGAAAAGAGGCAAAACCTCGGTGCAATCTGAACAAAGAGCAACAAACAATGCTCTGATGCGCTGTCAGCTCAAGCTGAACATTAGGATCATTGTCTCCAACTCCTGAAAGGGTTTCTCCACATTGTTAAATACACACTGACACCTCAGTTTAACCACTGGCCTGATCCAAACAGTGGTGGCCCAACCTCAAACTTCCTTTCCCCCAACCTCCCTGATTTCTGGGGCTCTACCTCAAGTTACCCATTCTTTGAAAACATACACTTTTAAAATTTCAAATTCACATGAATACTAAGTTTAGTAGGTTGCATTTGCCTTGCTGGGGACAGAGGGACTGCCAAGTCATCAAAGCATTCAAGGTGATTAAATGCAGAGAGTGAGGAGACATCATTACAGCTTGCCAGTATTTAAGAGGGCTTATATAAAAGAGGAAAAGCCACTTTTTACATGGGCAGATAACAATATGACAAGGCGGAACAGTTTTAAATGGAAAAAGGAGAGATTTAGGTTAGATACTAGGAATAAATTCTTCCCTGCAAGGGTGGTGAGGCCTTGGCACAAGCTGCCCAGAGAAGCTGTGGCTTCCCCATCCCTGGAAGTGTTCAAGGCCAGGCTGGATGGGGTTTGGAGCAGCATGGTCTAGTGGAAGGTGTCCCTGCCTTATGGCAAGGGTGTTGAAACCAGATGGGCTTTAAGGTCCCTTCCAACCCAAACCATTCTGTGATTCGATGACTAAATCACAGAACAGCCAAGTTTGGAAATGACCCCTAAATATCACCTTGTCCACCCTCCCTATCAAAGCAGAGCCAGCTCCAGGGATGCCAGGAGGCCTTGAGGGGACCCACATCCCCACACGCACACCAGCGGCAGGTGACAGCCTGGAGGGCAGCACCGCCCGTGTCCTGCGGGTACACCGGGCTGTCCCTGACAGCAGAGCGCAATGCGGATCCATGCAGGGGGCGAGCTCCCAGCAGCCTGCTGCGGCGCGGAGGGACGGGAATTCCCCATAGGAGCAAGGCCTGGGAGTACTTCACAGAACCACAGAATCAATTAGACTGGAAAAGTCCTCTGAGTTCATCGAGTCCAACCTCGATGCTGTAGGCGGGAATGATCCGAGGAGAGGAGGACCAGGCACAGCAGCGATCCCAGGGCCTATCAGAGCTCCTGCTCGGACACAGCCTCTCTCCAGTGCCCGAGGAGTGGTGAGGGCACAGCGGTGTCCGGCAGCGCCGCCGGCCGCCCGACATCCCCCCGCGGGCCCGCATGGGGCGCGACCAGCGCATCGCCACCGTCACCCTCCCGCCCTGCCCTCTCCATGCCCCTCTCCCCTGTGCCCACGGATCCCGACCGGGCCGTAGAAGCCAAACCCGACGCCCGGACCCCGCCAGGCCCCTCGGGCCATACCTGCGCGGCCGCCGCCGCCCCTCGCTCCGCTCCTCCGGCCGCGCCGCAGCGCCCACTGCGCCCCGCCCCTCTGCCGGACGCCAGCTCCCATTGGCTGCGTTGGCCGTCACTTTTAGGCCAGCCCCGCCCCTCCCCGCGGCGCCCCGCCCCCCGGCTGATGCAATGGCGGGACACGGCGGCCACGTGACGCGGGCGGGCTGAAGCCTCACTGGGCGCCGCCATTTTAGGGCTGTCCGCCCCGCCGGCACAGGGATGTTGCCCAAAAAATCGGGTTCGTTCCCTGGTGGGCAGCGAGCCGACAATGACACGAGAGAGACACCGATTGCTCATTTTAGAGCTGCCTCAGCCTGGGTGCTCGCTGGCATTCCACAGTCCAGCACACCCGAGACTTTCCGTGCCGTTATTCATATGCAGAAATTCAGAGTTAGTAATTTCCCAAGCACAGCCCTTCTGTCAGAATTTATTAGTACTTTCCACACAAATCATGTAACCCTAGCTAACTTCTACTGAGGGTCTTCCCCTGGGCAGGGTCTTTTTTAGCTGTAGGGGTGACTTTTAGTGTTACAATGAAGATAGTTCAGCTGTAAGATACATGGAGCTGGAGTATTTTGCCAAGTCAGCAATGTCATCCCTAAATCTTGTTAGTTCCAGAACGTCCTTGAGTGAGGGATGCTGGCTGTTGCTTCTTCCAGTGATTAGGTCTCCTTTCCTGCTGATTAGGCTTGAAAGTGTACAAAGGTCTTACATCAAAGAACATCCTGACTTAAGATAATACTGAGTGACACATCCCACATTTTGCAACAATGATGCTGCCTGTTCCCATGGAGGGAGAAGGGACCTGTCAGGCTCAGCCAGGAGGGGCTGTGGAGGAGCAGGGCCTGGCTGGGGGTGCTGGAGTGGTGACCAAAGCCCTGCTGGGGGATGTAATGGCTACAGGGTCTTTGCTGGGGTCTGCAGGGTCAAGGCCAGGGCCTTGAGATGCAGGAGGGGTCACTGCATGGCTCTGGTCAGGCAGCTCACAGGAAGGGCCTTATGGACCCAGGCCTGGGGGCACAGTGTGTACACAGGGGAGGTGACCAAAAATATCACTCTGAGAACAGTCAAGCATTGAAATGGGGTCTGGGAAGTCTGTGGGGTCCCTGGAGGTTTTTGAGGTCAGGTTCAAGCCCTGAGCAACCTGCTCTGAAGTCATTGCTGACCCTGCTCCTCCTGACAGGACTTGGAGTCGACTCCTCTCAGTTTCTCTCTAAGCTGGATGGTTTCCAGATGCCTCTATACCATTGGGATCTTGTAGCCTGGTCTCATCTCTTCCTTGGTGCATCCTTTCTGGCCCTGGTCTGTGATTCCGGAGCCATGAGAATGCCTGTGCTGCTGTCCTTGGCCACCATTGGTCAGCCCTTTCCAAAGGCCACTCCCCTGCTTGGCCCTGGCCTGTGGCCATTTCTGGCCCTGCAGCCCTCTTCGCTTGGGTTTTTTTTTTTTTGTTTCCTTCCCAAGGAGCCTGGAAGGAAAAGAGGAAACTCCAGTCTTAGTGGTTCCTAATGGGAGCTCTGCTCTGGATGCTGCTGGCAGAGCAAGCAAGTCCGTGCAGTGCAATTGTTTGTGCAGGTGATTACACCCGCAAGAACGTCTGCTACAGCAGGTCTGACTCCAACACCATCCAAATCCACACCCAGCACGCTTACCTCTCATGGGGGCCATAGTCCACCACCCTGGAAGGAAACATCACTGCTTCCTCCCCTCCGTTCTTTGTATCACCTGAAAGCTCATCTTCCAAACGCAGGGGCCCTGCACCATCTCCCAAGTGTTTCTTTGGTGATTGCCGAAGTGTGGAACCACTCAGCTACTTGGGGAATAGAGACTTCTGGCCCCTCTGCCAGACTGAGCAACAGGTATGTCCCACTGGGCACATCCACACGGATGGACCCACCCCCACTGCCTTCCTCTGCTTGTTTCCTCCCCCACCTCACATTCAGGTTGCCCCAGTTCTTCTGTTTAAGCTGAAGCTTTTTACATGGCAGCTCTTTGTTTCTTTTAATACTTCCACATCTTCAAAATCCATGCCCCCAGGCTGGCCTGGGCTGCAGGTTCCTTGGCTTTACAGGCACTTTTTTGGGCTTGTAAGCATTCAGCAGTGTCCTCCAGCAAGGAGGAACGTGATGGATGTGAGCTTGGAGCCCCAGCAGTAGGTGGTTGGGGCTACAAGGAGTGGGGAGTCTTTCACTGCTGGCTCTTGGATGCTCTAGGGGGAAGTGTTGGCAGGAGTGGAACTTGCAGTATATGAACTGCATTCCTTGTGCTGCTCAGGCTGGCTTTCAGATTAACATCCCAGAATTCAACCGTCCCAAACTCACCCCCCAAACTGGGTGATTGCTGGGCACAGCCAGATTTGAACCTGTTTCCCTTTTCCTGGTGCTGCTCTTCTAAGTCTGTGGAAGAGGTGGACCCTTCTGCTGTTACAGACACCCTGGGAGCTGGGGCTTTAGAGGAGCCAAATGGTGGCAATGTGGGCAATGCAGGTGCCAAATGTCAGGGAGCCCTTGGTCCTCCTAGGACCCTGGCTCTGTTTGGGGCAGGGCTGATGCTGGCACTGTCCCCATCCCCGTGGGTGCCTGGAGCCACACCCTGGGCTGTGCCTGGCTCCTCTTCAGGCCGAGCAGGCGGCAATCCTGCCATGTGTCACCGACTGGCGCGGAGGCTGCGGACATGGCTGCGCTGGCTCGGAGTGTCCTGGTGACAGGGTCCAACCGGGGCATCGGGCTGGAGCTCGTGCGGCAGCTCGCCGCCAGCCCCTGGCCCCCCCAGCACATCTTTGCCACCTGCCGCGATCCCAAGGGTCCAAGAGGGAAGGTCAGTGCGGGCACCGGGCGTGGGATGGTCCTGAGCCGAGTGGGCAGCGGGAATCTGCAGTCCTCACAGCCCTGCTGGCTTGCTGCCCTGGCTGGGTAGCCCAGCAGTATGGGCAGGAGTGCTTTGGGGGTCTCAGAGCCCCCCCAGCCCCTTGGATAAGGCAGTGCCCAATGTGGCCGGGTGGGATGAGGCTGGAGACGCAGACATGTCTTCAGCACTTGCTCCTGGCTGTGCCAATGGCCAGCCAACCCCTCTTCCATGCTGGGATTACTCAGGATGGGGGGCAGCTCCTAAGCCTTGCAGCACCATTCTCCTGCCAGCTGTGGGGGAGCTGCCCTGCCCCATTCACTGGGAATGGCCCTGTGAACTTTCCCCAAAGAAAGCAAAGCCATCCTGGCTTTGTGACCTGGGAGCAGGGATGGGACACCTGGCTGTGCTGCTGGTGGCTTCTAACCTCCTCCCTTGCTCCATCACTTTATTTCTAGGCCCTGCAAGAATTAGCTGCCCAGCACTCCAGCATCAAACTGGTCCAGCTAGGTATGGAGTAACCTTTCTCCTTGCACCCAACATTGCTTCCAGCTCTCTGCTGGCTTCAGAGATGGGACTGGGGCATTTTTTTCCAGGAAGGTCTAGTCCTGCCAGATGGGAAGGGATCAATAGGGAGGGATCCATGCACACCTGGGCAAGTTTCTCCCTCCAAATTAAGCTGTCCTCTGGCTGGAGCAGTCAAACTGGCTTCAGAGGAGGCAGAGGTGGGTCTGGACACCTCAGCTGAGCAGGTTTCATGGGAAAGGCATGTTGTCTCTTCCCAAAGATGCTAAATACAATGCCGAGGTTTTGGGCTAGGACACATGGGTTTGCAAAGGAAAGACAGGGCACAGTAACCTTGTGGATGGTTCCTAAGTAGGAGGGCTGGTTTGGGATCTGCATGGAGGTGGCCATGGTTGGCATTTCTTTCAGGTAAAAAAGGGAGAAAAAAAATAGCTAAAATTTACACATGTGGGAAATCTAATCAGCCTGGTATCCCAGGCTGATGCTCAGGCCCAGAGGCATGGGAAGTCCACAGTCTGGACTGGGGAGATGCCCTCTTACCCCTTCTCTGCTCCCATGGAGGTGGGCCAGACAAAAATGTGTAAGATCTGTCACTTCTTTTCATTCTCTCTTTCTTTCCCACCCTTATTTCTTCCAAGGAGACAAGAGTTTGTTATTTCAGCAAATTTGGGGGGGTAAGAACTAAAAATGTGTTGGTCCCACATGCCTTAGAGCAATGACTCAACTAATCCAAACAGAGCAATTAATCATTCACCAGGTGACCAAAAGATCTCTCACATGCAGTGGAGTGACCTTTAACTTTGAACCTTGAACTTCATCCCATCATTATCCAAAGAGAAGTCACTCCAAAGTACTCAGTGATTTTTCCTGCAGCTGAACATGCAAGATCCTGTTGAATCCCAAGGTTCCTTCCCCTCACAGCAGGCCCAGAGCAGATTATCCCACCATATCCCCCTCAAATATTTTCAGGACACTTCTACAAACATCTGTGCTGCACAGGCAAGGTGGCAACAAGTCCTGTGCCACTCACATAGTTGTTTACCACCAGAAAGACGCCTGACTAGTTAAAAATGCCAGGAAAAGGATTGTTCTGCTGCCCATCAGTGTATGACATATTCCAAGAAAGGAGTCTTCAGCCTTGGAAACCTTTGCTAAGTCACTCTTGTCTAAGCATGAGAACAGAAACACAGCTCAGGGGCCAAAGTGTTGCAAAAAAGGAATCTAGCCCTGCAGTACCCCACTCCCAGCAGGCTCATCACATTGGCATCTGCAAAAAACAGGCACAGAAATGTGCATGGGAACAAGAGCACACTCCAACCTGCCCACACACGTGAATATTCACGGGTTTAAGGGCTCTGTGGTATACCCAAGGTATTAAAAGGCAATATATAAAGTTTAATGCTGGCCTAAATGGCCCATTTCACATCCTGAAGGTATTTAGATGACCTTTTTAAACAAAAAACCAATGGCCACTTCAGTTGGTAAGCATCCAGTAGAGGAGGCAAATCCTAACAAGCAACCCTGAAAGCTGGACACGAACTTAAAAAAAAATACTTTTATTGCCTAAGTTAGAAAAATCTTGCAATTAAAGCATGGCAGAATTTCAAAAGCTATACCAATATTTAAGCAAAGAGGAAGGCACTGGGCATGCTTATCCTTGTTAGCCCAATTTCAATTGTGTTTTGTTGCTTGAGAGGGGTTGTCCCCACAACTTGGTCAGTAGGGCTGGGTAAGTTCAGACTCAGAGCTTTCAACCAAATATTGCAGGTTACATCCCAAATATTTCATTACTTGTACCCACTTCAGCTCATCTGTCAGCTCCAAAACCTTGTGGGTAACAGCATGAATAAAAAAAACCAAAACCAATCAATGAAAAAAGCAAAACAAAAACCCCAAACAAACAAAAAAACCCTCTAAACTGAAGGAAGAGGCAAGGAAAAAGGAAGGATTTTTGCCAACAAACAACTGCAAAGCTATGGGAAGTTGTGCTGTGGAAGATAAATTTAAGCACAAATTGTTTAAAGAGACAAAGATAGCTTGAAATGATCAGTCAGAACAGCATAAACCAGACGGGATCTTCATGTAATCCAATGAAATGCATGCCCCCCCTCTGTGTAAACAGCACCTATAGCTGCTGTGCAGTACAGAAGGGCTTGATGAGCACAGTTTGATTGTTTCCCCAAAGACAGTATCTGTCCTGCAAATGTGCCCATCTGTGTTGGCACCCTGTGGAAATAAACCTGGGAGTCCCAGTGTGCAAGGACTGAGCACCCCTATGATTATATATTCCTTGAATACAGAAAGCAAATACAGACAAGTTTTTCCTACCAGTAGCCTCCCACATAACCCAAAATCAGTTGAATTAAGGTTTAATTTGGCTGAGCCTGCAAAACTAAGAGGTGAGGGCAAATTGCTGCTCATTCCAATGTGCTTAAGGCCCTGACCTGCTAAAGCTGCTGCATCCTTTCTGGATAATGCTGGTTTAGAGAGAACCATTCCAGCCACAGCACAATTTCCATTCGGTGCTGTGTGACCCTTCAGAGCTTTCCGTTTGCTTTTTCCCTGGCAGACACAGTGAACTTACCCAGCATCCAAGGGGCCGTGAGGGCTGTGGGGTCTCATCTGAAGGACCAGGGCTTGAACCTGCTCATCAACAATGCAGGCATCAGCTCCCACGCCACACTGCACTCCCTGGACTCACAGGAGATGCTTGATGTGTTTGCCACCAACGTGGTTGGGCCACTCCAGGTTGTCAAGGTAGGTGTGGACCTTTTGGGTTTCTCTTGCTTGGGAAGATGTTCCCCAGTGGGAATAAAGCCACCTCCCACCTCCATGGATCTCTCCTCTCACCCAGAGGAGTTCAGCAGCTCAGCCCAGCCCCAGCATCCCCTGTGTTTTGTTCTTCCTGACCTGGAGGTTCTGCCTGCACTGGGCTCACTGTGCTGGCTTGCTCCTTCCCTGGGGAGGGGAAAGGCTGGAGCCTGGCCCTTCTTTGGGGCATCTGCCCTATCCTCTGTGCTTCTGCCAAAAGTCCCTGTCTAACTGCTTGTCCACAGTCTGTGACAGAGCCCTCCAGGAAGGTCTTCAAGCTGGGGATCTGTCACATGTTAATGGAGCATTGGTGTCTTTGCATCAGGAATTTCTGCCACTCCTGGAGCAGGCGGCGAAGGGCGCGGGGAAGGAGGGGCTGAGCTGCAGCAGGGCTGCTGTCATCAACATCTCGAGCAAACTGGGCTCCATCGGGCTGTGCCTCGGGCTGCCACAGGCCCCCATGTACCCATACCGGGCCAGCAAGGTGAGGTGCCACGTGAGATGCTGTGCCAGGCATTGGAGGGAGGGAGCCCATGGGACACCCCCTGCCCCAGCTACCCACCCCCTGCCTGGTTCTCCCAGGACGAAGCACAGAGATTGGGACAGCAGCAGCTGGGACTGAGCCTTTCAGGAGGGTCGTGCTGATGCTTTGTCCCAGGACTGAGTCCCACTTCCCACCTCCACTGCCATTTTCTGCCTGGGAAATGTCCCCTCTCCTGCCCACACACAATCCAGGTCATACTGGCAGGGCTGTACCTCTTCCAGGCTGCCCAGAACATGGTGACGAGGTGCTTGGCTGCAGAGCTCCAGGACAAGGGGATCTTGTGTGTGGCCATCCATCCTGGCTGGGTGAAGACTGACATGGGAACAGAGAAGGTACTGGGCTGTGCTGGAGAGGGTCGGCAGGACCCCCACCGTATCCGCAATTCTTGAGGAGGGCAAAGGCACTTGGGGGATGCTGTGTGATACTGTGGGCTGCCAGGACCATCTCCTGGGGCAGAGCAGGCAGGCAGCAGGCAGCAAACTGCAACATGCCAAGTACATAAGCTAGCCAGCCCTGTCTTTGCAACCCAGCCTGGAGAACAGAGGTGTGGCAGTAAGGAAAAATACGAGCACAACAGATGCTGCTCCTGGGCATGAACCCTCCCCAAGAGCTGCTCTCTGTTACAGCCCATTGTCCTCTTCTGCAGGCACCACTGACAGTGGAGCACAGTGTGAGGGGCATCCTGACTGTGCTGGCCAGCCTCTCAGAGGCCACCTCTGGAGCCTTTCTCGACTGGGAAGGGAACAGCCTGCCCTGGTGATGGACAGATGGACGGCGCCCCTTGCTCATGCTGCAGCCTCTGCTCACTGACTGACCCCTCTGCATGGTCACCCTGCTCACCCTCAGCCCTCTCCACACTGCTGGGAAGAGGCAAAGGGCTTGGGAAGCAGCTTCTCCCCCCTTCCCCACCCCACGTGTGCTCTGTGGTCCCCCTGTACCCCCATGTCTGTAAACTCTGCCAGTTGATGCCTCTCTGCTCCATCTCCACACACAGTCTCAAACCCCACTGTCCTAGCCTGGCACAGGATCCCTGTGCTCTACCTGAATGCTGTGTGTCCCTCTGTCCCACCCGTGACCAGGCATCCCTCAGCTGAGGGGAGAGGGCAGCTGGTCCCTGTCACCCTCAGTGCCTCGGGCACACCAGCCTGGGCAGGGGAAAGCCAGACCTGCAGGAGATCCGAAGGTCTCTCTCCTCTCAGGAGAGGAGATCTGCTCTGGCTTCTCCAGTGCCTCCTGGAGGAGAGGTGTCCAGAGGGCAGTCACAGTGCCATGGGACCTGCAGGTTGTCACTCATGGCGATGCCAGTGACAGCTGTGGGTCAAGGGTAGCTGTGAGCACCACCTCATGCCAGGATGAGCAAATGGGATATCTGGGAAGGGGTTGTCCCTTAAGCTGGCAAAGCACAACAGAGCTGGGGGTTCTCAGCAGAAGTTTATTGAGGATGTAGGACAGGGGGGAGCAGTGTCACAGGGTCCTGCTGCCAGGATGCTGAACTGGTGTCTCACCAGGGTACAACCTTTCCTTCCCAGTCCAGGAAGGCGCCCGTGTCCTTCTCAGAGATGGAGGAGAGGACTTTCAGCATCCCTTGCACGCTCTCATCCACTGTCAGAGGGGGCTGTGGGACAGAGGGAGAGATGAAGCTCATGTCCAAGGCTTGGCTGAGGGCTGTGGAGCAAATGGAGCCAGGGGAAAGAGGTGCAGCAGGGCAAAGGGAAAGCTGAAAACCCCAGGGAGCAGGGGACTGAACAGAGAACTGAGGGGATGACGGCACCCAGCACCCAGGACTGGGACAGAGGCAGGTGCCACAGCAGCAATCGGGCAGGCAGGGAAGTCATGGGCAGGGGATCAGGACAGCAACTTCCACCCATGGAAAATCAGCACAGGAGCTCTGATAGACCGGCCCCAGGGGAATTCCTACCGTGTGTCCAGCAGCACTGCCCATGTCAGTCTGTACCCAGCCAGGGTGGAGAGCGACACAGAGGATGCCGTGCTCCCGGTATGCCAGGGACTGGCACTTGCTCAGCATGTTCAGAGCAGCCTGTGGGCAGACAGGGAGAGGATGGAGGTGGGAGAGGAAGGGGACCCATTGCAAGGGGTCCCATGGCTGGACAGGGCAGGGGGAGCGAATTTGTGCTCAGCATGTGTGACAGTACCTTGCTGCAGCGGTATGAGGTAACTTGCATCTGGTCCCAGCCAAAGGAAGAAGCAATGGAGCCTCCAATGCTGGACATGTTGACGATGGCAGCCTTGCTGCAGCTCATCCCTGAGCCTGGGCTCCCCTGGGCAGCCTTCTTCAGCAAGGGCAGGAATGCCTGTGAGGACACAGAGGGGACAGGAGCACACACGGACATGGCACAGGGCAGGAGAACAGCTCCTTCCACAGTGGGCAATGTTGACACCAGCACTGGGGCATCCTCCCTCCTCTTCCTTGCCAGGCTCCAGCTCTTGCTGAGCTCCATCCCACAGCTCCATGAGTTTCTCATCAACTGAGAGCCCATTGGTAACCAGAGTGGAGGCAGGACTCCCTCCCACTGGGCCTTCATGCTCCCCCAGGACAGCCCAGCTTAGATGAGGGTCTCACCTGGCTCATCAGCAGGGGCCCAATTGTGTTGGTGGTGTAAATCTCAGTCATGTCCTCCAGTGTCTCAGTATCAAGTGTGTTAAACTTGGCAATTCCAGCGTTGTTGATGAGGAGGTTCAGCCCAGAGCCCCCCAGGTGCTCCCCCACCTTGGCTGCAGCTGCCTTGATGCTGGCAGGGTTTGCAACTTCTGCAGAGCCGACACAGGGGAGGTCAGTGCCCATATATCCCCATGGGGGAGTCCCCTCTGTTCCCCCAGAGACAGCAGTGCCCGATGCAGGCCCCAGCCCATTGGCACCACTCCCTCCCAGCACAGGACTCCCAGGGTGTGCTCAGCCTGGGCATTTGCCAGAGGAACTGGGGCAAAGGATCCCCACTTCGGGGCACCTACCAAGCCGGATGATGATGATGTTGGGGTGCTTGGAGGCCAAATTCTGTAACTCCTGCAAGAGAAGGCACTGTGTAGGCATGGAGAGGCTGGAGGGGCTGTGCAGAGACTCAGCCTTCCCCAGGCAAAGCCCATGCCACTCCATCTCTGTCCCTGCAAAACTTTGTGCCCAACACACTGCTCCAGCTGCCACATATCATGGGGTTCCGTGCCTTGTATACATGCCATGTGCCATTCTCCCCTCCATACGTTCTATGCATAACTGGTCCCATGGTGTCCCAGCCCAGCTGACTTGTTCTGCAGGTGCCTGGCTGCAGCTGCAGCCCCTTGCAAACCCCCTCCCTGATCCAATCTTCCCCTGGCACCAAGTGCTCCTGTCCCCAGCACAGCTGCTGCCTCCCACCTGGCCTCACCTGAGCTCGCTGTCCCTTGGGATCCCGACAGGTTGCAAAGATCCACTGTGGTGGTTTTGGCATCTTCAGGAAATGCTGGATGAGCCCCAGGCCGAGGCCCCGGTTGGCCCCAGTCACCAGAAGGGAGCGGACGTGGAGTCCTGCCATGCTGCTCCCACTGAGGCTGCAGTGCTCTCGTCTGGACTCTGACAGTGCCTTTTGCTACTTGGTTATCTCGCATGTTCCCATGAGGACTTGCATCAGCTCGTGGCTCTTGGAAACTCTCTGCGTGCACCTCAATCTCTTGGCTCTGGTCCATACCCATGATCCACTTTTCCTGGTGGCTGTGAAATGACGCAAAGGGATCCAAGTGTCCTGCCCAGGCAGGAAATGCCCTGGGCTAGGTGTCTGGAGTGCTGCTTTTTGTACCTTCCCCGCTCTACCAAACCTGAGCCTTTTGGTTTTCAGGGCCAGCACTATCCCTGTCCTTGCACTGAGACGCTCTCTCCCACCACCTCCCTCCCTCTTGGGATCCCAGGCCTGTCCCTCCCCTTGCCCAAGGTCAGGTAGGCGAGGCTGGACTCGCTGACTGTGCACAGTGCAGTTTGTTGGCCTTTGTGCAATGCCAGAACCAGGACTGGGGATGGACCAGCCAGGACAGGTGAATGTCCCTTGAGGATGGAGCAGCCAGGACAGGCAAGTGTTCCTTGCCCACAAGAACTAGCTGAGAAACCTAGAAACCTTCCAGGACCACTGGGAAAAAACCCTCCAGTGCTGTCCAGAGCAATCCCTTCCTCAGAGTCTGCTCTAACAGCAGCTATAATATTTAAGTGTGATAGAAGGATAATCCCTGCCCCATCCCTGGAAATGTTCATGGCCAAGCTGCACAGGTTTCTGAGCAACCTGGTCTAGCATAAGGTGTCCCTGCTTGTGGCAGGGGGTTGGAACTAGATAGTCTTTAAGGTCCCTTCCAGCCCAAACTATGGCTCTATGATCCCATGATAAAATTCAGTTTTTGGGTGTGACTTTTATGAGGCTGGGAGCCAGGGCTGTGCCCTGGCACATGCACTGCAGGTGGACATTCCGTCCCAGGATGGTCCAGGTATTCCCCAACTCTTTCCTGCAACAGAGACTGAACCAACTGATGGACTGAATTCCCAGGGCAGCATCTGACTGGTGGATTCAGGAACTTTGGGACAGGTCTGAAGATCACAGAATCATAGAATCACCGCACAGGAGCTCCTGCTGCACCTAAAGTCAATGGAGAACCATGACCTGCATGTTTCCATGTGTCCCCACCCTGCAGGGAGAGTCTGGGCATCTGATGATGGATAAATTTGACTTGGTGATCCTAGGAGTCTTTTCCAATCTAAATGATTCTCTAATTCTATGATCCCATAGCCTCCCCAGCTGGTTCCTGCTGCAGCATCACCCAAACTACACGGACCATTTGCAACAGTGGAATGTGTATATTTAAGATAGTTCAGAGATATTGTGTAGGTAGTTTAAGGTAATAGCCACTTCTCTGGGATGTGATAGGGCAAGACTAGGGGGTGTAAGCTTGTGGAACCTCTCCTGCTCCAGCTGGAGATGCTACTCCAAGGACCTTTGCAACAGTACAGTGACCAGCTGTTACGTTCAAGAGATCTGATCCTCCATCTGTGTGCTGCCTTATGTAACCATTCCAAATAAATTACTAAAATCAAAAAACTTTTGTCTTTAAGAGCAAACTCTACTGCCCACTCTTCTGTGTGCTTCATGGGTTGACCCTGGCTGGATGCCCAGCATCCACCAAAGCCACTCTATCACTTCCCTCTGCAACTGGACAGGGGAGAAAAAAAATATAGCAAAAGGTCATGAGTTAAGATAAGGTCCGGGAGAGATCACTCACCAAATACTGTCATGGTCAAAACAGACTCGAACTGGGAATATTAACTGAATGTGTTACTAACAAAATCTGAGCAGGATAATGAGAAATAAGATAAATCTTAAAAACACCTTCCCTCTACCACTTCCTTCTTCCCAGCTCTACCCCGTCCCCCTCAGCAGTGCAGGGAGACAGGGAATGGGGGTTATGGTCAGTTCATCACATGTGCTCCCTGCTGCTGCTCAGGGAGAAGAGTCTGAGCCCTTCCCCTGCTCCAGCGTGGGGTCCCTCTCACGGGATACAGTTCCCCATGAAATTCTTCAATATGAGTCCATCTCATGGGCAACAGTTCTCCACAAACTGCTGCAACATGGATTACTCTTCCAGGGGGTGCAGTCCTTCAGGCACACACTGCTCCAACATGGGTTCTCCACAGGGTCACAAGTCCTACCAGGAAACCTGCTTCAGTGTGGACTCCTCTCTCCATAGGTCTGCAGATTCCTGCCAGGGCCCTGCTCCAGCACAGGTTTCCCATGGGTTCACAGCTTCCTCTCAGGCATCCAGCTGGTCCAGAGCAATCTTCTCCATGGGCTGCAGCTGGATCTCTGCATCCCTCCGTGGCCTGCAGGGGCACAGCTGCTTCACCAGGGTCTGCACCAGGGGCTGCAGGAGAATTTCAGCTCCAGTGCCTGGAGCACCTCCTCCCCCTCCTTCTGCACTGACCTTGGTATCTGCAGAGCTATTCCTCTCACATGTTCTCACTCCACTCTTCTCTGGCAGCAGTTACATCTGCACAATAACTTTTTTGTTTTCTTCTTAAATATGTTACCATAAAAGCATAACCACCATTGCTGAAGGGTTTGGCCTTGGTGAGCAGCATGTCTGCCCTGGATCTAGCTGGCACTGGTTCTGCTGGACATGGTAGAAGCTTCTGGCAGCTTCTCATAGAAGCCCCCCCTGAGGCACTCCCCCCTACCAAAACCTGGTCATGCAAACCCAATAGTGTGACACTTAGCCATCTTGCTGTGCCACTTCACTGCCCTCCACACCAGCCCACTGTCAGAGCCACAGCCTCTGGCATGGGGATGAAAAGGCACTGGCCACCCTGAGCCACAGCTGAACTGGGCGATAGGACGAATTTGCCATCCCTTCAGCCAGAACATTTCCCAGCTTGCTTGACAGATTTGACCATGTTAAGTGCTTTAATACCTTAAGATGAGACAAAGGATGGGCAAGGCTGTTGTTGCAGGATGCTTCTTCCCATGGGCAGCCACCGGGGGGAGACCCTGGGGCTGCTTGGAGCTATTGGAGCTGAAACTAAAGGAAAGAATGTAAAAACGAGGATGTGAAAACAAGGTAGAGTTCCAGGTATGGTTTGGAATCGCATGTGAACCACTGAATGGGAAACAGTACTATTGAGTTGGCCAAAATATGGTGAATCTTGGAACGGTTTGGATTGGAAGGGACCTTAAAAGTTCATCTTGTTCCAAAATCCCGCCATGGGCAGGGACACCTTCCCCAAGGCTCAGAGCCCCTTCCAACCTGGCCTTGAGCACTTCCAGGGATGGAGGAGCCACAGCTTCTCTGGACAACCTATGCCAGTGATTCACACCCTACCAGGATTTCTTCTTCATATCTCATCTAAACGTGCACTTTTTTCAGTTTGAAGCCATTCCCCCTTATGCTATCACTCCATGCCCCTGTCCAAAGTCCCCTCCAGCTCTCTTGTAGCTCCTTTAGGTACTACAAGAGCTCTAAGGTCTCCTCGAATCCTTCTCTCCTAAAAGGGCACGTGTCTGCCCAGGAAAAGCGCCAGGGACGGGCACAGCGATAGGGCAGCGGATAAGGATGCGGACCGGATAGAGGTGAGCTGGTTGGGGTGGGATGGGGAGGGCGGGGAGCAGGGACCGACCCCCGCCCCGGCCTGCCCCTGCGCCCGCCCCGGGAGTGACGATACCGCCCGCTTCCTGTTCCGGGTCCCGCGGCCATGGCGGCGGCGGCCGCTCCGCCGGGCGGGGCGAGCCCGGGGCTGGCGGCGGGGGAGCGGTGAGGGGGGCCGGGAGGGGGGTCAGCCCTGTGTGTCCTCAGCCCCGGCCTGGCCCAGCCTCTGCCTGTCCCCAGCCCCGCCTGGCCCAGCCCCTGCCTTTCCTCAGCCCGTGCCTCTCCTCAGCCCGTGCCTCTCCTCAGCCCGTGCCTCTCCTCAGCCCGTGCCTCTCCTCAGCCCGTGCCTCTCCTCAGCCCGTGCCTCTCCTCAGCCCGTGCCTCTCCTCAGCCCGTGCCTCTCCTCAGCCCGTGCCTGGCCCAGCCCCTGCCTCTCCTCACAGCCCCTGCCGGTTCTCAGCCCCTGCCTGGCCCAGCCTCGCCTGGCCCAGTCCCTGCCTGTCCTATCCTTGTGTTGCCCAACCGTACTTGTCCCCAGCCCCTGCCGGTCCCCAGCCCCTGCCTGTCCCCAGCCCCTGCCTGTCCCCAAACCCGCCCGGTCCAGCCCCACCTGTCCCCAGCCCCTGCCTCTTCCAGCCTTACCCGTCCCGAGGCCCTGTTTGTCCCCAGTTCTTCTCCCTTCCAGAATTCAGAGAGTTATTGTTAAGACCTGGTCACAGGAAAATAGTTATTGGGGGTTAATAAACAGTATGGAAGGAGATAGAAATAAATGTCCTGTCCTGTGTGGGGGAATTGCAGAATGCTGAACATACTCCAGAGCTACGGGTGTCCCCCTCCACTGTCCGAGCAGGATGCGGCAGGACCTGTGTGCCGCCAGCAGCGTGGCTTCCTCAGCACAATGCCCTTAGGAAGGGTCCTTGCAGAGAAGTGGGTGCATTTGGGGTGGATTTGAGCAATCTCCTGGGTTTGGGGGTGCATTTGGGGTGGATTTGAGCAATCTCCTGGGTGCATTTGGTGTGTATTTGGGTGTATTTGGGGTGCAAAACCCTTCCTGAGATGATGAAGCACTGCTTATGGCTTGGTGTCTTGTTTCTTCTCACGTAGTCTTGTGTGTGTAGACAAGATTGTGGCTTCTCCCAAACTCTACGTCCTGGAGCCATGGATTTCTGACCTCTTGGTGAATTATGAGCAGCCAGATGAGCATGAGAATTTCGTGGCTGGGCAGGTGGTGCGGGTAGGTACCCAGAGGGACTGTCCCAAAGTGCTCCAACAGCCTCCGAAATCTAAGTTCTGGGAAGTCCTCAGTGGTTCCCAGTTTGGTGGCTGTGGATGTGCAATTCTTCCTCTTCAATGTCTGTGATTTTTATTTCGGGGAGGAGGAGCTTGGTATGGTGACCGCTTTCCTGTGATGCTTGTTCCGTTTCTATAAATAAGAGTTCTTTTTTTCTCCCTCTCCAATCTCTTGACAGGTCTTGAGTGACTCAGCTGCTCCTGGCCAATCTGAGGTCGTCCAAGATGCTGTCGTGCAGGTCTCTGATGGATCCTGCTACATCCGTGTGGTCATTACACCCGAAGCTCTGCAGGCAGAGGAAAAGTGGGTTCCACCGTGACTTGGCATGGCTGGGACAGCAGTTCTCCACAGCTGCTGTGAGGAGCTGGGGCTCCTGCCTGGTCTTGTTTCAGGTTGTGTTAAGCTAAAGCAACCTCAGGGTGGGAAGTTGGTGTGAAAGAGCTCTTAGGAGATGAAAGCCGGAATGCACGTGCTCTGGTGTCCACTGGTTGGGATGGGCAGGGATCCATGGCAGAAGCTGTGATGCCATCAGAAAGGACTGTAGAGCCCATGGGTTTTGTGAAAGGAGCCAGAGCATTAACCATGGTAGCCTGGGCTGCTCCTTCAGTGCTTTCCTCCATTTCCCTGTTTGGACACCCTTAAACTGGTGGGGGTGCTGGTAGCAGAGCCAAGGATAAGCAGCATGAAGAAGCAACTCTTAGGCAGGAATTATTATGGAATAAGGAGCCCTTGGTCCCTGCTGCTCATGCTGAGACATGTTCCAGAATGCTCCGGTGTGGTTGGCAGAGTTGCTGGGGAAGCCCCACTGTGTGTCTGAGGGGGGTCCAGCTCTGTTCTTCAAGGCATTCCTGCTCTGTTCCTTTTCCAGCGCCCACCTGCAGCTCAGGCTTTCCAGCCTTACTTGCAGAATTATTGTCCTGCAGAGGTACACGGTGTGTTTTCAGGACGAGGCCAGGCTGGTAAGTGCTCTGAGGAGTGGAAGCAGCCTGTTCCTTTACCTTACTGTGCTTTCTACACTCTTGCCTGCTTCCAGCTGCTCCCAGGAGCTGAAGACAGGTGATGGGTGGCCTTTCATATTCATATGCAGCTTCTGTGGGGTCTGTGGCAGCTGATCTGGGCACTGGGGTAGGGATGGGCCCTCCCTAGGAATGGGGTGCATCTCCCCCAGGACCACCTGGCTGTCACCCCTGGCTGTTAAGCAGCCACAGAAGGCCTGCATGGGCTGGTGGCAGAGCTGCCCACTGTCCCCTTGCAGGGGTTCAGAGGTGTCCCCATAGCCTCCCCTGAGCTGGCCCACCCTGGCTTATGGCTCTTGCAGAGCCATTAGCTGGCACAGGAAGATAGAAGCCCCGCTTTGAAGAGGGGTTGTCCTTTGTGAGGGGACCCTGCCTTAGACTGGAGGGTTGGTGGCAGAGCTGGGGTGGGTGTGTGGGTGCCAGCTGGCCCCCGGGGAGGCGGGGCAGAGGTGGGACTCAGAGGTGCCTTACAGGCTCTGTCCTCCCCACAGGAGGACTGCGAGTTTTACCTCAGGACCCAGCAGTTCATCGTGCTGCCCATGCAGAGGCAGAGGATTGAATCATCTGATGGGTATGGCCCATGGGATGGGTGGGTGGGGGATCTACTCAGGGAGGCTTCCTCATCTTCCCACAGCAGCTCTGACCCTGGGAGTCCTGATGTGACCTGCTTGTGCTGGGGACCTTTTGAAAGAGGGATTGTCTGCATGGCAAGGGAGAAGGAAGGTGGGGATTTGGAGGGAATCAGGAATTGGCTTCTCTCTTTCTGCAGGAACCAGGACCCCTCTGTGGTGAAGAAGATTAAGGAGCTCTGGCTGTGAGTATGGGTCTCAGGGATGTATCCAGACACCCTGATGGGAGTGTGCAACCTCAGACTGGGGTTAGAGCAGGCTGGCAAGGGCTGGCACAGGTTATGGCAGCTCCTGGTTAACCTGTGTGACTCCCTGCCCCAGAACATGACAGAGCTGAGTAGTCCATGCAAAATAAGATGGTGGTGACACATCCCTAATCTCTTCCTCTGAGCTAGCAGGAAACACCTGTGGAAGGCTTGTTCCTGCCAGTGTTAGGCAGCACAGCAGGTGGGTGAGCCTGGCACAGCTCCTTCTTCACCCTTGGTGATCCAACTCTGGTCAGTCCATCTCCAGGAATGAGGCTCCGTTATGGTTATTCCTGGTCACAGGAATACTGAGCACAGGCCAGTGGCCAGATCCAGCACCCAGTGGGGGATCCCCTACTTTCACAAGCTACTACTCCCAAGCCAGGATGCTTGAATGTGACTGAGAGCTTCATATGCCCAAGCCCTAACCTGGCTTTGTCTTCTCCTTGGTCATTACAGGAGGAATCTTGCTGTGAGGAATGCTCTCAACTCAGGTAAAGGGTTATGGGGGTGCATGCAATGCTCTGGCTGCCTGGTGGGCCCCCTGGGTTTCCTCAACTTAGTCCGTGTTAGGCAGAGGTAGCAGGAGCCTGGTCAGATCTCACAAACGTGTGTTGCTAAGCCCAAAACAGGGTGAGATGGTGCTGATAGCTAAAGGAGAGTAGGACATTGCATGCCTGTGCTCATGATGCTGGTCCAGGATGTGTGGAGAAAGAAAGATAGTTTCTAGAAGCAAAGGAAATGCAGAATTTTGGATGTTTCCACAGGTTTTAGTGTCATACAGTCACCAAGTCATGCAGCAGGGTAAAGCATTTGCAGGTGAGGCTTGCCTGAATTCAGCTGTCTCTTCTGCTGATGTCTGTGTGTTCCTGTTCCAGAGCCCTCTGTCTCTCAGCTGATTGATGCCATAGGACAGAACCAGCTGGAGATTTTGAAGGAAAATGCTGAGGAATGCTTGGATTTACAGAAATCCAAGGAGAAGCCAGTTACAGTGGAGGATGAGGTTCCCATCACCCCATGGGAGGCAGAGCGCAAGAAAGAGGTCAGTCTGTCTGCTGGGACCAGCTGAGACAGGGCTGTGACAGCTCAGGGTGCTCTGGTGGGGTGGGAGAAGGAAGGGGAAGGACAGTGGGCAGAGCTGGAGGTTTCCTGGGGAAGGAGATGGTGTTGGGCTGTCAGGTACATGTGGGCTCCTGCATCTGGAGAAGGACTGCCCAGCAAAAACCACATAACGTGTCTCATTTCAGCGGGGTGAGGATGTTTTCATGGTCCCAGTCAGCGCCCTGGTGATCCCTCCTGAGGAGGAGGCAGGTGTTTGTGATTCTTCTGAGGCAGCATCTGCAGGGTACACAGGTGGGCAGTGCAGCACCCAAGCATGTGAAATGAGGGACTCCTTGGGGTGGGGAGAAGACTTCCTTTGCTCTGGCTTTGCTTCATGCTGGGGGTATGGACAACAGTGCCTCTTTTGTTGCAGATACAAGCAAAACAGCTCCTGGAAAGAATAGTGATGATGGGACAGTGCCAGGAGACCCAAGTGTTGTATCCCAAACCAGCTGTGAGTAGCAGGACCTCCACATCCTAGAATGGTTTGTGTTAGAAGGGACTTCAAAGACTGTCTAGCTCTGATCCCCTGCCATGAGCAGGGACACCTTCTACTAGACTGGGTTGCTACAAGCCCTGTCCAACCTGGCCTTGAACACTTCCCAGGGCTGGGGAAGCCACAGCTACACTGGGCAACTCATACCAGGGCCTTCCCACACTCACAGGGAAGAATTTCTTCCAAATATCTAACCTAACCCTGCCCTCTGACAGTGTGAAGCCATTCCCCTTCGTTCTGTTACTCCAGGCCCTTGTCTAAAGTCCTTCTCCAGCCCTCTTGGGGCCTCTTTAGATACTGGAAGGTTCTCTAAGGTCTCCCTGGAGCTTTCTGTTTTCCAAGGTGAATAACCCCAACTCTTTCAGCCTGTCTTAATAGCAGAGATGCTCCAGCCCTTGGATTGTCCTCATGGCCTCCAGTGAACGCTCCAGATCCCATCGAGCCTGTAGTTTCCTCTACAGTTGGCTCTGCCCATCTCCTTGGATTAAGCAGAGGAGGTACTGGTGTGGCCAGGTCTTTGGGAGACCTTGAGCAGGCAGGAAATGGTTCCATTCCTGAAGCTTTGGTTCATTGTGCTGGGAGCACAAAAAGTCATTTTGTCCTTTTGATGCTGTAACGAGCCTGAATCTCCTGCCCAAGTGTGGGCTCCTCCCTGGCTCTGGCTCAGCACCAGGATGAATTTGTGTCACCTTGCTGGGCTTGGTGTTGCCAGGCTTTGCTGCAGATGTATCTGTGGAAGCTCCATGTAGAGGAGGAGCTGAAGGGAGGTGCTGTCCTGCACAGTGCAGGGCGCAGGAAAAGGCCTTCTTCACACCTGCCTGCTCTCTGGGCAGTGTCTGCCTCTCGGCTGCCTGCTGGATGAGACCTTGGAAAGGGTCTGACTGGAATATACCACATTTTGGGCTAGAAAGGGCTTCAGACCCCTCAAGAGCTGTCTCTGTGTGAGACCTTGTGCACAGGGGACCCACTGGGAATGGGCAGCTGCTTTCTCTGACAAAATCAACCCTCCAGCTTCTTCATTGCAGGTGCTCCATCACCCACCTTGTCGGATAGCTTGGAGGGATCCCTGGACAACCCCTGGAACAGGATGCCCTCATTGTCTTTGACCGCGAGCTCTTCAGATGGTGAGTCCCCATGTCACAGGACATCCAGCCTGCCTTCCTGGCAGGAGACAGCTCCTGTCTTCTCATTGGGTATAGCTCATCCTGGATGCTGGCTTGATTTCCCGTGGCTGAAAAGCAGTGCTGTGGTGTTCCTATTGCCCTGTGCCTGCATCATTCCAGCCCTGACACTTCCTGTGTGGCAGGGCATGTCCCACCACCAGGACCCTGTTCAAACTGTCAATGCTTTTCCTTGTACTAGAAAAGAGCTTTCAACCTGATCCTCCCTCGAAGGCCCAGAAAGATGTGGCTGCTGACAGCAATACCACCGACCTGCTGGAAGTGTGTAGCCAGGGCTCTGCCGAGGGCTTGCCACAAGGAGAGCCAGTACAGACCTCCTCTCCCTCCCTGCTCCGCTCCTACAGGAATCCCAGTCCAGTGGAGATCAGCACCACTGAGGCGGCATCAGCTGCGGAGGGAGCCTGGGATACCTCGTGTGATGCTCAAAGCCCACAGGGATCAAGGGGTTCTCAGGCCACCCTGCCCACTCTTTCCCCAGTTGTTCCAGTCTTGCCCAGCAGCAGCTTGCAATCCCAGCCTGACAGGATGCCTCGCAGGGAGGAGGCCTGCTCCAGTGGCACAGCTTCCCCTCCAGATGCCTTGAAGCCTGGACTGGCTCATGCCAGGGCAAAGGGAGGAGATGCTGTGCGTGCCAAGAGGAAGCTAATGGTGGAAGAAGAGCAGGGCCCCAGTGGGCATCAGCATCCCACAAGGATCCCAAAGGGCAGAGGGAAAGGCACAGGCACGAGATTGGAGTTCATGAGCCCACAGAATGCAAAGAAGAGCCGAAAGGAGGCAGGGCTGCGGCATAGAAAGGAGCTTGAGGAGGAGGAGGAGGAAGAGGAGGAGGAGGAAGAAGAGGAAGAGCAAGCATCCCCTGTGAGGGCTGGGCCCAGCTCCAGGCCAGAGCAGCGCAGAGCTCCAGAGCCGGTAAATACGAAGCAGCTGGTGGGGTCCCCTGAGGGCTGGCTGTCCCCTGAGAGGTTCTCTGTGCCCTCACTGCTAGTGTCCATCCTAGGATCTTTCCTCACCAGGCTGCTGTGGGTGGGAAGTTGAATGCAGGTGTCAGTGTGGATGGTGCAGGATCTGGGAACACTGAAGCAATCATGAGGGAATCATGTAACTTAGGCTGGAAAAGACCTCACAAGATCAAAGCCCAGCCATTCCCCAGCACTGCCAAGCCCACCACTGAATCATGGCCCCAAGTGCCACATCCACATGCCTTTAAATCTCTCCAGGGACAGTGAAGATGTGGTTTAGCCTGAGCTGGGTGGGAACAATTACTGGAGCATCTTCCAAACAATCTGGGTAAAATAAGATTGAAAGAACAGAGAGAGAGACACCTCAATCCTATGGTTTTCCTGGCGGTATTGGGCTCTCAGGCTGCTTGGGGCAGCACTCCGGGGCAGACCCATCTCACTCTGCTCTGTTTCTGCAGTGTGTCAGGAGACCGCCCCAGTTCAATTACGAGGCTCCAAGCCCAGAGCTCTGCCAGCAGATACAATCTATCAGGTCAGTGCCATATCAGCCATGGACTCGTGGCTGTCCCTTGTCCCTGCAGTGGGACTGACATTCCTACAGTGAATCCCCAACCTCTGCTTTACCCCTTGTCACGAGCTGCCCCAGTGGTGTGTCCACAGCTGGGTGTCTTCTCACTCTGCCTCCTCTTGTCTGGTTTTTCAGGGTCTCAAAGGCAATGCTGAAGTGGGCATGCTGGATACTGACTGAGGAGGAGGAAGATGATGATGATTCCTGAGCCCAACCTGTCTTTCATTTCTTTGTTTCTTTAATGGGTCCGCCAAAACACTGGGAAGAGTGGTTGGGGAGCGATGTGGGGACACCAGCACCCCTGTGCCCCAGGGGACTGCAGGCTGGGCTGGCCTGGCTGCAGAAACCCTGGTTCTAGGGGTGCTGGCACATGACCTGTTGAAAGCCAGTATCCTCAGTACCAAGAGGGGAGAAAAGCATTCATTCAGGAATGCCTATATGTGAGCCAGCATCCCTCTCCCACCTCTTCATCCTTTCCAAATGCCTTGGCCCAGCAACTGGGGACAAGAGGTGACCCACTGCCACCATAGCAGCGATGGCAGAGGCCACACAACCTGATCCTGCTTCAAAGGTACCCCAGGAGCTTGGATGGTTTATTGAATAGTTTTGGTAGGGTCCTGCACTGTTTGTTACAAAAAATATCCTGCAGGGTTATGCTGTAGAAATTAAAAATAAAAATTGTATATTTTTTAAATACACAGCTCTTGTATTAAAAAAAAAAAAAGAAAAAAAATCAAAACAAGCATCTTGCTTTGTCGTAAACATCCGTGTAAGGAATGCGTTTGGTCCGGAGCAGAGGGCAACACAGGAGAAAGCCACTGGGGTGTCAGGATCACGCTGGTGCCGTCAGGGAGCTGCAGGGATGGAGCTGCGTGCTGGAATGCGCTGGGTCGTGGTCCCGCTGATGGAAGCCTGCGGCTGGCGGGGGCTGGAGAGAGCGATACCCCATGGGGTCAGGAGCTGGAGTGGTGAAAGTGCCTTGGGAACGCTTCCTAAAAATAGCTGGCTGCCTAAAATCACCATTTCCCCCGCTGCAGCCCACAGTGGCAGAGGGCATTGGGGACCACAACACCGCTGGATGCATCCTGCAGGCTTTGCCAGTCCCTGGGCATCCTGGGCGATGCTGGTGGCCCGGCTGTCCCCATGGTGAAAACTGGGCAATGCCATCGTTGGCACATCCACGCCAGCCCTGTGCCCCGTCTCCCCTCTCCGCACCCCAGCTGCCAAGCACCCGGCATGGCGCACTTGCTTGCAGGGTTTTATTGGGAACAGCGTGGTGACATGCAGGGGCTTCACTGTCCCAGGGCTGGCTCCTCCTGGCCCGGCACCGGGCATCTTTGGTCTACGGCAGCTGAGTCTTGTGCATTCCCAACAGTTTGTGCCAGGGCTTGCGGCTGCTCACCCTCAGTGCCTGTGCCAGCCTGCGGCTCCTCCAGCCCGGCACGGGGCCAGTCCTGCGGCGTGGCACCTACAGAGGTCACAGGGTGCTGGCGTAAGCATGGGGGGGACCTTTGGTAGCCCAACACCTGCTTCAGCAGGGAGAGGAGCATCTCACCTTCAGCATCAGAGGTTGGTCCAGGCTCACCCTCCATCTCTGAGAGGGACTCGTGCTTGGTCCTGTGCCTGAGCACAGGTGAACGCCGCAGGCGCAGGGGAACAGTGCCCACTGGGGGAAACACAACCCCGCCACGTGTTAGGGTGGGGCATGTTGGCCTGGCTCCTTCAGGAACCGATCCCACTTCCAAGTCCCCCTTGGGAACTTCCCAGTGTGGCAGTGCCATTGTCTATCACCCACCAGCTGGGACAGGCAGCACCACCACACACGTGGATTGCCACCACCCACCTGTGTTGGTGTTAGGTGCAAGGAGGATTTGGGGTCTCAATCCAGACCCAACTTACCTCCCAGCTCTGCCGGGCGCTCGGGCTCCCTGAGCTGCTCCTCATGGACCGACAGTGCTCGGCGGCCAGGCCCCCGAGGCGCTGCCAGCCGTGCCATCAGCCGGTTGTCTGGAAAAGCAATGGGGAGGTGCCATTGGAGGGAAGCCTGCAGCTCCCCAACCAAATGGCAAGCCACATCAGCACCCAGCACTGGGTGCTCAGTTCCCTGTGCCCTCCATTCCCAAGGGCTCCAAGAACAGGCTAGCAGTGGGATGAGGGACCCATGGGCAACTTGTGCATCCCTACCTTCAGCACTGGGCGGTGTGGGCAGGGTGGGCAGGGTGCCAGCACCCACCTCCCCACCATGGCTGACCCTCCGTGGCAGCACCGCCGGCACGTTCCTGCCCAGCCGTGGCAGGCTGCTGCTCCAGCCCTCCCGGCCCCCAGGCTCCGGCAGCCCGCTGGGCTCTGCTAGGATGAAGGAGCGCCGGGGCTGGTCAGAGCTGGTGGCTGGTAGCTCAGCAGGCAGCTGCCTTCCCAGGGCTTTCCAGGCTGGCTGGGGCTCGGCACTGGGCTCCATCGTGGCGGCCGGGCTATGGAAGGGTGCGCCTGTGGGGCAGGCAGGATGGAACTGTGGATGTCCACAAGTGACAGCCCCAGGGATGGTTCTTGGTGCCAGGAACCAGCCTGCAGTCAGCCCAGGGACTGGCCAATGGGCTGAGTGTCCATCTGCCATCACCAGGGATGAGCACCCATGGACATAGGGCACCCTCCCTAGGGTAGAATTCTGCCCATGTGCCTGTGCCCACCAGTTCCTGTTGGCTCCAGTCCCCATGCTTGGTGCTAGGAGAGGGAATAAAGCCCTCTGCCCCAGGGGCTGTTGTGACTCCCCCAGCATGCACTGCTGACCCACCTGTGGACACGGAGTGTGTGCGGGCCTTCAGGGAGGGTGGGGAGTCTGCAGAGCTGTCCACGATGTCCCCTGCAAGCACAAGCCACCAGCCAGCATCAGTGAGGGGAGTCTGCCCAGTGCCACCAACACCCAGCAAGGGGAAGACATAGTGGGGCCCGCAGCTGGGAGTCCAAGGTGGTCTGCCTATGGCCCACCCCTGGGTGCCCAGCTGGGTGGGTGTCAGGGTGGGGAGGATGCAGCCCTCACCATCTGAGCCAGCTTTCTTGATCTCACTGTCTTTGTTCTGCAAGGGAAAAAAACCTGGTAAGAGGGATGTCAGGGAGGCAGTACCCACAGAGATAATGGGTGCAGAGGGCAGGGTGCTGCCAGGCTCTGAGGTGGCTGCAGGGGATGGGTGCATGCCAGGAAAGGAGGGACAGACAGACACCATGCAGTGCATAGGAACCCACCACTGGCACAGGGTTAGGTGACAGGGCAGAGGCCTTGGGCAGTGGCAGCACAGAGCTGGGTGCTGCCAGTCCCAGCAGGGAGATGTCCCCCACCCCATGGACCACCATTTCCTACCACCCTGGAGGTGGAGGGTCCATCCCAAAAATGGAGCCAGTCCCCACCTGCTGCTTCTTGCTCTCAGCAGCCGGGCCCTTGGTGACGCCGATGCGATGGAGCATGACCTGCACACGCTGCTCAAAGGAGCTGGACAACTCCCCCTCACTCTTCTCCAGGTGCCTCTTCTGCAGGAGAGACAGAGCCCTGCCAGGGACATGGACCCACCACAGCACCTACAGCACCCACACTTTTGCCTGTGGGGCACTCACATTCCCACCCCCAGGCATGCTGCCAGAAGATGGTGACATGGACACAACCCAGAGGGGATATCCTCAGCCATCACTCCAGTGTCCCTGCATCCCCTGGTAACCCCACCGACACCCATGAGTGGGAGCAGCACCCACCAGGTGAGCTGAACAGCAGTGGTGGCTTGGTGACTGTGACAGTCCTTACCTTGTCATGCCTGACCCCTAGTGCATCCTCATCCTCCCCGGACAGCAAGATGAGTGACTGGGATTTGCCCTCCCGAGAGTACTTGGGCCGGATCCTTCGGGCAGAGTCGGGGGTCTGGCAGTGCTCAGGCTCTGCGTGGGGCTCGACAGAGAGCCCCCCCTCCTCTGATTTACTCAGGGGCTTCCCTGACTCGCCCGCCTTGCTGGGGGCTCGTAAAATGTCACTGAGCATCGAGCGCCTGCTCCTGGGGGCGGTGGGACCACCCTCGGGCTCCTTCTCACACCTCGAGCCCCGGCTGGATTTGGGTTTCTTGAAGGCAAAAAAATTCCCGATTTTCTTCTTGAGCGTGCGGGATCCAGAGGGAGCCAGAGGGGCTGATCCTGGGCAGGTCTCCGGAGTCGTGGGGCTGGGGAGAGACGAAGCATTGGAAAAGGTCAGCTCCAGGCTGCCAAGGCGTAAGGGATCAGTTTTTTCCCCTTGCCCACCCAAAAGGGATGGATCCAGACCCTGGACACACCACCGGAGATGGCAGTGTCCCAGCAAGGGCACCCATTCCCAGCATGGCTCCCATGGGTGCTGCCTCATTGCCTCCCCGCTGTGGAACAGACTCCATGGTCACATCCTGCACACCATGGCTGCCATCCCATTCCTCTTCCCTCAACCCTTCCCCTGGCGAAGTGCCTGGGTATTCCCCATCATCACTTTGGCACTGGGACCAGCAGTGTTTGCAGGGGGGTTGCTGAAATCCTGGGGATGGGTGTGGTGCTGGGCAGGTGAAGGGCCCTGGGCACCCCCCAGGCTTACGGCAGTGTTTCTGTGATGAGCCTCTTGGCAAAGAAGTCCTCCAGCCCCTCGTCCACACGGGTGATGCTCCTGTCCTCGCTGTTCTCACAGGCCACGGGCTGCACCTGTGAGGGACAATTGCTATCAGCTCAGCACAGGGCAAAGTTGCCCCCAGGGATGAAGATGTGTCACCCATGTCTGGGCATGAACAAGTGGGTGCTCCTGCAGGATGGGTGCTGGCACCCTCCGTATCATACCCAGCATTAAAGCCAGACCATGGTGTTATCTGCTGCACCCCATCTCTAATCCTGCTCCCTCCCTTGAGCACTGGGAGATCCAGACAGCCCCAGGCTCCTTCCAGCCCCTTGTCCAGCACAGTGGCTGAGGTATGGCACCAGTACTGTGGGAGAAGCCTTTGGCAGGGATGTTTCCTCCACTGGAGTTCCAAGAAAGGGACCTCTGTGTTGCTGGTGGGTGATGGAGCAGGTGACCTGCAGGGACCCACATCTGCATCCTTCAGATGCTTCAAGTCCAACCTTGGAGTGCCACCCCAGCCTGCATGAGAGCCACCTGCTCCATCCCCATAACAGTGGTCCAAGCCATGGCCAAGCCTTCCTCCATGTCACCTTCCTCTCCCTGGCATGTGGCACCGCATCAGTGGATTCCTATTGATGAGAGGGAGGCGCTTCCCCATCGGTGGCATTTCAATCCATAATGACTTTTCATTACGGCTGGATTGATGCCGCTCAGGAGCCGTTCCAGCCATCTGAGATCTGCTCTCCCTGTCACATCAGATCCATCAAAGCCTGTCCTTGCTCAAGCCTTGGCCCACCCAGGGTGCCAGGCGTGCCTGTCCCACTGCAGGGTGATGGCCCCCTGGCCTGCCAACCTCCAGCACCCACCCTGCCTGTGGGACACAGCTCCTGCCTCCCCTCCGGCCCCATGCCAGCCCTGATCCCACCATGATCCAAGGGCAAGCACCACCACAGCCGTGCAAGCCAGGGCTTTCCAGCAAGTGAAAGGATCCAGCTGCATCACGGTGGCATGGGGATGAGATGATGCCAGCAGGATCCAGCCCCAGGGACAGCGACAGAGCTGGACTCGCCACTGACTGCACCCAAAAGTTACTTTTCCTTTGGGAAGGTGGGTGCAAAGGCAGGATCCCTATCCAGTCGCCTGTTGGATGGGGGGAACACAACCCACCTCATCACGGCTGCCAGAGCCCCACCAGCATCACCAGGAGCCGTGGTGGCCGCCGGTGCTTCAGGGATGATGGATTTTGGATAAGGGGGAGCAAATTGAGCTCAGGAGGAGGGAGGCAGCAGGAGCCATTGCCCAACGAATCGCTGGCCCTTTGCACCCAAACTCTGCAGTTTTTTTCATTCCTCTCCTGGCTCCCACAGCTCAGCATCTTCCAGTGGGGAGCAGGAAAGAGGATGGATGATTCCCCTAGCCCCCCCAGCCCCCTTGCCCATCCTTTCAGGCTGCCCCCCTCCGAGGAGGAGGCTCCAGCAGCAGCTGAAATGCAGAATAATAAACCCACCGCGTCTTTGCGCATCTCATTTTCCTGCCTTGCAACAAATACTGACCGCAATAATTCACCCAAGCGGAAAAAAAACGGGAAAAACACACCGAATACACCAAAAAACACACCCCCCTCCCTTGCCAGCCGTGCACCCCCTTACATTCGGCTTGCTGGGTGGCTGCTTGTGCCGGCGGTTGGGCCGGGGCCTGGCTTTGGTGCAATGCTCCAGCTTCTCGCCGGCGGTCGGCAGGTCCATAAGGAATCCGGTGGCGGTGGCAGGCTGCGTGGCGGGGAGCGAGCCGCTCGCAGGCTCAGCATCCTTTGTGGAGGCAGGGCGTGCCGGCGGCGCGGCGGGGCTGAGTGACGGCGGCGCCCGGTGAGCTCGGAGCCCGCTGGCGTCTCGACCCGCTGCCGGCTCCAGCTCCGAGACACCTACGAGAGGCGAGAGGGTCCCTGTTGACACCCGGCCTCGCCAGGCCTCCCCATCATCATCCTCATCATCATCACCATCATCATCATCACCGACGCCGTCACCTTCGCCCACGCGTGGAGGGTCAGCGGGGCGCTGGCTCCGCCGCGGGGAGGGGAGCGTGGCCGTGCCCGCCGGGAGCGTGCGTGGCGGCTTTGCGGCGCAGCCCGGGATGGATCCTGCCGCCGCCGCTGGAGGTTTGCGTGCAGGGGATGCTCTGGGGGGATTGCGGGGGGATGCTCAGGCGGGGGCCGAGCCGAGCACCGCAGCCAGCCCCGAGACCTGCAGCAGGCAGCAGTGGTACGGCACGAGCTCTGCCGGAGCTGGCCTGGCCAGCAACACTCACAAACACACCCGTTTTGCCCTGCAGGCAGCTCCTCACCTGCCACGTACTCGCTGGATGGACATCAGGGTGCTGTGGGGCTCAGGGACATCAGGGGTCCCCTGGGGACACCAGAGTGCCGGGCACTGGAGTCTGCATGAGCTCTGCTTTAGCCAAAGCAGAGTCACCCAGCAGCTGCTCATTATCTGTGCCCCCCCCACGATTCACCCCCTCCCAGGGATGCAGGACTCTGGGGACAACACCAGAAGCAAGGGAAATCCATGGACAATATCTTCTCCCCGAGGCTGTTGGGTGAGTGGGTGGGTGGGTGATGTCCATGTCCAGGGTGGACCCTAGGATGGCCGTGGGAGATGCCATGGCACCCACAGTGACAGACAAACCTCCCACCCATGCCTGACTACATGGGGAGGGAGCTCAGGGCATTTACCCCACTGCCCGAGGGCAACTGAGGCCCCAAAACCAGCACAAGAGCAAGGCCAAGGTGAGCTTCCCCCACAGACCCCAACCACAGTACCAGGACAGGCTCTTTGCAGGATTCAGATCCTGCTGCCCTCAGCCTGTGGCATCACCCTGTGGGGTTCTGACTGTGAGCCCCCCAAGTGGCTGCTGTGAGCCCCCCATCCCAGCTGTGCCCTGTGGAGGCATCATGACACCACAGAGGGACAGTTACCCAGTGACCTTACTTCTCACAGTTGGTGTGGGCCGAATGCTCCTGAAATGCTTGTTTCTCCTCCGCAGAGCCATCTTGTACTGCATGGAGAGAAGGATGGCAGCAGCTCCGGTGTGGACAGGCTGACCATGCCAACAGGCATCCCGTGGCAGCCAGAGCCAGCCAGGGTTCAATCCCTCCATCACCCCATGGCTCCCAGGGCTGCACCCCCCCATCTTGTCCCAGCTGCAAAACTACCCACGGTGCTGGATTGGATACTTCCCCATCCAGGGTCACGCAGTATACCGAATCCCCGGTCCCAAAGCAGCAACAGTGGGACAGGGTACAAGCAGCTGGGCAGCCAAACGACAGGCTTGCTCCCGGTGCCAGCAGCATGGCCTTGCAGGCTAATGGTCCCATTTCCCAGCTCTAATTGCCTTAGCACTGCCCTGGGGGGTGCCGGGGGGTGCGTGCACCCGGAGAGGCTGCGGCGCTAAGCCCGGCATCATCCGGTAAGGCGGATAAAGGGTGGTTATAGCGCGGGCATCACGCGGCGGCAGCGGGTCCGGACCCTACCTCCTCTGCGGCGAGGTCCGGAGGATTCCTGCCCCTCGCCAGCGCGGTGGCATCGTCCTCAGCCGACTCCGGCAGCAGCACCAGGAGGTCGAGCCCCTGCTTGGAGAGGCTCTCTGCCTAAAACCATTAGGAAGCGCTTAAATTATCCCAGGGGCTGAAGTGTGCTCGGCTGCCCTGTGTGCTCTGTGCTGCTCTGCTCCCTACCCACGGCTGGGATTTGTGAGCGGATTTAGGACTGATTAGCCGGCGTCCAGCCCAGCGCAGCTGCCCCACTGCAGGAGTGGCCAGTGCCCGGAGTCACCCCAGCACCCCCCACCATTACAGAGCAGCAGCTCTGGGACTTTGCTCAGGGTGTTAATGTTGCTGTGACCACACTGGGAGAGGATTACCTGGGAGAAAAACCAGCCTGGGTGGGAATTGTGCTGCTTCCTAGACTGCGAATCCATGGTCATAGTATTGGTATGCAGGTGCCTGGACAATGCTGGGGTACCCAGACCCCAACCCTACATCCCAGCCTCAAATCTCCATCCCGCAGGTGCTGGCTGCCCCAGCACTCACCAGTTTGCACTGGGCTGTGGTCAGGTCTCCCAGCACAGCATCCACGATGCAGTCAGCGACAGCGGCTGTGACGGACAGCCTGATTTCACTGGGAGCAGAAAAAGGGCTCTCAGGGCCAGCACCCAGCACCCCTGCAAGCCATGGGGCCACCTCCCCAGGGAGAGCCTTGCTGAGGAGATGGATGCTTGGCTGTGGCACACAGAGGGGCTCCCAGGACATGCCCATGTACTGTGGCTTGCTGGGTCTTTGCGGCCAGAGAAAGAACAGGAATAGGCACTGGCTGGGATGGAGAATGCCAAGTACATCCCCTTATTGATGGTTGGGGTCAGCCAAAGGGGTTTTACTGCAGGAACATCACCTCGTGGGTCTCCCCACACCCCAGGGATACATCCAAACTGGATCCAAGCAGGAAACAAAGCCACAGCTGGGAAAACACAGCAGCAGGACCCAGCACATCACCACCACAGAAAGGGGAGAGGACAAATTGGTAGAGAGCTCCCAGAATGCTGCTCTGACCCCACAGGTTAATGCCAGTGGATAAAAGAGAGAAGGAAGAACAGCACATCACCCACTTCAGCTTGCTGAAGACATCAGTGACCATCTGGTCCAGGACGGCGCTGAGGCTGAGGTGGTCCTGGAGGCAGATCCGCTCCGACATGGCATTGACCAGCTGATCCCTGACCCCGCTCTTCTGCACCACAGCTGGACACAGGCCTTGCGCCGTGTCCAGCACTGCCTGCATGATTGCCTGAAGTTGGGGGAGGAAAGCAAGGTTTTGATGTCTTTTCTATGAGGATTCATGTGGTTTTCGTTAGACACTATCCCCCTTATCCTTGGGCCAAGTCTGATGAACATCCTGTGCTGCCCACCTGGATTTCCCGGCTGCAGATCTGTGATGCTTCCTCCGTGAGACACTCCAGCTTGTGCTGCAGCTTCCCGTTCTGGTATGGGGTGTTTCCCGCCTCATACAAGAGGGGCAGGATCTGACATGGGAAGAGAGATGGTGTGGAACATCCTCATCCTTCACAGTCCACGCGTCCCCTCAGTTTCTCTCCAGCACCCATCAACCCTCCTTCCCCTCCTGCACCCCAGCTAAACTGCCACCTGCATCAGGGACATCCTTACCCATCCCTTTCACTACATTAGTACATCTTCTTACATACAGCCTGTCTCTGCCAGATTAAGTAGCCAGGGGGATGCCAGAGAGTAGGGGGAAAGGGGAAAGGAGGTGAAGAGAAGTAGAGGAGGAAAAGGTGGAGAGAGAGAACCAAGACCAGGGAATCAAACCAGTCTGACAGAATCAGGAGCTGCCAAAGCAACATGATGGATTTCGTCATGGGCTGATGGAGCATTCTCATTGCTGGGGTGGGATGAAGGTGCCCCAGGGAGGCACCCCTTAGGGATGCAGGGAGGTTTCTCACCAGTGTGGGCATCTGTGGGTTGCAGGGTGTGCTCAAAGCTGGAGCACCCATCTCTCCCAGGCGGGATGTGTGAGCATGGGATGCCAGAGGCAGAGTGGGTTGTAACCCCATGGGGCCTGTGCACACAGCTGTGGGGTGAGGGGACTAAGAACATTTCAATCCTTGTTCTAGAAGGGAATTCAGAAATTCTCAGCTGTTCTTTAATATTTGCAAGTGCTCGGTGCTGTGCATCTGTTGCATTGACATTCTGGAATTCCCTGACTGCTAGTTAATGATGTCATTAACTAATCAATACCCTGCTTCGATCCCAAATGGATCGGAGTGAGCTGAGGGGATTTCCCGTGCAGTGGACTCACGCTGACAGAGAGGTTGGCATTCCTGATGGCCTCCTCAGCACAGAGGATGTCTGTCTCCACCTCCCTGCCCGTGCAGGTGCTGAGGATGTCGACGTGCTTCTGCACACTCAGGCAGATCTCATTCACCATCTGGAGCACAGAGAGGCTGCGTCATGTGCCGACGCCAGAGCAGCACTGCCAGTTCCCCTCCGTGCTGTGACTTTCTGGGAGAAGAGTGTGCTCAGTGGGGACACAGGCAGGTTACAGCCTCCCAGAGCATCTCTGCCTAATAACCAGGAATGCCACATGGCAGGGATTTGCTGGCAAGAGTGCACAGGGGGCCAGGAACACACTGTGTGGGTTAGTGCAGGCAGCAAGTTATCTCAGCAGTGCATATGCATGAAATGCATGGATGTAACCAGCAGGATTCTGGGAGTTCTGCTTTCCACCCAGTCCCAGCCTCATCACAGAACCATGGTATGGTCTGGGTTGGAAGTGATCTCAAAGATCATCTCATTCCATCTCCCCTGCCATGGTCAGGGACACCTTCTGCTAGACCAGGTTGCTCCGAGCCCCATCCAGCTTGGGCTTGAACGCTTCCAGGGATGTAGCATTCACAATTTCTCTGAGCAACCTATTCCATCCCTCCAATCTGCTCTTCCGTCCGCTCAGGAAAGGTTAAAAGGGGGTTTGGCTGCTTGCAAGAGCTCACATGAGCAAGCCAGGGTTTTTTAGGGCAGGGGAGAGCAGCCCCATGCAGCAGCTCGGCCATCAAACCTGTTCAGAAGAGGTGGTGAGGATGCCCTGCTGCAGCCGGAAGGTCTGTGCCGGCAGCGTTTGCCGCAGCTGGTTCCTCGTCAGGCAGGACTGGAGCTGCAAAGGCAAGAGGCCATGAGCAATGGTGGTGGCACCTGGCCCTGCATCCCTCAGCCCACATGGCCCCACCTTGTGCACAGCCTCCTCCGTCCTCTCGGGGTTGCTGCGGTAGGCTTGCGCCACGTCGCTCATGGGCAGCGGCATCGACTTGAGCGTGTAATTCCTGCCAGGCAGAATGGGATGAGCAGGAGCTGCTGCACCCAGGGCTCATCCCAACCCTTCATGGCCCCACAGACATTACACAGGTCCAGAGCCCACCCAGTGGCAGGCTGGGCTTTGTTTCAAGGGCCAGCCCTGAGATAGGGATTGCCAAACCCTGGCCATCAGCAAACCCTGATGGGGTGAGAGTGACCACCTGCCCAGGCTCTCCTTGCACCCCTCTTTCTTCAGACCTCCAGAGACCTGCACAGCCAAACACCAGACAGGGTGGTGGGTGTGCTCAGCAGGTGAACAAACTCTACCCACCTCTCATGGGCAGGGAGGAGAGGAGCATCATGTCACCACCACCAGCAGATCCCCTGTGCTCACTCAGGGCTCCTTGGGTGACATGAGGCTGTGCAGGTTGGGCTGCAGAGCCCAGGGGAGTCCCTGAGGTCAGTAATGAAGGTGCCATCACCAAATGGGTGGCAGGCCAGAGCTGCAAGGCCAGAGCTATGGACAAACTCCCTTGGGACATGTGTGCAACTTTGTGATGCCCTTGCTGCTTTAGGGGGACAAAAAGCCCTGGGGACAGTGACATGCTGGTGGCAGAGGCTTTTTTGCATGGTGGTAGCAAGCCCGGAGGACCAAGAGACTCCTTTCTTACCTCTCCAAAGCCTGAGCCACCTCCAGGAGCCCATGGGCTGTTGTGTTGTTCCTGTCCCAAATCACAGTCCTGGAAAAAGAAGGACCTAGGTGAGCCCTGCCCACACCCACACAGCCCTGAGGTGGGTGCCAGCAAGAGTGAGCCCAAGGCTGACCCCAGACACCAGAGAGCCTAAAAACTGTGTTAATAATAAAAATTTCAGTGTTCAAAACCTAAACTTAGACTATGCAAGGAGCTATAAATGCTCCAGGTGGGTGCCTGGAGGGTGTGAAGGGCTGGGAGGACACATTCAGGCACCATCCTGCTGGCCTGGACAGACTTCTCCCAGAGGAACAGCCCTGGCTGAACACCATTCTCTGTCCTCTGCAGACACTCCTACTTTGGCTTTGTGTACAAAATGTGGTAAATAAAAGGCATTTTAGGAGCTGATGGCAGAGCACAAGGCAAGGGCAGTGACTGCAAAGGTCTGTCTGCAGCATGCCAGGCTGTGCAGTGCCTGGAAAAGAGCTGGCAAGCACCAGGGCATGGATGGTGCTGCTCTCTTGCCCTTCACATGTTCCCTGCCAGCACTGCCAGATGACTGCCATGAGCTCAAGATACAGTCACAGCATTTGACCATGTACCAGGAGTGGTCCAGGACTGCATCCATGGCCACCAGGAGCCCTGACAAGCCTCCTCTAGTGGCATCAGCATCACAGCCATCATATCAGGGCCACTTAGCACAGGGTCACCCACAGGCTGTTATAGAGCTGCTGCTACCTGAGCTTGGTGTTGATCTGCAGGGCCTTGGCAAGCATCTTGGCCCCCGTGTCCCCCATGGCGTTGCCGCTGATGTCCAGGGAGACGAGGCTGGTGTTACTGCCCAGGGCACTCAGCAGGACGTTGGTTCCCAGCTTGAGGCGTGATTCAGCCACAGACAGCGACTGCAGAGGCTAGAAAAGGAACAAGGAGGGGGACAGGTGGCCAGAACTCATGTCAAGGTGCATGTCACCCTTCAGACAGCCTCCATCCCTGTCCAGCAGCCTCTGGGCTGGTGCTGGTTTTGGAGAGACCAAGTGATGCTGAACCCCAAGAAACAGGAGGGCAATGAGTGCTTAGGCAACAGGCTGGATTTAGCTCAGATGCCTGGCAGGAAGCAAGGAGAAAAGAGAGGGTTTTTTTGAAAGCTGTGCTTGAATCCAGGTTACACCAAGTGTCTCCTCCATGCCTTTAGCCAGACACAGGCTCCCATTTTCCCAGATGAACAGGAACAGCTCCCACTGCTCCATCTGAGCATCTGCTTCAGACTAAGGAAAATGAAAGTGGAAGGACTTGAACAGCAGTGTGAGAGAGGGAGGATTGCTCCCAGCCTGTGTGGGAGGGATCTGGATGGCCCTTCCTGCATGGAGACTGCACAGTGGTGGCTGAGGGTGACCAGGAGCATGGATGGGATGGTTGGGGTGACTGAGAGCAAGCTGGACTTACACAATCCTCCTCCTGGGTGAGCTGGACAATGCGGTGCAGGACATCCAACAGACCTTCCCTGCAGGGGGAGACAGTGTGTGTGAGGGTTACTTGTGCATGCCCTGGGGCCACAGAGGCAGCTGGCACAGCTCTGTCCTCCTTCCCACTCTTGCCTGGGCTATGACCCATCTCTGACACTGCACCAGGTGCTGGCAGGGGTGTCCCTCCCCATCGCATTGGAGCAGGCAGGATAGACAGGCAATTCCTGCCAGCCCATGGGCTTTTGATGGGGACACTCGAGGTGGGTGTACAGTTCCAGGATGGCTCCTGGTCTGGCTGCTGCCGCTTTGCACTCACTTGGATTTGATGTTGAAGTTCTTCCCCAGGGAGACGTGCCTGATGGACTTGCTTCTGCCGATGGAGAGCACCAGAGTCACCATGTCAGGGTCAAAGCCTGCAAGAGATGGGAGACACCCACCAGGATGCTCCAACAAGTCCATGGAGGTGGCACCTCACAGGAGACCTGCAGAGCCACCAAGCTGCCACCATGGGATGGTGGAGAGATGCCCAGGGAAGATCCTGGGCATCTTCATCCCTTTCTGGCTCCCCCAAGGTGACCAAAGATCTGCGCAGAGCTGGAGTCCCTGAGAAGTGACCTCAGGAAGGGAGCAGCCACTCTGAGCACTCCTGATTTTGGGGTGCCAAGGCTGTGTTGAGCCACGGGGGCACTTAGGGAGCTGGAGATGACATTTGCTTTCTGCCATCCCACACGGATGTGTCCTCCATCACCCACTCACCACCCTGGACAGCATGGGTGGAGTTCTCACAGCTTTCAGGCAGCTTTCTGCACTCCCATCCTCATGGCTGCACCATCCCCAGGGAAGTTGGGCAGACATGGGCAGGGATCTGCTAGCCCAGCTGCTCAACCAGCCAAGGGCACGAGGCACCAACACACAGCTAGGGACTGTCCCTCCTGCACAGAGATGCTCTACTGAGAAAGCCAAAAATAGAGGCACATTTTGGCAAAGGATGACCAGAGATTTTGGGTGAGAGCATGAGCTTTTGGAGCATTGGTTTCCCCATATGAATTTTCTCAGAGCTATTTGGCTGCTGAAGAGCTGCGTGGTCTGCTGTGAGATCTTAGCAAGCAAGGGTGATCGAAAGTTTGGGGCCTTGCAGGAGAAATTAAGAACTGGCAGAGGTGATGTTTGTGATAATTAGGATCACTTGCCCATGGCTTTGGAGGCCAGAGCAGGGCAAGGTTGGCAACAGAGGCTGCAAACACCTGCAGAGAGGTGGGAAGAGTTTCTGCCCAGGAAAACCCTTTCAGTACTTCAAACCTTGAACCAGCCTACCATTGTCAGACAAGTCCAGGTCACTGATGGAGCTGGCATCAGGAATGAGATCCTGGATGACTTGAGCCCCCGCTGATCTCAGCTTGGAAGAAACAGAAAGACATCAGTGCAAGGGGAGGCAGTGAGCCCTGCAAATGAGATCCTGCTACTGGGGAGGTCAGACAGGGCACAGACCTTCCCACACTGCCACAGTGGGATGCCCTGGCTGGAGGGGTGGTGCCTGTGGATGCTGGACCCTCACCTCACAGCTGCTAAGATCTAGGTGCAGGTCACTGATGTGACTGTTGTCTGCCAGTCCTTGCAGCAATGCCCTGGAAAAGTCACCAAAGCCCCACATTGGTGCACGTAATGGGGGCACCCCCAAGGGTCCAGGCAGTGGGAGTGGGATGCTGGAGAAGTTGTCCTTCCCAGAGCTCTGCCTCTCCCAGCCCCATCCACCCATCCATCCATCCATCCCACCAATCCTGAGCAAGGCCCCACCTAAACCATGCTCACCCCAAATCCATTCTCTTGGTGGGAACCAACCTCACCTTACGACATCAGCTGGCAGCTTGGTTCCTGCCAGGGAGACGTGTCTGAGGGAGCAGGCCTGGCTGAAAAACTCCTTGATGTCAGGGGAGATGGCTTTCACCCTCCTGAAAAGGATGGGCACAACATGGCATCATCTGCCACCCAGCACCAGCTGCCCCTCTGGGTACCACACCCCCCTCATGCCATCCCAGACCTTACTTGTGGGAATACACGTTTCTGGAGAGATCCAGGTGGATGAGGCTGGTGTGGGATCCGTGGACCAGGGCTCCAAAGAGCTGCCAGGGTGGGGATGTGAGCCGTGTGGAGGACGCAGAGGTGCTGCAGCCTCACACAGCCCGGGGATGGAGGGGATTGAGGACAGGGCTCACTGCCAGGACCCCCTGCGTGGTACTCACAGCATCCAAAGGACAGTCTGTGCCAGCCAGGCTGAGGTGGGACAGTGAGTGGCAGTGGCGGAGGAGGCTCTGCAGGTTCTGTGGGCAGAGGGGGCTCAGCAGCTTTGCCCCTGAATCTCATCCTCCCCAGCACCCTGCAGCCCTGGAATCCCAGCTCCAGCCTGTCTCCTCCCTCCTGAGCACAGGGGTGAATCCTGCAGAGGAACCCACTCTCTCATGGGATACATCCTTGCTACAAATGGCATCTCACATAGTCCCACAAGGAGATACGGGGGGATGTCCCCAGGGTGTCCCCAGCTGCTCCCAGGCAGGCAGGGGAGTGTTGCAGCCTTGACATCCCCATCCCTGGAGTGCTGCAGGGCAGGGCACACACCTGAGGAGACCACAGCCATCCAAACCACACTGGGGACAGGGTCTGAGCGATGTCACCCCATCACAGTGTGGGTACTCACACTGATGTCATCCCCAGCCAGGCTGCCAGGGTTCCCAGAGAGGTCCAAGTGCCGGAGGGAGAATCCAATGGCTTTGTTATCTGTGAGGGCCTTGCATAATGTGCTCATCCCTGCTCAGAGAGAGTGGGAGAGATGGATGGCCACACATCCCCTGCACTGGGGAGAGCTGTGGAGCAGGGCAAGGGAGCTTCCCTCCAGCATCCATGAAGATGCCCTTTCCAGGGTGTCCCTTCAGCCCCTCCTGTCACCTCTTTGGCACCAGTTTGGCACCCTCCCAAGGGCACCTGGGCTGTACCTTTCGCTGTGAGCATTGTCCTGCCCAAGCTGAGGCTCTGCAGACCCTTGGGACTCTTCTCCATGTGCCGGCTGAAGGCAGTGACCCCTGAGGAAAGAGCAGAGAGCCCTGAATGGCTGTGTCATCTCAGCTGGATGTCCATCCCACTCTGAGCTGCAGCCTCCAGAGCAGGAGGCAGCTGCTGGTGGGATCTGGAGTTGAACATCAGTTTTTGTGTAAATGGGATGTAAACTCATCCCAGCCTAGAATTTGAGTACCTCTGTCTTCCAGCTGGTTGCCAGTGAGGTTGATGGTGTGCAGGACAGAGTCGGGATGGCTGCTGAGCGCCTGGGCCATCCTCTGCACAAAATCACTGTGGGGAGAAGGGTCACCCATCTGAGCAATGCCTGGCCACCTCCAGGAGACACAGCCACCAGCCCTGTAGCCTTACAGGGACATGCCACCAGCTCCTGCCTGTGTGGCAGACCTGGCTCCATCTGAGGAGCCAGCAGGAGAAAGCAGAGCATCTCCAGGGCTGGGTGGTATTCACTGGCCTTCCAGGCCATGGGGGTCTCTGCTGCCAGTGAGCTTCACACCGTGGAAGGATGGAGCCACCAACATCCTTGGCACAAGGGTCCATGCATGGACCTCTCTGCTCCATGCACAGAGGGAGCCACCATCAGTGCCAAGACCCTGCTCACCACTGCCTGGCACTTCACTTACGCTTTCAACCCACTGTTCTCCAGCACCAGCTCCTCCAATGTCACCGATTTGCTGAGCATGTAGAGCAGCTGCTCCGAAATCTCCTGATTCTGCCAGGGGAGAAGAAAGCCTTCCTGGGAACCTGGCCACCTCTGGTGCACTCAGAGCCACAGCACCAGCACTCACCAGCCTGAAGTCCTTGCAGGAGAGCTTGGTGAACCACAGGTTGAAGGACAAGGCAGCGACACTCAGTGCCACATCCCTGCAGGGTGACAGGGACGAGGGAGTCAAGGGCCAGGATGAGCCAAGGCTGGTCCCAAATGGGTGACCCAAAACACCCAACTATAGGGTGTCTCAAGACATCCAACCCCAGGATGATCCAAGACACCCAACGTCAATGTGCCCCAACACAGGGAACAGAACAACACAACAGGACTAGGGACTGTGGGTTTAAAGCAACCCACAGACACAAATCATCTTATTATTCCCAGATTATTCCCTTGGGGAAAAAAAATTAATCAAAATATTTGCATGCTCCTAGCTAAACCTCAGGGGTTTAAATTCTTTTAAACTCTGAGCTCTCATGTGAGCAACACCACAGGTTTTGCTTGAGTGGAAACAAGTTTCTTTTTTACTTCCTCATCCAAAAAAAAATTCTAAAACTGTCTCTTTTTTTGGCCAGCTGAACACAGATCCTCTGTTCCCCAAAACACTCAACCCAGAACTTTGACTTGCTGCAGCCCAGCCTGGCAGTTGCCTCCCCTGAGAGATGAGCCCTTGCTCCATCTTTCTTGGCATGGAGACATGGATGAGCCCCACAGGGAGAATTCCAGGCACAGCTGGAGCTCCTGGCCCCACTGTCAGGTTAACAGGGTGATAACAAGGTTATAACAGATATCTGGGGGCCTGGTAGGGAGCAGTGCAAGTTTCAGGGCAGTGAGCAGCAGTGACTGCTTTGCATAGGGAAACACCTGACAGCCACGAGCTGCAAGAAGCTGCCATGACGTTGGGTTTTCAGCCCCATAAACAGCTCCCGGGCTGATTTAAGAGTTAAAAATGAGCAGAGAGGCTGCCAGGACTCTCAGCTGTTGCCCCATGGGACAGAGTTCAGTGTTTGGTGAGGGGGAGTGTCAGGCTGCAGATGTGGCATCCCTGCAGCATATAAGCCATAAAAGCTTCTAACAAGGGCAGAAAAGCAGTGTTGGGGCCCTCAATATGGACAGGGAGGATGAGGATGAGCGCTGGTGTGGCATGGGACACTGCAGGCAGCACAGCCAGGGGACTCACCGGCTCTCCAGGTGGCTGAAGTCCAGCAGGTTGAACTCCCGGCAGTCCTGGCTGTGGTAAATGTTGTCCACATCCTTCCCAGAAGGATGGACACATGGATCAGGCTCAGCACGTGGTCCTGGGGAGGGCTCTGGTGCCTGGTGCTGCTGGAGGCAGCTGTGCCCTTGGGGAGCCTCTTCTGGGGAGTCACTTGCCTAAACCCCAAGCCTGAAACTTTCCCTAGTGCCCTGGCAGGCAGGGGACATGTCCCAGCTTGGTGGGACAGACTGGGGGGTCTTGAGCCAGAAGGCAACACAGCCCAGGCTGCTGGGAGCGAGGATGTGGGGAGAGGGGGGCTGGGATCAGTGTCCAGAGGAAGGGGAGGCAGCAGGTCCTGCTATGGCTCAGTCCCCAGCAGGATTCTCCTCTATTAGGACACCCAGCAAGGTCCCAGATTTCCAGAGGCTCCCCTTAGGTGGCAATCTGGGAAACAACCTGCTCCAAGACACCCTACTCCCATCTGCACTTTGATTCCAGGGGCCACTCAAGCCAGGCAAAGCTGCAGTTCCCAGATCTGGGCTGTCCCAGCCCCAGCAGCTGCATGAGGCACCCATGACTGCTTTCCCTGCCCACCAAGAGACACACTGCCACTGTCTCCATCCACAGGATGGACCAGCTTACCCACTGGATCTCCTCACGGAAGGCAAAGCCATTGTAATCACACAGAGCAGCATAGGTCTCCGAAAATCCCCCTGCAAAGAGAAGGCAGTCTTGGGGCAGACCTTCCCATGGGAACAAGGAGGAGAACTTTGGGGGGAGTGGGAAACAGGAGAGGTATGACAGGGCCTCAGAAGGGATGCTGAGGGCTCCCCTTTCCCTCCTCAAAGGGGAGAGAGATCTACTGTCAGCCCCAAAATTATTGCCCAACTCTGTGGGCTGTGGCTGGCTTTGCTTGATCCACGTGGATACCAGGCAAGGCACTTTGCTGAGGTGATAATGGAGCTATTCTGCTCCAGACCAGGGTACAGGGAAAGCTCCTGGCTCTCCAGTGGTGCCATAAGAGGTATGTAGAAGCATCCACAGCTACTGGTCCTTGCAGGTAGATACTGAGCATCATTTCCCATTGTCCTGCTCCTTCCTAGGGAGCTACATCCTCTCAAACCTGCTCCTGCCTGCCCCATGGGATGGGGTGGGCTGGTGGGCAGCAGACCCCACTAGCAGGGCTCCATCTGACCAAAGCCATGACAGGTGCCCTGCCAGCAGAGCTGGGAGCTGTCAGCAAAGCTGGTGTTGATGGATTGCAGGGCTGGAATTGTCCCCAGGGTGCTCCAACCCTCCTGCTCCTGCCTGAGGGAAGTTATGGCAGGACTTACCACAGGGCCCTGGGTTGCTCTGCAGCATTTCCTCCAGTGAGTCTGTGATCTGCTGGATCCTCTCATACAGGCTAGGAGGGCAGTTCTTGAGCAGTGCCCTGGGGAAGGACCAGAGGGATGTGTCAGGGTGGGCCAGGAGAAGAGCATCCCCACCACTTCATGCTTAGCTACAACCCTTGTGTGTAGGGTGGCCAGAAATATTCAGTCAGGGAGCAGGGTCTTGCCTCCATCCATGTGTATTTCTCCTGCTCAAAGCACTGTTGTGCAGTTTATTTGGGATTTTCTAGCTGCAGGTGTCCTGGCTCCTGGCAAGTTGGGTTGGAACTAGATGATCTTTAAGGTTCCTTCCAACCCAAACCATTCCAGGATCCTAAGATTTGAGGCTTTTCTGGGCGCAGAGGTTGCTCTGGTACCTACACAACCACCCCTGAGGAGCAGAAGGTCCTTACCCAAGGGATGAGTCTGGAAAGACCTTCTTAAGTGACATGGTGACATGGATAACAACTTGCTCCAAATCATCCAAGGACATGAACCGGAAGGCGTAAGACGCTGCATCTGTTTCTATGACAACCTGCAGGGTCCAAAGGACGAGAGATGCCTGAGTGAGCTGGCAGCACACAGCGTCCCCAAGCCCCCAGACACGACAGTGACAGCCATCAGCTCCTCACTGCCAGCACAGTCAGAACACCATGAGTGGAAGGAACGCTGCAAGCACCAGGAATTTAGGATAAAATACATAAGTGTGCCAGAATAAGGCATAAACCTCCTGAAAATTCAACTTAAGCGGATGCAGAGGCAGCCTGATGCAGTGGGGCGAGAACAGCTTTGTCTCTGCCTGCAGCAGCCACAGCTGGAGGATGGAGGTTTCCTCCCTGAATGTATTTAATCAGGGTTTGGGGCTTTTTTAGCTTATGGCTCCTACCAGGAAAAAAAAAATCCCATGGCAACATGCTCCCTGATTTAATTACACGCTGATTGAGGCGTGGGAGCAAGATGACAATTATCTGCTGGCATCGCGCGAGGACAGCGCTTCTGCCAGTGCCCGGGGCTGTGGAGGCAGGAGAGCGTGGGACTGCCTGAACATTAACAAGCCCTGGGCTTTCCATATCCCAGTCAAATGTCTCGCCCCCCTCTACCCTGAGGTTTCAACCCCCTGCACCCCCTCTGTCTCTGCCCAGCTCCTTCAATTCTCTCCCAAAGCTCAGCCACGCAGCCTGCTGAGCAGCAGAAACCCTGTGTGGAGGCTGAGGCCGTGGTTGCTGGTGATGCTTTAATAAGAAAAAGCCAGACAGGATGTTAGCAAAGACTGCAGCCTTGTTTTGGCCAATACCTCCAAGCCTTGACATCCAATTCCTCCCTCCCACATTTCCCACTGCCACATCTGTCCAATGTGCCCGCCTCTCTCTAAGAGGATTAATGGGGTTTAAAACACCCTCCTGCTAAATTTGTCTTCACCTTGGGAAGTCAACAGCCGTTTGTCACCTTGTCCCTGCCAAGCAGGAGGTGCCATGGCCAGGTGCTCTCCGTGGATGCCAGAGAGCAAGAAGTGCAGGCGCCCACCCAGCACCCCTGGGTGCCTCCCTGCACCTCCAGCTCCAAGGCAATACCCTTGATGAGGCCATAAGAGGATTTCTTTAGAGGTGGAACAGGGATAAATACCCTATGGAGCTCTCAGCGGTCATCACTGGTGACCCTCAATGTGAAAGAGGGGACCAGAACACCCCCAGACCCTGTGGTAGGCTCCGGACCAGGGTTTGCCATGGGAGAGTGGGCAGAAGGTGGGGAAGTGCCCTGACTGGGTTTGCCCCAGTTGTTGGTGCCACTCACCACACTGGGCTCTTGGACAGTCATCTCCCTCACCTCCAGGAAGCTGAAGCTGCTGTGAACCTGTGGGTGAGAGGAGCAGGATCACCCCCAGCACTGATGGAGAAAGGAAACCCAAGGGTTCTCCCCAACTCCCACACTTGCCCATGCCTCAACTAGTGCTTGGCCTTTGCCCCACCCTTCACCAACCCCCCAGCAAGACCTCCTCCCCTTCCTCCCATCCCTCTCCTCATCCTGCTCTGAGGGCTTCCCAGACCCAGTGGCCCTGGCGACTCATGGGTCACTCACCACAGTGCCCCAAGCTCCCCCAGAAACCACGGGGCTGTACCATGATGTAGAGTCCCACACTTACCCTCACTGGCAGTGTCACCAGCAGCACATAGGCTCGCCAGGGCGTCAGGACCTAGTCAAGGTGTGACAAGGGACCATGATGACATGGAAGCCACCCCTGTCCCTCACTGCAGCCATGAAACAGCTTTCTGGGGAAGCCAGGAAAGCAGGAAACAGGCTGGACCCTGCACATACCAAGATAAAGTCGTCGTACTTGGATTTCACCTGCAGCTGGATGCTCAGCACCAGGAGCACCTTCTTTGTCCCCAGGAAGGCGGTGATACCCTCTGAAAAGACCAATGTCCACATAAAATGAAGTGGCTGAAGTCACCTTGGTTCTCTCCCACACGCCCTGCTTGTCCTGGGGATGCTGTCCCCACCTGAATCATCTCCTCTCCCCCCACACCTGACAGACCCTGGATGCTCTCAGACAAGACACACACTTCACCAGCTGTGGGTCTTTGGTGCTCCAGTGATGCACCCACCTCCCCATCTTCTGCCACATCCTCAGCCAAGAACAGGGCTTTGGGGTCACTGGTTCACACTGTCTGTCCTCTCTCACTCACTGGGAGCTGGCACTGAGTGACAAGAGGGTCCTGATTTCTCTTCCTTCCTTCCCAAATTTACCACTGGGAGTTACTGATCACCCAAGTCCTTCCTCTCCACTGAGCAGCCAGGGTGGTCATGTGTGCCAATCTCCCCAGGTTCACAGTCTGGTCACTCCCAGGGTCACTGGGCCAGTGTGAGCATAGCTCATGCCTTGAGCACCATCTCCCTGCCTCTCACTGGGACAAACAGCACCAGAACCACAGCCGTGGCTCCAGTGCCTTAAGCCACATGTCCCCAGAGACACACCCTGGTAGAGCCAGGACCTGAGGCTGTGGGGACAGGGTGATGCAGGTCCTTCCCCCCTCACTGCAAGCCTCGGTGGGGCTGATGAGGCTGAAAGACCCTGAGATCTCTACGGCCATTTGCCTTTTCAATCAATCAAGAGAAGGCTGTGCGCAGTGGTATTTCACACCCTCCCACGCTGAGCCCCAGAATGTGCCTTCCTGGTGAGCTGCTGGGGACCCCCCAAGTGGCCAGAGAACCCCCAGCCCATGGGACTGAGCAGCACCAAGCTGCACCCACAAACCGGGCAGCTTGAGCTGCGCAGAATCCCCTCATTGCAGAGCCAGGTTATCTGGGGATGCTCTTGGTCCAAGCTCTGTCCTCAGGCGAATGAGTTTTGTGGACAAGAGGAACCCCCAGACACTGCTTGGACCCCCTGAACCTCAGCTGCTGCTGCTGAGGGACCGGAAAGTGGCTCTGCCAACCCCAGGGAGGCAATTTGGGCCAAGCAGGCCCCGTACGGGAGCTTTCCATGTGGCAGCGATGCTCCGGCAGCGCGGCGGCGGGCGATGCTTACCTTGCAGCTCGGCGGGGATCCCTCCCGGGGACGCAGCCATGGTTGGGACCACGGGGTCACCTGCCTGAGGATGCGGGTGTCAGGGCAGCATCCTTGGGCGCCGCGGGAAAGACACCCTGCCGGGAGGAAGCGCTGAGGTTACCAACCGGCAGCGCTGCCGCCTCGGTGCCTCCTCCCCCTCCCGGTGCCTCTTCCTGCCCCGTCAGGAGAGATTTACCGCCTGAGCAAGAGAAGCGAAATGAAAGCGACGGTGCCCACGGCCCACCGGCCCCTCCGGGAGGAGAGGGCATCACTACCCAGCACCTTTCTTCTCCCGCGTGGCTTCCCCTGGCTGAGCAGGACAGCCCTCCGGTGCCTCCCGGCATGAAGCAGTAGCATCTCCGCATAGCTCCAGCCTTCCAGGGTGGAGGATCCATGACCTCTCCCTATCCCGCAGCCTCCCGAGGTGCTTCATGGGGACATATTTTTGCCTGAAGATGAATGGTGAATGGGGTAAGGGCAAGTCTACCCTTCCCAGCGCTGGGCAGCCAGTCCAGCCCCATCACCTTGCACTGGGAACCTGCAAGGGGAGTTAATGGAGATGGGTGATGGTGCCCAGCGCAGGTGCCCGTGGTGGGATGCTGAAGAGCTTTTCCAGAGCAGAAATGCCTCAGGAGTCCTGCCAAACTGACAAAACTGCTGTCCCAAAGCAAGGACAAGAAGCAGAAGCCAGGTGACCTCCTTGGAGCAATAGGACTGAGCGCATCAACCACTCATTCAGGAAGGCTCTGGACCAGGAAGCTCTCCTGTGCCCCCTGAAGTGCTGCAGAGCTTGCCTGCACTCAGTATTTCCCACTGTTGGCTGAGCTTGGCCCCATTAGAGACTCAGGAAAGGTGCTGAGAGAGAGGCAGAGCTGCTCTCAGCAGGCAGCCTGGGTCCCTGTGACCAGCATCCACTGGGATGGAGGGTGCCAGCTGCCTTCTCCCCTTAAACTGCCCCTGTTTGACAAACTTTTCAGCCCCAGGCTGCAATCTGCCAACCAGGAGCTCATAGAGCTTTCCCAGAGGTAGAACGACTCAGGAGAAGGTGGTCCCTGGAAGAGTGGGTGACATTGCCCTCCTGCCACATGCACCTGGGGCCACAGTGCTTCCGAAACCACCTTCTGTGTGAAGGCAAAGGCAGGAAGTATCTCCCTGCAGGGACGATGTCTTCTCAGAGCCCAACCACAGCACAAAGCAGCTCTTTTCTAAGAGGTGACTGGGGAGAGCACGGCTCAGGGAAAGGACCAACCTCTACCGAGGCACCTCCTCGAGCCTCCTGAGCTACATCAGTGGAGGGATGAGCGCCAGGAAGAGGAAGGGCACAGGGTGTTCACCACCCAGTGGAGTCAGCAGCCACCAGCAACAGAACTGCCTGGATCCATGTTTGTTCCAGGATGAGAGGAGGCCAGGTTGTTGATGTCCAGAGAAACCCACCTCCTCTGTGTCCAGCAGAGGACAGCAGCCCAAGCACTAGGGATGGCAGCCAGGCCAAACTGCTGGCAGAGGCAGTGATGCTCCTTGGATCCATCCCAGCCCTGGCTTTTCACTCACAGCCCAAGGCCCAGCTTTTCCACCACTGATAAGAGCTCTTGGGTTGAGCAGAAATGTTCTGTCCATATCCAGGCTTTGGATGCTGCCCTGGACTCCAGAACAGCTCCTCCAAGGGCAAACAGGAAGCCTGCAAGAGGCACACAAGCAGAGATCCCTGCCCAAGGCAGGAGCCAGAGCTCATATCAAATAAAAGCCAGTGTGCATAACAGGACCATTGAGCAAGCACAGAGAAAGCAGGTCAACTGAGCAGATCACAAGGTAACACGCTAGGCTGGGGAAAAAAGAAGGATGGCACAGGGTGAGAGCTCCCATCCCCACTAAATCTTTGCTGGGGTCTGTGAACAAAGTTCTAGAATCACTTCATAATAAAAAAATTCCTCAGAAATCATTCCTCAGATAAGCACTACAGAGGCCACTTGGGAGCAACCACACCTGTGGTCTTTGTACACAAGCTCCTTTTTTCAGCTGGGAAAGCACTTGAGCATTCACCCATTTCTCAGCCAGACCTGACTCCTCCTCACAGCAGCAGCCTCCCCCTGCTCAGGACTCCAGGCTTCCACCTCCAGTCAGCTTTTCTTAGCAAGTCATAGAAGGCCCATCTCTCAAGACCTGGGATAACAAGCCACCAAACATCTAGTGAAAACTAGAACTAGCAACTCTCATGCTTGGTTACAATCTCCTAAGTAGTGTCATTTGCAGCGACTCTTGTACCAGCAGAGGGAGGTTCTATCCTGAACCTGCAGTGACTGCTCACAGCTGCCTCCTTAAACTGCTGTCACAGGTAATTAAAAAAATACACCACAGAAACTCCACCCACTTACCAGTCCCCTTTTCTAAAATTAAATGGAAACGGTATTTCTGTTAACAAAACCCATGAGCTACAATAATTTAAAATGACAGCCAAAAGAAACAGAAGTAACAACTACTCCCATGTTACTCCAAGCTCAAGCTGTGAACACAACATTTGCATTTTACAGCCTCTCTCCTCTACACACAGGGCAGCACACCCTGATTTAAGGTCATGGACAGGTACCTTGCATTCAGCACAGGGCAGAGGGAACACCTGCATTGAGAGAGGAGCTGGTTCCTGTTGACAGCATCCTTCTGGGAAGAGCAGCTTTTCCATCTGGAGATGGCTGCCAGGTCGCACCATTGATGTACACAAAGAAAGCAGCCGGTGAGCACACGTGTTAATCCGTTATTATTTATTAGCTGTACAGCAGTATATTCTCCTTCCCAGCTTTCAAACCCCATTACATATTTTATAACAGTATTTTTTTTCCCATGTTGGCTTCCTAAAATAATGAAAAATATCACACAGTACAGCTAAGTACAAAAATGCATCAACCTAGAGTCTGATAGCTAAACTGATAGCTCTCTTAAAAGCGATACATAGAAGAAAAATTTGTTTGAAATCAGCAAGACTGAGGCTCTATAAAAAGCTTACATATTTTAACATGTGACATTTTCATATACAGGCATCATTTGTATTTCACATTATTCCTTTTTTTGTCTTTATCAGAGATTCAGAAATTGTAGAATTACTGACCTATTAATAAAATTTCCTGGCCCAGGTTGAGGGCTGCAGTGACCCACTTATAAATCACCACTTTTGTCTTAACATAGGATTCATAAACACAAAATACAACTACAAGATAGAGCAAAGAAAATGTACTTGTGAAATCATAACTCAAAAAGAAGGTTAATTATGTATTTCAAATTGATTGGATGGTCACATCAAGAGGGCAGTGGTCAACGCCTGAGTCCCAATGGACAGCAGTGACAACTGGTGTCCCTCAGGGGTCCATACTGGGACCAGTGTTATTTAGTATCTCCATTAATGGCATAGATGAAGGGATCGAGTGCACCCTCAGCAAGTCTGATGACACCAAGCTTAGGGTGCAGCGACACACCTGAAGGATGGGGCCATCCAAAGGGACCTGGACAAGCTCAAGAAGTGGCCCATGAGAACCTCATGAGGCTTAACAAGACCCAGCGCAAGGCGGTGCACCTGGGTTGGGCAACTCTTGGGATCAATCCAGGCTGGGAATGAACAGATCAAAAGCAGCCCTGGGGAGGACTCAGGGGAATTGGTGGGTGAGACTGGACATGCCCTGGCTGTGTGTGCTGGGCTGCACCCAAAGCCCTGTGGCCAGCAGGAAAGGGGCAATTCTGCCTCTCTGCTCCACTCAGGTGAGACCCCACCTGTAGTGCTGCATCCAGCTATGGGATCCCTAGGACAAGGAGGACATCAACCTGTTGGAGCGAGTCCAGAGGAGGCCATAAACATGATTTGAGGGATGGAGCACCGTTCCTATGAGGAAAGACTGAAAGCTGCAGTTATTCAGCTTGGAGAAGCTTTGGGGGTGACCTAATTGTGGCCTTCCAGAGCCTGCAGGGAGCCTACAAGAGTGCTGGAGAGGGACTTTGGACAAGGGAATGGACAGACAGGACAGCAGGGAATGGCTTTAAACTGACAGAGGGCAGGGTTAGATGGGCTATTAGGAAGAAATTCCTCCTTGTAAGGATGGTGAGGCCCTGGCACAGGCTGTCCAGAGAAACTCTGGCTGCCTCACCCCTGGAAGTATTCAAGGCCAGGCTGGATAGAGCTTGGAGGAACCTGGTCTAGTGAAAGGTGTCCCTGCCCATGGCAGAGGGGTAGAAATAGATAGTCTGTAAGTGCCTTCTAACCCAAGCCAGTCTAAGATTCTATAAAATACCATTTTTTTTGTGCTTCAAAACCAGATTTCACATGTGGGTTTCTCTTGTTCTGCAAGCAATAGTCTGGGTACATCTTTTCTCTACCTTATCAACAGTTTTTTCCAACATTTACACTCTATCAATTCTCTTGTCACTTAGTTTGAAAGGAATTAGAATACTGGGGTTTATTTAAACTGCATTTTTGCATACTTCTTAATTAATGGAAAAAGATTAAAATGTAAAAAAAAGTTATTTACAAGCTTGACCATTACAGAAATGCTTTGCAGAAAGCAAAGCATATTAAGGACAGAAACCAGTTGGAGCATGCCAAAACTACCGTGTGCAGCTGACTTGGAGAACCAGAGCTACTCAGTGGGAAAAAGCAAAAAAAAAAGAAAGAGAAAAACCAAAATAAAACAAAAAAAAACATTTCAAAAGTCTAGAACCCTCCCAAGTCTGCATTTACAGTTAAAAACACTACTGAGAGAAGAGGCTCAAGGACTCTGGGAACTGGAAGGGCAAGTCCGGAGTGGTTTTCCACATACTCTAGTCAAGGCTTCCACTTTTGTATATTAAAACTTGGTGCATGTAAACACGGCCCTTGGACCAGCTTTACAATGCAGTTCAGAGCAAAACTAAATCAAGCATCTCACAGGAAACCCTCAAGGACTCCAAAATATTTCCTAATGTTCCATGATCCTGTAATGCTAACATAAAACAGCAAGTTCTAGTTAAATCACATTCTAACATCGTTTTATTTCCCAGTATGTTTGGTAAAATGGTCTAAAATGATGCATTTCCCAAAGCCAAGAAAAAAGATTAAAGGAAAAAAATAGATTTGAGCCGCTTAAACACAGCCCAGGCCAGTTCAGTCAGCCAGTGTGGTCTTCCTCCATCACCGGTCCATCATGCTGAGAATCATCTCAGGGGTGAGGTCTCCATTGGGAGCTTCCACTACAGCAGGCTGAGCTTCCTCCTCTTCCTCTACTGTTTCTGCATCAGGTTCTTTCTTCACTTCAACTATAATATTTTCAATTTCACCAGTGTTCTGGTCTTCAACCTGAATGATTGCTGCAGCTAGAAAGCCAAAAACAAAGGAGGAGGAGGGGAGAAACAGATTATTTTACTGTTTCCAGAGCTGGCCTGCATGCCTCAAGCAGCTTTTTGGTAGATTCTTAAGACTCTTCCACGGAAAAGGAAGGTGAGGCCCACAACAAGCATTGCCACATCAGTGGGGAGCAATTCAACACACCTCACTCACCCAAGCATCAAGCATCTATTTTCTTGCCCCTGTATGAAGATGGGCTCCCAGTACCACAGCTCCAGGGTGCATTTTCATGCTAAAACATTTTTCAAACAATGGATTTTGTTGAGTAATGAACAAAACCAAACCCCTTATCAATATACAGGCCTAAGGCAAAGCTTCAGGAGAATTTAGTAATGCTAGTGACAAATTCAGCCTGAAATGTTTCCACAGACTAATTCCAGAGAGAGCACAGGCCACACTTTGTAGCACTAAGCAGAAAGCCAAGCCACTACCTTCTTGAAGGAACTAATTTACCACTCCTACTTTGAGACTAGAATTTATTTACTTAGACTTTGCACAGTTAAAATGTCTATTCTTAAGAACATTTTAGTAGAGCTGAAATAACACCTGCATCTGAGCAGTCATTGATCAGAACTAAAGGCCTGAAGCACTTTTGTTCGTGGCAAAACCTGCAAAAGCTGCCCAGGTAAGAACACCATGATGTTCTTTCTGGCAGCTGCTTTCCCAGGGACTGTACATCAGTAGAGGCCCCATAACTGATACAAAAAGAAGTGAGCAGTTTGCACAACTATGAAATGAAATAATACTAAAAAAAAAAAAAAAAAAAAGTCCTTTCTTTTTAGCATGGCCTGAAGTGGCCATGTTCCCTCAGGACCAGGAAACCCTTGCAACAAATTTCAAGGTGAGTCCTTGGAAATGTAGAGACAAGTACAGTTATCTACTTTTAAAACAATCTCACTTGAAGGGATCACATCTAGAAGAACAGCCAAATCCAAGGAAAAAGGTGCTCAAGCAAGCAGTGTAAGGTAAGCTTCAATTAGTGACTTACGCTGGGATTGTTTTGGTTGGGCAGCAGCTTTGCCTGGTGGTCTTCCTCTTCTTTTCTTACTGGGAGGTGGTGCAGGAGCCTCTTGCTCAACTTCTGGTTCAGCCTCAATTTCTACAGCCGTCTCCTCTTCATCTTCATTATCATCCAAATCGGGTTCAGCATTTTCCTCTGTAAGAAAGGATCTCAGATAAATCTTCAGTTTAGACAAGAATAAAACACATCCATCTACAGAGAAGCACCATCAAATCCCACCCAAAAGGAGTCAACTCTGCTAAAAAGAAGGCAAAAAAGGCCCTTGTTCAGGAGTTGCTGCAACAGATTGTTAATCTGTTAGCCTCACTTAAGAGAGAACAAGATGTCCTTCAGAAAGCAAAAGGAAATTTAATTATGTTAGATTATGTGATAAAAGCCACTCTGCACATCCACAAAGGAGCTCAGAGACAACAGCAGGAGGGAGACCAAATAATACATGGCTGGGCTACTCCCAAGCCCATCAGAGGGTCCAACAGCCCTTCCAAGTCCCACCTGCACAACCCAGAGGAGCAGAGGATTGCACAGTGGAAGGTGGGAATCCAAATTAATGACTTCTGAGGAACAAGCTTTTTGTTCAGGCCACTCCCAGGAGAGCCACCAGGTGTGAAACCCATCCCAGTGAGTCACAGGAAGCAGCTCTTGAGATCACCTCTGATATGGGGTGGTGGGGAATTCCTGGCTGGGGATGAGACACACTATGGGGATGCAGGGGGAAGGCCATTTTGGATCACACAGGACTACTTATGGGATGTTTTAGGGGTGGGCATGAGGTGATTTCAAGAAGTGTGCGGAAAATAGAGGGGAAAAAGGATAATAGAGGTACATTTCATGTACACAGCTGTAGCAGCCACTCCAGGATCTCTGTGAAACACAAGAACTCCAACAGGTATCCAAGAGCCTCAAGCTCTACACTTTATTCTTCAGAACACTCCTTAAATTTAATAGGTGAGGACCATCAACTCACTCAGAATGCTCTGGGCAAAACCAGAGCAGATAAAAAGCAGTGAGAGATGTCAAATAGGATAATATTGTTTGGACAGCAAAATGATTGCCCTTAAATTTGTAAGGCTGTTCACTAGAGGAGTGGCTTCAGTCATGAATACATAGGCCATGAGGATACTTCTTTTAATCTGACTAAAGGGAAAAACCCCAATGCACACTGAGACATGTATATGCTGTATGATTTTACAGTCACTCAAGGGATATTTCCATGAGAAATTTGTTAACTGGATTTCTCAGATCCCACCTTTTCAGAGGCTCTTTACATTCTCCCCTCAACCCACTGTTGATCAATTAACATTCTGTCTAATGTTGGGCAGCCAGGAGAAAACTACCATCGACTATTTGATCTTTTCCCCTCCAAGTAGCTCTGTTTCATCCCAGCTTTGCTCATAATTTTTAGGTATTCAGTAGTTGCCAAACATCATGACACTGCAGATCTTCAAATAAACACAAGAGTGAATAATGCAATTCCTCAAGCAGGTGGTTAGGACATCATTCTTACAGCTACTCAGCTCACACTGGTCAATTCTTCCTATCTATCAAATGACTCCCGAGGTCAAATCCAGACTTGCCACCTCAACTGAGGCTGAAAGGATTCCCTCAGCCACAGAGCCTGAGCATCATTCACTGCATATCATCAGCTCATTAACAAGCCTGACTTTTGACTAGCTTCCCCCACGAGAAACTGTTTTAACCCAGACCAAATCAACTAAACAAAATGTGAGTTTCCAGAACAGGCTGAACACCCAGGAAGATTTCAAATAAGGTACGAAGAATGCATTATTGCAGAATCTCATATTGTGAATTACCTTCCATCAGTTGTTTTATACCGCCTCCATTACCTTTTCATATTTTAAAGGCACAATTAGTTACATGTGCTTAATTCACCCAACTAACACATTTTTCCAAATAGCTATACAAACATGAGTTTAAGCACCAATTTGTATAGTTTTTGAATCAAGGTTTGCAAATTGTTTGATCATACTCATCCCAAAACTTGTTTGCCATGTGAAAATTTCAGATATGCATTATCTAGCCAGAAATATCCCTGTTCTCCCAACCTACACCTCTTAATTAATTACATAAAGCACACCAGATAAAAGACTAATCAGCAACACTCCTTTTGCAAAATCACCTTTGAACTGGTTGGTCTTGAGACTCTACTTGGCTTTTCCTGTTAAAGACATGATGAAGTTTCTCCTCTACCAGGAGACAGAACTGAGACTGAGTTTTTCCTTCACAAATAGTATTAATCTCCACCATTCCCCCGGATGCTGCCAGCCTTCCTCCACACATGTAATCAAGCTATTCAGAGTTGTCTGGACATGCCACCCAGTAATGGTGTAGCAGGATCAGGTAACATTTTGTAGCAATGCACTGCAGAACTAGGGAGTCTCTTTTGGGACTCTGAAAAAAAATTACCAGAGTTTCCCGCACAAGCAGGACAGGAATGGCACAGCTGACACAAGGGGTGTCAGTGTTTTTTAAACCACTCTGTCTTGGAACAGACCTGGGACATCACGATCTATATTATCCCTCACAGGCAGTACATCCCTCTGTACTTGGCCAGGTACCATCACGTTCTGTTTGCCAACCACACACGACTCTTTCAAGTGCCAGAAGAAACCTGCAGAACTGGCAAACCAGCAACTAATACACACAGTGAATCACAGGCCTGTAACTCTTGGAAGGTACTGAGTTGTGCTTACCACTATCAGAAGAATCTTCTTTCTTAGAACGCATCTTTCTCTTTCGGCCACGTTTGCCTTTCTTTGTCTCTCCTCCATTCTCTCCTTCCCCACCATCTAGGCCAGAGCAGTTATCAGCATGTCTGGCCATTGTGTTCTATTCAGTGAAAGATTAAAAACACAAGAAAAGTTAAAACATGCATTGAATTCAAGACCAGACATTCTGGCTCTGTATTTTCAAACGTATTTCTGGTAACTATGTCTTTTGCTTTTTTCATTAAAGACAGATTCTTTAGGAGAAATGGGTACTTTCATTAACTTTATGAATAAAGTTGCATTTCCACATTGCCCATGATGTCAATGCTAATGTGAGTTCGTACCAATTCTCAATTCTCTCCCTTCTCTTTCCCTCTCAGAGAGAAGGGCTCTATTTGAAAGTCATATTTACCCTGTACCTCACCCATCTTTCCTTTTGTGTAAACATTTCCCTCCGCTTAGCTAAAAAAGCCTCATTGCACCCCAACCCTCCCCAATTCAAAGCATATTCCCAACCCTCCCCAATTCAAAGCATATTCCCTTACCCTGCGAGTGAATGTTTTGCCACACTTGGAGCAGACAAAGGCAGCAGGGACAAAGTTGGGATCGTGGTATCTCTTGAAGTGCATGTCGAGGAGCTGCTTCTGGCGGAAGGTTTTATCACAATGGCTACAGGCATAAGGCTTTTCTCCAGTATGGGTCCGTTTGTGCATGACCATGTGCCGCTCCTGGCACAGACAGGAAAAATAAATGGATACATAAATGGATACAGAAGAGCGAGTTTTTAGCTAAAATGAGGCCAAAATTTTATGCTTAGTATCAGGAAAAGAATGATTCCACAGCAATGCAAGAACATCTTGATTGGTTGCATATTCAGTCCTAGCTACTTCCATCCTGTATGGAGACTCTCATCCCTTGGTCAACAGGTACATCAAGGCTGTGAATTATAAAGTTCTTCTCTACAGGACAGCATCACACCAAGAGGCCGCTTGTACTTTCCTTTACACCCTTCAAAAGATTTAGACAGCTAATTTGATCTTGACAGCTGGTCAAACCTAACAGCTAAGATTTCCACCCTGTACTTTCAGCTTCTGTCCTAAGACTCTTAAGGGATGCCAATCCCCCAGCTTACCTGTCTGCAGGCATAATCACACTGGTCACACTTGAAGCGCTTCTCATTCTTGTGGGACTTTTGATGCTGGATGAGGGCATACCTCTCATGGAACACAGCGTCACAGTAGCGACACTTCTTGCCCTGCTCGATGTAGGAATGCTGCTTCCTCAAGTGGACACCTTCAGGAAAAAGAAATCAGAAGCTTTCACCACCATGGCTTTCCAAGCATGAAAGATAAGCCCATGGCCATTCAGTGATCCTACCTCCCCAAGCTCAGCCAAAACAGTAAGACTGTTAATTTAGGATTCAACTAAAAACCTGAAAGACTCGCAATAAAACCAGCTAGAACAATTTCCAGACAGAAACAGCTAGCAGAAAAACTCCATCAGGCTTTTCCACAGGATTCCATATTAGGTTATTAGTTGCAATCTGTGCTGATTAAGGACACTTGGATTTGATGACATACGATTATCAAACTGAAGTATCTTGTGAACTGTTATGTTTAAGACTAACTCAAATTGCCTGGATACAGCCAGAAGCCAGGTAATTCACTAGGGGGGGGAAACAGGATTTTCTTCAGGATTAAAAGTCAGAGTGACAGGGCTAGAAGGCAACAGGGATACCAGCAGATAATCCCCGACAGAGGTTTTAGTCACTTCTTTAAAATCCTCCAACTAAGAGCATACCACAGCTGCACGAGGTAGCTTAGGGTAGATTAAAGCATTATTAGAAGAGAAATTCTTCATAGCTAACATCAGTTTTCCTCTGCTGCAAATCAGCTTGTTTGCTCCTGACATCAAATGACTGCCTTCCTCTCAAACTGCCTCTTACTGCAGCACTTGTCTTTACTGGAAGGAAGCCTGCCTTCCCATTACTTGGGTGAAAATTCTGTTTAAAGACAGAAAGTTCTGCCAAATCATGGCTCCTTCCTTCCCCTCAGCTGCTCTGGGCATGATATTGTTTGTCACCTTCTAGACACATATGATCTTGCCTGCTGGATTAACACTGGGTACTGCTCACTAGATCAGGAATGTCCTACTGCAAGGACTCAGGGCTTTTGCATGCACACAGCTACAAATCCTGGAAAGTTAAATACTTGGTCTAATTAAAACCTTTTAACTTGATGAAAATATCTCTGCATGAAACTTAATGGCCTCCAATGTGCAGGAGGTTAAGCCAAGTGACGTTGCTTTTCAGATCCCAATCCTTATGCTGTCTCAGTCCAAGTTCAGTAAATACCCTGCATCCATGGGCAAACATTAGCTTACCTTGTATGCTTGGAAAAAAAAATTCAAATAATGAGAAGAAACTGAAACAGTTGGGTTATGTGAGGTCTAATGCTGGGAAGTTTTGTACCATCTTTAACAAAGAACCACGTTGGAAGACACGTACCCAGGTCACTCTTTCTCGCAATAACAGTATCACAGTGAGGACAGTGGAATTTGGCCACATTCTCCGTGTGCTTCTGCAAAATGTGCATCTTCATGGTACCGCTCTGAGTGAAGCGAGCATGGCAGATGTAACATTCATATGGCTTCTCTCCTTCAGGAGTAAAAGGTAAAAATAGAACAAGTACTTTTGTTAAAAAGAAATCTCACCAAGAAGCTCCAAACAACCTCCCAGAAATTCGCAATACACAGCTAGACAACCAAAGTGGTAATACTACAAAGCACTCAATAATGTCTTTCTCTAGAAGTTTTAGCTCCAGTAAGCATTTTTCTACAACGAAACTGAAGTTCAATCCTTAAGAAAATTATTTATTCTTACTCTGAGAAATGCAGGCAAGACCTACATGCAGGCTGCCAGAAGTGAGCAAAGTGACATCAGATTATTTTGGGGTGGAAGTTCTGAATGTTCATGTATACATAAAAGGGCATCTTTGCCCCCTTCAATTTTAGCAATATGATTAATTTGGCATTGCAGTAACATTCTGTGCTAAAATCATCCCTATTCATATTGAAGAAAAAATTAGCATCTCTATGAACTAACATGCATGAGATGCTTTTAAAACTACACTGAAGCATGAAACTGTAAATGGCTCTATTCCTCATATGGAACACTGAAAACAGAAGTAGTTGCTTCTGTTCATACTACAGGTGCCTGCATTTTATCACCTCACAGTCAGTCAGGAAATCAGAATCCTCCAAGCTCATTTCTCAGTGCAGTAATTTTATCAGGTTATAAGTTTACAAGTACTTAGAAATCATGGTGCATTCTCTTCAGCTAGACACTTCATAAAGGTTTTATATTAAACTACACAATAATATTTGTTTTATTGTGTGTCAGCACACACTGTACACAGCCTCAGCACTCTGACACTAAGAGAACACGGCATCAGTACCGGAGTGGGTCCTCATGTGCCTCTTCAGTTTGTAGGTGTCCCTGCTGGCATAGCTGCACAGGCTGCACTGGAACGGGCGCTCTCCGGTGTGCGAACGGATGTGGCGTTTCAATTTGCTAACCTGGAAGCCAAGTGCAAGACTGAAGTTAGCACAGACGAGCAGGCCAGATTGCCAGAAGTACAAGAAATCAGTCAAGAGTTTATGGTAGTCTGTATTTATTTAGGCACAAAACCAAACAGGCACATTTGAATGCCAATCTCCCATTGCACACAGCCACTCACTCCTGCCCACTCTACCTCACCTCTCAACCTTACTCCCAGTCTTGCCTGATGCTTGTTCCCACACTCACTGAGGCCTGATTTAGACTCTGTGCTCACCTTACCCTTATCAGCTACCTCAGCATCTGAAGACACCCTAAAATTTTAAAATATCCTGGAGAGACACTGGGAAGTGTTGCGGGGAAGCTTAATTCCTTTGTTCTCCTGCTTTTATTTAGAAGGTACAAACCCAGCTCAAAGCAAGACCACCAATGGTAAGGCATTTTCTACTCCAGCCTGATCATGCTGCTTAATCACCAACTTATGCCTACAAAAAGCAGCATGACCTCATAAGGACCAACTTGGTTATTCTTTCCTAATTTATACTGTGAAAACCTCTGCAACATCACTTATTCAGCACTCAAACCACAGGGCCTGAAGTGACAGCACTGCAGGCACAGCGTGGGTAGGAAAAAAAAAGCCTGAAGCCCCTACTCAAGCTCTACCACTGCAGCCTTCTTCCACTGCAGACATCCCTTTTTTTTTTAAATTATGTTGCTCATCATCTGGCTCAAATTACCTTCCACAATATAAAAGCTGTCCTATAAAATATCTAACAATACTGCATGGAGGGAAGGCATTCAAGAATGTCTAATCTGCTCAGGCAAATTAAGCTATCACCTAACATTAGCAAAGCTGCTTTTCACCAATATTGAGACAAAGGCTCATTAGTTTTAGCTACAGACACCTTCATGGCATAAACAGATGATGTGCAGAATGCATGTTTCTAAAATGGGAGGGCACTTGTAGACTGAAAGGACATCCCACTGCAGCAGGAAATGTCTGTCTCCTTCAACATGGAGCACACTACAATTCCTGCAGTCAGCTTAAAGGACAAATAATTTAAGAAACAACGACAACTATTGTCTCCAAAGAGGAAATGGATATTACCTAGGATTTAAGCAATCTCAAATTGCTTTCTGATTCACTGAGGAAACCCCACCATTTGCTTCCAGGAGCAGCCCTGATTTATAACTTCTTTTGCCCAGAGCCTTTCAACCAAATGGCCAAAGAGGAAATGCCAAAGAACAGAGTTTGTACCAGATGGTGAACAAGCTCTGAAGCGCACAAGGAAGTGCTCATCACTGTAACAAATCCCATACCTCCACACTCGCGTAGTCACACATGGAACATTTGAATGGTTTCTCGTGGGTGTGTTTGTAGCGGCGATGCCGAACCAACTCTCCACTGGTCACAAAGGCCATGTCGCAGTCTGGGCACTTGTGAGGGCGAGTACCTAAGGGTGTGCAGCAAGGCAGGAGGACAGTGACACAGATTTAGTGACAAAAGAAAATATGGGACAGTGCTGGTTGTGGATTTTTTTATTTGCTGCTTGTAAAGTGAATTTAATCATTCAGAACACTGCTTCCATGTTCTGAAAGCTTAAATTAGAGCAACAGATAATGCACAAAAATCAGAGGTTTTGTATAAATAACTAATAGGTTTAATACCTTAGAGAATTAATATCCTTTCAGTGAGGAAACAGACTCCTTTATTTTTGTATCACTTTTTGTTTACATATTTGAAACCAACTAGTTAGACATAACTTCAGTAAGCAGAGAAAATGAGGGATATGAATTACACTATTTTTAAGGCACAACAAGCTTAAGTATGTCCACAATTCAATTGCCTGTAGTTTTATACCCAGAACTTTGGTAAGGAACAATAGGAATGTGCTACAACCACCTAGCTATAGGTTTTATTCATCCATTTTATAATCTATTTTTTGGGGTTAGTGCATTTTTGCTGTTTTCAATTCCCTCTTGTTTAACTTCAGTCTCACTCTCATCATACTTTTCTCCAACCAGCTGTGACCATACAAAGATGAAAATACAAGTGCTAATGCCCAAGGCAAAAGAACATTTCTGTAACTTCAGGTAATTTGAGATCAAGCCCAGAATCAATTTTATACCTATGAAAAGGATAAGCTCTGCACCTGACCTGGCCAGGCAGAAAACAACTGCACCCTTTCCTCTTTTTTAGCTTGTTCCATAAGAGGAATTAGAAAAACAGGAGGGCTCTATCTTCAGTCTGTTTGCTCTGATGGCAGAGCAGATCCTACAAAAAGCATGTATGCAAACCCAAGAATACCTGTGTGAGTGTTGAGGTGGTTCCTCAGCAATGTGACTGTCCGGAAAGCCCTGCCACAGAGATGGCACTTGTGTGGTCTTTCGTCGGTGTGGCTTTTCATGTGGCGGTCCAAGTTGGAACGACGCGGACAAGTGTAACTGCACAGTTCACACTGGAATGTCTTCTTTACACCTGGTCATGAAGGAATTAATCTTTAGTCTTTCACAGTACTGTGGTCTACTGTGTAACATAAGAGGAAAGACTCTTGGCAGTGTAACTACTGCAAGGAACCACCGCACACTGCTAAATCCAATTGCATTGCCTATGGCTGGTTTGGATTAAATTTTCACGAGCATGCCAGCACTCAATGTTCCTTCTCCATCTGAAAAGGGCTCCTTACCTTACAGTTTTAACAAAAATCAAACATACTTATTACTGTATTTTGCGCCATCTACCTTACCCAGCAATTGGTTAGGAAAAAGCCCAGAGAATTAATTATAACATTGGCTCCTGATGTAAAACATGCACACAGACTGTTACACATGTACTACAGCAAAGAGAACAATCTCTTCAATCACAGTTGTATGAGAATATTAATGTCACAGTATCATACTTGAGGAAAATTATCTCCCTGGCAGCCTATAGAGAGGAGAAGGGAGGTGTGCCCAAGAAACACTGCAGTCAAACACCATTACACAGTGAGCAAGAAGCACTGGGCATTTCTGCTTTCCTCCCACTTGCATGTATTCATTCGCTTCAAACACATTGCAAGGTCCCACCACAACAAAAGCATTTTCAAAATCCACTTGCAGATGAGGAACTTACCTTTCTTTTTAATTTTTGTTGGTTTTGGTGGCTTCATATTGCCCACCACCTTTTCTGCATTAACCTCGGACAACAAACCCTCCTGCTGCTCCTCTTCAAAGTCATACACAGAGACATCCACATCTTTGCCTTCCTCAGTGTAGCGAAGCTTGCTCTTTTTGTTTTTCTTTGTTTTTTTGGCTGGTGGCTGATAGTCTGGATCTTTTTGCCAATTGGGATCTTCCTGTGGCTGAAGTTCACCTTGTTCCAGTGTCTCCACCTCACCATTTGCACCCACTTTCACTACTTGGAAGCCTTCTGGTAAAGGGAGGGTGTGACAGATCATGGGCTCCCCCTCCTGCAGGCCTCCTTTGGAAACCTCATTTTCATAAGCTCCCTGCAGTTCTTCCACAGACGTGGTGGCAACAGGTACAGTCACTGGTACAGGTACCTGGACCAGCTGAAGCTCACCAAGGTTTATAGGCTGCTCTTCCATATTAACAACCTGAAGTGTTATGATCTGTGTGTCATCCACAGTAGCCTCAGTTTCTGGAGGCACTGCACCTTCCATTACTTCGGTCTTCATCTGAAGAAGAGTTGGATCCAGCTGATCCATCATCACCATCTGCACCCCACTGCTGACATCCTGCACTACTTCACTTCCATCTGCTTGGTTTGGTGGGATATGACAAGCATCATCCTCTTGCCCACCTTCACGGCGTCTTTGATAGGTTTTCCTCTCTTTTCCCTTTATGAAAGTTTCTGATTCCTCCACAATAGCGTCGACTGCCTCACCTTCCATTTCACCTTCCTGCTGTAAAAACAAGAGAATGAATGCTGCACACCATCCAATGTGCTTAACAACTGCACAAACCCCACAGAAGAACAAGTTGCCCAACTGGAAACACCCTACTCATCCCAATCACATTCAGAAAACAGGAGCTGAGAGCCGTAGGTCTCCATGAGCCCATCACCACTGCAAACCAAGGCAATGACAGAGTGCTGCCTGCAGTGAGACACCTCTATCAGCTTCTTGGAAAGAAGGAAAGCAAGGAAGAGAGATTAAGTGATACGCACATTCCCGTTTCTCAAAGACCACAAATCCCACCAGCAAGATGCACAGCAGTATTATTTCTTACTGAGCTTTTTTTATCATTTCATATAGCTTTGCAGCACCAGAGGCAGTCTTTGGCAATAAATTTTAAAGATACAAAATTACCACACTGTTCAAATCAAAAAGCCAACCTTAAAGTATTACATTTGAGAGCTGCAGAACTTTTCCAGGAAGAAAAAAGCACTAAGAATTAAGCACAAGAATGTAAGATGCACTTATCTAATATCAAATTACTGATACTTTCTTTAAGTTCAAACTCCTCTGAACAACATAAGGACATAAAGGAGTTAGGCAAGTAAGTCTCTTGTAAGCAGCCTGGAGTTCAATTCCTGCTCCCACCTCTGGCCCTGCTGGGCCCTGAGTGGAGCAGGAAGATACACTGTGCACTCCCTTGGCTGAATGAGCCACAGCAAGAGACACAGCTCAAGTAAAATTTTACTTCAGTGTAAATGATGTAGACTCTGAGCTGGTGGATTCTAATGATATCTCATGATACCTGTGTAAATCCATCCATACAGTCACAAACAATCAACAATACAAAAGCTCAGCATTTTGGTAGGCCTTAACTGTAATTCTGACAATAGCTGCATGCAAACATAACACAGATTTTCTGTCTCCTCAGATCATCCAGTGTTCTTTGCTGCAGTTGGGGAAAAATATGAAATTCCTGCATTCTCATTCTACAGGAAGGCTGTTTCAAGAGTAATAAGAGCTAAAACAAATTAGCATTTTGCAGCTGTCTTTTTTTCCCAAATGAAAGGAATAAGATTATAGCACAGAAGCACTTTTAAGACCATCTCTGCTCCAGGTGGTTTACTTCATAAAAAAAAAAAAGGACATTTATTCAAGAATAAAAGGTTTCCTAACCATGCCAAACCCTTTCCCTGAATCAGAATACCATTTCTTATACCCCTCATTAAGCATTAAAAGGTACCAAGGTCAATTTTACTGAGGAAAGCAACAAAAAAGCCAGCTTCCTTACTAAGCCTGTGAAAAATTCCTGAATCCAGTCAGATTTGGTAAGATACTTCTGCATTTTCCCATTAGATTGACTGGCCTCTCAGACCAGCTACATGAATTAATATAAATATTTAATCTCCCTTGCTAACTCAACACTTTAAAAATCCCCATACTATTTTCAAATAGCTACTCTTAATTTTGCATATTCAATTTTGATTTTACACAAGCTTACAGACAAACATGAAGCACAGCTGTCAAGTCTCCATTAGCTTTAAAATTTATAAGACATGTAATTGCTATTATTTTTAGAGAGTTCTTACTTTCACTCTACTGTCTTTTCTAGTATCCTCCACTTCTGCTGTTAGAACAATAAAGCTCATCTTGTTCTTCAGCCTGCCCAGACTAGGGGCATAAATTAACGTGCTGTCTTGACATTTGTGATGTCGTAGGCAGCCACAGTCTCCAGAGGGCACCACATACCCAGGAATGCCGACATATGGCTTCCTGCATGCTCCCGGCAGGGATCCCGCCTCTCCTTTTTCCTTCACCACCCATCAGCTTTTCAAGTCGGAGCAAATCCATATGGACAAACAGCTGAAGTACACGAGATGATGTAAGTACTTAACACCAGACAGCAGGCAATCAGAACAGAGCTGGTCTTTGGCCTACAGCAACTGCAAAAGTGTCTTACAATTATCTTAAGTATTTACAGAGAAAGACTTTCCAGGTGACCAAAAGTGTCTGAAGGTAAAAGGAAGGACACAGCTAAACAACACATAAGAATGCAAATGGGCAAGGAATGGAGGAAAAAATGGCAAAAGCCCATCTGCAAAGCTAATGCAGTTTTGGTGCAGAGCAGAGGTCTGCAACCTTGATACAAGCACAGGCAGCTCTGAGCAGAGGTGGGGCTCTCACAAAGAACTCCACATTCACTATCAATATCAGCTGCTAACCAGGCTGTTAAGTCACCTGAAAGAAAGCCAACAGGCCAAAATTTGCCTGTATCCTCTATGATCCTACAGTGGAGTAGCAGGAAGGCACCATTTTAGACTTGTACAGCAGAAAATCCTAATGTCCACCAAGGAACAGGTCACTCGTGTACATGAAGATTTTGGCATAGGGCTGACGTTGTTAGGAAGTTTGCCAGCCTAGGAATACAAGTGTACAGGGAGCCCAAGGAAATGCCTGCAGCAAGACTCAGGTTAAAGACACTCACAGTGCGGGGTGTACGTGTGTGAAAGGCATGGATGGATTCTACAGCCGTCTGGTAAAGAAACTCAGACCCTGCTAGTGGGTCGCTGTCCCTCTGTCACCTCTCACCCCGTTTCCTGTCGCACGGCTCAGCAGGGATACACGACGGGGCTCGGCTGCCCCCGAGCGGCGAGACCCCGCACTGCACCGGGGCTGGGGCTGCCACCTCCATCCCTGCCCGCCACGGCGTCCTGACCCCGCCACCTCCGCGTCACCTCCATCCCTGCCCGCCACTGCGTCCTGACCCTGCCACCTCCGCGTCACCTCTCTATCCCTGCCTAGCCCTTCCACTACACCTGTACACCCTGCATCCTGACCCTGCCACTTCCACTGTCCCTGTCCACTGACACAGACCCTGTGGCCTCCAAAACTCACCGCACAGATGAGCATCTATTCCTGCTTATTCCAAGGCACCCACTAGAGTCTGCTCCTTTCCAAGTAAATGGATCTGAAAACATCTGTTTTTAAACCAAACTCTTACCACAGGGTCAATGTTACAATATTCTAGATGTCACATTAGCAACATATTATAAAATTACAGAAATGTAAAAGAGCTGTCTCACTTGATGTCTTGGACAGCTCAAAAATCTTGTGAAACTGCCAAGATTTCTTCTGAAAAAGTGTGGATTTACAAATTTCAAACTTCTCTAACTGGGAGGCAGGGACACAGAATGGACCCTAAATTTGAGAGTAAAATGTACGGGTGCTTTCCTATTAAACAAGCTCTCTGGAAAGACTCCATCTCTGCTGCAGGGAGCTTTGCACTGCCTGTCCATGACAATTCTCAATCACTCTGTCTTGAACAATTTGCTACTTTTTTAACTTACTTTTTCTTTAACCTAATTCTCCTTTTTCACAAAGTGAGTCTCACAGGCAAGTTTTGTATTTATTGATAAATATATGTCATATGCTACAACTAAGACCATTATAGCATAACTTTAGGAATAAAAACTCCATAGTTTCTCTCAACCTTTTATTTCTGGCTTTTGTCTCCAGCTCTCTTCCTACCAGTTACTGCTACCTTACACCAACAGCTCAGTTCCACAGTGACTGAATCTAAAAAGGAAAACAAAGCAGCAGGTTAAAAGATGCAGTAAGTCAAGACTGAAAAAAAGAGAAAAAGACAAGAGCTTCCAAAATAAGGAGAATGACCAAAAAAACCCCCAAAGAATATCTGAAAACACAATTCCCACTAATAGCTCAAGCCAGCCCTTACAGACAGGCTCACTCAACAGGCTCTACCGAGAGACACCAGCCACTGAACAGCTCAGTGCACTGTCACAATCCAATTAGCCAGGTAAAGAGCTGTGACATGCAACAACAGACCTAAGCTTGCCCAGACAACTGATGGACAGCCCATCTAAAAAGCTGGAACAAGCAGAAATAAGTGCTGTGCATGTCATACAACTGACACCTCATTCCAATGAAAGGAATTAAAAGGTTGCTTGAGAGAAAGTAATTTAGTGCCAACTGTCTTACTGATTGCAGCACAGGAGAGACTCAGCCCAGATACACTCACTTTCTTCCCAATATCCAGTCTAACCATGCCCTGTGTCAGTGGGAAGCCATTCCTCCTTGTCCTGTCACTCCAGGCCCTTGTACAAAGTCCCTCCCCAGCTCTCTTGAAGCCCCTTCAGGTACTTGAAGGGAATGGAAGAAGCATTAAAAATAACTTGCTGTAATTGCCAATGCAGAAAGTACAAACCCAGGGACAGGGATGGTTAGTGCCAGTGCCTGGTTTTTTTAGCAGTGTTATTTATCATAAAGCTACTATCAAAGAGGTATTTGTCTGCCTCTCAGCCACGTTAAAATTAACAAACCCTGAACCGCATCAAGTTTTATGCGCCAAATAACACAAAAATATTTTTGTCAAACAAGGCACAGTCAAAATAAAAACTGTTGGGACATTAACGCAACTGAAAAGTACCTTTAGTGCTGTAATATGTACTTCAATTGTGAAAAAAAAAAATTAAAACTCCAATAGCAACAATGAAGCCAAATGCTGCCAGTAAATTTCTGACATTCATAAAATCATGAAAAGGATCAGCAGGTACATTAATGCTAACACTCCTATGACCTTGCAACATATTCAGGCCTTGAATTCAAGTCAATCCACATACAGATCCCACTCAAAAACTGACATGGCTTTGGCACTTATAGATGAGCTACTTATTAAAATTATATGGGAGTGGAAATAAAGCCTTATGTTAGAGCATGGGAGACTTACGTTTCTCCTCCATTCCCTGTCAACCTTTGAAAGCTGAATAGAGGAATAAACAAAAACTTCAACTAAGAGTCTGCTGTTATCTATTGTATATGCCACTTCAAGCAAGAGAAAGATTAAAAAAAATATATATCCAACAGGGTTTATAGACAATGGGCACTTTTTTCTATCTTTTTCCTGCTTCATGTCTGTGTAAGTATTTAAGGACACGAGCAGATGCAGAGTAACTGCAGGAGTGCTTGGCCATTCTCCTTCCCATCGTGAAACAGCCTTATCTTTTCTCTGCAAAGTCTCCCAGCTAAGCACAGCCAAAGATAACACAGTTTAACAGGTAGGCAGCCTTTCAATTTCCTCCACCAGAGCTTCCCTGATAGAGATGAACATGGCATGAATGTAACTTATTCTAAAGCAGACAGACATACATCAGAACCAAACAGGCCAGCTGTGCCTTTCACATGCAAAACATCAAAGATTTACTACCATCAGGAGACACTAAAATGTTGGGATAATTTTACTAAATAATTTTCTCACAGTAAAAACTTACATCTTTCATTTGCCTACTGAATGCAATTCCATATCCACTGTTTATGACTGCTACACCCCTCTCTCTAGCTGCTTTCTCATTTCCTCCTTGTCACTTACAACACTGGCACTGCAAGCAAACAAGAAGTGTAGAATGGACAAACATTTATTGCAGCTTTAAATTTTAAAAGGCGTAGTCTCATTAACCTACTACTAAGCAATTATTCTGAGAAATATTTCAGCATCTCAGAGGGCATAACAAAAAGCAAGAAACCCAGAAAAGAAAAGCAAACTTCACCACACATTAATAAATGTTTCTGCTTTTTGTCCACGAGAAGGGACCTGTCAAGATCAAGCCCCAACAAATCCATAAACCAGCTATGGGAATGACAGCTGCAATTGGAAAATGCAGAGCTGTAGAAGGATGGTCTCCTTAAGTGCTGACCCCGTGAAGGTATCAGAGAAGACAGTCAGTGTTGGTGGTGATTACCTAACCAAGGTGTCTGTGCTGAGAGGTTGGTCTAAATAGGGCAGTAAGAGCACATTCTTCCAGCGAGTGATTCAAAGGTTTTAAGTTGATCCTTACACTAAACTGACAACTAGAGCCCACTTTTTCCTCACTAACAAGACAGGAGACTAGATTTTGAACCTGTGTAATAGTTTCATCGTCCCTGTAAGACAGTCAAGCACAGCACTCGCTGTCCAAAGAGCTGCTCTCAGATTCTTCCTCCCTTCACACTGACAGAATATTTCACCATAATGAACTAGATTGAGAACTAATTCCAGCTGAAAACAAATGCAGAGAAAAACAATTCTGTTAGAACATGTTCAGCTCCTGACCCAATTCCCCACACGAATGCTTGGGCAGCGGAAAGGGAGCATGTTGGGAGCACTGGGGCCACCTTAAGCTGCAGTACCAGCTTAAAGCTGCCAGGAAACCACAGCACCAGGAACCTTGTATTCCATCAGCTAGGAGGCTACACTGAGCTGTGTCCCTCCACTCTGCCATCCATCCAGGACACACTACAGTGAAATTGCTTTCTCTTTCTCTCAAGCCTACTGCAACCCTCTGGGTCACAGTGAGTTTGTGGGCAAGCAGACTGTCTGAATTCCACAGTATTTATCTGTGATCATAGCCCTCTCCCTATTTTATTCAATTAGTTGTTACCTGTGAACCAAAGTTACCTTTTACTTACACTTGTGAAGGCAGGACTTTGGCCCAGATGTTATCAAAGATGATCTTTACCTTCGACCCCTACAAATTCCCAAGGGCACAGCCACACCTGTCCCTGTTTACAGGACATTCCCCACCCACAGTCAGCTTGGTGCAGCGCTAGAATCAAAATGCATGCCGTGGCATTTCTCTACTTCCCCCCCTTTTCTTTTTCCCCTGCTCCTCCTATAACCTACAGAATCAAACTTCCTGGTTGTTGCTCCTGCCCAGGGATCCTAGCAGAGCTCTTTCGAATTTCATCATGTCTCATGAAATGATGCAAAGCAATGAGAAGCTTCACTCAGCACTGACCCCTATTTTTCAGTCAGCGAGTGGCACACACCTGTGATCTCTTGCAATTACTCGAATAAATCTGACCTTTCACTTTGGATCAAGAACTCCAGGAGTTCATGCAAGACATGGAAACAGAGTATGTACCCAGGGGCCCCCAGCCAGCCAGAAGGAAATTCAATTCCACATCTTTCCTCAGCTGCTTGCTGAACAAGCTCACTCTTAATCCTTGCACCTGACAGTGGCAGAAAGCCCCAGATCATGGCTCTTCCAGAACTAATACTGCTAATTCTGCTGTAATAAGCTGCAGCCTACAATGGAGAGAAACGCAAATACAATAACGTCAACTGCTTGAAACTTGCACCTGGTGAAAGCATTTCAGCTTTATTTCTGGAAGAATAATTTTTTCCTTGTTTTTCCTTTAGATTTGGAGAATGAAATATCTATTAAAAAGGCAGTAGGTACAAAATTAGTTAATATTCCTGGTCTTAAAATTTGTTCCATTCTGCCTCAATTTCTCCTTCCACTCATAACATTCTTTCAAAGCTTAGTTTTAATTTTTCACTATTTCTTCCAATAACTGCTAATGCATCTCACTAGATGACACTAGGTCTTTACTCATTCAGAGAATTCTCTACTGATAGCTGGGATATATGAGTGAAATATATCCTTATCAACCATTTTTTTTAAAGAAGTTTCACTTTCAAAATTATTAAGGAAGTCATCATGTTTTGCTAACCTGACAGTCCATTCCAGAAGGACAAACATGCAACTAAATCAGGTGTAAAATACAGAAACATTTACACTTTAAAGAAGCAGTCCCAGAGGAATTTTTAATGTTAGATCATAAAACTAATCAGTCCCTCCCTTTTACAGGTCTTCATAATGTAAAAGTGATGTAGAAGATCATGAAAAACCACCAGAAAACCTGAAGGTATTAAATTGAGAATAAAAAATTATCTCAGGTTAAACAGCCTGTAAAATCCATTGCCACAAAAAGTCTAATACTGTAGGTAGATACTGGAAAAATTACTAGTTTTATCGACAAGTATTTGTGGTCATTTCTCCCATCCCAAATTAATTTAGGCTTTCATTTAGGCTACTGTCAAACTGCTAAAAGCAAAAGATGCTTCTTGAAAATGAGTCTGAGCAGAGAAGGATTCTTCTGCCATCTGATGCTACGTTGCCTGATATCAAAATGGCAACACCAGCCACTCCCACACCTGAAAAAAAGACCTGTGCAACAAGTTTCATGGCATTCTGGAGATTTCCTAATAAGTATCTGGATTTTGTTTTCCTCTAAGGCTTCATCTGGACAAACAAGTGTCCAAGAATAAACTTCTGGGGAACAGCTATTTCTTTTATCTTTGCACAAAGTACTCATTAAGTAGTGATATTCTACCAGGACAAGTGAATTCAGGCTTTAAATTGGAGGAGCAGGAAGTGCTTATCCCTCTGATGGCAACAGGGATCCTACCCCATGAACAATAGCTGCCCATGCACTATTAGTCACCTCACAAATCATACCCTGATGCACATAAAGAGAACTAAAGTCAGTGCTAGTTAACTTAATGTCAGGCTGTCAAACACAGAGGTGCAGTTTACTGTTGTTGCAGCAGGGACAGGAAAGTCCAGAAGAGTTTTGAAAGCACCTATGGCAGAAGGGTGGTGGACAAGACAAACTCCCAGAGCCTAAATTAAGACATCCTTGCTTTTGAATCACAGAAAAGTTAGTCATAATTAGTAAGTGCTGGAGCAGACATAAACAGAACCAAACCCAGGTGAGTCCTTTAAAGTGACCCTCATGCTGAAATTTTAACAAGTTTCATTGTTTTACACACACCCCTAATTCATTTGGACTCATATTCCAAATATTCTCATACACCATACCCTAAAAGTGCTACAACCTTCAAAGCAGATGAAGCAAAAATCCCCCAAAATCCCACAAAGGCACTCAACCTTGGAAGAAAATAAGCCTTTCTACCAGGAAGGAGTAAGGCCTCATTTCCAAACACACCAACTCTGCAAAGAAACCATCCCTGCCTTTAAACTGCCCACTCATTCCCTCCATCCGCCCAACTATTCCTGCTGTTAGCACAAGAACTTTCAAGACTGCAGCTACTGGTGAGGAAACTAACCCAGGCCAGAACTCACCCAGCCAAAAAGATACTTAGTTCCACCCAGACCAGGTCTCTTGTGTGCCCAAACACTCAGGCCAGCCAAAAGAGAAGCATGGCAAGAGGGTTTCTACCAGCACAACGTTAAGCTTTATGTTCAAGAAACTACTGCCTCAGCATGGAACACATACCACACTTTAAACCCCCTCAATTTACATTTATGTTCTTGACGCTTCTGCACTTCTGCCTGGACTGATTTGTTCTCTTCATGCTGGCTATTCTTCATGCAGCTCCTGAGGTCAGAACACACTCTGGAACAGAACAGATGAACTAGTGAAACTACATAAAAAAGAAAGATAAGGGGGGATGGGGGGAGGAATAAAAGCAGTGTTCAATGTTTAATGCTTAACAAAATGTGTAGTCCCACACCCCTAACAGCAGCAGCATTGATAACTGCTTGAGGACCCCTTCACTTACCAAAAGAGCCATAGGTAAAATCAAAGGAATATTTTAATCAGCTTTAATATTTTTCACCAGGATGACTGAACTCATTTTACAAGCTCCTCTACCTACCTGTTCTCAAACTCTTTAGCATTTACAGTTCTGACAGCCCAAAGCTCCAGATGCCTCACGTCGGATTACAAGTGCAACATGACATTTTAGAGCCAGCTCTGCCTACTTCAGATGGCCTTTTTCTCCTGTGCTGTGGAATAGCAAATCACACACTGAAGGAGTTTTTATTGCTAAAGAGGTGTAAACGACAGCAAATATCACTCCTTACACACTGTCAATGCAGCACTGGATATACTACTTATATAAAATAACAAAATCAGCTCTAACACAGCTCTAACTTTGCCACCCTGAGGAAGAGCAGCCTCTGCTCACTGAAGCAACTTTCATTATCCTTATCAATTAAGGGCTTAAAATATTCACACATTTAGAGAAATACAGTATTTACAAGGCAGCACATTATTCCTCTTCTGTAATCCTTGTCAGTCCTCAGTGTGCACACATGCTAAAAACCCCGTGAATGGTAAGGAAGTCCAGAAGAGTAATTCTCAACAGAGGCACGTATTCTTGCTGCACTCAGTGATGAGGGCCAAGCAGTGTTGGATTTCATACTAGTTTGGTTTCACACCCTTTGAATTTAAGTGCTTCCCCCCCAGTTCTTCTGTGATTTATTTAGTACAAGGCACACCACTCTGGGTTCTGGTTGCATTTTTTACTTGGCAAGTCTATTTTTAATTGTTTATCAGCTTCAAAGAGCATTACTGATAAGAGGTTTGTTGGAGCTGTGGAAGGTCATTGATAGTGAGCTTTTAAAAAACGTTTGGAAATTATTTCTTTTCATTTAACACTCACTCTGTAAAAATCACAAATGCTACATACAAGCGCTGACCAGGAAAGGGGATGCTCAGAGGGGTGTGCTCCACTGCCAAGGGCATACTAAGACTGCTGATGCAAGCTGCATCCTTGCCAGGTTCCACGCTGTGCAACCCTGAAAAAGACTGCCATTTCCTGAAGTTCACAAACTTCTCAATTGACACAGAAAAGCCTCAAGAGTGAAGGACTTCTCCATTCTGAAGACACTTGATACAAAATTAACACCTCCCGTGGAATTTTATCACCTCGTAAGTTCTGTCACACCCACCAGGACAAAAAGGCACACTGAATCGAATGGAAGCGTCTTCTCACCTACTTTGGATTTCCTGAATTTTTGAATCAAGAAATAGTTTTCTTCCATTTTTGAAACCTAATCTTCTGCTTGGCAAATGAATTAAAAGTAAAGAAAGCTGTTTTGAAGAAAGATTGTACCCAAACTCTTAGGAGGGGGGAAACAGAAACAAACCAGCAATTGCAGCTCTTTCCTACACTAAAGACAACACAAATAGCGAACATTTCACAGGGATCTCTGCAGTTTAGCACTGATGGTGAATTAATGCAAGGCACAGCCACTGCCCCTCTCTCTTTACAAGCTACTGGCTCTGACTAAGGAAGTAAGTTACTGGAGTTTAAGAGATGTTTTGAAGCTGCTTGGGCACTGCTCAAGGAATATCAACCTACTAATGAACAGCCCAGGGAGCAAAGTTGCCCAGCACTGCAAACATACGTGCTGCAAAAATGCAAGGCATTCTTGTTCTGATCCACTCCAAGGGAATGTCCTAAAGGGAAAGAAAAGTAACTTCCACTCTCCTTTACTGCAAAGATGGCAACAAACTTCTGTTAAATACCTGGTTTATTTTCTGGCATGAAATGCCTTGCATGAATTTACATTCCATCAGATCTTTGACATATGGGCGAAGTTTGATAAGCTTGAAAGTAAAAAGGCGTCAATTGAAAATTTAAAGTGCTCCACACATCCATTGTTGAGCTTAGAACACACAGAAAAAAACCCACATAGATAGGCTGCCAGAACAATGAGGTGTCTGGAATACAAGACCTATACAGCAGAATGACAGAACCACACTCTTGGAAGGAGACAGTGAAAGGACAAGTATAACAGACCAGCTGCAACAACAAGTGGTCAAACGTTGGAGTAGATTGCCCAGAGATGCTGTGGAAACAAAAATATTTGCTAAATACAACCCTAAATAACCTCATCTAGCATCAATTCTGGCCCTGCACTTAGCCAGGGGTTGAACCAGGGTACCACAAGAAGTCCCTTTCAACCCAAATTATTCTACCATTCTCTGGCACTACATAAAATGAAAGATTGAAATTTCAAACACAAACCATTGAGACTTTTTTCAATCTGTGCAGTTATAACTATGATGTTCTTGGAACTGAGATTTACTGGTCTCAGCACTCACTTCTACACAAGTTCTAGAGGTCCTGGTACACTTCTGCAAGCTCTCAAATAATCATCAGATCTTTAGCAAATGTGCAGATATACAGTAACTCTCAGCAATCTATGGGGGACCTGCACTTTCAGAGTGGTGGATATCCAAACCCACCCACTATTGAAGAGAACAGCTTTAGAAGAGCACAGATACTGTATTTCACTGTTTAGGAGACAATCATGTGCTACAAAGTACAAAGATTCATATCAGAGGAGGCTTCAGGAACTTCAGTAAGGTAACAGGGAAGCAGCACTGATGAGGCACCTCACTACTTATTTTTAATTTGCAGTAGAAAACCCAGGACCACAGTGAGTAAACCTAAACTCATAAAAAAGCAAAAATCTGCCTTTGAAGTAGTAAGGGCTACTGTGTGCTCTTTCCTCCAGAACGTTAACAAGAAATTGTATCTTGTCAGATAGGCAAGAAGAAAGATGCCAAAAGGCAGCTGTAAAGTCTCCCCCGGCTGCCAGCACAGGACAGCCTGTTTCAAGAGGCAGCACATCATTCTGACCAACAACTACACTGGATCAAGCATTTCTAACCAGGAACAGCCAGACTGATAACAGAGCAGGACAAACATTCAATGCTATCTCCCTCCTTTCAGTCTGGTGGAGATGGAGAAAACATCCCTAAGGATTTGTCTGCACAAGCCACTAAAACATTACAGATGTCACATCAGGAAAGTGAGACATCTAAATATTTGATAGTCTGCTCCATCATACTGTCATGGAAGCTGACAAATTCTTCTTCATGTAGGTCAAAATGCTGATAGAACAAGGAGAGGATGCAGCTGCTTCAACAGGACAAAACTACTTCCACACACACACTACAGGAACAAAGCATAAAGTAGTCTGGGATCACATAATGCTCTAGGTAGCTCAGAGTAGGCAGGAGTCAACAGCAGTCACTCTTCAGCAGGAAGGAGAGAAGAGTATTAATAAATATGGAAGGTAGGCAAGGATGAAGTAATCAATGAGTACCTTTTGGGTATTCAGTATTGCCACAGGAAGTGATAAATCTCTCTTCAAAGATCAGAAGTGGCAGTAAGTTATATACTCAACAGGAATGCTGGATAATACTAACTTCTTCCATCCTCCAAAAAGAAAAGAAAAGAAGAAATGTTTTAATAATCTGATAAGCTTTGACTGAAACTACTAGCCTTCAAAAATGTCTTTTTTTTTTCCAACCTGTAATCTGGAAACTCCTGAAGTGCCTCTAAGGGATTTTCTTGCAGTTCATACTGGGAAAGCAAAACTGAAGTTTAGATTGAACCTCCACTGGAAACAGTTTAGCACAGAGGAGAAAGCTATTGGTTAAAATGTAATACTGTTAACTTATGTCATAGAATTATACAACCAAAACCAGGGGGTACTTTTAATTCAGTAGCATTTCCTGCTCTAATTTTAAACCTCTGGATGTTAGAAATGGTTTCAAGGGAAGAGCTTTGCAAATCAAATACAAGGAGACAGAAAAACTATACAAGAAGCTGAAGTAATTGGCTAAAAATCACTACTGGTTCTACTGCAGTGAAAGGCTCTCCCAGAAGCCAGTCCAGAGAAACCATGTCTCTTTCAGCATTAAACAATGGGAGAATTCAACTGCCCAGACAACAATTTTAAACATACAGGGAACTTTACAGCTCCATCTCAAAAGAGTAAAAAATATTTACAAACAGCCAAATGCTGCTATTACTACTTGTGCTCTTGGCTTCCTTTGCAGAAAGCCTCTACTTACCCCAAAATATTTGGGGGCATGGTTCCATAAAGGCTCAAATCAAAATTGATGCTGCATTTTTTCCACATCCACTTACATCCTGTTACCCTCATGAAGCAAATTCTACTAACCAGTTCATCACAAGGGGATCCAATTGCCAGCACACAGGTGGAAGGAGATGGGGCCACAACGATCCCAATGCGAGTCAACTTAATTTTCCAGGGAAACCATGACTTTTACCTCCCTAAATGCTTTGGTGTTATTCCTAAAACAGCAAGAGTTGTAAATCTCCTTGTATAGCTTTTATCAATAGGCTGGGAAAAAAGGAAAAAATTTCCTTTATCCAACATGAGCATAAAAAAAAAAAAAAAAGCCCTACAAGGACAGATCACTGTCCATTTAGTCCAGCAGCCTGTCTCCAACAGCTCTAGCAAGAAACACTGTGTAGGGAGTGCAATCAGTCATTTCTGTGGTTTACCAACCCTTATCCCAACACCAACCCAGGGGAATAGGGATCTTTGCCTCTGGACTTGCTGATTCCTTTCTGAACCTACAGTATCCCCACAGTCTCTTACCAAAACAGGTTTCCCATCGATTGTAGTGTATTTACCTAATTTTTTGCTCTTAGAAGCTATAGGCTCACCACAGAACTCATTGCATCTACTACCCAAGAAGCTGGCTGTGAGTGAGCACGGGGAAGCACAGCACTCAGACTGGGCACAGACTGAGTTCTGTAACACCATTCACCTTCTTACAAACGGCCAGGAGAAACCAGAATTGCCAAACTCAGGCATCACATGCTTCTGTTGAAATTACCACCCAGAGGAGCACGAGGATTACATGCAAGTTTGCTCTGTAGCTCCGAGTTCTCAAGATTACATAGCCGTTTTAACATAGTAACACATGGAAAATACCTAAGCTTCCAGCAATCTCCACCTAGCAATGCTTAGTCCACCATCGACCTGTAGTGTAACTGTAACATCCTCGAGAGCTCAGAAAATGTCAAACACTTGGCGTCAAGTCTCCACACATGAGGCATTATAAGAGCTCAAAATTATTGTGCTGTTTACTCCTTCTTCCACAGCTTTATGCTCCCTAGTTTAATTCCTGATTAAGTCAGTATTTTAGCACCATCCAGTTTAAAACTAGGATCACTGAAGATATTGTAATTCCGCACAATGCATACAAATGCAACATATAAAACGTGAGTCAATAAATAATTTTATGTAACACAAAATTTTATGGAGCTATGTCTTCTTTAGAGGATTCCATAAAAATCACCTTGCTTCACCCTCTGAGCATTTTCCATGCTCAGAACCAGGAAGGAAGAACTCCTTTGCTGATACGTGGACTGTCTGGGCAGCAGTGCTCGTGCCAAGGTCCTTAGGCTGCTTGGTAGGCAGCAAGCTGGACATGAGCCAGCAGCTTGTCCTGGCAGCAGAGAAGTAACATTTATCCTTCCAACAGCTCCCCAGTGCCACAGCCACAGATCAGGATGTGTTAGTCACAGGCTTGGACCAAGTATACAGGACACTATTGGACACATCACCAATATGTATCAGTATCTGCTTACTTTCCTCTGTTCAGAAGATTTTACTGGTTTGATCATATTCCTGATTGATAAGGAAAAATCCTAAACCTCTACTTAAAATGAGGGAAGAAGGTTCAAAAGAGGAGGAGGTGCTATCCCTCATTTTTCTTTAGCACCCCTGGTTTATCACTGAGCCTTACCTCTCATGCATGACAGTTCTCTAAATGTATATGAAACAAAAAAAGGTCAGCACATTGCAGGTGGCTGAAGCAATTTTCAGGGTTTTTTTCCACAACCTTGATTCAAAGATGTTAAGAAATCAAGAAATACACAACTGCTCTTCATATCATAATCCAAGAATTAATCACCCTTCCTGTGAAAAACTTAACCCTTTTAATTTGAATTTACTGGGCTACAAATTCTCGTTTTCAGCAAGATTAGAGCAAGCTCACTAAAATCCAGTATTATTTTGTCAGGGACATATCAGAAGACCCTCATCAAGTCACTTCAGTTTTGATGAGAAACTGCACAGCACATTCTTAACATTTCATTGCATGGCAATACAGCTTAGTTTTCCATCAAACTGGAGATGAATCCCCTTGCAGACAGTCATTTTTTTGAGGTGTTTTTTTTTTTTTTTGAGTGCTGAGGCCAAAACCATACGTAGTATTTTGGGAATGACTTCATCCCATCCCACACAGGCAAGAACATACCATTGCTTATTCCACTAATGCATTTAAGAACTACATCACGTTCTTTGTCACAGCATCACCTTGGAAACTCACGTTTATGCTGTTTATTCACTATGACTCCAGAACACAGTTCAGTCACTGCTTTCTAGGACACCAGGTGCCTTGATTTAAATTCAGCTGGAATACCTTGTTCCCAGGTGCACAGCTTTACATGCAGCAGCCTTAGCACACACACTGGACTGGATTTACTTCACCTGACAATCACAATGGCTGCCTTAGTGCTCATTGATTTTCCATGAGCCATAAGTTTATCACGCACAAGTTTTTAAAGACATTTTTCACCAAAAAATCATTAATGAAAACAAATTGTGACAAGCAATTACTAGTTTTTGCTCAATATCCATGGAAACTATTCACTCTTGTACACCCCCAGACTAATCCTGAACTAAATGGCATTTTTACTGATACTCAGTACTAACACTACTATTAAGTAAGGTTGTCAACATCAAGTCCTTTAATAAGGCCAAATAATAAATTTAATGAGCTCTTGCTTTCTTAAAGCTTTATTTACCAGAATTAGTACTTTTCTCTATTTTAGCTAAATTCTGTACTAGGCATAAATGGGAGAGCTGGTATTAATGTGAACTACATGTGTGTTAACACCATGCAGAGCTAGTCAAACACCCTAGGGGGTCTGGGCACCTGCCACCCTCTCTGCACAGCACCACTACCTGCCATGTTCATCCACTCCATCTCCTTTTGATACTGATACATCAGCACTTCTCTGACCTCCTGGAATTTCACTACTGATCCAAAGTGCATTGACTATAAAATATCCCTTCCAATACTGCAGTTAAGGATATTCCAGTGGTGAAAAATATACCAATATGCCAAGGTAAATGTCTCTCTCACCTCCCAATATACTCTGGTGGAGTGGGGTTAAATGGTTTTTGTACTAAGTTTCAGCATGGGTTTGGTTCTTTTATATATTTTACCTGCTGATGTTTGAGACATATACAGGCTTCTCATTATGATGCATTATTAATACAAAGGTGCAATTCACACTCTAAACAATCTGTGATTTACTTTCTGTTTTACTAGAATTTGACAAATTCAATGATGCAAACAGAATTTTTTTTCCATTATGGAGAAGAAAAATATGCAAAACAAGATTTTCAGTATAAGATGAACTTACTTAACCCTGTCTTTATATTTGAGCACTTTCCGAGTGAAACCCAGGAAGCTTTAGAAATTTCATGAGTTTGCAGGTATGGCAGAAAAATAAGATGCTGCTGATAATTGACCGACACAATAATATGTAATTGGGCATACTACTTGCACTGCAGGGAGTAAATAAAAATACCACGTAGTTCAGCTTGCTGCACTGCTCTCATTGCAGAAGCCCTCGCTGGTGTCACTGGTCAGCACATCCTAACTGATGACTGCCCTTGTGATTTTAAATGCTTTCAACCATTTCTGGCCTCACCTCTTAATACGAGCCCCACACAGCACACTGAAATCCTCAGGTAGCTGACAGCAAACTGTGGGAGGGCTTGAACTGAGGGGGGCTGTAAAAACAAATCTTTACATAAGAAATGCAACTCTATCTATGACTCAAAACTTCACCTGTAGGGATAGTTAGAGAATAACGCTGCGGGAGTCCATTCTATCAGAGATGTCCCCTAAGTCAGTGCACGTTAACTGCGCCATTCTTGAGAGCTGTCTCTGCACTACTTCTCTTTTCACCTGTTAAGAACCACATTGGAAGGAAATTAAAGATTTTATAGCTTTCAAGATTTTATAATACTGAGGGAAACTTCATTTTAGCTTTAATTTACATTAGACACCCAAACCGAGTTGTTCTGTGTACAGTTACCTGAATGTTAACATGACCTGAAACGTAAAACTTCCATCTCACCTTCAGTTTATTCTCTTCTTTTCAAGGTTATTTTTGTTAATCAGAAAAAACCAGATCACTCAGCTGAGCAGCAACTGTTTCGCTTTCACATTAAGTATGTCTAGGATAAGCATACCTCATTCAATTCCTGAAGAATGATAAATTATTGGAGAGAAGTGGGAGGAGCAGCAGAACAGGGTGTTTTAAGTAAAAGTCAAATATCCTTCAGCACAAAAGAGCGCAGTATTTTCAGCTACAGTCAGGACACAACAAAGATTCTAAGTTTCAGTAAAAAAACTGAAAGAACAAAGGCTCTGTATGATCTGAACCATTTTTATGAACACTAAATATAACAAATAAAGGGAATTTCCTGGATCTGTGTGTCTCTAAGACCATGTAGGTTACAGAGAAGCGGAGCTTGATACTGTATTGACATTTCAAGGTTTAGTACAACAAAGAGTGAACGGGGAATCTGAACTAAAGCCAAATGGATGAACAGGGGTTTACAGTTAAGCAAACAAATCAGTACAGTTCAGTAAGTTTACACAAACAAAACAAGCAGTCAAAGCTTTGGTTTCTTTCAGCTCTGGTCAGTGTGTGTCCTCATGTGTGCAGGTAAAGCAGTGGCTGCTCCTTATTACACATATTTCTAGAGCATGTACAAGCACAGGAGGAACCATTCCCTCTCTGGTAAAGAGGTAAGAGAAGCTAAAGTTGCCACGATGGGGAATTAGGGACTTTTTATGCAAATATAATCAAAAATATATCCAAAAAGAGGTAATATACAAAAAAACTGTTTGGACAGAGCAGGGAGATCTAACTAGAGGTCAGGGGAACCTATTTAAGTATGAAGGATAAGCACAAGGAATAGGCTGGCTTTGCTCCAAGAACAGACAGGCCTAATAATACTCAACATCCAAGTTCCAAAAATCTTCATTAGAAAAGCAGTTCTTGGACATGAAGTCCTAAGGGAAGGAGAAGAAATTAAATTCTGGAGTAGATTCTGCACATAAATTCCTTTAAAAGTTAGCAATTCCATATAATTAGATTTTTTCAGGTAAATGTTGAATAAAGGCAAGAATAACACGGGTCAGCTTCTGGCATTCTCAAGACACAGCACTGGGAGCACAGCAGGCGGGTATCAACCTGCAGCCCCAAGAGCTGGTGAGGATGCACACAAATTAGCTACGGATTGTAGTCAAGATCCAGCCTGCTCATACGAAAACAGCTCTTGAAATAGCTCTTGAAATAGCTCCTTCCCTCAGTAATGCTGCAGGCACGAGTCACCAGCAAACTTAACGCTGTAGTGACAGTTCTCCTAGCTCTGTCCGAAATGGACGAGACTTGCCGTGTGATTTCAGTTGCAGGGCCACTGGAGGCTACAGGAACTCGAGTTTTGCACTTTTGTTCAGATATTACTCCTCAGAAACACCCCACAAAGTTTCTTGAGCCTTTCTGTGCATCCTAGTAACTACTCATGCACAGTGGATGACATTCAAACTGAGCTAGCCCTACACATCCAGAAGAAAAACAAAATGGATGTAAAAATCCATCAACCTAGGGAAAAAAAAAAAAGCAGCAAGCACTGCTTTGCCTTTACGCTAAAATTGCTCCTTCCTTCAGTTCTGCTGGTGTCTTCTACACTACACTAAAGTGTTAGGGGGATCGTTTGAGTAAGAATAGCTTGAATACAGCATGGAATTATTTCTTATACCCAACGGGGTTCTGCAAATTCAACAGGCTCTGCAAAAGGTGAACAAGCTGGAGAATTCAAGACGATATTTACACACTTCCTGCACTAAAACAAAAACACATACACTGGAAGTGGTAAACAGCATTTTAGATGCTTCTAATGACACCTCTGGAGTTTATTACCAGAATCCAGTAACTGGCCAGAGATGAGGAACAGCCATGCGTGCATTTAAGGGGAGAAAGGATCGGCAAAAAAATAGGAAGTCACTAACAGGAAAGCGAGCTCATTTTCACCAACAGGCAAGTCCTAAGGATTACACTGAATGGAGAAGGACCCACACAACACGACAAAACCCTTCTATCGAAGTGATTTCACAAGGTTAACGCGAGGCCAAACTCGATCCTATATAAACATATATTCGAAAGAAATCTAAAGTTGATGTAGAGAACAAAAAACAAAGCGTTTGGACACAGAGCATGTGCGGCTTCCTCCTCTGCATCACAAAAAGAATCGGGTTTTGTGTTTCCCCCCCCAAGCAGCACAGACCCATGGAAGGGAGGGAATAACGCCGTCCTTTGCCATGAGATTTCGGGCTCCATCCCTGGGCAAGAGCCGGGCTGCAGAGGCCCGGGAGGTTCCCGGGGAAGTGCCCCGCGAGTCGGGCAGCCGGGCCAGGTCCCAGCAAGTGACACAGCTGGTCGAAGGCTCGGTGGCAGCCCAGGTGCTCCCGATCGGAGCCTGAAGCCCCGTCGGGACCCCAGGCCCGGAGTGGGGTGGCGGGGACGGGACGAGAGAGAGGGGCCCGGCCACAGAACGGCGGGGTCGCCGCTCGCCGGGAGCGGCGCGGGGGGTGCGGGGGGGCCGCCGGCCGGTCACCGCGGCGAGAGCGGGCGCCCCCCAGCCGTGCCCGCCCCGGTGCTGCTGCATGGCGCTGCTCAGCCTGCCTTGCAGAGGGAGCTCGAGTCCCGCTCTGCGCCTCGCAGCGCCTCTCACTCCGCCGCACACGCCAGCGCAGCGAGGCGGCGGCCGGCGGGAGCGGGACACGCAGCGGTCCCCGCGGGCAGCGCCCGGCCGGACACCGCGGCAGGACACGGGCGGCGGGCGAAGGGCGCCGGGCCGAGCCCTGCGGAGGTGCGAGGAGGGGCGGGAAGCGGTGGCGGGGCGGGAGGGGAGCGGGCCCGGCGCGGCGGGGGAGGGGGGGGGAAGGAAGGGACGTGCGGGACGGGAAGGGAAGGGGGGGGCGGCAGGCGCGGCGGGGAGGGGGCGGTAATGGGGCGGTTAATCAGCGCCGGTGGCGCGGTGGAGGAGACAAAGGAAAGAAAATGGAGTCGGGGCCGGCGGGTGGCGGCGGCCGGGGAGGGAAGGAGGGCGCGCGGCCCGGGCGGTGCCGCAGCCCAGCGCCGCGCTGTGGGGAATGGCGGCGGTGGCGGCGGCGGCGGCGCGGGGACGGTAGAGGGAGACAAAGCCCCCCTTGCTGCCCCGGCGGCGGCCGCTGCGGGGCCCCAGCCGCGCCGGAGCCCCATCGTGACACCTAGAGGCCGGAGAACGCGACTGCAAACCCCCCGCCGCCGCCGCTTACCTGCGCCCCGCGCCCCGCCGAGCTCCCTCCGGCCGCCGGGCCCCGCCGCCGCCCCGCGCCGCCCGCGGGCCCCGCGGAGGAGCCGCCGCGCCCCGCACGCCCCGCCGCGGCCGCCGCCGCTTTAAGCGCCCCGGCACCAGCCCCGCGGTTTAATCGCTCCACAGTCGCTTTCGGACACAAAATGGCGGCGGGCGGGGCGCAATGCGCACGCGCCACCCAGCGCGGCTCTGCCGCGGCCGCCGGCCCGAGCGGGGGGGAAGGGGGGGCGGGGGGGGCCGGCGCGCGCGGGGAAGCGGCTGCGCGGGGCAGGCTGGGAGCGGCGGGCGGGGCGGGGCGGGGCGAGGGAGGGGGAGAGTAAGGGCGCGACTCGCGCGCCAACTTCAAACGCGCGGGGCCCGCGGCGTCACCCGGCGCGCGCCTGTGCGTGCGTGCGTCAGCGCGTCACGTGCTGCCGAGGGGCGGGCGGGCGGTGGCGGGGGGGGCAGGAGGCAGCGCCCTTCCCTCCCCTCAGGGCAGAGCGCGCCCGGCGGGGCGGCGTGAGGGGAGCTCTCGGGCACAGCTCTGTGTTAGTGCTGTCCCGAGATCCAACTACCGGGGACACCCCGGCTCTGCACGCCGCTCCTCAGTGGGAACTGCCCCCTGAATCTTGGCCAAACCCGCCCTCTTCACCTCATCTAAAACTACCCCTTTATTTTATCTAAAACTGCCCCCTTCACCTCAGCAAAACTTCCAGAGCAGGAGGCTGTGCTTCAGCTCCGTGGGAAGGAGCTCCTCAGGAGAATAAGGCCACAGAGAAAGGATTTTCCCTGGTTGAACAACCAAAACTTTCCTTTAAGCTGGAAGATGAGTCAATGCAATCATGAGTTAATCACCAGGAAAGCCATAGGGCAGTTTTGGAAATACCGAGTGACTGGAATTAGGGTCTAGAGGGGAAGCCTTCGAGGAGCGGCTGAGGGAGCTTGGCTTGTTCAGCCTGGAGAACAGGATACTGAGGATACAGCTCCTTGTGGGCTTCAGCTTCCTCTGGAGGGGCAGCGGAGGGGGAGCACTGATCGTTGCTCTCTGTGACCAGTGACTAGACCTAAAGTAACAGCATGGAACCATGTCAGGGGGAGTTAGGCTGGGTGTTGGGAAAAGGTACTTCACCCAGAGGGTGACCAGGCACTGGAACAGGCTCCCCAGGGAAGTGGTCACAGCACCAGGCCTGACAGAGTTCAAGGAGCATTTGGATAATATCAGGCGCATGGTGTGATTCTTGGGGATGTGCTGTGCAGGACTAAGATTTGGACTTGATAATCCTTGTGGATCCGTTCCAACTCAGGAGATCTTAGGATTCTACAATTCTGTGATTTAAGATGATGTTTGCCTGGTGGTTTTAAAGGACCTTGGGCTTGTGAAGCTCATAATCGAGTGGGGCAAACCAGCTCCAGTCAGCTTCAGCATAACAGGAATGGTGGATTTAATGCCCACTGTTTATTAGGGAGCTTCTGGGGAAGTCAGCAAGGTTGATTTCCATCAGAAGTTAGACACCATGGGGTTTTCTGTCCACAACTTCTCCCCTAAAAGGTGAAAAGAGCCACGGCACCCTTGATGAGATGTATGAATTTATGTGAGAACGCACAGGGGCTTGCCTGTCTTTAATTTTCTGCAGTTCTCTGGGTTACTGAGTCTTCTGGGTTTAACATATTTTCTCATCTCCAGCAGTGTTGTAGCAGACCCAGAGCTGATTGACAGGCAAGCTGAGGAGAGGAGAATTCTATGAGCTCATGCTGCATCCTCTTGGTATTTTCTTACCATAAAACCCATGTGAAATGGAGCAAGAGTAATGGGTTAAAATATTAATGGTTAAAAAATCAGACGCATTGGAAGGAAGCTGCATTTTTTGTTCCTTTTACTCCCCTATCAATCCCTGGAGGACAATAAGTCCAGGAATTCAGGCAGAAGCCTAAATGTAAAGAAACCTCAACACAAACCCGAGCTGGTAGAATTAAAGAGTTTTAAGGCTGTTACAGTTGAAACCCATGTTAAAAATCTTGCCTCAAATTTGTGCCTCTTGAGATGTAACTGCAGGTTGGGGTAAAAGCTGTTCAACAGCCTAGGCTTTATCACAACCTGCTTAACAAGTGACAAACCCATCAGAAAAACATTAGCATACATTAGCATGTGTAAACGGTGCCCTTAGATCCTGGTATGAATAATGCTGATGACTTGCTAAACTGTGGAGAGAAGGGTCTCTCTGCCAGGGGAGTTGGGCTGAGAGTGACATCAGGCCCTGACCCAGCTTTACGGGTTTCTCCTGCCTAAGCCTAAGCTCTCTCAAGTCCTTGCAAAGCAGCAGAGTGCCGTGGGCCACATTCTGAGCACCGATACTCCTTTGGGGGTTGTTGACAACCCAGAACAAGTTTCCTTCTCAGGATCATGACACCAAGATAGTCCATTAGCCCGTTCCAGTGAGGCATTGGCAGCTTAACGAGGAGCCAGAGCGGGTGACCTGTGTGGATGCAGCCTTGGCTGAACGAGAAAGAAATTATCGGCAAAGTAATGGCAAAAAGTGGCCATTAATTATGAGAGGTGATGGTGTAGCCCACAACCATGAGCAGTTTTCATTGCATGAGAAATTTGAATCATCGAAACAGTATATTCTAAGTTTGAAGGAAGCTCACATGGATCTTTGAGTCCAATGTTGAACAATCAAAAGCTTTGCTATAATAAAAAAAAAAAAAAAAAAAGCCAAACACATCCATCGCCTTCCCTTTGGCCACTAGATGAGTTGGTGTAGAAGGAAATTAAGTCAGCACAGCATGAAGAATCTGCTCAGAACATTTCTGTAGTGTGAATTTTTTAAAAATCATTTACATTCTAAGCTGTCAAGCCATCAATTCTCATGCTGTAATTTTTGGGAGAATGGCGTATCTTTCCTCTGTAGCCATGAATCCTGCTTTAAGCTCAAAATTTAGCTCAGGCACGAATCAAAATGGAGAGGAGCAGTGGCGGTGTGTAAAACTGCCTCTTGTGCGGCTTTAAATACTCACCCGGGGCAGGGTGTAAATGGATGCTAATGATCCCTCTGCCTTTTGTTTGAGCCATCCTATGGCAAAGGGTCGTATCTCTTGTGGTAGGAATGTCGCTGCTTAGGAAGCAGAAGTTTTTTTCCTGGCAAACACCTTTTCCTGGACTTCTCCTGCCAGAAGTGTCTCGGACCATCCACCAGCGAGTGCTGGGGGTCTGCCCTACTGATCCTGGGTTTCCTCACTTGGAGGCGCTTTTGAGCTGATTTGCAGGGAATTCAAATCCCCAGCTAGAGTCCTAACTGTGAGTGCTCCTGAAAATCAGCCTCTGACGCTGTCCAAATTAGACACCCAGAGGCAGATGCTCCTTCTAGAAAAGTTACCTGAGCGAGGCCGTTCCCAGAGAAGCCTTACTCACGAGCAGAATGGAAAGAACTGAAGCCAAGGAGCTCCTGACCAGCTGAGGCCCTGAGTGGGCTCATCCACCTCATTCTACCTCTGTGCTTCCATCACCTTCACAATCCCCCAGGAGCCACCACTCCTCTCTCAGCTCTAAGGGAGACAGTAGTCGAGCTTGAGAGCATTGAATTAAGTTTTGAAGGCTGCCTGGAGCACCATTTGGTCTCTGTATGAAACGAGGCCCCAGCTGTCACCCCAGGTGCGGTCCTTGGAGAACAAGCCCGTATGGATGTGCCTGACAGCCCTGCAAGGAGCACGTCAATGCCCACGAGGAGGCTGTTGCTTTGCTGTGGTTCAGCTCAGGCTGCTTAGCTGTTCCAATCATCTCTAAGTGCCCCAGTGAGTGCCTTGGAAACATAATTTCACACAAGCCTGGGATAAGGTGGGAGGTCCAATCATAAGACTGTTCAGACTGAAGAGTCATGAGCTACAACCCCCCAAAAATGACTTGGCATCAAGATTTAAGTGATTTCAAATGCAAGGGCTGATTGGAGCTTGTGGTGTCACAAAGTGGCAGTGTCTGCTTGGGGTCATTGTGACTGGTGGCTGCTCTTGGTGTCAAATCTGGGCAGCTGCACCAGCCCGGATGCTGTGCAAGAGGAGGGAATGTTGTGCTGATGGTCTTCAGGGGCTCCTCAGGACGCTTTCCTGAGACTGGCAGGTAAAAAGTGATACTGCAGAATGCTCCAGAATCCATATGCACCCTTCCAATTAAAAGAAAAAAAAGCAAAACCAGCAGTAAACGGGGAAAAGGAACATCTTCCCCAAACCTGAGCACATGGATAATGTAACTGTGGCACAGACACCCTCCCACGGGCTGCAGCTCCTACAAGAAAAGCAAGTAGCTGCTGAGCACAAGCACGTCCGTGCGGGAGGGGGATGTTTTAAGTGCTGACACAGATTTGGCTGACAAACGCGGTGCTGGCACACTGTCTCCTTTGAAATAACAAATGCTGCCGCAAAACGTGCTCTGTGCTGCTGTCTGTCCCCGTGTGCTGTGAAAGTGGCTCCCAGGGAGTTCAACCATGAAGCAGAGCAGTCCCAAAATCAAGACCTTTTGTTTGAAGTTCAGTCCTGTTAAAATGGCAGTCCTGCAATTCCAGGTGACCTGCTGGTGTCTGTAGGGCAGAGGTCTTTGGCAATGCTGGCATAGACCTATTCAGAACAAGGGGCTGGGCAATAGATTCCTAAGTTAATCTGTTGGAGGTTTTTTCCCACATGTTCTTACAGCCACATAAATAATGGGATTATTCCTTGCAATTCCAGGAGCAGTCATTTTGTCCTGGCCTGCAGCTCCCTGCCTACCCTGACAGAAGTCTGTTTTCCTGCTCTGATCTCTGCAGTCAAGGTGTAACTTATCTTGGAAAGTGGAATTGTGCTGCAGGGAGGGGACACGGTTTTGGCAGGGCAAAGAGAACACCCAGGTAGGTGAGTGAATTAAATTCATGGCTTTGGCCACTGGGGCACTGGGCTGGTTTTATTTCCAGCAGTTATTGAAAGGGGAAAACAAACCAAACAAAACCAAACGTGTAAGAGGGCTGGGCCACCTTCCACCTCTCGGGTGCTCTTGTCTGCGGTTGCATGTGCCAGCTGGGACCCACATCCCTCATCTCTTGCTGCCTAAAGCTGACAATGTGATGCAGTGCTTTGGGAAAAGCCATGTGCTTCCCTCCTGGGGTTTTTTCAGCCCCCAAAGCAGGTGGAAGAAGGCGAAGGGATGAGTGCTGCAGCAGTGTCCCCTGGTTACCCCCTTCCTGCAATCCCATCTGCAGATAAAACTGCATCCAAAAGTGGTTACGCTGAGGGGGTGTCTCAGATGGGATCACATGCACCATGACATGCTACATTCTGCCTGAGCCAACCCCAAAAAGCTCTGCTGCAGTGAGGAAGAAGAAAGTGGAGGCTATAACTTTCTGGGATGTGCTTAGAAACCCTGGGAAGCACCAATGGATAGGTGCTGTTTTTCCTGGGGACTATAAATCCCCAGCTCTGCTGGTGCTGGCAGTGTCCCTGCCTCTGCTGCCTTTTGGGGGCATCTTTGCTGCTCCAAACTACACCCCTCCCAGGACCATACAGGACACTAAGATGATTAAGGGATTGGAGCAGCTGTCATGAGAGCTGGGCTTGTTTAGCTTGGAAAAATTTAGGCTTGGGAGGGGGTTTCTTGTTCATGTCTATTACCACATGGCAGGGGGTAAAGAATCACAGAATAGGAAGGTTGGAAGGGACCCCGCTGTGGGTCATCTGGTCCAACCTCTCTGCTCAAGTAGGGTCATCCTAGAGGGCATTGGGCAGGATTGTGTCCAGATGGCTTTTTAATCCCTCCAGTGAGGCAGACTCCATACCCTCTCTGAGCAACCTGTTCCTTTGTGTGGTCACCTGTACAGTGAAGAAGTTCTTCCTCAATTTCATGTGGAACTTCCTGTGCATCAGGAATGCCCATTGGCTCATGTCCCTATTGCTTGGCACCACTGAGCAGAACTTGATCCATCCTCTGGCATCCTCCCTGCAGATACTGACAGACATTGATGAGGTCCCCTCTCAGTTATAACTTCTCGAGGCTAAACAGCTCCAGCTCACTCAGACTTTCCTCATGAGACGCTCCAGTCCCTTAATCATCTTTGTATCCCTCTGCTGGATCTGCTCCAGGAACTCCGTATTTCATTTGTACTGAGCCCAGAACTGGACATAGCACTCCAGAGGTAGTCTCACTAGGGCTGGAGGGGCAGGATGAGCTCTCTTGACCTTCTGCCAATGCTCTTCCTAACTCATCCCAGGATACCATTTGCCTTCTTGGCCCCCAGGGCACACTGCTAGCTCAGGGACAGCTTGTTGTCCACTGTGACTCCATGGTCCTTCTCTGCAGAGCTGCTTCCCAGCAGGTTGTCCCCCAGCAAGTACTTGTGCATGGAGTTATTCTTCCCCAGGTGCACCATCATGGTGGATGCTCAGGGATTTAAACCAGCAGAAGGTGATGAGCAGGCTTTGGAGAAGAGGAAGGCAAATGATACAAGCTTAAAAAAAAAATCACCAGTGAAACCAGGGATACATCACAGGAAGAGGGGGAGCAGTTCTGGTGGCCCCCAGTCCCATGGTGACAGCACGCAGGATGTAGGAGCAAAGGGCCCCAGTAGCCCCACTCCATGATGCAGGCAGAAATCTCCAGCATCCCCCCTTTCTGCCCAGTCCATCGGGAGGTGGCACAAGACCCAACACTTTGCCATGTATTTTATAGCCTGATGCCTCCTCAGTGGGGCAGAAGGCTCCATGTCACCAGCCACATGCTGCCAAGGCCCCTGAACTCAGGACATTTAATCGAAGCAGCAAGAGCCAATCATGTTGTGTCAGAAAGGTGGCCCCCACCATGCTGCTGTCTGTCACAGCTTCCAAGAGGGCAAAGTTCCTGGGAGAGCCAGAGGAAAGAGTGCTGCCTTCCCAGCAAGCTTCTAACAATCCAGCAGCTTGTCAGTGCCGAGGAGCTGCACAGGAGGGGCATAAAAATCTCCAAAAACCCTCCAGCCTCAGGGAAGATGGTGAGCTATGAGCAGCAAGAGGGGACACAGAGAGCAGCCTCCCTGCCAGCCCAGTAGTATGTCCCCAAACAGCAAGGTGGGGACGGCGGATATCCTGGGACAAGGCACAGCCAGTGAAGCAGAGCAGTCCACAGGGTGGTTTAGCATTCCCGGTCACACCCATCCGGTGCAGGGACATTTGGGAACACGGCCTGGTCACCACAGCTGCTGCAATCTGCTTCCAGTGCTGGACATGTGTCCTTACTGGTCCAAACTGGAAGTCAGGGCCTAGATAACCAACAGCAGCTGGAGATGGGGAACGTGTGGATTTACACGCACACACACAGGGCTGTTTCCATTCCCAGGGCAGCCCTGGTTTCAGTGGGCCCCATCCTGCGTGGCCACCTTGTACCACCTTGGGTAACGCATCCCTTGCTCAGCAGCCAGATTTTGGCAACATTTGGCTGAGTTGCAGGGCAGGGAAATGCCAAAAATCACAATTATTTCCCATTACATCTTCTGTCACCCTCCAGGCAGCCATGCTGACCCCCAGCTTGCCCTGCCCCAGGGCACTGGGGCCAAAGAAACATCCTCACAGTGAGACCATCACTCTTTAAAGGTTTGTTTTTATTTCTGGTTTAAAATCAAAATTAGTCATTCTCTGTAATAACATTATATATAGATTTATAGAGACATTATAGAAAAGAATTTTTTGCTTTTGTTTTTCTGCAAAAATCTGTAAATAAAAAATAAAATAAAACAACAAACAAAAAGAAAGGTGGCAGCTTCTGTCCATCCGTCTGTCCGTCCCTCTATCGCTCCTCCTGCCCCTGCCCTCCACAGCACTTCCCAACAAGCCAGGAAAGGCTCTGGGCTGAGGCCACATCTCACTACACTTCCCACAGCCACAAGCTGGGGAGGGACAGGAGCACATGGAGCTGGAAAGAAGAAACGCCAGCAGAATATATTAATATCTCATATTTCATTTTATTTAAGTCCTGGGGACTTCCAGGTGGCAGAGGGCAGCAGTCCCCATGGCCCTGGCAGCTCCTGGAAAGAAACAGCGAGGTTTCCAAAGTGCAGGTCCTTCTGGGACAGGGCACATGCCCTCAAGCAAGAGGAAGGCAAGAGGAGGCAGAGAAATCTGGTACCTCTCCCTGCCACCCCAGTCCCTGCAGCTGTAGCCAACGAGGGGGGCAGGAAGGGTGGGCTTCCCGGGTATTTTAAATAGCGATCAGAGGGTGGGATGTGCAGCGAGCCCCCTGCCCAGTGGTGCGGAGGTGGCACCCGTGGGGCTGGTGGCCAGGGACAGGGAAGCGGTGCTCCGTAAGGCAGTGTGCGGCCGTGGCGAGCTGCCGGCGGGCGGGGTAATACTGTGGTGTGGTGCCGAGAGCGGAGCTGCCGGGTCCCCAGTCCGTGCAAGCCCGGGCGGCCCAGCGGTGCCTTTGCCCTCAGGGATGGCAGGTGGGTGTGCGTGGGTCTCAGAAAGCTGTACTGGCCATGCTGGCTGGTGCAAAGATCCGTGGGAGGCTGTCCAGGGTCTCCTCCAGTCGCCGGTGAGCTGATTTACCATCTTCCCCTGCAAGTACACGCCACGGTCAGTGATCCAAACTGCAGAAGTTCTGTCCCCTGCCCATCCCTGGTCATCTACCCCAGCCTTTCCAGTGAAACATTCATAACACCTGGCAAAGCTGAGCCTGCTTGCTATGGCCACAGCATGGAAACTTCATGTTCTCCTTAGCACACCCCTGGGCAGGTCCCAGCTGGGATCCGGATCAAAAAGTCCCCAGAGCTCCTGATTCAGAGGTTGCAAATCCTGTTCTCAGCTGCCCACACAGGGCAGGGATAACCCGTGTTTGGGCTGCAGGAGTGTTGGCTTGTGGAGAGCCTCACTTGGGGCCAAGGCACCAGTGCTCAGGGCTGTGCAAGCTCCAGTGGCTCCAACAGCTGTGCACATCTGCATGCACTAGCATGGGGATCCTGAGGGCTCTCCCAGGACCCCCAGTCACACACAAGGATGCATACATCCATGCTACAGGCTCACTCTGTGCTCTTTGCCCGCAAATCTGCCCGCAGCAGCCATCCCTAGCAAGAGGTGGTGACATGGACAATCTGCTGGGACATAGGACACAAGGCATCTACATGTGTCAGGGTGCCAGGGGGATGTGCACTATCAACAACCAAGACACACAGACTCCAAAACATGACATGGCTGACAGGCTCTATGACGGAGACATTCGTGAGCAAAGCGGCCAGAGCAGGGACAAGGGGGACACGGACAGCTCATGTGTCCCAACCTGTGCAGCAGCTGCCACGATCTGGAAGCCTAGAAACTCACTCAGATGGTTCTCTCAGGGCCATCTAGCAAATAATAAATAACAACCAGGCTTAGTGCTGTGGCCACAGGATGCCTGGCCCTCGCTGCCAGCTTTCTCTTGCCTGGCAGAGTTTGGAGCACGATGAACCAGTGTGTGGGGTAGGCAGGGACGAGCCATGGAGCCCCATCTCTTACGGGCACTGCTGGCACCAGGAGATGCCTCTTGGGGTGCTGTGGGTGGGGAGCAAGCAGAGAAGCAGTGGGACACTCACCACACAGCATCAAGCTCTGCTTGGCTGCCTCCCGCACAGGCTCCTTGTCGGTTTGGCACAGGTAAACCAGCTGCTCAATGCTCTCCTTGGCCTGCAGGAGAAGGGACAAGGAGGTGAGTTTTGGCTGTCAGGGCTGGAGCAGGGACACAGTCAGATGGGGAAGGCAGCACAGGACGCTGCAGCCCCATGTTGCAGAAAAGCCCCTCATTCTCTTTCTTCCCTTCTCATTTTCTTTCCTGCTCTGCCCCTGCCTGCTGCTATAGCACATTTGGGGCATCCCCAGATCTTCTCTCCGAGGAGCAGAAGGCTGTGCAGGTGTGTCCGGAGTTACCGGCCACATGTTTCCTCTTCCTCTGGCACATGCAGCCCTGCTGCCTCCTCCCTGTGTCCCTCACCTTCAAACAGCCCAGCGCTGCACACCCTGCCACACGTGTCTGCACCTCCTCGTCCTCCAGCTGCTCCAGGAAGCACACGAGGGCCTGGGGGAGATGGGGGAGTCAGTGCCATCATCTGCTGCAGAGCACCAGCCCACCTTGTCCCTGGCTTGCCTGGCACGTACCCGTTGGCGGAATCGGGGGTTTTCCGCCAGGCTGCGGAGCTGGGCTGACACAGCGCTCACCACCTTGCTGTTGCCCTCCACGAGGAGCAAGCTCAGTGCCTTCAGTCCCTCCTTCTTCAGGCGGCCCTCGGGCATGCGCTTCAGGGCACGCAGCACCACATCCTGGTCATCTGAGTTGAGGTTCTGTGCCAGCAGCGCTGCAGGAAGCCATCAGCTCAGCCAAGGTGTGGGGAGTCACATGGCGCTGTCCCTGCACCCCTGCCACCCATCACTGGGCACCCAGGATCCATGCCGGGCAGAGGTGGCCCCACAAAGGGTGCCAACGGATGGAGCTGCCCCCCAGATACTTACAGCAAGGACATGGGAAGGCAGCATGGAAGTGGGCTACGCTCTGGATCAGACTGACTTGCCCACCCCAAGGATGGCACAGCCTCTGGGTGATGCCCCAGAATGGTCACGGCAGTGTTGCAGAGTGATCAGTCACCATGGTGATACTCTGGCACCCCATCCCAAGGTTTAAGGAGGGTGAGAGGACACTCACCTTCCTCTGCCAGCTCCATCATGTAGGTGTCAAGCTCCAGGGTACCCAGCGACTCAAAGTGACTCCAGTACTGGAAGATGGTGACCTGCTCATTCTGGGTGCTGCCTGGCCGCCGGGGCAGCCGGCGATTCAGCACATCCTCCACCAGTTTCACACACACTGTGGGAAAGAACCAGGATCAGGATGTGCAACAGCCATAGTCACCCATCTGCAGAACTCCCAGCACCCATATGCCCCCACTCATGGTCACTGAGCGAGGCTGGCAACTCCCCAAACACCCCTGGGCACCCACTCACCAGCATCAGCCAAACCAGGGTGCTGCTCGCTGATGGGAGCTGCATACTGGGCACTGAGCACCTGCAGGAACCGCTCCACGGGGCAGGTGAAGATGTTGGGCACTTCCACACAGAGGTCCCAAAGGGGCAGCACACCCTCCTTCCGTGTCGAGAACTGCACCACTGCAGAGATAGGTGCTGTCAGACCTCCCCGAGGCCATGGCAGCAGGCAGGTGACTCCTGCCCTCTATCTGGCATGGTCCCTCACTGCCCAGCCATGCCCACGAGGGGACACAGGCTTCACACAGCCTCTGGGTTGGCACAGAGGGTCCCCTCATCTGTGTCTCTTTACCATCAGCAGCCGAGCTGGCTGCTCCTGCACGCTCCTCCGTAAGCTGGCACACGATCTCCAGCACCTGCGACTCCCGCAGCAGCCTGTCCAGGGCATACATCTCCTGGCACCGCAGGGGACCGAAGGTGCCCAGCTTCTGCAAGGCACAGCCAAACGAGGAACTTCAGTGACAGAGCCCACTGCCCACATCACAGCCTCCAGGCTGCAGCAAGACCCTCCTCAAGGGGTCACAGCCCATTCCAGGGTGTCTCCTGACACCACATCCCACCCTGGTTCTCACCAGCAGCAGGCGGTTGCAGTTGTTAAGGTGAAGAACCAATGCCTTATCCAGGAACTCATTGCCGGTGCTCATGGGGTCAGTGCTGGCCTCAGAGCCACTGCACATTCCGGTGTCATCTGCCCCCATCTCGCCAGCGCTGGGGGCCCTGGCACTGCGCAGGGGTCTGCCAGCTCTCCTGCAAGCCAGGGAGAGATCAAGGCAATGGATCAGCACAGGAGCCCTGGACCTGGCCCTTTTCCTACCCACAGAGCAGAGGACAGGTCCTGGGGCACAGGGGCTGCCTCCAGCCCACCTCTCATGGAGAGCTGCAGGGTGACATTGTGCCACCAGAAGGACCAGGTACTGCTGCTTCTTGACCTGAACCTTCTCTAAGCTGTGATGAACAGGTCTAAGTATGCTTGGGCATCCTGACAGAGCTGAACATCCCCCATTCCAACTGCCCCAAGGCCATCTTCTGCCCTCTGCCACATCCCATGAGCCCCACTGTGCACCTCTCGTCTTGGAGAGGCTCCTCCTCAGAGCCCTCTGAGTCCTCCATGTCGGAGGTGTTGAGGAAGCTGAAGCTCTCCAGCGCGTGCTCCACTGTCAGGCTGATGCTGGAGGCTCGGCTGAGGAAGACACCTTGCTTCTGCTGTGGAGGAAGGCATGGTGGAGTTAAATCCTGGATCACCAGCCAAGACAGCCCCACCACCCACATTATCAGGAATGGCCCCATCCCCATCACCTCTGGGCACTGCCAGCAGAAATGGCCCCATCCCCATTCTCCCTGGGCGCTGCCAGCAGGGACTGTGCACTGCCACCACAGCTGGCCCTGTCCCCATCATCCCTAGGCATTGACCACCAGGATGATCGTGTCGCCCTCGCCCCCTGACACCCCTGGGAGCCCCTCACCAGCAGCATCTCCTCCAGATGTTTGAGCTCCCGTTCGAGGGGCTGCAGCTCTGGAAACTGTCCCCGATAGTCATCCAGAGCTGAGCCCAGGAGGCCAATTGCCTCCTCCAGACCTGAATCCACCATCTTTCCCCGCGGCACCTCGGGGATGCTGGTAGGTAGTTGTGGGGTTGGGACAGGCCTCTCTTCTGCAGAGGTTTGTGCCAGTGCCGTAGGGACCGCGGTGCCACAGTCACCCTGTGCTGATGCCTGGCTCTGCACTGGCTCGGCCCTGCCAGTCTCCTCCTCGCAGGAGGTGGCCCATGCCACAGTGGCGCGGGGCTTGGCCTCGCTGGCCCTGTCCTGCCCTGCCACAGCAGCTGCCACTGCAGCGCTGGCGAGGGCATCTGCGTCTTGCTCGCCCATCCCTGTGTCCTCCAGGCTGGGCACGGGCTCCCAAGAGCTCTCTGCAGTCTTGACCTCCATCGTGGCGTCCACACTGGCCTCGCTGATGTGGCTCAGAGTCCGGGAGTAGGGCACATGCCCATTGGCCACTGTCTCCTTCTTGTGGCTGCCTGGCTCCTCCGGCTGGCTCCTGCTGGAGGGGACATTGCTGCCACTGGCCCCAAGTGCAGCATCGACCTCCTCTGGTTGCTGGGAGAAGGAGATCTCAATGGCGGGGGCGGAGGCCTGCACCTCAGGCTGCACGATGGGCTTGTGTGTGGCATGGCGGGCGCTGCCAGACAGCTGGGGGCTGGAGGAGTCGTCTGAGGACTCAGAGGAGATGGACCAGGCTGTGCCGTTCTCCAGTTCCTCCTGGCGCCGCAGCATGTTCTGCAGAGGGGGAGAATGGTGTCAACTGAGACCCAGCTCCTGCTGCCCCTGCCCCTCCAGCTGTCTGCGTGTCAAGCAGGGGCAGGATCGATCTGAGCTGGAGGGTACTGAGGCTGCCATGGCTCTGCTGGAACAGCAGGATGGTCAGCAAGGACCTGGCAGATTCCAGCTCTGCATCTCACCCCCTGCCAGCAGGCAATCCAGCTTCCCATGACCAGCCCTGTATGTCCTGGAGCCAGCAGCCCCCTAGCATCCCCCAGTGGGATGCAACACTTGGAGCCAAGGACACCAGCCACCATGGCTGCAAGGACAGCAACAGCTCCAGCACCGGCTTGTGGGAACAGCACCAGCCACCACACCAACTTCATGCTTCACCATCACTGAACTGGTGCCATGCCATTTCCACGTTAGGCACACCAGTGCCATGACAGCATCACACCAGTGCCACGCCAGCACTGTCACACCAGCACCATCTCACCAGCACCACCACCAGCACTGCACCAATGCCACCAGCACAGGGACACGGAGAAGCTGTCTACTCTCTAGTGCCCAGCTCTTGCACAGGGGTGAACCCAGGCTCCCCTAGCTTGGGGACTAGCTCTGCAGAACCAGCCAGACCCAGCCTGGCAGGATCACGCCCTAGGGCATCAGCAAGGGACAGTGAGTAGGAGACAAGGAGCGGCTACAGCTACTGCGGGATGGCCACAGCGCTGAGCTAAGCTACTGGCCTGCTCCAGCCCTGCACTTACGCGGCCCTGCTGCGGCCATCTCCCGAGCTCGGCCGAGGAGACATCGCCGCAGGAGCAGCTCTGAGACAGCTTCTCGAAGAGTGTCTCCCGAAAGATGTCCAGCAAGGACCAACCATGCTTGTCAGCCGCCCGCTCTGGGCTCTTGGGCAGAGAGAAGAGGAGCTGTGAACGTGGGAGGGAGGAGCAGGTGCCGGTACTGGGGAGTCCTGGTGGGATGGCTGGAGAGGAAGGAGCTGCCTACCCGTCCCTGAGCTGTGCCACCCTCTGAGACGTTGCCTAGGCACATCCCTGTGTGGACCCCTCCACTGGCCATGTCTCCTGAGCAGCCCTGCCTGGTGCACACTTACATAGAATGCCTGTTCCCGCAGGGACGGCGTGTCAGGCGGGCTCTGGTTGTAGGTAGAGAACCTCTTGTTCACTGTGGAGGCCTTGTTGACGGTGCTGGCAGCTGAGGGCTGGTCGTCCTTGTCGAAGGGGCTGGGGAGGACAGCAGGGAGATGAGAGGTGTGCACCAGCCCAGTGGGTCACAAGACACACAGGACCTCCTCCAGTCCAGCTCTGGTTTTCCATAATTACAGCCCAGTTTTGGGATGGGAGACAGCCTGGGGCAGGTCATCTCTTGCCATGGCCCACTGGGCATCCCCAACACTGCCATGTGCCACCAGCAGTGCCTGCTGAGGTACTCACTTCCAGGTCACCTCCAGGCTGAGTTTGAGGGTGCCCAGGTCGTTGATATCCACAGCCACTACCTGGGGCAGAGCTGCAAAGAGGTCCTTGGTCTCACAGGACACATTGCCCACCACAACGTGATTGGCCAGGCTCTTTAGCTCCGTCACCTGCAGAAGGAGGAGAGGAAGGAGAGGGGGAGATGAAGCCATGGGTCAGGGAAGGTGAGGTTTAAGTGAGATGCTGGAGGGAAGCGCAGGAAGTGGTGGAATCACCATCCCTGAAAGTGTTCAAAAAACATGTGGATGTGGCATTTGGGGACATGGTTTAGTGTTGGGATTGGCAGTGCTGTTCAGCAGTTGGCCTTGATGTTCACAGAGGTCTCTTCCAACCTACATGACTTTATGATGCAGGAGGATAACTGGCCCACCCCATCCCTGCCCTTTTATGCACTGTACCTTGATGGAGAGGAACTCGGTGACAAGGGGCAAGAAAACCATTTCCTCGCTGTCCCACACCTGCTTGCTGTTCACCTCAATGCGCCCTCGCAGCTTCCACCGCTGCCGTCCATACTTCATGAAGATCTGAGGATGCAGAGGTGTGGGTATGGGGGAGACATGACCCCAGGGTGATGGGTGCCCTCTGTATGCCCCCAGGCATGGCCACAGACCCACGCCACCCACCAGCACCCTGCAACATGCCCTCCACACCAGCACCCACCTACACCCACAAGACACCCCAAGGACAACAGGGCAGAGGAAAAGCAGAACCCAACCCATATGGTCCCACCAACCTCATATTGGTCACCAGCACAAAGCCGGGCAAAGCCTGCCAGTCCTGCAAGAGAAGGCAGAGAGGCGTCAGCAGGCAGCAGACAGGCAAGCAGGCAGCGGGAGAGGGATGGAGCAGGACATGGTACCTTTCATCCGGACGTGGAACTCGCCCAGCTGGCTCTCCAGCTCATTCTCCAACAGACACATGTTCTGGGAACATACAGACGGATGGACAGGACCCATCAGCAACCATCCATGGACTCAGCACCCTGCCAGCCCACCCCAGGCAGCTGCCTCACCTCTGTGTACTCCTTGTAGCCCTTGCTGGCCTCAGCCAGGCTCTCGCGTGCCTCCCGGCTGCCCGGCGAGCCCGTGCTGTAAGCCTTGACCATGTTGTGGGCTCCATCACGGAGCCGCCGCTGGATGCAGTAAGCCTCATACAGCTCATCTATCTGCAAGGACAGGCCCAAGCTGCAGTGAGGGGCAGGGCTGGGGACAGCATGGCCAGCCCAGCACTGTCCCAGCTCTCACCTTGCTGGCATGAAACTCCAGGCGACGCAGGAAGCGCTCGATTGACTTCACTTGCTGGAAAAGCAGAGGAGATGGTGTGAGTGGCAGCACAGCCACTCCATGGAGGACCCACAGGTCAGGATGTGCTCTCTGTGTCCCCTGAGCTGAGACTGGGGCGTGTCTTGGTCACCAGCCCTGGCTGGGAGCTGCAGGATGGCAGCCAGTGGGAAGCACCCATGTGCTGCAGCCTCCTCCAACTTCCCCTGCTCCAGAAGGTCCTTCAGCAGCCAAGCCAGGCTCCAGGTTGCTTTTTTCCCAGCCTCTGAGCTAACCCAAGCCCTGCACTCACTAACAACAGCTTTTGTTTGCCAGAACGGGGTTACAAGACCATCTCTGCTTCATCCCCTGCCCAGGGCCACCCTGCCTGCACAGCCCCAGTCCCTCTCCTTCCCAGGGGACAAGGCAGCAGGGCAGTGCTAGCAGAGCAGGGCTGGCAGTAGCACATCCCAGGCACAAGGAAGGGGAATACAAGGGGGATGAGACACTGATCCCGCTTACCTTATCCAGATCGTAGAGAAAGCCCTGGAGGAGAAATGAGAGGGATAAGACGTAGCACAAAGCCAGCTCTGCCCACCCAAAGAAGACCCAGCACATGGCACCCACCACCCATAGCATGGCAGTGGGACATGCAGCACCCAGCCAGGGCTGGAGAGTGCATGACAGAGGGACAGGAGCCCCAACACCAGAGCCTGGGCTGGCCCCTACAATCCCACAGAAACAGGCTCTGCACCAGGAACAGATGGACCACAAGTTGCCCCAGCTGTGCCCACAACCCCACCTGTCTACCCAAAGCCCTGCTCCCTGTAAGGCTCTTCCCAAGCGGCACTCACCAGGCGCGAATTCCTCTTGGACTCACGGATCTGTGTGCTGAGCTTCTCCAGTTCCAGCTGGTGCACCTCCAGATAGGCTCTGGGGGTAACCACACCATGGGGGTCAGGTTGGGATACCTTGTCCAGGGCTCCTGCTCCCCACAGCCCACACCAAGCCAGCACATGTGACAACACACTCCCACTCCCTGTTCCAGCACCCAGGTGTGGGAACCTATATATGCCTCTACATGGGATGTGGTAGGATGTGGGACCCCAAGGCAACATGCCCAGGAGACCTGGTATGTCCCTGCCTGGTGAGAGCAGAGACCTGCCAACCCCAACCCATGTCACAAGCTCTCCCCACGCCTCTCAGGGGCTCCCTGCCTCCACCCACCCGGCACTTACGTCAGGCCCTTCTTGAGAGCTTCGTACACCTCGTCCAGACGGTTGGGCTGAGGCACCTTGGGTGGTGGGGATTTGTGGGACATTGAGAACATCCTACTGACCCTGGAGCCAGTCTTGCGGGAGACAGTGGGGGTGAAAGGCGAGAGATTCCTGGGGAGAGAGGCTGGGATCAGCATACAACAGCAGGGTCCTGCTGGGTGCCCCAGTCAGCCAGGCACCCTGTGTCAAGACAATGGCGATCTCTGGGATGAAAGCCAGGTCCACTGGGACCTGCCTGCCCCTCCCAGGACTCCCTGGCAGCCATTCTAAGTGTCCAGTGGGGATGGAAGACATGGAGCCATGAGACTGGGCAGCACTGCCTGCACCACGTGCCTGCAGCTCCCTGGCAGTGCATCTGGCTGCCCCAACATCATGGGAAAGACAAGGAGAAACCCACAAATGTGGTGATGGAGAAGAGCAGGGAGACAACGCTATCCCAGCGGGGTCCAATAGTCTGGCTGTGATGTAGTGTCTACAGAGGTGAGGGGATCCCTGGTGCTGTTCAGGAGCAGCAAAGGTGAATGAAGATGGCACCAGCTGGAGTCAAACTGAGTTTCTGGAGTACCTATGGGGACATTTCCAGCCCTGGTGGCCCTCTAAAGGAGCCATGCTCTGCTCCATACCAGCATCCCAGGTTGCCAGGGACATAGAGATGCTCCCTGGGCACTGTGGCAGGGTGAAATATGCCACCTTGTGCTTCCAGGATCAGGCAGGGATCCCAATCCAGTATGGGAGCACCCTGGAGACCGGCAGCCTTGTCACCTCATCACACAGCACAGCGATGTGGGGCAGGGACATCCTCACTGATGCTATGCCTCTCCAGATGTCACCAAACCTGCTGGATGGAGCTGCCTCCCCCAGTCGACCCGCGAGATGCCGACCCAGCGCCAGGACCCGAACACCACCCTTCCTGCCTTGTGCAATGGAGTCACTCCCCAGCCCAGCAACGCCTCGCTCAGACCGGCTCTTCCCTTCCTCCTTCCAAAGCATCGTCACGCCATCAGTGCCCAGGAGACACCACGGGCTCCTCATTTCCCAGCCTCAGGCTGTACCTCCCATCCTGTGCTGCTCCTCACAGAAGTGACCAAAACACTTCCCCGAACCATTGGTGGGGAAATGAATGCCTCGGCCTCCTCCCAAGCAATGGGTAAGCACCTAATTTCCACCATTCCTCCTCATTCCCATTCTCCATGGTCCCAGGAGGCATCTCCCACAAGCATCTCCCCAGCAACCACTTCACTGCAGGCATCTGAAAGTCCTCCCTCTTCTCTGTCTCTAAGGGGCCCCTCTGGTACCCACAAATCCAGAGATGTGCTAGTGACCTGGAAAGGGTCACTTGGCTCAGAGGCTGGACAGGACTTGGGGACAAAGCCAAGCAGGGCTGGAGGTTAGAGCACAGGGAGAGTCTGCCTGGGACCCAAGAACTACCTACGAGAAGGTAGGCAGGAGCTAGAGAGGGTGCAGAGAGGTTTGGCAGGGAAGTGCAGAGAGGTTTAGCAGAGAGGAGGAGCAAGGATATGAAGGGACCATAATATCACCAGTGGCTGGAGAGGATGGAGCAGGGCACAGCTGCTCCTCACACTGCAGCTGATGGGCACAGCTGCTCCTCACACTGCAGCTGATGGGCAGCCAGTAAAACCTTTCAGTGACAGGTTTGAGGTGACCCTGAGGAAACCCTGATTCACACCAGCACTCAACCCCGAAACTGGCTGCCGCAGGATGTCAAGGCCATCACAACACTTCAAAGCCACCCCAGCTCTACTGCACCCATTAAACATTATGAGATGGTCACAGGGAAGCTCTTAAGAGTTGGCTGAAGAATGAGGTGAACTACACCTCCCCCTCTGTGCTCCAGTGGCAGCAGCCACAGGGCTGCAGGGTCCTCACCTCACTCGAGACATGGCATGACAGAAGGTTGGGATGACGAGCTCTGCCTCCCACATGGCCTCAGTGTTCCCTGCAGCCCCCTATGCAACAGCCTCTGGCTAACAAAATGGCCCCTGAGGAAATGCTGGGACAGCTGGATGGGAAAGAGCCTCAGGATGCACAGCAGGTCCCACCACAAAGCCCAAGCCTGTCCCTGTCCCAATCCCTTGTGGCAGACAGTGAGCACCCATCTCCTACCTGAAGGGCCGGTCGGCCGATGAGTTCACTCCGGCAAAGGACTGGCTCCTATTGATCTTGGTGACGAGGACTCGGCGCTGCGGGCGCACAGACAGTGACATCGTTGAGTGTGACCTGGAGGGCCGCCCTGGGGACAATGACACAGCAGGGTTACCAGCAGCAGGGTGAGGACACACATGCAGGCAGGACTGCCACCAGGACTGAGAACGGCACCCACAGACTTCCAATTCTCTCAGTACAAGAACATTCTTGGTGGCACCAGGACATAGATCCCATGCTGCCCCGAGGTGCTGCCCTTGGTGAAATCAGGCTCTGGGCACTGTGTCACCCAGACATGTCCCATTTTGGCCCCATGGGAATCACAGAAAGGGGCTGATGCCCAGTGCCTGCCATGACATTTCCCAGACATGTCCATGGCAAACTCTATGTGGTGCCCAAGCCCAGACACCTCCTCCTGAGCCCCACCTTGTCCCATGTCCTGCTGTCTCCTGTGCCACCCTGCTGCACGGGCAGGAAAGGCACAGGGCTGGACCTGGCTGCCCAGCCCTTTGCTGTCTCCTCACTCGCGTCCACTTGCTCCAGCACCAAAAGGGAAACCCAAGGACAACAAAGCACTTTAGAAAGTTCCCAGCTTTGCCAGGAGCTCTGCGTCGGGGAAGAAAAGGCTGAGCCATTCCCTGCTAGACCCTGGAAAGTCCGCACAAGCCACATGTGTCCAGCCTCATGGCTGCTGCACCCCTGTTCTCTGTTCCTGGCAGTGACAGTGTCAGGAGCCCTGAAACCACTGCCAGGCCCTGCCTGTCTCCCCCACAGCCGGTGCAGTTGATGCCAGCCGGGGATGGAGCAGATTTCTGAGTCTCAGGGCCTGGACCTGGCTGTCACTCTGTGTCACAGGAACCATCCCTGTAGCCCTGGCTGGGGCTGGGACTTGGGGAGGGCAGCCCAAAGGACAAGGCAAGAGCAGGGGAGGACAGGACTCCTGGCCTTGCCACCCTCAGTAGTGCCAGCTGGGCACAGGGAGGAGCCCAACCCGCAAGGCAGCCACAGAGAGACAGCATGCAGGATGCTTCACTTCACTCTAGCCACCACTGATGGCAGGTCAATCCCTCTGTCCCAACCAGCCCTGAGCACAGCTGCAGGAGCTGCTGAGGATGAGTCCACATGGTGTCTGGCAGTCACACACTCTACCAAGGAAGGCCAGGCAGGACCCTAGGGATGCACAGCTTCCCTGGCTGGCAGACTGAGCCAGAGTCACCTCCCCACATCCTAAGGGGTTCACTTTGCCTTTCCTCCTGTCTCCAGCATGGCCGACAGCCAGTGAACAGAGACACAGGCACTACTGGGGCTTCTGCCGCCATCCCCACTCCTTTCCCTGGCACGTGGTGACCAGGACCCCAACTCAGCCTGGTCCCACATGGCTCACACCCACTCAGCCACCAGTGGGCATCCCCCCAGCACTGTGCCCCTCACCACCCCGTACGCCAGGCTGGAGCCAGGGATTTGCAGCACCCACGATGTGCCAGAGCTGTCTGGAGCCAAAGCTAACCACCACCACTCACCTCTATCCCAGTGGAGCCAGGAGGCAGCAGGTCCATCTGGTTCCCCCTTGGGACTCGTGTCCCAGCCCAGACCATGGAGCCGTTCGGGTCCCACGGACTCGGCGTTATCTGGGTCCCTCCATTTTCCAGGACAACACTGTCCCAATTAAGCTCATTACGAAGAGCTGTAATCCCTGGCAGCCCGGCTGACCTGCAGGCCTGGGCAGATTACTCTCTGCAGGGCTTTTTAATCTGCTCCCCACTGAGCAAGGAGGGCCTGTGGCACCCGTGCTTACTCCTCAGCTGGGTGCTATGGTGGCTCATCCATAGGGAGAACATCTAGGACAAGGCTCTCCATGTGTGGGGCACGCCATAGCTCAGGGTGAGGCTCGGTCCTGCCAGCCCATCCTTCTCCAGCCCATGTTGCCACTTGGGAGCACAGACGGAGCTCTAAAGAGGGTTTCCCAGGCAGGAGTATGCACTGGGAAGGACACTGAGGGTGTCAGAGGAGAGAAGGATGCTGACAGCATCACAGGAGGGGAGGATGCTGGAGGCATTGGAGAGGACAAGAATGCTGGGGGTGCTGCGGGAGACTGATGCCCCAGCACACCTTCCCAGCAGAGCAGAGTCAGAGCAATCCCCAGCCACTTGCCCAGGCACTTCAGAGGCTCCAGCAGCTACTTGTGCTGTGCTGGGTCCTGCTCCAAAGCACCAGAGGCTCCCTCATTGGCACAGGCATTAGTGGCTGATGACAGCAGCCGTGGGACCCAGCTCCCCCAAACACTCACCACGACACACCATGGCACCCTGCATCCCAGGCCTGGCACCCTGCAACTGAGATCCTGTGCCAGGACTCCCAGCCCCCTCGGAGAAGGGGGACACCACATCCCTGCTCTGCAGGAGTGATGCTCCAGGAGCCCCAAGGATGCTCCAGGAGCCCCAAGGATGCTCCAGGAGCCCCAAGGATGCTCCAGCCCAAAACCGGCAGGCAGCCAGCCGGGTGCCGAAGGGCAGCGCTGCCTGCATGAGGCAGGGCAGGCAGGGTGTGGGGTCTCTGTTCCTGGCACGCTTGGGCTTGGCTCACAGAGGAGGAAAAATCCCCAGCATAGTGCATTCCTGACATTACCGAGATAAGAGGTACCTGGTACCAGCAGCACAGCCAGCCCCTGCAGGGAGCAGAGCCCAGGGCACGCTTCGAAGGGACCACCACGCACCGCATCTCGCCCAGGCTGGTGAGCCCTGCGCCACGCTTACCATGAGGCTGGCACCAGCAGAGCACCGGCACACTCGTGTCCCTGCCATGGGCTAAAGCCCCAAGCACATCCTTTCTCTCTCCTCAGCAGGAGAGGTCCTGCCCCAAAGGTTCAGTCCCAGCAAGCCCCACCGCCCCCTGCCCTTAATTAGGGCTCAGTGCTAACAAACCTGCCTCCCGACCAAGCTTTTCACGTTTTCTGTGCCACAGACCGCCTCCAGCTCTCCCAGCATAGGAAATGCAATCCTGGGATAGTGTCCGTCTGTCCGTCCTCGGCCAGCACTGCCCGTGGGCAGCGGCCAAAAGGGCAGCGAGCAGCTGGACAGGCAGCACAGCGCGGGGTGCTGGAGCCCACCCCGGGGCTCTCCAGCCCGGCTGCCAGCTCCTCTCTCGACGCCCGCCCGGTGCTCTGGAGATGATTGGGATCCCAAGAATGCTGGTCTGAGCGGCGGAGGGGGCAGTCCGACCGGCTGGGTTGGTCCCAGCTGGTTTCTGTTTCCGACACTCAGACACCAGCCTCAGGTCGCTCCGGCGGGTTTATCAACACTGCCCTGGTCGGAGACGCCCCAAACAGGCTCCCCCCGAATCCCCAGCCCTGAAGCCCTGGGAGCTGGGGGTGCTCTGACCAGTATCCCCAGAGATGTCACACACTGAAGGCCACCAATGCCCAGAGTGGCCAACCCAGCAGCCCCCAGCACACCTCACTTTGGGGAAGACATCCACTACCAGCAAGCAGCATTCAGAGCACCCGAGGGGCTTCTCCAGGAGGGGCTGGGCTGTGGTCCCTGAACTGATGGCACTGTGGTCATACCCAGGGCACAGCAGGGCACCAGTGTCCCCCATTATGGGAGGTCACAATGGCCACGGGACCTTCATCCTGCCCCTGGTGTCTGGGGCAAGTGGGGGGTCCTGCCATGCCCTCCCCAGCACCTTTGGGTGAAACTTGGGCACACGGCGGGGATGACCTCGGGAGCCTGTGAATTCAGCCCGCTGGCTCGGCTCCCTCCGGAGCAGCCGCTGTATCCGTGTTTGCACAGCTGTGGCCCCGCTGCCCCAACCCAGGCACGTACCCCAGCCCCCGCCGGCCCCTTCCGGCCCCGGGACGCCCCTTGGCCGGCTCCCAGCGTGGGCTGGAGCAGCTCTTCCCTCCCATCACTCCTCATCCCTCCCCGACACAGAGGATGGGAGCATCCGGGGACCGAGGCCATGCCGCCTTGGTCACAAGGAGCCTGGGAGTCGCCTCTTCTCTGACCTCTCCATGCTCTGCCTCTCCTCCAGGAAGGCAGGACACCCCCGGCTCCTCCTCGTGCTGGGCAAAGAGAGGGATTGGGGGCTTTTGGGAGTCAGATGAGTCAGTGAATGGCATCCCGGCTTCCATGACTCAGCCGGAGAGAAACTCCCAGCCATAAGGTCACAGCCCCGCAGCCCCCACCGGAACAGGGAATGGTGGTTCGGTTGGATGGGTGCTGGCTGCTCTCAGCCCCATAGCAGTAGGGGCATGGCGATGATATCCACCCCTGTGGCCATGGGAGGCTGCTGGCTCCTTGGGCCAAGTGGGAGGGCGGCAGGAAAGGGAAGGAGCTGCGAATGGGAAGAATTGGAGGAAGTGCTTATTTACCCCGCGGAGTATCCCTACGGAAGGGCAGGGCACGGCACAGGCAGACACTCACAGCCAGTTCCTCGGGGGGGCTCACAGCCCCTGACCCTGCCACTCATCCCATGGGCTCCCTCCCTCCAGCCAGAGGGAGATGCAAACCCCAAACTGTAACCCAGGAAAGTGGCCACCACTGAGACAGGGGGCTTCCCAGGGCCTGGCAAAGCTCAAGCCCCACGTATTCTCTAGGATGGCTCCTGGAAACCACCCCAGGACCACCGTGGGCTTGGTGAAGTGAGGCCCCCACCACCAAAGGTACAAACCGAGTACCCAGCTGGGATCCCCACGGACACCTCACTTCCACACCCTGTGAGATGGGGCTGCATTCTGGCCATGGGCACCAGACCCCACTCCTGAGTGGGCTGTGATCCCTCTCAGAGGTGCTAGGGTCCTCTAGAAGCATCCTCCTGGGATTGGCATAACCTTGTGAAGGCCTTACACACCACCTTCCCCCTGACCTGTTCATCTCCAGGGTGCTCTGTTGGGTACCAGCAGTTGCCCCCACAAATCCTGCCCTTCAACTTGGTCCAAGAGCACAAAAGCACCCCAAGGCCCTCTGATCCACCCAGGTACCCTGGGGCCACCATGCCAGGGATGCTCAACACGGAGATGGGCTCTGTTCGTCCTCATTAGACATGGAAAAAAACAGTTTGCCAAGGAAAACTGCTGCCATGGCATCAGGGGCTGCTGTGGCATCAGGGGTGCATCACCCCAGAGCAGCCGGCAGCTGTGGCCACTCTCCTGCCTTGAGACACAGAGCCTGGATCTCAGTATGGGCAACAGCAATGTCAGGCAGCCAGGGGATCTTATCCTGCACAGACACCCTGCCCTGACACCCCGTCATTGTAACCCGCGGTGACAACAGTATCCCTTGCAGGTGGCGGGTGCATTTGTCCTTGGTGGCCCTGCCAGAGAGCTTTCCTCCCAAGAAAACTCCTCACCCCAAAAAACCCCACCTGAGCCCAGCCACATCACCCCGGGAGCCTCAAACACCTGGAAGTCCCCAAATTATCTCCGTTTGCTTGGGAGCCCCGGTGCTGCCGGTGCTCAGTACCTTTCGGTTTGCCATTCATGGCGTGCTGCGGCAGCACATCCCCCTCGGGCTGGGCTCTGCGTCCCGCGTGGTTGTTGCTTTCTCATGCCGTCCGTCCGTCCGTCTGTCTGTCCGCCCGAGTGCGGGGGCCGTGGCCGGAGGGCTCCCCCCGGGCAGCAGTCTCCTCCCCCGCTTCCCCTGCCCGCGGGCTGACATCACTGCCCAGCGCCGCAGCCCCGGCGTGACTCAAGGGGGACGGAGGATGGGAGGACACGGGAGGATGCCTGACCCCCTTGCAGGGAAGGGGCCCCACCAACTCCGGCTGTTCCCGGAGCACAGCACAGTTCTGTCCCTGTCCTTCCCTCCCCACCGCCCCCTTAGGGGAACGGAGGCACAGGTGGAAGGGAGGGGAACACACTGCAAACATTCTCCCCCCCCACCATCCCCCTTTGGATCGCTTCCCTTGGAGACCCCCTTCCCGCCGGGCACAAGCCAGGGAGCTCACACCGCCCCGCAGAACGCACCGCTGGCCCTGAGCTGCCCCAGTCCCCGGGGCAGGGTGGGGGATTCACAGCCCCTCGCCCCCCTCCCTGCCAGCCTCACTGCGGGCAGGCACAAAGCCGTGGGCAGCTGACGCTCACACCACTGCCGCTTGCTTCTGCATTGCTTGGGTTTAAATGTAAGTATATACAAATATAATAAATATATATAGTTATATTTATGTATATATAAAACCACCATCCCTTTGCTGTAGGCTTCCCACAGCATGCAATCCCGTGGCATGCCTGTGGGCACCCTCCAAGACCCATGAGCCACTGGGAAAAGAGTTTCCTAGCTCAAAAGTCCCTACTTTTTATCCTGAGTCTCCAAAGCCTTGGAGGAGCTTGCTTCAATCAGGGCTTCCTCACAGGGCTCTCCAAAGATGCTGGGTGCAATTCCCATGTGGGAATGTGCGTCCTGCTTTTCATGGAGGTCCAGCTCCCCCAGGGCAGTCTGGCAGACCCACCTGCCCTCCATGCCAATCCCAGCAGCCAGCAGCATCTCTCAGGCCCACAACTCCCTGTTTAGTGCCCAAAACAATCAGGAGACTCTGTGGCACAGATGTCACCATGCTCCAGCACTGTAGGTTACTGCACAGGTCCTGGGAATACACAAGCCTGGCACCCCATTCCAGGTCGGACAGAGGCTGGAGCAGCCACCTCTATCCAGGCTGTGATCAGCTGCCCTCACCACATCACTGGAGCAGGAAGAAACACCTCCCTCCCAGGCTCCTTTCCTGTTTGCTGCTGAATTTAGAGCAAGGTCAGGACAGGTTCAGGAGGAAAAGCACTGGGACAGAGACTTGGGGGTCCTTGAAGATATGAGGTCCTCTTGCAAAGTTAACCTCTCCCCCAGAGAGTGAGCCTGTTGGGGGATTGCTTCCCCAGCCCGGAGCAGGTCCCCTCCCTGCAGGTCCTGCAGGGGACAAGAAGGACCTGGGGCTCCCATATAGGATGGCATGGTTGCCCCACTCCCATATAGGATGGCATGGCACCCACACATGGCTCCGGAGCCAGCCACAGCCAGGCCTGCAGACCTGGAGCCTGCAGTGGTGTCACCCAGAGAGTGCTGTGACCCTGGCGCACCCTCAGGTCCCAGTGCCCAGGTGGGTGCCCAGATGGCAAAGCATCAGCCACACTAGGAGAGCATCTGAAAAAAGAACCGGTGAGACTGGGCTGGGTCTGAGAAGCATCCAAAGAAAAACCATCCTAGGTGCCCACCAGCCTGCCACCTCCTTGCCAAGTGCCATGGGCATGGGGGAGGCAGCAGCCCAGCACTCTGCAAAGCCCATCTCCACCCCAGCCTTCAAGAACCTGCATGAAGACCATGTCTCCTACCTCGCCTGGACGTGATGCATCCCCCCGGCTCTCCCCACCGATGGGCAGAGTCCCATCCTGGCGGCTGCCGTGGGCAGGGGCCACCACCCGGCTTTTCACCCCGTGCTGCTTCTCCCCAGGGAATGGCATCATTGCCGGCACCGCCCCGGCTCTGACCATCCTTGTGCAAAGCCTGCGCCGTGCTGGCAGCCGTGCGGAGCCAGTGCCCGGCACACGGCCAGGCAGCGCGCCCGCAGCGCCAGCCCATGCCAGCTTGTTTGTTCTCATTAAAGGTTAATGAGAAAGCCACGCTAAGGCTGCCCCAGCCGCGGGAGGGGCGTTCCCTGGTGCCCCGCAGAGTGAGGGGACTTCCAGGCTTCCCTCGCGGAGGGGTGACAGTCAGGCTGTGCTGCTTGCAGGGACTCTGCCTCTTCATAGCCTGCAGTCTCAGGGGGAATCTGTGTGGCAGCTGACACCTGGATGAGATGCCTGGCATGGCACCATCCTGGGCATCACCCATGGGAAGACCACCAGGAGCGGGTAGGCAGGGTCAGGCATTCCAGAAGTGGCAGAGGACACTGCAGGAGGACACATGACATCAGCCATGCCCTCTGAGCACCTCACAGCACCCTGCATGGCACTCGGCGGTGGGGGTTTGACAGCTCAGGTCACCTTGCCAAGGGAGGGCAGAGGAAGGGCACAAGTCACGCCAGCAGTGCCAGGGTAGTAATTGAGTTAAATGAATCCCTGTTCCTGGCTTGCCTGGGGATAAGGAGTAGGTGCAAGGAAAGGGACATCTCCATGTGACTCCCCAGCTCAGGGGGCTTCCCTGGATATCTACCACCCTGGATATCCACTGGGCTCAGCTCAACCAGTCATGCTGGCTGCCTCCATCCCTCCTCTGCAGCAGGGATGTGGGTGTAATGCCCCAGGTGCTCCCCTTTGGTCCCTTTATGCCCTCCTCTCACCAGGCCTGGGGAGCCACCCTGGACATCCTGTTGCGTCCCAGCCACAACAGCTGAACATGTAAACAAAACCCTCCATGGGCAGCCATGCTTGGATACACATGTACAGCCACAGCCAGTTTATGCACAGGCAGAAAAATCCAGGAGGACATTCCCACTTCCCTGCCCTCCATGGAACAGATGAACCAGCTTCCCATAAACCCCCATGTCCTGACAGCAGAGGGGACAGCAGAGGCCTGCTAGCCCAGAGACCACCAGCACTGAGGCTGAGCTCACCCAGCCCCTGGAGAAGCCACCAGCCCCAACACGATGCTGTCTGTGTGGCACCAGCACCAAAGGCCAAGGTGATGAAGAAGCAATTTCATGCTGTTCTGGACAAGTATTCCCCAGCCACAGGCATCCTTGAGTGGCTGGGAAAGTCACCACAGCAGAAACCTGGCAGCAAAGGGCATAGGCCAGCCTCAGTCAGTGTCAAAAGTCATGGCTGGCCAAAAAGGTTTGTGGAGCTGGAGTCATCACCAGCCTGGTGAGGGGCCAAAAAGCTCCTGGCCATGGGGGAAGACCTGGGAGAGGGCAGGAGATGACAATTTTGGCAAGAAGACACACAGTCATGGCTTGAGGGAGAACCACAGTGGGTGACCAAGTGACTTGTCCTGGGCTGGGACAGCTGGTCCCAGAGCTGCAGATGGTCACCCCCACCACAATGCTACAGCTGACTTCTCAGACTTTCTGCTAAAACTGGCGAAGCCAACTCCAAAAAATCCTGGGAGCCCAACGCAGAGTTTTTTCCACAAGGTGGATGCCCCGAGGGCTGGAGAAGGACCAGCCCTTGTGCCAAGCCAAGCTCTACCCCCAGCCAGGCTGGCCCCAATGCTGACAGCATCCCTTCCTGGAGGGGCTGGGCACGGGGCGGTGGCAGACTTGAGCCCTCCCCCCTCGCTTCCTCACATCGTCCCCACACAGCAGCAGAAATAGAAGCGATATAAATGGCAGCCCTATAAATAACCCCAAAGCACGCGGCGGGGAGCTCGTCCCAGCCCGGCACTGGCCTCAGCCCACGCAAAGCCAGGGCTTGGGCTGCCTTCACTGTGCCCTGGGGATCTCAAATGCCAACTGCTCCCTGCCCACCATGGGTTTCCCAGGGTCCTGTCCTTTAGGTCAGTGTCATGGCAGGAGCTCCAATGCATCTGCTGAGCCTGAGCCACGGGCACAAGCTGGAGCCCAGCCTGATGACATTCCTGGGGGACACCCTATGCCCATCCAGCTCCTCCTGTCCAGCCAGCACTGGGCAATGCCCATCCCAGGAACCCTGCTGCAACCCAGCCTGCAGATTCCTGGGCAAAGCAGCAGTTCTGGCCAGGAGCCTCAGCAAGGCTTAGGAAGGGACACCCCTGTCCTCACCACCATCCTCACTGCAGATCAACAGTTATCCCCTGGTTGCACCCCAACACCTCTCAGCTGCCCACCCCAGCACACCCCAGCACTGCCATGGCGATGCACTGGGGACCCTCATGAACCGAGAAGAGGTAACACCGCTGGTGACAAGCTGGTGACAAACCCTGCACTGCCGGATTTTGCGTGGCGTCATAGCCTCATGTCCCAGCCCTGCCTGGGGGACGCAGTGGGGCCACCAGCCAGGAGACAGGAGACATGGAGTTTATAGGATGGCCAGGACTTCCCAGTGCCTTCAGGCGTCTCCTCTGGGAATGTGGCAAGGGTAAAACCCCCTGAGGCTGTTTGCACGCTCCGGGATGGCCGGAGGTGCGGCAGGGGAAGGGTTAATGGTGCGCGGCCTTCCCGAGCACTTCTTGGCAGGCTGGGAAGGGCTGGGAGACAGGAGGATCGGGCCAGCAACAAAGCGAGATCTGTCTCATTAATTCCTCCGAGCATTCCTCCCTCCGTCACCCTGGAGGGGAGGAGGAGGCAGCACCCAGCTGACATGGTGCACCCAGGTCCCTCTGGAACCCACCCGAGTCCCGCCTGGGCGCAGGGCTGGGATGGGGGGACATGGCTGCAGCCTCTCCCGCGGGATCCAGGGCTCTGGCGTCCCGCAGGCGCTCGGGCACGGCCCTATATGGGCACGGGCAGCTTCCCCGTCGCCTGCAGTACCCCTGCCCCTTCCCCTGCCGGGAGTCCCAAGGGATTCGGGACAGGACACGGCTCATGCCACGGTTCATGCCACCAGCGTCATCCCAAACCCGGGAGCGAAAGAGTCGCTGGAGAAGCTGATACATCCCAGACAGGGTCTGGGGGGCACCAGGTGACATTGCGGGGTGCTCGCCCTGATATCCCACTGTGTCAGGCGGCTCCTTCTCCGGGCGTCTCCGGCCACGGTCCCGGCCGGGCCGCGGGGAGCGGAGGATCGCCCTGAACAGCAGTGGGGCGGCGGAGCGGAGCCGTGTCCGTGTCCGTGTCGGTGTCCGTGTCTGTGTCGGTGTCCGTGTCCCCGTCCCCGCCCGCCCGCCGTGCCCGGACACCCCTGCGGCGTGGGGCGCCCACCGGGGCTGGCGGCAGAGGGGGCGCGGGCGGGCGGTGGCTTGCGGCGACGTGGCCCCCCAAGGGTGTAGCCCCGCTAAGGCCACCAACCCCGCTCCCCCCGACCCCCCCGTGACCGCGGGGTGCGGAGGTGCGGGTGGCACTCACATGTCCCAGGAGAGGCGGGGGACGAAGCGCGGGGCGAAAGTGGGCCTGGCTCGGTGCATCCCCTTTGTTCCACTCCCATGGACGGGAGCAAGCGGGGAGTTCGTGCAGGCTCTTGGCAGCGCCCACCCCGGCTCTCTCCATGGAAACGCGGGAGCCATGTGATTTCGGCAGGAAACCACGGCCCAGCCAGCGCCAATGGCAGCTGCATGGACGCGAGCACCTCCCTCCCCGAAGCGACCGACACCGCTGCCGCCACCGCCATCGCCACCACCATCGACACCACCGACACCGACACTGCCACCGCCGCCACGGCCCTGCGGGTGTCTCGGACTCGCCGTCCCATCAACATTCCCCGGGAATCCACAAGCCCCACCATGAGCTGGAGCAGGATCCCACCTCCCCCGGGGCGAGAGGAGTGGGGACAGCCTGGCTTGCTTGGCCCCAGGCTGTTTGCCTTCCTGCCGCACACAGTGCCCACAGCCTCCCCTTGCCAGGGAAGCAATGGCTGGAGCAACACGTCCTCCCTCACCACCCCCTTCTCCCCCTCCAAGGGCTACCACAGCCTCCCGGGCTTCAGTGCTCCCTGACAGACCCCAGGCATGTTTCACATTCCGGCAGTGAAGTGACACGACCAAGGCTGTGCAGTCAGTCGGTGGCAGAGGGAACAGCCAAACATCCTTGCTCACAGCTCTGTGACACCCAGCACCCTACCCTGCCTTCCCCCCACAGCTCCTGCATCCAGCTGAGCCATGCTCGGACCTCTGCCGATTGGCCAAGTCCACTCTGGGGGAGCAGAGCATTGGCACTGACCCACATTCCCCATCCCTCCAGCTTCCAGCCTCCATGGGGAAGGAGCAGAGGAGCACTCCCAGCTTCCCCAGCTAAGGGACAGGCAGCCCCAGTGTAAATGCAGGCTGTCACCCAAGGGATGCCACAGTCACACGGTGTTGCTTCCACAACTGCCAGTCCACTTCCTAAACTCTGACACCTCTGAGCATCCCTGAAGGTGGAGGGGTGAGGAAGCTACATGCCTGTTGGGGGAAGCACCCTGCTCCTCTCCTTTCTCCCAAGACCATCTTTCTCCTACCTGTCCTAGATCCAGCTGAGTCGACCCAGTTTTAAATGGGACTGGAGCCTTTGCAGCCCTGGTGAGACATCCTCCATGCAAGGACGAGGCGGCGCAGTGCTCCCGCCAGCCCTGTGAGGCAGAAACACTAATTAGACCATCATCAGGTCCGGGAGCCCAGTGGAGCAGGGCAATATCAGCGACAAGGAAATCATTGCACCACTCTCACTCTCCTGGGGCCACACCAAGGAGCAGAGCATTGCTGCCAAGGTTGCTCGGTGAGAACCAGGGCGTCCCAGCTCTCAGCCCAGTTCTCCAGGCTGGCCTGGTTACAGGGACAGAGAAGTGATGCAAAGCTGGAAGAGGGGACAGCAGGTCCTGAGGCCACCAAGGAAAAGCCAAGCCAAAAGGCCAACAAGGAGAGGCTGCAAGGATCTACCAAGCCATGTGGTTGATAAATCCCAGAATGGTTTGGGTTGGAAGGGACCTTAAAGACCATCTGGTTCAACCCCCTGCCATGAACAGGGACTCCTTTCACTAGACCAGGTCACTCCAAGCCTCATCCAAGCTGGCCTTGAACACTTCCAGAGATGGGGCAGCCACAGCTTCTCTGGGCACTCTGTGCCAGGGTCTCACCAACCTCACAGGGAAGGATTTCTTCACGATATGCAATGTAATTCTGCCCTCTGTCAGTTTGAAGCCATTGCGCCTTGTCCTGTCCCTCTATGCTCTTGTCAAAAGTCCCTCTTCAGGTCTTTTGGAGCCCTTCTAGGTACTGGAAGGGACTCTAAGGTCTCCCTGGAGCCTTCTCCAGGCTGAACAGCCCAACTCCCTCAGCCTGTCTCCACAGCAGAGATGCTCCTGACCTCTGAGCATCTTGAGCTCCTGACCTTTGTGGCCTCCTCTGGACTCACTCAAACAGGTGCACATCCTTCTTATTTTGGAAACCCCCGACTGGATGCAATGCTGCAGATGGGAGCTCACCAGAGCAGAGCAGAGGAGCAGAATCCCCTCCCTCAACCTGCTGCCTATGCTGCTGACGATTAACCCCAGGATACATTTGGCTTTCTGGGCTACCAGCGCACATGGCCAGCTCATGTTGAGCTTCTTGCCAACCAACACCCTCAGGTCCTTCTCCTCAGGGCTGCTCTCAATCCATTCTACAACCCAGGTCTCAGTGCCACACTGTCCCTGTCCCACCAGGGTGACCCACCATGTGCCTGGCATGGTCAGCACCACTGTGGCACACTGTCGTCCCTCGATCCAGCATCCCACCTGGATCGAGTGGGGGGCTGGATCCCACTCACACCCTGGGCATGGTGCCACCACTGAAAATTTTCTGTTGAAAGTGACCTCCAAGGATTATCGGGGTCAAGTGCCTGAGCACTTCAGGTCTAACCCAAAGTTAAAGCATGTTGTTATGGGCACTGTCCAAATGCCTCTTAAGCACTGGCAGGCTTGGGACATTGACCACCTCTTCAGGAAGTCTGTTCCAGGGTTTGACCACCTCCTCAGTAAAAATTTGGGTGCCTGTAGGTAGACTGACCCACACCACCACATTCTGCTTACCTATGCACCACCATCCCAAGGTAAAACCCCATTCCTGGTTGCTGCTGGGGAGCAGCTATACCCCTGCAGACATCGGAAGAGGGGACTGCACCCTCCCCTCGGGCACACGCCTGCCTGCCCTGCCAGGCTGGGCTGTGGAGCCAAGTACTCCCTGTGCCAAGGTCAGGGCTGGCACACGGCACTGGCTGTGCTAGGAGCTTGCTCAGCACGGACCATCTTGGCAAACAAAAACAAGGACATGCTCCTGCCCGAGTTCCGGCAGCACCCCTGGGCTGCCTGCCCTCCAAAACTCCCCCCTGGATTTATGGAGGTGTGGTGGCTGCAGGCAGGCAGGAGTTAAACCTCCCAGCATGGATTTCGATATTCCTGGGTTAACTTTCCCAGCATGCACATGGATATCCTGAGTTAACCCTCCCAGCATTGATACAGATACTCCTGGGTTAACCTTCCCAGCATGGATGCAGATAATCTTGGTTTAACTCTTTCATTATGGATATGGATACTCCGGGGTTAATCTTGCCAGCATGGATATGGATGGATACTCCTGGGTTTAATCCTTTCGTTGTGGATACAGATACTCCTGGGCTAGCCTCCCAGCATGGGTGTTGATACTCCTGGATTCCTGTCACTGAGGCAGTCTGGTGTTGGGAAGCTGGGCATTGGTGAAGGCAGGAGTCCCTGAGCCCAAGGGCACCCAGTCTGAGAACCAGCTGGCATTAGTGAGCTCCTCCCAGCACAGGATCGCACCTCTTCAGAGCCTAGTGACCCGGGACCACTCCAAGCACATTCCTGTGCTCCTGGCAGCTCCAGCAAAAGCCATGCCAGCTGCCTGCAGCTGCCTGCTGCGGTGCGGAGAAAGGTCTGAGCTGTCAGCAGAGCCCTGCACCGTGGGTCTCTGCCCAAATTGCTCTTCTCATTGCAGGCTGGGCCTGGAGCCACGTCTTCCTCTCCCCTCTCTCTGGAGGGCTTGAGGCCAGCCCTTGGCTCCAGGCTGGAGCTGCTGCATGCTCAACATTCCTGCTCAGCGCTGGAGCAAGGCAGCACACACAGGCCAGGGCTCCAAGCCTTGCACTGGGACAGCCATGCATGCTGAGCATATTTGGAGCCCAGCCACCACCCCTGTGAGCAGCTGAGGTGCCTCCAGAGAGCCTGCCACATCCCTGCCACCATCCCTGCCACCACCTTGGAGATGAACATCTGGCATCCCAGCACCGAGGTCTGCATCCCTTCTGCTGTGCATTTTTGGGGAACTCAACCTGGGAAAAAGCTAAGGGAGCCAGGGCAGTGCTGATGCAGCATGAGCAATGTGAGCTGCAGCTCCAGCTGACTCAACGGAGCCCTGGCCATGCTTGGGAGCTGGCCGGCAGCACAGAAAGGCTGTGCCAGCAGGTCCTCTGAGCTCTGCTGGAAAACCTTCCCCGACACACTCGGGGCCAGCACACATCAGCAGCAGGCTGGGGCACAGCCCTGACCCAGCCTGTCCTTTTCCATGGGGCAGAATCGCCTGTCCCAGCACTTTGCCTGCCCATGGGGCTGGGAAAAGGGAGGACAGGATACCCCCAGAGTGGCCACAAACCTACTCGGTGTTGGCCAGCACTGGATGCTGGTCAGCTGTCCCAGACTCTGGCCAGCAATCTGGAATCCAGGTCAGGGCTTTGCAGCAAAGCCAGGACATGCAGGTTGTGACTTCATCAGGTCCAGCCCCAGCATGGGCCAGAAGGACAAGGAGCTGCCGAGTAGCACTGGTCCAGACTCTCCGGCCACCAGCCAGCTGTCCCCCCTCCTAACTCCCTACTCCACCAGAGAAGGTGGCTGGCAGCACCTCCAACCCCTATGCCAGCTCAGCCCGCGGGGCTGAACATCCCCTGGGACCACTCCAGCTCCTGCAACCAGGCAACCATCCCCACCTAGGCACAGCAGGAACCATCTCATGCACACACCCGCAGGATCACTCCAAAAGTATCCATGATTCACAAGATTCCTACAGTCCCTTGGCATTGTCCAACACTGAACAGGAAGGCTGAGGTTGTGGGCAAGCCCAGAAACCAGCCCAGCCCAGTAGACGTAGCCAGTGGCAGGGCAACTGGCACAGCTGGACCACGGCAGAGGTGTCAGCAGCCTGAGGATTCAACATCACACCAGGTGGAGCAAACCTTCGCCCATCAAGTTGGCTGAGGTAGGAATACATTGCCCCAAAGCTGGTGCTGTGAGGATGTGAGAGCAAAAGGCCATTTGGAGCATGAGGTGTTTTGGCAGGGCTGAGTCTGCAAATTTGGCAGAGCTGTATGCAAATGCATGTAAATACAGTCCTCCCAAGCAGTGCACCCACACACACCCTGATCTGCTCCAGTGCTGAGGTGGGGTCCCTGTCCCCCCATGAGCAACCCCTGCTACACTCAAGAGCAGAGTGAATCCATCTGGAAACAGCCAGTGGGCACCCACGCTGGTCTCCCAGAGCGTGAAAGTGCTTCCTGCAGTGAGCACCAGCCTCCAGCAAAGCTCCCTCCCCTCCAAAGAAAACAACAGAGAAAATGCTGGGATGGGGATTAAGGAAATGAAACCGGCTGTGCAGGGTAAGCAAGGATAGGAAGTGGCTGTGATATCTCCTCTCCCGGCTGGCCTGCAGCTCTCCCAGCCCAGAGCCCACAGCACAGCACATCTAAACCCAAGGGAAATCACATGCTTGAGAGTGTGTTGAATAACCAGGAGGTTTCTGAGTGATCCGTGCTCCCAGGATAGGAACAGGCATTTGTGAGCCTCTGAGCTCTGAGATTGGCACTTCCATGCTCTCTCCATCCCGGCAGAAGATGCAGGGAGACCTCCTGACACCACAAGCTGCACTCTGCTCCTCGAGCTGGCACAGTGCAGTAGCATCTCAGGTGCTTTGCTCTCATAGAATCATGGAATCATTAAGGTTGGAAAAGACCTCTAAGATCACCAAGCGCAATCATTAACCCTGCACTACCAAGCCCACCCCTAAACCATGTCTCCAGATGCCACATCCATGCGTTTTTTTTAACACTTCTAGAGATATTGACAGCACCATTGCCCTGGTCATCCTGCACCTATTCTACCTCTCCCAAGCTGTTAGTCCAAACGGGTTTGTACTGAGAAGAGTGTCCCTGGAGGAAAGCAGTGGCAGTCAAACAGGCAGACCAGGAGTAAAATCAGCTGCTAAAAACCCCTGGTGGGGTAGGGGTAGCAGAGGGAAGACATGCCGATAGCAGGGATCCTGCCACATCCTCCCCACCCAAGTGATGCTCCTGAGCAGGGTGGCTCTGGGTCATGCCTCTAGAACATGTGTGAATGCCACCAGCCCCAGGCTATGGCTCCAGCCGGTCTCTCCTGTATCTGTCACATGTCCTGGCGTGCGAGGGCCGGCTCTGTTTACATGTGCAAGTCTCAGATTCTCCTGCTGGGAATGAGTCAGGCTTCCCTCGACACCCCGCTGAGGTGGCAGTGTCAGGGCCCCAGCTGGCGTTTGCCTCCTGAACGGCAGAGCCGGTGGATGCCAGGCTGGGGAATGGCTGGAAAAGGCTCGTGCAGCCTCTGCCTGCTTTCCATCCTGCTTGGAGCCATCTGAGGCAGCACGGAAGGCACTGGAGGCTGGAGCTCACTGCCAGGAAGCTCTCCCTGGCTCAGCTCCACTGGGTCAGCTTCCTTCCCCTCCACCCCACAGGCACGTCATGGCTCAGTGTGGGGCGGCCAAACCCTCACCAAACCCCCAGTCCCCTCCAGAGGGTCTAGCATGGGTGGGATGGTCAGGCTGCTGCTGAGAAATCCCTATGTCTGCAAAGCCTTAGGGTGCTGAGGTGTGTCCTGGGGTGACAGCTCACATGAGAGGGGGGTCCCCTGGATTTGAGACCCCCAGCGACAGAGGCTGGAGCTCAAATGAGAAGCCAGCCCTCTTCCTGTCTGCACATTGCCAAAGATGCCAAGCTGCCGCTGGACTTGTGGGGTGGTGAGATGGGTGCCAACTGCATGCCACTGCCCAGCCTGTGCACTGGGAACCAGCAGTCTGCTTTATTCAGAGGGTCCCCAGCTGGGCCAGAGAGAGAGCAGCATCCCAGAAGACAACAGAAATCCAAGAACACCCCGACCACATCCAGCTCCCCCTTCCCTTTCATTACTCCCAGCCCATGCTCTTTTCCACATATCCCGGAGTCAGAAAAGCTCTCCCTCTCTGGAGAGAGGCCTTTTGCCTTTGCTCCCAACTTTCCCAGGGTGGGTAAAGAGCCTGGAGGCTCCTTTTTCTACCCTCCCACCTGCATCCCCCTCACTGTGACCAGGGCTGGGCTGGCTCCGTGTGAGCACAATAACCAGAAGTGTGTGGAGCCGCTGGAAGAAGCGATGTTCCCGGATGGTATGCAGCCCTGACAGCCCTGGCTCTGCTTTAAAGGGTAACTTTATCCTGTAATAACAAACAAGAGGAGCCAAGTTCCTCCCCAGCGTCACTTCCCTGGCTCCAAGGAGAGGGACATGGGGGAGAGAACTCATCAGAATGAGCTGGGATCCTTGTTCTTGCCATCTCAGGGTCTAACTCCACTCCCTCGAGACAAGAAGGGGGGAAGCATGATCCAGGGGACAGGTCGGGGTCCAGAGTGGGCATTCCGGCCATGTCACTCTGCATATCTGGCAAAGGCTGGGGCAAAACCCATATGGCCAGAGGGGATGGCATGAATATCTGCTGATCTCCAGGATATCCCTGAAGTCCCTGTACCACTCACCATGTTGGAACAGATACATTTGTGTGCTGACATGCTGGGGCCAAGGAGATGACCCCTGTAGCAATTCCTGTCCTGCAGACAGCAGCAGGAAGCCTGCCCCAGACCATGGCATGCCCTGGGCAGCTGAACCCCATCGCCATCTCCACAGCCTCCCCCACATGCTCACAGGCATGCTGGCATCTCGGCACAGTGCCAGCTCCAAGTGCAGCCACCCGGGAACATGCTCTGCAAGAGCTGGAAATTCAGGCCCAGCTGGTGCCATGGGATGGGCAGGGAGAGGCTGACCTGCTCCAAACCCCTGGCAGGACCCTGCAGAGCAGGACTGGGTGCTGCAGCCAAGGGATCACTCTGGCAGCATTATCTCTTTTGCAGGCACCGCTGGGGACAAAGGCGTGGGCAGAGCCCAGCTGTGGGAAGAAGGGCAGCACCTCTCGGTGACCCATGGGTGCACCTTCCTGTGCTCCCAAAGAGGTTTTTTCCTGAAGATCCATGGGTGTGGCTGTGCCAGGGCCCCAGGGCATGGAGCAGGCAAACCTCTGGTTTATTCCGGGGGTGCACAGGGGACACTGGGGCACATGACGGGCACATCAACATCTGTGGTCTATTCACAGGGGACACGGAGCATCTCTGCATCACCCCATCAGGCTCAGCAGTGAGTGACCTACCTCTGCTCCTGCAGGAACACTGATGCTCAGGAAAGGTGTCCCTCGGTGGTCATCACCGGGGAGGGCACAGCCCAGCCTGTGCTGATGGGACACTGATGTCTCTTCTCTGCCAGATGAGAAGAGGGGGGCAATTTGGCAGAGCTCAGTTGTGTGAGAAGATGACAATCTAGAGAAGGCTGCTGAGATGTTCTGTCTGATTTCCACTTCCCCAAGGAGCAGCTCTGGAGATCCCAGGGTTTGATTAAATCCCAGCCTGTCAAACGAAGCTGGTGAAGTGCTGCAGTTTTCTTCCCCAAGATGGATTTCCTCCAAACCCCTTATTAGGGGTTTGGGTTAATTCTGTGTGAAGCTGGTAAAGCTGCTGCCTCCATGGTGCCCCCAGCAGCAGACCAGGGGGCTTCCAGAGGAAGTGTGAGGCAGAATCCGACCAGCTAAAAAGGGGAAGAGAGAGGAAGGAGGGAAGCATTGGCATCTAAAGCTTTCAGAGCCTTGGAGGTGATAATGACAGTGTCTGCCCTCTGCAAAATGGAGACCTGTGGGAGACAGTATGGCTTTGGGGAGATGAGTCAAGGAGTGCTGCTGGTTGCCAGGGAGGTAAAGCCTGGAGCAAGCTCCCGGTACCAAACCATCCTCCCAGGGCAGATGTGGAGCCTGCCTGGCTCTGGCTGATGGGAGTGGAGAGCATCAGGGCAGGCACCAGTGGGTTAATAAAAGCTTGAGGTGGGACTTGGTGAGCTGCTTCCTCCCGGCAAACAATAACACAGGGGAGGGAGAAGGGATGCACAGGGCTCTGCAGGGGCCGATAGGGATGGAGCAACCCCAGCCCTGCAGCTGCAGCTGTGCCAGAGGAAGCCTCAGCACATTATCTGCTGGTCCCACTCGGCTTCCTCAGCAGCCCTGGTGCTGCAGGGACTGGGTCGTTCCTCCTCCAGAGTCCCGTTTCTCATGGACCTGAGTTGGGTCCCTGTGCTTTGATGGCAGCCCTGGACCCCAGCATCCCCCAAACCCTGCACTCCCAGACAACCCAGCCTTCCCAGCATCAGTGTTTCCCACTGCTTGGTGGCTCTGGGAATGGCCACCAAGGGCTCCAAGCCCCAGGACCGCGGTGCCACCCATCACGTGCTCCCCACCATGACCGTCCTGCTGCCCCATCCCCCCACATCACAGACAGTGCCCACACCTTGGCAGAAGGAAGTTTTGGCTGGAAGACGACTCCTGCAAAGGGGATCTCCAGGTCCTGGCTGAGGTCCCTGCAGTTCTGGTTGCCTCTGCTCCTGGTCCTTCCCAGCGATGATCTGCTGCACCTGGAGCTGCTGCAGCCTGGCCACGCTGGCTGGTGTCCCAGCACTTCCTCGTGTGCGGCTGTTTGTGACCTGCCTGCCGCTCCACCTCCGCAGCTGCATCGCTGTCACAGGAGCAGCCCTTTTCCGTTCTGTTTCCTTTTTTTGACCCTTGCCTCCTGTAGCAGGCTTTGCCTTTCACTGAGGCTCTGCCTGCTGCCATTTGCACACTCGTGTGTGGGAGAGTGTCTCCCAAAATGGGTCTTGCCCTGATCCTGGTAAGTCAGGTCAGGACTCCCGATGTCCTCACTGCTCCTATCCCAACCCCACAGACCTGCCTGATGCCAGCTCCTGGTGCAACAACTCTTTGGCAGTGGCTATTGGTGTGGAATAAGGCAGCTGCTGGAAGACCCTGGAAAATGCAGGCTTTTCCCACTATTGAGGTCAGTCCCTGGAGCCTGGAGAGCTACTGGGCTCCCTGAGCAGAGAGATGTTTGCCCCAATATATTACTATGCCTCCAAAGGGGCTGATGAAGTCTGTCGGAGATGCTCTGGGTGACAACTTCCCCACCCATGGTCCTTGAAAGTCCCCAGACATGTTCCCATACTGTTGTGCAGCCTCAGGAAGAGTCCCCAAGGGGTTGTCCAGCTTTCCCCACTGATGGAACCAACACTGGTCCAGTTAGCACCTGTGCCCCAGCTTCAGAATAGACATGGATCAGCTGCTAAAATCACCCTAAATCACCCTTACTCTCTCTCTGAGCCTGCCTGTGCTCCCTAGGAGCAGCTAGCTGGTCAAGTGGAGCTGGGATTTCAAGTGTCTCCTGGGGCACTGTACCGCACCCAGTGAAAGGACACAGGGCTGTATGTTGCCATCCCAGTGGGCAGGAGGGACGCTGAGGTCTGACACTTCCCAGAGCCAGGAAATGAGCCTGACACAAAGGGCAAAGCCAGCAAAAGGGAGGGAGGGAGGCAGGAAACATCAGGCAGGAGAGGAAACAGGGAGATAATCAGCTCAGTGAGCACAAACACCCGGAACTTGTGCAAAGGAAAAGCCAACACCACTTGGCAAGCATTTGAGCAGGGAGACCTGCCCGTCTGGCCTCTTGCTGAGGCTTCCTGAAGAACACATGTCCTGGAGCACCTTAAGGTGCTATGGGGTCCCTGGCCTCCTAGTTACCATGGCTGGCATGGTCCCTGGTGGCTCAGCTCCAGCATGTGCTCCCTGGGATGAGCCTTGTCCCAGAGGGTGGAAGGATGGGCTCCTGGAGAGCAGCTGGCTGCACTTGTGAAGGAAAGCACTCACCAGGAGTGAATCCCAGCTCTTAGAGAGGGGTCCAGGCTGGCTTTTCCTGCCAGGTTTTCCTGCCCCAGTCTCGTGCTGGCTTGAAAAATGGCCTGTTTCCACTTGGATTTGCATAGCAATTAGTCTGTTTTCCTAGCACCGGAAGGGAAAACCACTGCACTGGGATTCCTGCGGATGCTCCAGTTGCTTCAATGTCCAGCAGTACCCTGGGGTTAGTTCTTGTCCCCAGCAGCTGTGTCAGTACTGCCAGACTGGACTCCACCTGCAGAGCTTCCCACTCCTCCTCCCACCTTCAGAACACAGTGCTGCCCACACCCCAGGTGACCTGACCACATCCCAGGTGATGTCCCAGGCTGACGGAGCTTGTCCCAGCTGTCAGCAGTCCTGTCTCTCCCCGTGTTCCCAAGGGAGCAGTTACACACATCTCATGGGGTTGGCAATTACCACGAGGGGGATGGTGACTAGAAGCTGTCAGCAATCCATGGTGGGATGTCTGGCATTGCTCATCTCCCAGGATCCAGCATGTGGCATGGGACAGAAGGGAGAAACATGGAGAGAGATGGGCACAGAGCCAGCCCGTGGTGACTGGCTGGGCCCCAGCTGGCTTGTGTGAAGTAACTGGGGCAGGAGAGCCTCTGCCAAGGGGCAGGGAGGGCACTCGGGGGAGGCCTGGCTGTGTCTCTGAGCCAGCACTGGGCTCAGCACGGCAGGATCAGGCCCTTCACCCACACTCCTGTCCCTCAGCCATTCCTTCCCAGAGATTCTCCTCCTCCTGCTGCCATCACAGCTCTGATGGGGAGGGGCCCAAGTGGGCACTGACTCCTCCAGCCACAGATAAGAGCTGAGAAAGAAAAGAGCAAGCATTTACATGGGAAACCAGGCAACTGGATCTGGTGGAAGAGCCCAGATGGTTCAGAGCTCCCCTGAGGATGAAGCTGAGGCTTCATAAAGCTCAGTGTCTCCCTGGCAGGGGCAGCCATGCAGCAGTGGGTGCCTCATGTGAGTATGGCTCCCTGCAGCATTGCTGGCAGTGCTGGTTCCTGAGGGCCTTGGAAAACACAGCACAGGTTTGGAGGAGAGCATGTCAGCCTGGGCATGGGGAACACACCTCCTCTGGCACGGCCAGGTGGGGCATAACCTCAAGATTCCCATGAAATCCAGTAATGGCAGGCAAGCACCCACTCCAGGAAAAAAGTACAACCCCAGAAAAGATCAGACCCAGAGGGACCTGGATGCTTCACTTGGTCCTCCAGATGAGAAAGAAAAGTTGGTGGTCTCTGAGGGAAGGAGCAGGGGGGGTTGCCTGTCCTGCAGGCCAGGTTGCTCTGCTCACCTGAGACCAGGTCTGGTTTTGCAAGAGTCCTGGCTCATTTTGGCCATGGTTCTTTAAGAGAAGCTCTTTCCATAAGGGGCAAAACCTCCTGAGAAAACCCAACATCACCCCAAAATCCATTTCTTTGGGGCTGATACCACTTCTTGGGCTAACTCATGCAGTCTAGGGCTACCCAGCCCATCTTATTAAGGTTCTTAGCTTCTCTATCCCACAAAAGTACCATTCCCATGCTGTGATCCCCCATGGGACCAGATTTCCCCCACCCAGGGGTACCACTACAAGAAGAGTGGCCTGCCTGGGATTGAAGAACTGGGCTATAGTGCCTGGTTTTCCCATTCCAGCCCTGAGGCTGCTCCTGAAGACACCATGTCCAGCACAAAGTCACCCCAAGAAATCTATGGCAAAGGCACCATGCTTTGGTGGAAGAATGGCACAGACCAGGCAGACCTGGGCACATTCTGCAGCCACGGAGGACACCAGAGCTTTGGGTGGGTTCCATGTCCCCTGGGAGCTCTCTTCAGCTCAGAGCAGACAAGGCAGGCAGACTGCTGGGATCACAGGATCATTTAGGTTGGAAAAACACCTCCAAGATCATCGAGCTCCACCATTAATACCAGGCTATTTTTTGCAGGGGCAAGACAGTCTGAGAGGGGACATTGCAGCCAGGAGAAGGCACAGGTACTAATTGACTTTATTTGTTAGCAAGGTGAAGGCAGGGATCACACCCTGGAGTCACACCCAGGGATCACACACACCGGAGTCCCAGGCAGGTCTCTTGCAGACCACAGAGGGCTGAGCACCCTGGTGCTCCTGTGCATTCAGGGAGTCCTGTGGCACCGAGGAAGTCCTCACAGGGACATAGAGCAGTCACCAGGGGATAGCTTTACCTTCCCAGTTGAGCAGAGTCCCGCTGTGCTTCTCAGAAAGGATTGGCAGCACAGACAACAGCCCCCGCACACTTGTGTCCACTGTCAGGTCAGCCTGCAAAGGGCACATTGAGACAGCACCGTCATTCCAGGGCATCCAGCAGCACCTGCTTGGCTCACGGTCAGTGACAGCAAAGCTCCTTCCACTCAGAGTGAGCAGAGAGCCACGGGAGCCAGGACAAGTCCACTATGTGGGAGGATGGTTGGGTATCTGCACTGCTGGCTTGGATGGAGGTGGCTTGGGCTGGGAAGCCAGCCACAGGTTTAACCAAACAGGAAGAGGTCCCTGCTGCAAATGGGATGCTTTGTGCAGCCTTCTCAAAACTCCAGTGCTGCAGGGACCACCCCCACTGCAAAATGTGGATCCTGCAGGGTGAGTGGAAGCTTTATGGACCTGTAGCTCCTCAAGGAAGAGGGCACAGGATGGAAAGATCTTGCTCCTCTCCTCCCTGCTCTGTCAGATTCATATTCTCTGCATACCTCCAGGCTGCCCAAAGCCCCTTTTCCCCCTGAACAAGCAGCCTGCTCACTCTGATACGTGCTGATGCTACTTCCCAGACAGTTACCCCATGTTCTGCAGTGGCCCAACACAGATGTGGGCAGCTTGGAGCCCAAGAGACAGCTCATTTTCACATGGATTCCCCCTCCAGAGAGCCATCCTGGCCACCTGAGCCACCTTCTGTGCGGGTTTGTAGGCTTATGTCCCACCCATGGGTTCCCTCTTTCACCTGCTCAGCCAGAACTCACCTCCTGGGTGCCCATGTCTGTTTTCACCCAGCCAGGGTGCAGTGCCACACACAGGATCCCAGCTTCCTTGTAGGTCAGAGACTGGCACATGGTCAGCATGTTGAGGGCAGCCTGGGGAAGGAAGGAAGCATCAGCCATGGACAGCAAAAGGTCCATGAACAAGGTTCCATTCCCATTGCTGCCTCTTGGTGAGGGAGAAAAAGCAGTGCCAGGTCTTCAAGAGACAGTGTGTGTCTCCCCTGGGTGGGCACGAAGATGCCCCAGGAGCTTGGGAAGTCCCTCCATCTCTCAGTCTCAGGTGTTCCCCTGAGATCAGGCCTGGCAAAGGCAGCTCTCACTCCCATGGAGCTCAGGAGCAGGGGCAGGTCACCAGTCCCCATACCTTGCTGCAGCGGTAGGAGATGACAGGATGGAAGAAGGAATCAGGCGTTTTCTTGATGGACCCCAAGATGGTGGAGATGTTGATGATGGCTGCCTTGCTGCAACTCAGGCCCTTTTCTTTGCTGTCCTGGGCAGCCTTCTTCAGCAGAGGCAGGAAGGCCTGGGGAGAAGCAACCCTGTAGGACACCTGTGCCTCATGCCAGCCCCACTTATGGCAGGTGCAGCCCAGGGAGGGTGAAGAAGAACTGCAGGGTGTCAGGAGAGCCCAGGTGTTGCTGCAGTGATCCTGCCTGCTCCCAGATAGCCTTGCACATTTCAGAGGGGCTACAGAGAGCTTAGCCTGGAAGAGCAGCCCTTGCTCTCCGTTGTGCAGCACTGAGAAACTTGGCAAAGCCCTCCGAGATTTCTGTCATGACCTCGGACAGCCCGGGATACCCTAAACTTGGGCAAATTTCATCTCCAGAGCTTCATCCATACCTGGGCCACCAGCATTGGCCCCACAGCATTGGTCTTGTATGTCCTGACCATGTCCTCAGCGTCGACTGTCTCCAGCGAGGCTGTGCGGGTGTAGATGCCGGCGTTGTTTATCAGCAGGTTCAGCCCCATCCCGTTCAGCTTCCCCTCCACGACCTTCGCTGCATCGGTGATAGCAGAGGGATTTTCGACATCTGCAGTGTGAGAGAACAGTCTGAGAGCCACGGGAGTGCTGGGAAGGAGAGGGAGGGGAAGATGCTGAGGAAATCCGCGTGGCCCTTCCTTCCGTGGGCACCAGATGGTGCTGCGAAACCAGCTCCGCGCACCCGCACATCCCAGCTCATCCCAACACTGCCTCCTCCGCCCCTCCGCCGGCAGCTGAAGGAAGGTTCCCACCGGGCAAAGCCCACCGTGGGGGCAAACCGCTGCTGTGACTCCCATGCAGGGTCAGCCCCCAGCAGCCATCGCCTCCAGAGTCCACGTCTGACCAATTTCTGGAGAACCCAGGGCAGTCTCCGGGGAGAACAGGTCCCCAAGGGAGCTATACTGGGACCTTCTGTGGGATGGCTCTGCAAGATCCTTCTGCTCCTGCTGAAGCTCTGGGCTGATCTTACAGCATTTCCACAAGAGCTGCCTTCCTCCCAGAGCCCTCCTGGTCTTGCCTAGGACTTGGGATCAAGGCAGAGCAAGGCTGTGGCCACTCAGCTGGGGGAGCCAGGGGTTGCCCAGGATGGGTCTCAAGAACATCCTGGTCCTGTGGCCATGGAGCAAGGAGGCTCCAGGGAATGGGATACTGAGACTGAGACAGGTGTGGAGAAGCTGAGCTTTTGGCAGCAGGACTTGAAGCAGTGCTGGAGAACTGGATCCCCATGTACAGCCTGAAGGGAAGGAGGGAGGGAAGGAGAAATGGGACAAGCATGGCTGGCAGTCACAAATTTACCAGCTCAGAGGCAGAGCACACCTACCCAGCTTTACAAGAACCAGGTTTGGGTGTTTGGATGCCAGATCTCTCAGCTCCTACAAAAAGAGATACAGAAACAATCAGCAGGAGGCAGAGGCGATGCCAAGCATCTTCCTGGGGTGCCAGCAATGGCCCACCCTGCGGGAAACATCTTCCAGATGTTACTCAGTGCTTGGGAGCAGCTGGGCTGGGGATCTGCCTTGGTTCTCAGGCTTCTCCTAGGTTCCACAAAGCAATGTGCATGTGCTCAGAGCACAACACAGCCACGACTGCAAGATGCTCTGGTCACTCTTCCAAAGGGTTGTGCACAGCCCAGCCAGAGCCACAGAAAGGATGAGAGCAAACTGTGAAGGACCAGCTTACCAGGGAATCAATGTGAACTGGCTGGGGATACAGCCAGAAGTGTCTCCTGAAGGCTACTGGAATTGAGGTGGAGGAGGAACAGCTGTGAGTGCCAACATCAGATTTGACCTTTGGGGAAATCACATCCGGATAGCCCAATCCCAGATTCACTCTGCTCTGGACACTACATCTCACCCACTCAAGTGAAATTAACCACTTTGCACATTTTTTTGGGTTGCCTTCCACCACATGTGGATATTGGGAGGAATGGGTTAAAAGCTGAAGACTGATGTGAAATCATTCAAGTGACTTTACAGCTGGGAATAACCCTTGATAAGCCATGGAAACAGCAGCCAATGATCCACTAGCATGGATCTTAACAGTACCTGCGTCTCCTGTACCTTTGTACCTGCCCGGTGTTGCTTCAGGGATCCCCCGGTGAGTAAGATAACAGAAATAAATCTACTCTTTGTATTTTAGCCATCGATTGTCCTGGCTGCCTGCCTGTGCCAACTCACACAGTAGAGGATTCAGAAGCTCTTTCCAAAAAGGAAACTTCCCACTTCAGACAAGAGAAACTGAACTACCTTGTTTGATATGCCTAAAAGGATTGATTTTGGAACTAAAAACCTCTTCCAAACATGCCCACAGGAGAAACACAGATTGGTGGTTTCTTGTGAGAGGAACACGGAGCAGCAGAGCTGCTGGCACTGGCTGCAGTTCACCATCAGTTATAGGCTCTCACACCAGACCCCATGTTCCCACATTGGCCCTGGGCACAGGAAATTATGTAAATTCCATTAATTTGTTTGTGGTGGACAACAGATGTTTCTCCTCTCCTGTTCTTCCCAACTGCCTGCCTCAACAGCCTTATACCATCCCAGCTGGAGCTTCCCTCACCCCAACACCTGGTCTGGGCACAAAGAGATCACAGGAGGGGCAATGTGGCACCAGCATGAAGGAAAACAACACTCTGCCCTCAATGTCCTGTGGTCATGGACTTCAGCAGCACCCTGAAAACACTGCCCTCACCCTACCACAGCCAGACAAGGCTTAGGGAAGTACCCTCTGGTTAGGAGAAATGCACATAGAACACCTCGTGGGGAAACTGGCTCCAGTCCAGCCCTGCACAAAGTCCCTGATCTCATCACTGCCCAAGTCCTGCAAGTTGTGGGAGAAAAGAACACTGGGCAAAAATAAGAGACCTGACCTAGCTTTGACCCAGCACCAACCACAGCAGGAGACAGGCACCCCTGGGTTGGTTGGGATTCCTCCTGAGATGGAATAATACACACATGAAAGAAGATGCAACAAACAAATCAGCTGGAGCCAGGATCTATTGGAGAAGAAGTTTCTCCCTGCTAGTAATTGAGACTCAGCAAGCAGAGGAAGACAAGCTGTACATAAGGAAAGCTGGAAGCACAGGGAGGCTTTGTGATTCCCCCTAGAAGCAACATGTGTGAGTCTCTCCCATTTCAGCACAGCGGAAAGCAGGGGCAAGGGGGATCCCGCCACTCAACTAGCCACCACTTCTGGAGACTCCAGGTTCTGAACCTCCAGATTTTGCAGGGAGCAACATGACGCTGCAAAACCAGCCCGAGCAGCACCGCTGCCGCTCGCACCGCCTCAGCCACTGAGCCCAGCCCAGCCCAGCCCAGCCCAGCCCAGCCCGGCCCGTGCCCGCAGCGCATGGGCCAAGCCTTGGCACGGGAGGGCGGCTTTGATCACATACAGCATAGCCCAGAATAGCCCAGCGGCGCGGCCCGAAGGGGTGACACGGCCGATTCTTCGCCGGCTGCACTTCAGATGACTTTCACACGGGGCAGGGCGCGGTGCGAACAGCAGAGCCCCGCGCCGGCAGCGAGTTGCTCAGGCCGGTGACAGCGGTGACAGTGTGACCTCCGCCCCCCCGGCCCGCACTGACCTGTGCCCGCGGCCCCTCGGGGTCCCGGCAAGTGGCGAAGATCCAAGCGGGGGGTCGCGGCGAGCCCAGGAGCTGCTTCACCAGCTCCAGCCCGATGCCGCGGTTGGAGCCGGTCAGCAGCACCGTGCGCGCCGCCGCCATCGCTGCCGCCCGGCCCGGCCTGGCCCGCCTGGCGCCGCCTCCCGACCCCGCGGACCGGGCCGCGATGCCTCAGCGCCCGCGGGGGGAATGCCTGCGGGAAGGAGGGCACTGTGTGTGAGCTTTGCCTTCCCGCCCGACGTTCAGCGCAAATACAAGTGTGTCCCAGCGCTGGTGTCCCCGCGGGGAGGAGCGAGGTGTCTCGGGGCGAGCCGCGGGCGTGAGGGAGCCTTGTCTCTTCCCAAGGCTGGTGCGTGAGGGAGAAAGCTTCAGCAGGGCTGGGGAGGTGTCTCAGCACCTTCAGCACAGCAATCTTAATGCTAGATAAGGGTAAAAAACCCCAAACCAACCCAAACTAAACCCCGTTTAGCATTAGGAAATACCAGGCTGTTTTTACTGTCTGCTCGGAAATGAACCTGGTTTGGCCCTTTCCCTGACCATCAGATACGATAAATCTGGTAAATAAATTGAGCCACAAATATACTCTGAGGCTGTAGCACCTATCCTATGGAGAGAGGCTGAGAGAATTGGGGTTGTTCAGCCTGGAGATGGGAAGGTTCCAAGGAGATTTTAGAGCTTTTTCCAGTGCCTTAAAGGGCTCCAAGAGAGCTGGAGAGGGATTTTGGACAAGGGCATGGAGTGACAGGACGAGGGGAAATGGCTTCACACTGACAGAGGGCAGGGTTAGATGGGATATTGGGAAGCAATTCTTCCCCATGAGCGTGGGGAGGCCCTGGAACAGGTTGCCCAGAAAAGCTGTGGCTAACCCATCCCTGGAAGTGTTCATTGCCAGGTTGGACAGGGCTTGGAGCAATCTGAAGCTGTCTCTGCTCATGGCCGAGGGGTTGAATGAGGTTGTGTCTTATGGTTCTGTCCAACCCAAACCATTCTGTGATTCAGGCAGCAGTTGGGGTTACAGGTGTTTTGGGGGATGTTTTCTCCTTGCTTTTGTTGTTGAGTGTCAGGTACCTGGTTCAACAGCTGCACAAAAGGTGTGGCATAAAGCAAGGAAATGTTTGCTGGCATCTAGGAATGGAAAAACAGGGCTTGAAGGAAAAAGGAAAACAGAAAAGGGATAGTCAGGGTCAGCTGGAGGACAGTGTCTGGAGGTGGCCTGCATTTACCAGCCCTGCTGCGAGCCTGGAGATGGGTGGTGCTGTTTTATTTTCAGCTGTGATATGGACAACCAGATGCACAAATAACATTAAAATCCTATTATGGTGAGGACACAACCAGGAGCTCAACAGCAAAGTAATGACTGAGCAACTCCGAGATATATAAGGACTGTATTTTTTCTTGTTTATTTTCATCCTTATTTGACAAACACAAGGCAAAACATCACTGCTACTGATGAGTACATCAAAAACTAAATGTTTATATCAGTCTGGTGATAGCATCAGATGATTTGTGCTAACTTTATCCTGCTCCATGGTGGCTCAAGTACACTGGAGCCTCTCCTCCCCAGTTTACTTTAGGATACTAAAATGCTTTTAGACTTTTTCCCCCAGAAGTTGGATTTTAATAAAAATAAATCTTTGATTATACTACTAAATACTAAGAAAAAACAAAACCCTCCTTATAGCGGATATTTGGATTAAAGGTCCTGTTCTCTTTTTCCTGCCTCCTTCTGTGCTCAGGTCATTAATTTGGTGACTTATTACCAGAAGTGCTGCTCTGTCTATGGCAAAGTTTAGCAAATAATGACCGAGGGGTATAAACAGTGGGGGTTTGGCCACCTATTCCACACAGATCCTGCATGCTGCAGGCAAATTACATTGATGAACTCTTCCTGAAAAGTGCTTTTTTTGAAAGAGCCTTGGAGACAGGGATTGCTGGTGATCTGCTGTGCAGAAACAGTTAAAGTGCAGCCACAGCTTAGGGCAGGAGGAGCCTGTTCTGAATGCTGATGTGAACCATGAAAGAAAGGCAGCTCCAAGGATCTGTAACTGAGTACTTCCTGGTGTGAGCATTGCTTGACTCAATTTTATGCTTCTGTTCTCCATTAATAAAATTGAGGATTATCCATTCTTTGAAAACCTTGTTAGTTAAATGTTGTGAGGCTTCCAGCAGGTAATGATGAGAAATGCAATCCAAAAGGAAAAGAACACCAACTAATAGTAATAATAAAACAAAAAAAGCCCCAAGGCATATATTCAAGTGCTCTGGTTTCACTACAACAGGCATTGGGAAATTCCTGCTGCCTGGTAAAGCATGAGTCTGATATTGGTGAATTTCTGAGTATTTGAGGGTATAAATCATAGAATCCTGGAATGTTTTGGGTTGAAACGGACCTTAAAGATTACCCATTTCCAACCCTCTGACATGGGCAAGGACATCTTCCACTAGATCTCCTCAAGAATACAAAAAAGTATTTGAGTTCACTTAGCTAAGAATCAGAACTAGTAATTCCTGTTACCACCTCATTGATGCTGTACTTTGATTGTTTCTGCACAGTAAAGAACAAAATGCAAGTGGGCACATGTCCTTTGCACTGTGCTGATGGATCTATCATAAGTGTTGCTTCAGTCACTGGAGTTAGAAAAAGAGGCAGTTAGAGGGAGAGGGGGAAACCATTTAAAAAAAAAAAAAAGGTAAGTGGGTTTTTTTCAATTCCCTTTTTACAAATATGGTTTGAAACCAGAACGAACAGCTATGGTAAGTTTTAATTTCTGCTGATAAAATACCAATGCAGCCCATTTTACTCAAGCAGTGTCCACAGCTACTTACAGAACAATACAAGTTTTTGCTGTTCACAGACTGCATTTTTCTGCTCAGCTCTGTGGGCAATAGGTCACATCATCTAGGTTGGCATGGCATTTTTGGAGTAGCATGGTGCTCAGCTTTTAACTTCTTTGCAGATAGTAGATTTTCAAAAGTTTTTTATACGCCTTTTAATTTTAGGATTGTACTCACTCTTTCATGCTTAAATGTCTTTCCTTAATAAGACTTAATGATTCCTTTCAACTGGATTCCTAAATTAACATTTGCATTACCACTGTATTTATTCCTAAACTAAGATCTGCCTCCTTTTCTCACTTCAACATATGGGTATCAAACCACGGCAGTCACAAGCTGCCAATTTAGCCTATGCCTTAGTGTTCCTGAGATGGAGCATATCTGCCATGTGTGACAGCCCATTCTCAGCCATCTCTGTTACCAAATCCAGTAGTGGGAAAGCAAATTCATCTTGCCTAGTGGTTCTGAGGTCCCTCTTCATGGCATTATGCTGAAGCAGGAAGGATAACATCCATCCTTGGATGATGGCAGAAAAGAAGGTCAGTGAGGATCTGTGCTGTCCCCATGGGTCCTGGCAAAGTGATTCTATCCTTGTGGTCAACTGCTAGTGCTGCTAGCACTGCTGCACCCAGGTAGCTGAGGCATCTTGGCTGCTGTCATGAGGGGAATATCCCCAGAATTCTGAACCCAGTGTGAGGCCCCAGGCTGGCACAAGATCTAAACACTGTGGCCCAAGGGAGTTTGCATGGACAGTGTGAGCATTTTAAATCCTGGGAGTCATAGAATCACAGAATAGTTTGGGCTGTGTGGAACCTTAAAGACCATCTCATTCCACCCCCTGCCATGGGCAGAAACACCTTCCACTAGACCAGTTAGCTCAGAACCACCCCCAACCTGGCCTTGAACACTTCCAGGGATGGGACACCCACAGCTTCTCTGTGTAATCTGTGCCAAGGCCTCCCCACCTTTATAGGGAAGAATTTCTTCCTAATATCCTAATATCTAATCCTGCCCTCTTGTCAGTATGAAGTCATTCCCCCCTCTATGCCCTTGCCCAAAGTCCCTCTCCAGCTCTGCTGCAATGCAGGTAATAAACTGGATGAGTCTGCTTGGAAAACAGTAAAGATGTGCCAAAGGTGCCATGGGAACTTCACTTGGGAGCTGCAGTTAAGCTCAGGTTCTCACCCCTGCTCCCTGCATCCTTTCTCAACGGATTGCCACTAGTCATGGAATCTTATAATAGAATCACAGAATGGTTACTGTTGGATCATGTAGTTCCAACCTTCCTGCCATGGGGTTCCAACCCCCACTAGATCACTAATCCTCATCAGCTCAAAAGAAAATGAGTCAGGGTGGGCAGGTACTGCTCAGTTTCAATGCTGGGTTGGTCTCACCTCTTGATCAGTGGTTCACTCACCACCATTGATTCTTTAGCAAGTGGCTGATAGGTGCTGACAGACCTGAATGCATTGTGCAGCAAATCAGCTTGATAAAGAGCAGCTAGTTTATTTCTTATTTGCAGTAGATTAAATGTACTAAAACTAATTGTGCCACACCCCTGTTCCCCTGGCAGGCAGAGAAAAGCATGTTCCTCCATGCTTCTGTAAAGCACCACTGACATTGTGCAATCACCTCGGTGACTGAGAGGACATTTGAGCCTCCAGAAATAAGAGGTGTGATTGCATCTTGGAAAACTGGCTCTGAATCCTCCCAGTGTGGTGATGTGAAAACAATCCGTTGGTAAAATGTACTGTAGCCTGGGGGGTCTTGGGAGAGGAGCTACAGTGCCCCTGAGCTTGGTGTTTGTGAGGCTGCACCTTGAATCCTGTGTTCAGTTTTGGGCTGCTCACAGAATGAAAGACATTGAGGTGCTGGAGTGTGTCCAGGGAAGGGCAGTGGAGCTAGGGAAGGTCTGGAGCACAAGTCTGATAAGGAGCTGATGAGGGAGCTGAGAGGGCTCAGCCTGGAGAAGAGGAGGCTCAGGGGGCTGCTATTGCTCTGTACAGCCCCCTGACAGGAGGGTAGAGCCAGGTGAGGTTGGGCTCTGCTCCCAAGTAACAAGTGATAGGATGAAACAGCCTCAGGTTGTGCCAAGGGGCATTTCAATTAGATAGGGAAATTTCTTCAACAGGGAAAATTTCTTCACAGAAAGGACTATCAAGCACTGGTACAGGCTGCCCAGGAAAGTGGTGATGTCAGCATCCCAGAAGTGGTTAAAAAATGCACTTGGGGATGTGGTTTAGTGGTGGAATGGGCAGTGTTAGCTTAATTGTTGCAATTTATGATCTTAGAGGCCTTTTCCAACCTAAATTATTCTATGATTCTGAGGACTTTAATGCTCAGCTTAAGGTTTAAACCATGCAAGAACATTTTAGATGAAAGGAACCATCTGAACCCCCTCTTAGGAGCTGGACCAAGATCCCTTCCAGAGGCTTGGGGACAGCAGCAGCTCTTGTGCCAAGGCTGGGCTGCAAGGCAGTGAGGCTGGTTTCTGTACCTTCTGCCTCTTCATGCCAGGCTGGACTCAGACTCCTGGTTACACAGTGCTTGTTTAAACTCTAATAATCAATAATGCAGCATGGGGCCCAGTAGCAAAGTCAACATAAAGTTACAGCTCCAGAACAGTGGAGGGCTACACAAATGGGATTGCACAGCAAAAATAGGAGACTTAAAATGTTAATTATTTGGTTTCTGATGCTATCTGGTTCTGAGGCAATGTGGAGGTTTCAAACAGACTGTGGATGATGGCCTCATCCTCCACCTAGAGGAAGAAAACCATGGAAGTCTATTTGAAGGATTTGAGCTCTGGTGCAAATGACATCTATTGGCAAGTATAGTTGAGGTCTGTGGTCATTGGAAAGGAAATATGGAAATGATCTATGGAGCGTGAATGCCACTCCAGCCATCTGAGAGATCCTCAGTGAGAGATCAGTCTGAGACAGACAGCTGAAAGACCCAAAGCTTTGTACTGCTGGTACATGGTAGGAATTCACAAGGGAAAAGAGATTGTGACCAGCAGCATGGTGCTGTGCCAACCATGCAGATCCCAACCCTTCCGCCAGGAGACCATGCTGGGTTTGCTCTCCCACTCCATGGGTCTTTTGCTCAGCAATGAGGGAGGGGTTAATGTCTTGGAAGAGGCAGGAATGAGGCAGGAACAAGGCAGGGAACATCTGCTCAGGGCCATTGGAGGCACAGCCTGGTACTATGTGCAAAGACCACTGAGCCCACAGGATGCTTGTGAAGGTGTCAAGCCCACCCAAGACATGGAGTTTTCCATGTCAACCTGCATGGTGCTCCCTCCCTCCTCACCCCCAACAGCCACACCTGGCTTATGGCACCAGGTTACCAAAGGAATGCAAAATCTGCCTAGAAAAGCCAAATTATTTTTGCCATTAGATAACTAGGATTGGTCCCCAGCCAGGACCTATGTCCTAGAGCTAAAAGAGCTGGAGCACTTACTCATCCTGGAGAGAAGCCAAGGCATGGTGCAAGCCCTGAGTGAGTGGGGTGGGACACATTATAAGGAAATAATAGCAGAGCAAACAGTGCAAGTTGGAGTAGAGGAAGAAGAAGCAAGATGGGAGAGCTTTGTGTCCGCTCCGTTCTGGTGACTGGCGCCAACCGGGGCCTCGGCATGGGATTTGTCCAGCATTTCCTGAGGATGCCGAAACCACCACAGTGGATCTTTGCAACCTGTCGGGACCGCAAGGGACAGCGAGCACAGGTGAGGCCAGGCTGGGAGGCAGTGGCTGTGCTGGGGAAGAGGAGCATTCAGTGCCATTGGGAGATTGGAAGAGGAACAGGGTTTGCAAAGGTCTGGAGCTGAAGCCAGGCACCTGCAGAACAGGTCAGCTGGGCATTGTGCCTAGGATGCATGGAGGGGACAGAGGTACGTGGTGTGTGCAGGAGGTGTGGAGTGTTCCCCATGAATGGGGATCAGGGCAGCTGCAGCAGGAGGCTGGGCATGAGGAGATGTAGGGATGCAGCTGGAGGGACACAGGCTTTGGCTGACTTTGCTGGGTGAGCCTTGGCACAGCTCTTCCAGCCTGTTGGTAGGAACGTCATGATGCCTCTTGCAGGAGTTACAGAAGTTAGCCTCCAAACATCCCAACGTGGTCATCATCGCTCTCGGTAGGTTCCCTCTCACCCCAGTTCCTCTGGCGAATGCCTGGGCACTCATCACAGCCCTGGGAGCTCCACACTGGAGGCAGCTGTGTGGGGCACCTCCCTGGGGGGACACAGGGGACCCCAAAGCACCACAGGGACACTGACCTCCAGTGTGTTGGCCCTGCAGAAGTTGCCAACCCTGCCAGCATCAAGGCAGCTGCAGCCAAGGTTGAGGAGCACCTGGGGGGCTCTGGGCTGAACCTCCTCATCAACAATGCTGGAATGGTCAAGTCTAAGACGCTTGATGCTGAAACATTGGAGGACATGACCGAGACTTACACCACCAATACAACTGGGCCCATGCTCATGGGCCAGGTGAGTTTCCTGCACTATAGCGCAGCTCCAGAAGGATCCCTTCCCGTGTGTGTAAGCTGGGCATCCTAGAATAACCAGTAGAAGAGGTTCCTGTCACTGCTCTGGTGCCAAATGGTCTCTCAGGTGATGAGAAGCTCATGGAGCCACAGGCTGGAGCTCAGTAGGAGCTGGAGCCTGGCAGGGAAGAGGAGGGAGGATGCCCCAGTGCTGGTGTCAACATTGCCCACTGTGGAAGCTGCTGTTCCCCTGCCCTGTGCCATGTCTGTGTGTGCTCCTGTCCCCTCTGTGTCCTCGCAGGTTTTCCTGCCCTTGCTGAAGAAGGCTGCCCAGGAGAGCCCAGGTTCAGGGCTGAGCTGCAGCAAGGCTGCCATCGTCAACATTTCCAGCATTGGAGGCTCCATTGCTTCTTCCTTTGGCTGGGACCAGATGCAAGTTGTCTCGTACCGCTGCAGCAAGGTACTGTCCCACATCCTGAGGACAAATTCACTTCTTCTGCCTTCCCCCAGCTGTGGCTCCCCTTGCGATCCACCCATCGCCCCCCACCTCCATCCCCTCCCTGTCTCCACACAGGCTGCTCTGAACATGCTGACCAAGTGCCAGTCCCTGGCATACCGCGAGCACGGTATCCTCTGTGTCGCTCTACACCCCGGGTGGGTGCAAACCGAACTGGGCGGTGCTACCGGATACACGGTAGGAATTCCCCTGGGGCGGAGCTCCTGTGCTGATTTTCCATGGGTGGGAGTTGCTGTCCTGATCCCCTGCCCATGACATCCCTGCCTGCCTGATTGCTGCTGAGGCAGCTGCCCAGGTTCTGGTCCTGGTTGTTGGGTGCTGTCATCCTCTTGGTTCCCTGCTTGGCCCGTCTGTCCTGGCTGCTGAATTTTCAGCTTTCCCTTCTGCCATGGAGTGTATCCTTCCCCCAGCCTTGGCTGTGCCTGGGCCTGAGGCACCACTGCCTCTCTCCTTCTGTCCCACAGCCCCCTCTGACAGTGGATGAGAGCGTGCAAGGGATGCTGAAAGTCCTCTCCTCCATCTCCGAGAAGGACACGGGCGCCTTCCTGGACTGGGAAGGAAAGGTTGTACCCTGGTGAGACACCAGTTCAGCATCCTGGCAGCAGGACCCTGTGACACTGCTCCCCCCTGTCCTACATCCTCAATAAACTCCTGCCGAGAGACCCCAGCTCTGTTGTGTTTGCCAGCTCAAGGGACAACCCCTTCCCAGATATCCCATTCGCTCATCCTGGGATGAGGTGGTGCACACAGCTACCCTTGACCCACAGCTGTCACTGGCATCGCCATGAGTGCCAACCTGCAGATCCCATGGCACTGTGACTGCCCTCTGGACACCTCTCCTCCAGGAGGCAGGGGAGAAGCCAGTGAGAGAGATATTCCGAGCCCCTGCAGGTCTGGCATTCCTCTGCCCAGGCTGGTGTGCCCGAGGGGCTGGGGGTGACAGGGACCAGCTGCCCTCTCCCCTCAGCTGGGGGATGCCTGGTCACAGGTGGGACAGAGGGACACACAGTGCTCGGGCAGAGCACAGGGATCCTGTGCCAGGCTTGGACAGTGGGGTTTGAGACTGTGTGTGGAGATGGAGCAGAGAGGCATCAGCTGCCAGAGTTTATAGACATGAGGGTACAGAGGGACCACAGAGCACACATGGGGTGGGGAAAAGGGAGAGGAGCTGCTTCCCAAGCCCTTCTCTTCTTGCAGCTTTGCAGCCAAGCACCTCATCATGATATTCTGAGTAGCCTGGAAGACATACAGCCCTGCCAGCATGACCTGGGGTGTGAGTGGGCAGGAGAGGGGACATTTCCCAGGCAGAAAATGGCAGTGGAGGTGGGAAGTGGGACTCAGTCCTGGGACAAAGCATCAGCAGGACACTCCTGAAAGGCTCAGTCCCAGCTGCTGCTGTCCTCGTCTCTGTGCCTCCTCCTGGGAGAACCAGGCAGGGGTGAGTGGCTGGGGCAGGGGGTGTCCCATGGGCTCCCTCCCTCCAATGCCTGGCACAGCATCTCCAGCAGCTCCCCTGGCACCTCACCTTGCTTGGCTGCTATGGGTACATGTGAGCCTCTGGCAGCTCAAGGCACACCGTGATGGAGCCAGTTTGGTGGAGATGTTGATGACAGCTGCCCTGCTGCAGCTCACACCCTCCCTCCCTTGGCCACCTGCTCCAGGAGCAGCACAAATTCCTGCTTCAGGGACACAGATGATGCATTAGGATGTGACAAGCCTGCAGCTTGTGTCTTGCTGGAGTGCAAGGCCTGCAGCTGCTGATGTGCTGGCCATGCAGGTGCCCATCTTTCTGCCAGGAGACTGGATGTTATGACCTCCTCTAATCATGAAAGAGCAATGATACCTCGGTGTGAATAAATGGAAGGCACCCTGAGGTTTAATTATTCCCTGAAATGAGATTAAAACCAAATTCGATTATATGTTGATACCAAAAAATTGATTTATTTGATTTAACAGTAAAAGAGACAAAGAGAAAAAAGAGATAAGGAAAATATGGGAAAAGAGATGGTAGGAAGGCAGGGACAGAATGAGTGACAGAGTAAGTAGAAACATGTCACCACTCCATGGGTCCTAGCCACCTTTCACTGCTCCCCTCCATGTAGTCTTCTTGGTGGGGACTCTCCCCCGCTGAAAGTATGGAATGCAATGGACTGGGTTAGGGTTTGGGTAGGTGGGAACACTCAGGGGCCTCCCCAGGGGGAAGGCAACTCTGACACTGTGTCTTGCAAGGCTCTGGGCCAGTTGGCATCATTTTGCATCATGTGCAGTGCTCTGGTGCAGGGTCTGGGGAACTCTTGAGAGGCCTTTGATGGGCCATGACAGCCCCTCAGCTGCCCCTCATGTGAATGTCCCATTGATGTGGCTTTCCCGTGGTGGGGAGCCCTGCAGCTGAGCCAGTGTGCACAGCAGAGGATGGGCATTCACTGCCTGTGACCAGAGGTTATGACACACACCAAAACCAATCCTCTTCCTCCCTGGCCTGGGAGGCAGTTCTGTGCAAACCCAGCAACAGATAAGAATGGTGTGGTGGCCTTCACCCTGAAGCTGCAGGGCCTGGCTCTCACGTGAATGCTCTCCTAGCCTTATCCATTACCTCCCAGACAAGAGATGCTTTGAACTATAGTGTCACTTTTAATCTGAAAAAGCCTTGGGCAGTTGAACTCACAGCTCAGGGTTTCAGTCAGGAGGCCCATTCAGGGTGGTCTTCGGTGGTCTTCAGTGAAGCTTGGTTATACAGTTCTGCCAAAATAGGAAAAAGTCTTTTCTGACAATGTGTAAGCTGTGAATTATAGCATTTCAGTCTGTGACACTGGATCCAGTAGGTTTGCTACCCTCCATGGGTGTTTTGTTTCACTTGACAATAGAGGAATGGGCATTGGCTTGGAGCAGGCAAGAGGAGGGCTGAGGGTGTCTGCTCATGGCCATGTGAGGAATGTCCTGGCTTAGGGGATCTGGGAAGGAGGATGAGATCAGCCTGTCATCAGAGCTGTGTGCTCTGATGAGGAAAGCCCTTCTTGTGAGGCTGTCAAGCCCACGTGAGCCATGGAGATTCGAGATTCCCTCCACATGCTGCTCCCTCCTTGCTCACCCCAACAGCCCTACCTGGCTTATGGCACCAGGCATCCCAAGAACAGCAGAATTTGCCCATAATTGCCAAATAACTTTTGCACTTTGGAAACAAGGAGTGGCTCCCAGCTGGGATCTATGTCCTGCTGTTCAAAGAGTTGGAGCAGCTGAATCTAGATCCAAGGGTTGGTGTAAACACTTAGTGGGTGTGGTGTCTATGGAAAATGCTATAAGAGAACGATTGGAGAGCTGAGCAAACAGTGCAAACTGGAGCAGAGAACAAGCAGCATGGCAGGACTCCATCCCCGCTCCGTTCTGGTGACTGGGGCCAACCGGGGCATCGGCCTGGGGCTCGTCCAGCATTTCCTGAAGATGCCAAACCCACCACAGTGGATCTTTGCAACCTGTCGAGACCCCAAGGGACAGGGAGCTCAGGTGAGGACAGGCTGGGAGGCAGTGGCTGTGCAGGGGGAAAGGAGCACTTGGTGCCAGTGGGAGATTGGAAGAGGAGCAGGGTATGCAAGGGGCTGGAGCTGCAGCCAGGCACCTGCAGAACAGGTCAGCTGGGCTGGGACACTGTGGGAGCAACTGTGCCTGGGATGCGTGGAGGGGACAGAGGTACATGGTGTGTGCAGGAGGTGTGGAGTGTTCCCCATGCATGGGGATCAGGGCAGCTGCAGCAGGGGGCTGGGCACGAGGAGATGCAGGGGTGCAGCTGGAGGGACACAGGCTTTGGCTGGCTTTGCTGGGTGAGCCTTGGCACAGCTCTTCCAGCCTGTTGGTGCCAATGTCATGATGCCTCTTGCAGGAGTTACAGAAGTTGGCCTCCAAACATCCCAACGTGGTCATCATCGCTCTCGGTAGGTTCCCTCTCACCCCAGTTCCTCTGGGGAATGCCTGGGCACTCATCACAGCCCTGGGAGCTCCACACGGGAGGCAGCTGTGTGGGGCACCTCCCTGGGGGGACACAGGGGACCCCAAAGCACCACAGGGACACTGACCTCCAGTGTGTTGGCCCTGCAGAAGTCACTGACCTCGCCAGCATCAAGGCAGCTGCAGCCAAGGTTGGGGAGCACCTGGGGGGCTCTGGGCTGAACCTCCTCATCAACAATGCTGGAATCTGCAGGATTGTGACACATGAAGAGGAAACAGCAGAGAACATGGCCGAGGTTTATGCCACCAATACAACCTCGGCCCTGCTGATGGGCCAGGTGAGTTCCCTGCACTGTAGCACAGCTCCACAAGGATCCATTCCTGGTTCCGCAAGCTGAGCACCATAGGGGTGTGAAGGGCCAGTGGGAAGCACACCTGTCACTGCTCTGGTGCCCAACGGGCTTTCAGTTGATGAGAAGCTCATGGAGCCATGGGCTGGAGCTCAGCAGGAGCTGGAGCCAGGCAGGGAAGAGGAGGGAGCTTGCCCCAGTGCTGGTGTCAACATTGCCCACTGTGGAAGGAGCTGCTCCTCTGCCCTGTGCCATGTCTATGTGTGCTCCTGTCCCCTCTGTGTCCTTGTAGGTTTTCCTGCCCTTGCTGAAGAAGGCTGCCCAGGAGAGCCCAGGCTCAGGGATGAGCTGCAGCAAGGCTGCCATCATCAACATGTCCAGCGAGGGCGGCTCCATCACTTCTCCTGCTGGCTGGGACTTAATGAACATCCCCTCGTACCGCTGCAGCAAGGTATTGTCACACATGATGGGGGCAAATTTGCTTCCCCTGCCCTGCCCAGCCATGGGTTCCCTTGCAATGGGTCCCTTGCAATCCCCCTTCCACTGCCACCACTATCCCCTCCCTTTCTCCCCACAGGCTGCTATGAATATGCTGACCAAGTTACAGTCCCTGCGCTACAAGGAGCACGGCATCCTCTGCGTCGCTATCAACCCTGGCTGGGTGCAAACAGACTTGGGCAGTGCTGCTGGATACACGGTAGGAATTCCACCAGGGTGGGTCTGTCAGAGCTCCTGTGCTGATTTTCCATGGGTGGAAGTTGCTGTCCTGATCCCCTCACCCATGACATCCCTCCCTGCCCAATTGCTGCTGAGCAACTGCCCTTGTCCTGGTCCTGGCTGCTGCATGTTCCCCCCCGCTCAGTTCCCTGCCCTACCCATCTGTCCTGGGTGTTCAAGGTTTTCAGCTTTCCCCTCTGCCATGGAGTGTCTCCTTCCCCCACACTTTGGCTGCTCCAGAACCTCAGACATTGCTGCCTCTCTCCTTCTATCCAACAGCCCCCTCTGACAGTGGATGACAGTGTGCCAGGAATGCTGAAGGTCTTCTCCTCCTTCTCTGAGAAGGACACGGGCACCTTCCGGGACTGGGAAGGAAAGGTCCTACCCTGGTGAGACACCAGTTCAGCATCCTGGCAGCAGGACCCTGTGACACTGCTACCCCCTGTCCTACATCCTCAATAAACTTCTGCTGAGAACCCCCAGCTCTGTTGTGCTTTGCCAGCTCAAGGGACAGCCCCTTCCCAGATACCCCACTCCTCATCCTGGGATGAGGTGGTGCCCACAGCTACCTCTGACCCACAGCTGTCACTGGCATCCCCACGAGTGACAACCTGCAGGTCCCATGGCACTGTGACTGCCCTCTGGACACCTCTCCTCCAGGAGGCACTGGAGAAGCCAGAGCCAATCCCCTCTCCTGAGAGGAGAGAGATATTCTGAGCCCCTGCAGGTCTGGCATTCCCCTGCCCAGGCTGGTGTGCCCGAGGGGCTGGGGGTGACAGGGACCAGCTGCCCTCTCCCCTCAGCTGGGGCATGCCTGGTCACAGGTGGGACAGAGGGACACACAGTGCTTGGGCAGAGCACAGGGGTCCTGTGCCAGGCTAGGACAGTGGGGTTTGGGACTGTATGTGGAGATGGAGCAGAGAGGCATCAGCGGGCAGAGGTCACAGACATGGGGGTACAGAGGGACCACAGAGCATACATGGGGTGGGGAAGGGGAGAGGAGCTGCTTCCCAAGCCCTTCTCTTCTTAAAGCTCTGCAGCCAAGAACCTCATCATCATATTCTGGGTAGCCTGGAAGAGGCACAACCCTGCCAGCACAACCTGGGGTGTGGGTGGGCAGGAGAGGGGACATTTCCCCAGGCAGAAAATGGCAGTGAAGGTGGGAAGTGGGACTCAGTCCTGGGACAAAGCATCAGCAGGACACTCCTGAAAGGCTCAGTCCCAGCTGCTGCTGTCCTGGTCTCTGTGCCTCCTCCTGGGAGAACCAGGCAGGGGGTGGGTGGCTGGGGCAGGGGGTGTCCCATGGGCTCCCTCCCTCCAATGCCTGGCACAGCATCTCCAGCAGCTCCCCTGGCACCTCACCTTGCTTGGCTGCTATGGGTATATGTGAGCCTCTGGCAGCCCAAGGCACAGCCTCATGGAGCCCAGTTTGGTGGAGATATTGATGACAGCTGCCCTGCTGCAGCTCACACCCTCCCTGCCTTGGCCACCTGCTCCAGAAGCAGCACAAATTCCTGCTTCAGGGACACAGATGCTGCACTAAGATGTGACAAGCCTGCAGCTTGTGTCTTGCTGGAGTGCAAGGCCTGCAGCTGCTGATGTGCTGGCCATGCAGGTGCCCATCCTTCTGACAGGACACTCAATCCACTGGGTTTGCTTCCCTCATGTCTGCTTTGTTGCACTTGACAGTTGGGGAATGGGCATTGGCTTGGAGCAGGCAAGAACAAAGCAGAGAGTGTTTGCTCATGGCCATGTGAGGAATGTCCTGGCTCAGGGGATCCAGAAAAGGGGATGAGATCAGCCTGAGTTCTAAGAGTTGTGGGGGTCCAATGGGGAAAGCCCTTCTAGTGAAGGTGTCAAGCCCACCTGAGCCATGGAGCTTCCCACATCCCCTCCACATACTGCTCCCTCCCTTCTAACGCAAACCATCCTCTCCTGGCTTATGGCAGCATGTTTCCCAAAGCCAGCAGAATTTGCCTGGAAATGCCAAGTGGTTTTTGCCTCTTGGAAACAAGGACTGACTGGCTGCCAGGGCCTGTGTCCTGGAGTTCAAAGATTTGGAGCAGTTGCTCTTCCTGGAACCAAGGCTGGCGTAAGCACTGCGTTGGTGTGGTCTCCATTGTTGGGGAAGATGAAATAGGAAAGCCTTATGAATATGATTACATGGCAAAAGATGCTGAAAACAAGCTCATAGTTACTGAACAACTAGAAAACAATGGTATAGCCGACTGAAGGTAATCCCCCTTCTTGATGAAACGATACCCTCTGCCTGCAGGCAGGTCCAAGGGTCAAAGCAGACCCTGCTCGCTCGGCAGTTTTTATGGTTTAAAATATAACCCCATATGGTAATGCGATGATTCTTATAGGTTGTATGTAAATGTTGTAGGATTTGTAGCTTGTTCTAGATTGGTTAATGAGAATTAGAATATTCAACACAGAAGATGATTTATTGTATTGTAAATGGCAGCTCGCGCTCTTGCATCTCTCTCTCTCTCTGTCTTGCTTCTCTCACCTGCTTTGAGCTGCGTCTGGCACCTCTTGGGAGGTCTCCTACACCCACACCCTTTCGTAATAAACCCCCATGCTCTAAAACCTGACTTCAGAGATCTCTCCTCTCCATCCCGTCCTCGTAACCAAATCCTACAGAATTCAATCCAACAGTCCATGCAAAATATTGTAAGAAAACGTTGGAGAGCTGAGCAACAGTGCAAACTGGAGCAGAGAACAAGCAGCATGACAGGACTCCATCCCCGCTCCGTTCTGGTGACTGGGGCCAACCGGGGCATTGGCCTGGGGTTTGTCCAGCATTTCCTGAGGATGCCAAAACCACCACAGTGGATCTTTGCAACCTGTCGAGACCCCAAGGGACAGGGAGCACAGGTGAGGCCAGGCTGGGAGGCAGTGGCTGTGCAGGGGGAAAGGAGCACTCAGTGCCAGTGGAAGATTGGAAGAGGAACAGGGTTTGCAAGGGGCTGGAGCTGCAGCCAGGCACCTGCAGAACAGGTCAGCTGGGCTGGAACACTGTGAGAGCAACTGTGCCTGGGATGCACGGAGGTGTGGAGTGTTCCCCATGCATGGGGATCAGGGCAGCTGGAGCAGGGGGCTGGGCACGAGGAGATGCAGGGGTGCAGCTGGAGGGACACAGGCTTTGGCTGGCTTTGCTGGGTGAGCCTTGGCACAGCTCTTCCAGCCTGTTGGTGCCAATGTCATGATGCCTCTTGCAGGAGTTACAGAAGTTGGCCTCCAAACATCCCAATGTGGTCATCATCGCTCTCGGTAGGTTCCCTCTCACCCCAGTTCCTCTGGGGAATGCCTGGGCACTCATCACAGCCCTGGGAGCTCCACACGGGAGGCAGCTGTGTGGGGCACCTCCCTGGGGGGACAGAGAGGACCCCAAAGCACCACAGGGACACTGACCTCCAGTGTGTTGGCCCTGCAGAAGTCACTGACCTCGCCAGCATCAAGGCAGCTGCAGCCAAGGTTGAGGAGCGCCTGGGGGGCTCTGGGCTGAACCTCCTCATCAATAACACTGGAATGGTCAAGTCTAAGATGCTTGATGCTGAAACATCAGAGGACATGACCATAATTTACACCACCAACACAGTTGGACCCCTGCTGATGGACCAGGTGAGTCCCCCTCACCCTCCGCATGAGATCAGCTCTTGTGAGAATCCCTTCTCACAGCGCTGGCTCCCCAAAGCTGGGGCATTTCACAGGGTCCTGGCTCTCCTTGCTCCCTTATGGGCTTTCACTTGATGAGAAGCTTGGGGAGCCATGACTGGAGCTCAGGAGCTGGAGCCTGGTAAGCTGGTATAATGGGAAGAGGAGGGAGGATGCCCCAGTACTGGTGTCAACATTGCCCACTGTGGAAGCTGCTGCTCCCCTGTCCTGTGCCATGTCTGTGTGTGCTCCTGTCCCCTCTGTGTCCTCGCAGGTTTTCCTGCCCTTGCTGAAGCAGGCTGCCCAGGGCAGCCCAGGCTCAGGGCTGAGCTGCAGCAAGGCTGCCATCATCAACATATCCAGCTCGGCAGGCTCCATTGAGAATGTCTTTATATGGGAAAAGTCTCCCATTGTCTCATATCGCTGCAGCAAGGTTTGTGCTCTTCCCAATATGAGTCCCACCAGCTTTTCTCAGCAAACAGCTCCCCAACCCCTCCAGTGTCTCCTCCCTGGGTTCCTGAAACTCACTGTGCTGTCATTGAGATCCTGTCTTTCACTGCACCCAAGTCATGGCACATTGTTTTACCTGGTCCTAGGTGAGATCTGCACACGTCCCTTGCAGCCCACATTCCCCTCCCACCTCCATCCCCTCCCAGTCTCCCCACAGGCTGCTCTGAACATGCTGACCAAGTGCCAGTCCTTGGGGTACCGGGAGCACGGCATCCTCTGTGTTGCTCTCCACCCTGGCTGGGTGCACACCGAGTTGGGGACCTTAGGCTCATATAGGGTAAGAGATTTCCTGGCCACAGTCTGGAACAACCTTGTTATTTGGGAATGCAGAACTTCCTGGGGACTGAACAGTCTGTGGCTTGCTGAGCTGTGTGGGAGCTCCAGGGCAGATTCCCTGGAGGAACTTTCCTATGAGGGAGGGAGATAAGCATCTGGGAAGTCTCCTTGCCAGCCTCTGGCCTCTCCTCACTCCTGCCAGAGAGCCCTGAGTCTTGAGCAATGCTTTGTTCCAGGGCACATCTTGGTCTGACCTTGGGCACAGAACTGTTTCTCCCTCTGTCCCACAGCCCCCTCTGACAGTGGATGAGAGTGTGCAAGGGATGCTGAAGGTCCTCTCCTCCCTCTCTGATAAAGATACTGGCATCTTACTGGACTGGGAAGGAAAGGTCATACCCTGGTGAGACACCAGTTCAGCATCCTGGCAGCAGGACCCTAAGACACTGCTCCCCCCATCCAACATCCTCAATAAACTTCTGCTGAGAACCCCCAGCTCTGTTGTGCTTTGCCAGCTCAAGGGACAGCCCCTTCCCAGATATCCCACTCCTCATCCTGGCATGAGGTGGTGCTCACAGCTACCCTTGACCCACAGCTGTCACTGGCATCGCCATGAGTGACAACCTGCAGGTCCCATGGCACTGTGACTGCCCTCTGGACACCTCTCCTCCAGGAGGCACTGGAGAAGCCAGAGCAGATCTCCTCTCCTGAGAGGAGAGAGATCTTCAGATCCCCTGCAGGTCTGGCATTCCCCTGCCCAGGCTGGTGAGCCTGAGGGGCTGGGGGTGACAGGGACCAGCTGCCCTCTCCCCTCAGCTGGGGGATGCCAGGCACAGCTCAATGGAGCCCAGTTTGGTGGAGATGTTGATGACAGCTGCCCTGCTGCAGATTACACCCTCCCTCCCTTGGCCACCTGCTCCAGGAGCAGCACAAATTCCTGCTTCAGGGACACAGATGCTGCACTAAGATGTGACAAGCCTGCAGCTTGTGTCTTGCTGGAGTGCAAGGCCTGCAGCTGCTGATGTGCTAGCCATGCAGGTGCCCATCCCTCTGACAAGATACTGCATCCACTAGATTTTCTTCTCTCTGTGGGTGCTTTGTTTCAGCTGACAGTCAGGGAATGGGTATTGGCTTGGAGCAGGACAGAACAAAGCAGAGAGTGTCTGCTCATGGCCATGTGAGGAATGTCCTGGCTCAGGGGACCCGGAAAGGGGAATGAGATCACCCTGTTCCCAGAGTTGTGTGGGTCCAATGAGGAAAGCCCTTCTTGTGAGGCTGTCAAGCCCATGTGTGCCATGGAGCTTCCCACATCCCCTCCACATGCTGCTCCCTCCCTTCTCACACAAAACATCCTCTCCTGGCTTATGGCAGCATGTTTCCCAAGGACAGCAGAATTTGCCTGATAGCACCAAGTGGCTTTTGCACTTTGGAAACAAGGACTGGCTCCCAGCCAGGGTCTATGTCCTGGAGTTTGAAGGGCTGGAGCAGTTGCTCTTCCTTCAGCCAAGGGTTGGCGTAAACACTTAGTGGGTGTGGTGTCCACGGGACACACTATAAAAAAACATTAGAGAGCTGAGTAAACAGCAGGACCTGGAGCAGAGGAGAACAAGCAGCATGGCAGAGCTCAGTGTCCGCTCCGTTCTGGTGACTGGGGCCAACCGAGGCATTGGCCTGGGACTCGTCCAGCATTTCCTGAAGATGCCAAAACCACCACAGTGGATCTTTGCAACCTGTCGAGACCCCAAGGGACAGCGAGCACAGGTGAGGCCAGGCTGGGAGGCAGTGGCTGTGCTGGGGGGACAGGAGCACTTGCTGCCAGTGGCAGACTGGCTCAGGGAGGTGGTTTGCAAGGGTCTGGAGCTGCAGCCAGGCACCTGCAGAACAGGCCATCAGGGCTGGGACACTGTGGGAGCAACTGTGCCTGGGATGCATGGAGGGGACAGAGGTACATGGTGTGTGCAGGAGGTGTGGAGTGTTCCCCATGAATGGGGATCAGGGCAGCTGCAGCAGGAGGCTGGGCATGAGGAGATGCAGGGGTGCAGCTGGAGGGACACAGGCTTTGGCTGGCTTTGCTGGGTAAGCCTTGGCACAGCTCTTCCAGCCTGTTGGTGCCAATGTCATGATGCCTCTTGCAGGAGTTACAGAAGTTGGCCTCCAAACATCCCAACGTGGTCATCATCGCTCTCGGTAGGTTCCCTCTCACCCCAGTTCCTCTGGGGAATGCCTGGGCACTCATCACAGCCCTGGGAGCTCCACACGGGAGGCAGCTGTGTGGGGCACCTCCCTGGGGGGACAGAGAGGACCCCAAAGCACCACAGGGACACTGACCTCCAGTGTGTTGGCCCTGCAGAAGTCACTGACCTCGCCAGCATCAAGGCAGCTGCAGCCAAGGTTGGGGAGCACCTGGGGGGCTCTGGGCTGAACCTCCTCATCAACAATGCTGGAATAGTCAAGCCTAACATGATTGATGCTGAAACATTGGAGGACATGACTGAGATTTACACCACCAACACAATTGGGCCCCTGCTGATGGGCCAGGTGAGTTTTCTGCACTATAGTGCAGCTCCAGAAGGATCCCTTCCCATGTCTGTAAGCTGAACATCCTAGAAGCACCAGTGGGAGAGGTTCCAGTCACATCTCTGTTGCCCAGCAGGCTCTCAGTAAAAGAGAAGTTCATGTAGCCGTGGGATGGAGCTCAGCAGGAGCTGGAGCCTGGCAGGGAAGAGGAGGGAGCATGCCCCAGTGCTGGGGTCAATATTGCCCACTGTTGAAGGAGCTGCTCTTCTGCCCTGTGCCATGTCTGTGTGTGCTCCTGTCCCCTCTGCATCCTTGTAGGCATTCCTGCCCTTGCTGAAGAAGGCTGCCCAGGAGAGCCCTGGTTCAGGGCTGAGCTGCAGCAAAGCAGCCATTGCCAACATGTCCAGCATTGGTGGCTCCATCACTTTTCCCTTTGGTTGGGACATGGTACATGCTACATCGTACCGCTGCAGCAAGGTACTTTGATTCCTCTGCCCTGCCCCAACCATGGGTCCCCTTGCAATCCTCCTTCCCCTTCCACCTCCATACCCCCCCTATTTCCCCACAGGCTGCTCTGAACATGCTGACCAAGTGCCAGTCCCTGGCGTACCGGGAGCACGGCATCCTCTGCGTCGCTCTCCACCCTGGCTGGGTGCAAACCGACTTGGGAGGTGCTGCTGGACACACGGTAGGAATTCCCACAGGTTGTGTCTATATCAGAGCTCCTGTGCTGATTATCCATGGGTGGGAGATGCTGTCCTGATCCTCTGCCAAGGACTTCCCTGCCTGCCTGATTGCTGCTGGGGCAGCTGCCCCTGTCCTGGTCCTGGGTGCTGGGTGCTGTCATCCTCTTGGTTCCTCACTTGGCACCTCTGTCCTGGCTGCTGAGTTTTCAGCTTTCCCCTCTGCCATGGAGTGTATCCTTCCCCCAGCCTTGCTTGCTCCAGAATCTCAGACGTCGCTGTACCTCTCCTTCTGTCCCACAGCCCCCTCTGACAGTGGATGAGAGCGTGCAAGGGATGCTGAAAGTCCTCTCCTCCATCTCTGAGAAGGACACGGGTGCCTTCCTGGACTGGGAAGGAAAGGTCATACCCTGGTGAGACACCAGTTCAGCATCCTGGCAGCAGGACCCTGTGACACTGCTCCCCCCTGTCCTACATCCTCAATAAACTTCTGCTGAGAACCCCCAGCTCTGTTGTGCTTTGCCAGCTCAAGGGACAGCCCCTTCCCAGATATCCCACTCCTCATCCCGGGATGAGGTGGTGCTCACAGCTACCCTTGACCCACAGCTGTCACTGGCATCCCCATGAGTGACAACCTGCAGGTCCCATGGCACTGTGACTGCCCTCTGGACACCTCTCCTCCAGGAGGCACTGGAGAAGCCAGAGCCAATCCCCTCTCCTGAGAGGAGAGAGATCTTCCGAGCCCCTGCAGGTCTGGCTTTCCCCTGCCCAGGCTGGTGTGCCCGAGGGGCTGGGGGTGACAGGGACCAGCTGCCCTCTCCCCTCAGCTGGGGCATGCCTGGTCACAGGTGGGACAGAGGGACACACAGCATTCAGGCAGAGCACAGGGGTCCTGTGCCAGGCTAGGACAGTGGGGTTTGAGACTGTGTGTGGAGATGGAGCAGAGAGGCATCAGCGGCCAGAGTTTACAGACATGAGGGTACAGGGGGACCACAGAGCACACATGTTGTTTGGAAGGGGAGAGGAGCTGCTTCCCAAGCTCTTCTCTTTTGGAAGTTCTGCAGCCAAGAACCTCATCATCATATTCTGGGTAGCCTGGAAGAGGCACAACCCTGCCAGCACAACCTGGGGTGTGAGTGGGCAGGAGAGGGGACATTTCCCCGGGCAGAAAATGGCAGTGAAGGTGGGAAGTGGGACTCAGTCCTGGGACAAAGCATCAGCAGGACACTCCTGAAAGGCTCAGTCCCAGCTGCTGCTGTCCTGGTCTGTGTGCCTCCTCCTGGGAGAACCAGGCAGGGGTGAGTGGCTGGGGCAGGGGGTGTCCCATGGGCTCCCTCCCTCCAATGCCTGGCACAGCATCTCCAGCAGCTCCCCTGGCACCTCACCTTGCTTGGCTGCTATGGGTACATGTGAGCCTCTGGCAGCTCAAGGCACAGCCTGATGGAGCCAGTTTGGTGGAGATGTTGATGACAGCTGCCCTGCTGCAGCTCACACCCTCCCTCCCTTGGCCACCTGCTCCAGGAGCAGCACAAATTCCTGCTTCAGGGACACAGATGCTGCACTAAGATGTGACAAGCCTGCAGCTTGTGTCTTGCTGGAGTGCAAGGCCTGCAGCTGCTGATGTGCTGGCCATGCAGGTGCCCATCTTTCTGACAGGACACTGCATCCACTAGATTTTCTTCTCTGTTTCAGCTTTGTTTTAGCTGACAGTCAGGGAATGGGTATTGGCTTGGAGCAGGACAGAACAAAGCAGAGAGTGTCTGCTCATGGCCATGTGAGGAATGTCCTGGCTCAGGGGACCCGGAAAGGGGAATGAGATCAGCCAGACTTCCCAGAGTTGTGTGGGTTCAATGAGGAAAGCCCTTCTTGTGAAGGTGTCAAGCCCATGTGAACCCTGAAACTTCCCACATCCCCTCCATATGCTGCTCCCTCCCTCCTCATGCACAATATCCTCTCCTGGCTTATGGCAGCATGTTTCCCAAGGCCAGCAGAATTTGCCTGATAGCACCAAGCAATTTTTGCCCTTTGGAAGAGGACTCCCTGCTAGCATCTTTTTCCTGGGCTGGAGCAGTTGCTCCTCCTGGATCCAAGGGTTAGTGTAAACCCTGTGTGGGTGGGGCTGTCCATGCAAAATGCCATAAGGAAATATTAGGGAGCTGGGCAAACAGCAGGAGCTGGAGCAGAGGAGGACAAGCACCATGGCAGAGCTCAGTGTCCGCTCCGTTCTGGTGACTGGGGCCAACCGGGGCATCGGCCTGGGGTTTGTCCAACATTTACTGAAGATGCCAAAACCACCACAGTGGATCTTTGCAGGCTGTCGAGACCCCAAGGGAGAGCGAGCACAGGTGAGGCCAGGCTGGGAGCAGTGGCTGTGCTGGGGACAGGAGCACTTGGTGCCAGGGGAAGATTGGATCAGGGAGGGGGTTTGCAAGGGGCTGCAGCTGCAGCCAGGCACCTGCAGAACAAGTCAGCTGGGCTGGGACACCATGGGACCAGTTGTGCATGGAATGTGTGGAGGGGACAGCGGTACTTGGTCATGGAGTGCTCCCCATCCACTGGGTTCAGGGCAGCCTGAGCAGGGGGCTTGTAAACAGTAGTGCAGGAATGCAGCCAGATCAATGTGGGCTTTACCTGGGAAAGGCTGAGCCTCTGCACAGCCCCTCCAGCCTCTCCATGCCTACACAGTGCCTTCTCTTGCAGGAGTTACAGAATTTGGCCTCCAAGCACCCCAACATCATCATCATCCCGCTCGGTAGGTGCCCCGAGGTGGGGATCCTTTGCCCCAGTTCCTCTGGCAAATGCCCAGGCTGAGCACACCCTGGGAGTCCTGTGCTGGGAGGGAGTGGTGCCAATGGGCTGGGGCCTGCAGGGCCATCGGGCACTGCTGTCTCTGGGGGAACAGAGGGGACTCCCCCATGGGGATATATGGGCACTGACCTCCCCTGTGTTGGCTCTGCAGAAGTTGCCAACCCTGCCAGCATCAAGGCAGCTGCAGCCAAGGTTGAGGAGCACCTGGGGGGCTCTGGGCTGAACCTCCTCATCAACAACGCTGGAATGGCAAAGCCAACTTCCCTTGATAAAGAGACTCTGGAGGACATGACTGAGGTTTACACCACCAACACTGTTGGGCCCCTGCTGATGGGCCAGGTGAGACCCTCATCTAAGCTGGGCTGTCCTGGGGGAGCATGAAGGCCCAGTGGGAGAGGTTCCTGCCTCCACTCTGGTTACCAATGGGCTCTCAGTTGATGAGAAGCTCATGGAGCCATGGGCTGGAGCTCAGGAGCTGGAGCCTGCAGGGAAGAGGAGGGAGCATGTGCCAGTGCTGGTGTCAACATTGCCCACTGTGGAAGGAGCTGTTCTCCTGCCCTGTGCTCCTGTCCCCTCTGTGTCCTCACAGGCATTCCTGCCCTTGCTGAAGAAGGCTGCCCAGGGGAGCCCAGGCTCAGGGCTGAGCTGCAGCAAGGCTGCCATTGTCAACATGTCCAGCTATGCAGGCTCCATTGAGGATGTCTATGTATGGGATTTTGGACAAGTTGTTTCATACCGCTGCAGCAAGGTACTGCCAGATTGCACTGGGGTTGAGCCCAGACATTTTCCCCTTCAAATGATCACACTGCTTTCCAACCTCCCACTCAGTTTGTGCCCCTCTCTACACTGTGACTGAACTCCTGCGAGTCCCAGGGTACCTCTCACAGCACAGTTATGTGCCTGACCCTGGGTCCTACCTCAGAGGGACATGATGGGATGAGATCTTGACTTGGCATCCACACAGGGATAGTGAGGCAGCATCATGTACCCTGGGAAGTGGCTCCCACTGCCCTATCCCTGCCCTAGCTGTGGGGTCTGCACATGTCTCCTTGCAGCCCCCTTCCCCTCCCACCTCCATCCCCTCCCTGTCTGCCCACAGGCTGCTCTGAACATGCTGACCAAGTGCCAGTCCCTGGCATACCGTGAGCACGGCATCCTCTGTGTCACTTTCCACCCCGGCTGGGTGCAAACTGACATGGGACGCGGAGGATCATTTAAGGTAAGAGATCTCCTGGCCATGGTCTGAAAGAACCTCATCATTTAGGAATGAGAGTTTGCTGGGGTCTCATGCTGGGCTGTGTGAGAGCTCCTGGGAAGATACTATGGAGGCGTAGGAGAGGAGATGAGGACTGGGAACACTTCTTTCCTGGAGCAATGATCTGTTCCAGGGCAGATACTGGCCCGACCTTGAACGCAGAACTATTTCTCCCTCTGCCCCACAGCCTCCCCTGACAGTGGATGACAGTGTGCAAGGGATGCTGAAGGTGCTGTCTTCCATCTCTGAGAAGGAGACTGGGGCTTTCCTGGACTGGGAAGGGAAAGTCTTACCCTGGTGAGATGCTGGTTCAGGATTCTGACTGTGAGGACCTTTGCTGCTGCACCATGTTGTGCCTGTCTCTTAGTAAATGAGTGTCCACAAACAATAAAGTAGTACTGTGTGAGCCTCCTCCCTTTGGTCTTCTATTAACTACCTGTAATACAGTGCTGTATAGTCCTGTAACAGTCCTCACTGGTGCTTTGAGAGACCTTCTCAGTTATTTCCGCATATCATTGAGCTAGGTTGGTCTGAATATTTGTTCTTCTCTAACCTGGGACCTTGCTACCATTCTGGTAGGAATTTGTCCCTGGGCTCATCCCAGAGCTCTCCCTCAGAATGGCAGCACCACCTTGCAATGACTCAGGCACCCTTTCCAGTGAGTCCTTCCTCATTTGTCAGTTTGAAGTCCAAGCAGAGCACTGCTCATTGTTAGCTCCTCTACCACAGAGGTCAGGAAGACAAAACCTGCCAGGATCCTCCTGGCTTGCTTATGCCCTGCTGTGTTCCTTCAGAAGAGATCAAGGTAGTTTAAAACACCCATGAAGTCCAGGGCTTGCAAATGGGAAGTCTGTAAGTGCAATCTGGAGCCCTCTCAGGGGTGGGAAAACTATTCTGTGTTCCTGTTAAACCTTGTCCCTACCTCCTCTTGGTGGCTGTGCTCCCCTGTTCCGAGCTGGTGTGTGGAGGCAGGATAGGCTCTTGGTGTTGTGCACAGTTCCACGGGGCACATGTGGCACTGGAGGCTCCACGATGAGCAGAGATGTCCACAGGTCCTCTAGGACTCACTGTGAGGCTGATGGGGTGGGGTGAGGGACCTAATGGGTGCACCAGGGATCCCCCACTGCACATCCCTGGTGTATGGAGGGATGGGGAGGTCGCAGCAGTGGGATGGTACCCAGGGGGCTGTGGGCTGCCCAGGATGTGGAGCAGGGAGGTCTCACCCCCACTGAGTCCTTTCTTCTCCACCAGCACTGAGCCCAGCCTACACCAGAGCCAGGAATGGTAAAAGCAGCTCTGGAGTCACCAAAGCACAGTTTGAAGATATGAAATTGAGGAGGAAACATACAGAGGGATCAGGATCAGGCAGGGAGGTGGCAGTGGGACCCTAGGGATGATGGATGACAGGGGCCAGGGACATTCTGGATTACCCAGACCTCCCTGACTGGATCCTGGATCCTTCCCACAGCACCTCTAAACTCCCCATGGAGATCCTTGGGCCATTTGTTCTATTTTTAACCAAATTCCCTCGAATTTGTTTTATCACACACGATGCAAAAAAGTTAATTAATTCCTCACCTCTTGTATCACTTAGATTTAGCTGAAATTATTATAACCCTGACTTTGCTCTGTTACAGGATGATGACCCCACTGCATAAAGCCCCTCATCAGCACTGTCCTTTGCAACAGTCTCATTTCCTGTGTGCCATCCCAGCACTGCCAGAGTTTTGCACAACTAAGGGCCCCATTCCAGATTGCCAAGGCTCTGGGCAGCAGCATACGAGTTCATTTGTAGCCTCCTTAATAAAACAGGATTTGTTGGCCAGGCAGTGCTGGGTGTCCATGCCAGAGGGAGGGGACAGCGCAGGGACTTTCCTCCCCGTGGTCCCAGCGTGTGGCAGGACCCGGCAGGTGGCAGGATCTCATCTGCTGTGATCGTATAGTGGTCAGTACTCTGCGTTGTGGCCGCAGCAACCTCGGTTCGAATCCGAGTCACAGCAACTTTTGTCAGGAGCTGGGAGAAAGGCAGCGGTGAGGGGGTTGGTTTGCAAAGATGCTGTGCCCTGGGAGGGGACCACAAGCTTGGTTGGTCCGAGATGGACCAGACTCACACCAACAGTGATTTCCCGACCTGGAAATCCCACCAGGGTCTCTCCAGTGACAGTTCTGGGAAAGTGCTCCAGCTTCTTCATTTCCCGGGAAAATTGAGAATTTTGAGGAATTTGCCCAGCCTTCCACATTCCACTTCCTGTTAGTTTTGCACAAAGAGGACCAGAAGACGCTGTGGCTGCCTTGCAGTGAGAGGAGGTGGCAGACAGCAGCTTGCTCAGCTCTTACCCCCCAGGGCATGAAGCATCTGTTGCAGCAAAAGAAAAATCAACCTGATGAAAGCAAGGCACTCCCTGCTCCAGGGAGACAGGATTTTGGTTACAGGACCTCCAGGAATGCTTCCACAGCAGAGGGGAAGGCTGAGGGGTGACCCTGACAAACTGCAGGTTTGGGAAGCTGAGGTCTCACTGGCACCAAGAAGGAGGTGGAGATTTCTGGATGCACCAGGAGAGGCTTCAGCCTGGGGAAGCCTCTTAAACTGTCAGCTTTACCTTTCTGGAGCCTTAATGGAGTCATCCTGTTAGCTTGGACTTGGTGCCCTCTCCTGACAGCCGTGCAGAACTCACTCTGGTGGGCAGCTCTCAAAAGAGAAATTACGTAAGGTGTGGCACAGGCTGGTGGTGAAGAACGCACCACCCAAGCAGTGGGTCACAACTCACCCCTGTGAGGGCATCTGAAAGCAGCAGAAGGCTGCAGCACTCAGCCAGATGGGTTCAGGTGTCTGCAGGGCTTGTGCTGGGGAAAAGAAAGATTTTTTTTTATTGCACAAAATAAATTTATTTTCTTTTGTATCTTATCCAGAGCAAGAAATGGAGAAAAAATAATTTCACATTTACTTTTAGGATTTGCAGTTTATAGGGCACTACTTACACACGTTCACACTCCTCCAACATTCATTTACTGAAAACACATATTGCTTTACTCAGGGAAAGCTCAAAAAGCATTTTTCCCTCCTAAAAATAATACAGAAGGAAGAGAAGCCTCCTGTGTTCCAGTGTGTGCCCATGGCCTCTGGTCCTGGCACTGGGCACCACCTGGCTTCCCTCCCAGCAGAGATGCTCCAGTCCCTTCAGTATCTTCTTGAGGTTGTCATGCAGAAAAAACAATTACCAGCAGGAACCCAACCTTTGGGAACACAGCTTAAAGTCAGTTTGGGCACCCGAGCAACCTTCACTGCAGGAAGGAGCAGGGGAGACAATCATCCCCTACTTCTTCCCTGCCTCAGCTGTCCCAGGAGGGACTGTCCCGGCAAGAGAAGGTGCCGCTCCTGCCCACGGGCTCCTAAAGGATAAAGCCACCGCCTGAACAGGGGCTTGAACCCTGGACCCTCAGATTAAAAGTCTGATGCTCTCCCAACTGAGCTATCCAGGCTCACATTTGGGCTCCGGGGGGCATGTCCGTCATAGGCAGGGGCGACCCTGCTTTGCTGCAGCATTGGAGGGACAACGTGGGGACCCACTTGGATGTTTTCCACACCCACGGCACCCCAACGAGGCTGCCGGCGCACTCCAGACCGAACCCCCGGGTTCTGGGCATCTCCCTGGGCACTGATCGGCACAGGGATGCGCCCTGGGAAGATGCCGGTGCCGCAGGGATGCGCAGGCAGGCAGCGGAGCAGGATGCTGCGGGAGCTGCTGTAAAACCTCCGCCGCTCTCAGAGGGAGGCAGGAGGGACCCGCCGGGGACAGGAGCAGCAGTGGGGATGTGGCGCACAGGGGTCAGTGCTCTGCGCTGGGGCTGCAGCAAACTCGGTTCAAGCCGAGTCCCAGCGGCGCTTTTGCAGGAGCCACGTTGAGGAGGGAGGCAGGAGGCTGCGGGGAGTTGGGTTACACAGACACAGAGCCCGCGGTGGGCACCTGAAGGCCACCCCGCATATTCTCTTTCCCTTCCTCCCCATTCTTCAGAAAAGAATGCCTCTGCCCCACGGGGAACCCACCCTGTGAGCCAGCCCACCCACCGGTGCCCTCCAGCCCCACACATCCCCAACCCACCTCCCATTTCCCTGGGGAGAAGAACACATCTTCCCTTCAGCAGGAGAGTACAATTTTGTCCCATCCCTTGAAGTGTTCAAGGCCACGTTGGATGGGGCTTGGAGCATCCCAGTCTAGTGGGAGGTGTCCCTGCCCGTGGCAGGGGTTTGAAATGAGATGAATTTCAAGGTCCCTTCCAGCCTGAGCATCCCTGGTGTCTAAGAGTCTCAGGTTCCCAGTGCAGGCAGGGCTGCCTGAAGCCCTGCTTGTGGAGGCTGGGGACTGCAGGGGCTCTTCTCAGCTGAGACTGTCACTGAGGGGGCCTTTCAGGGGATACTGGGAGGATTCTGCACGGGAAAGCCTGGGGAAGGTATCATGGGACAGGAGCAGTGCCCAGGGTGGCACTGGGGAATGTGGCACTGCCATGCAGCATAAGGAGCTGCCCAGATGTGTCTTTTCCTGTGCCAACCCCTCTATCTTCTCTCAAATGCCTGGGGTCCACCTGGCCATGCTGGCAGCACCAGCATGCCCTGCCAGGGGCAGGACAAATGGAGAAGGGCTTTATTCACCCAGACAGGGAACAAGCAGCCCTGGGCAGTTATCCTCAGAGCACTGTGCAGGGGAAAGAACATGGCAGCCACCTCCCCAGAACACAGCAGAGGGACACCAAGACACCGGGAAGCCTCTCAGTGTGCAGCAGCCCTGAGCAGAGCTCTAGAGGCCACAAAGAACTCCTGGCCACCGCCAGACTGGCTTTGACAGACCATGGCTTGTCCATAAGGCCAGTCCTTCGTCCCTCCCCGTCCCTCCTCCTCCTCATGGCCAGCCCCTTGCAGCTCTCCCCTCCCCTGCAGCCCGGGTGCCTCTTGGCTGGACCTGCGTAAAAATTATAAAAGGCTGTTTGGCTTGGAGCCGTCCGGAGGATCCCGGCCGAGCCTGCCATGGGGAGCAGCGGCGCCGGGGTTGCGCTGCTGACGCTGTCGCTGCTCCTGCAGCCCACGTCCCAGTTCTGGCTCTTCAACGTCCTCTTTCCACCCACCACCACCCCAGAAGCTCCCCCGACCAACAGCACGCCGCCCGTGGTACTCGGTAAGGTCGCGCCAGCTCGGGCACCACGCGGGGTACAGGTGGGCACCGTGCAGCCCCCAAAGCAGATGGTGAAGTTGGGGTGCTGAGCTGCTTGTGACTCAGTGGGTTTTGGAGGTGATGGTTCTTGGCTGTCTGGATTGGAGCCACCAAGGAGGGGTGTCACACAGCTCCCCAGTCCCCTCCAATTCGCTGGGATAGGGACACCGGGCTGGCCATGGTCAGGGAGTGATTTTTGGAGCTGAGGGGACAGGCTGGGCACCCCAGAGAGAAAATGGGTCTCTGATATCTCACATCTGGCCCAGAGGGTGTTTTAGGGCTTGTTTGGATCTGGCGAACTCTGCTGGCAGAGGGATGGGGGCTGCAGCACAACCTCTTCTGCCACTTCCCAAAGTGGCTGCCATTGGCATGCTGGGTGCATACCCCACCTTTTGTTTTCCTGAAGCCCACCCCATCCTGTGTCTTCTCCCACTCCCTGGTGGTGGCTAAGTCATCCTCTGCTGCTGCAAAAGAGGATCCATCTCACATCCCACCCAATGCCCACTCTGACTGGGCAAGCCAGCAGGAAAAAGGCAACACGGAGGTTAAAGGAGATGTGGGGCCATCATCTCAGGGAGGTGGAAGCAGCCACCACCAGCTGGTACCTCTGTGCTGCATGGCTCTGCCTTCCTTTGCCCCTGTGCCATCACCAGGCACTCGAGCTCAGGCTTTACCATGAAACCCCTGCTGAGCAGAGTTGGGGTTTTCCTCCTTTTTCTCAAATCATGACAAGTTTCCCCTTAAAAAAAGGAGAAGAGAAAAAGCAGAAGATCCCTCCCTGCTACAATGCCTAGGGCTGACCCTGCAAAACTCCCTTCCCAGGGACATCAGGGCCCAAACCTCCATGTCCTGGTTGGTCAGAAGACCTGGGTCACTGTCACCAGGTGCCTTCTCTCAGGATTACCTGTGATGGCTGGAGCATCTCCTTTTGTCCCCAGTACCAGCCCCAGGCCATGTCCCACGGCCAGCCAGACCCGGATGCCCCTTGTGCTGCTTGGCTGCTCGGCATCCGCAAGTGACCCATCCCCCTGGGCCGAGCGTCCCGGAAACCCCCAGTGCCCTTGGGACCACTGATAACCCCTCTGCCCTCACACAGCTCCCTTAATAATTACCTAATGTCCTCTGGAAGGGGAGGCAGAGCTCAGGGCTGTGTGCCAGGGGCAGGGGGGTGCTGGCTGTGCACCTTCAGGAGCTGTCAGAGCAGCTCATGGTCCTGCTCCTCTTGCTGACCAGGGAAATCCCTCCTGCCCATTCCCTTCCAGGGCTCTCCTACACCTGCCTGATCCCCATCCAGAGGCTTTGAAGACAGGATTAGACCCTTCCTGTACCCCTGGGGACAGGCCACAGACATTAAGGAGCTGTGAGGCAGGTTTAGGGAGGTAACTGCTACATCTCCTTCCCTTCTCACATGGCATGAGGCACTCACGGTCCACACCAGCTCCTGCCGTGTATTGAGGGCAAGTCCTTGGACCTGCTGGGGCTTTGGGATTCGTCACCCGGTGCTCCCATTCCACCAGGTTCACTGTCCCCTGCAGTCATTCACCTCTTGTACTCACCCTCACAGTCAGTGCTGGCACTGGGAGCTGGCTCTTGGCTCCTGCACTCAGCTGGGAAAGCTCTCCACAGCGTCTGATCCCAGCACAGGCTCATGTATCAGGGTGGCACTGGGATGGGTGTCCCATCCCTGCTGGGGACCACACTGAAGCTCCCAGAGGCAGACCAAACACCCTGGTGACTGTCACCCTCCACTGAGGGAGGCCAGTGCACACAAGTGACCTTGATTAAAGCTGTGATGTGTTTCCTGCACACATTGTTCCCACTGAATTTCCACAGAGTACAATGCCACTCAGCATCGAACCATTTCAGTGACCCAAGGGTCAGTGGGACTGGGCTTGTAACTGGCTCTGTTCTCCCTCTGCGGTGTCTCCAGTGCCTGGGTGCCTTGGGAACCAGCTGGAAGCAAAGCTGGACAAGCCAGATGTGGTGAACTGGATGTGCTACCGCAAAACGGAGGATTATTTCACCATCTGGCTCAACCTCAATACATTCCTGCCAGTGGGAGTTGACTGCTGGATCGATAACACCAGGTACCATCCAACCCTACCCTGGGAGCTCCCTGGGGAAATGACCTACCAAGGATCACCCTCCCCTCTCCTCCCCCTGGCTGTGATCATGGAAAAAAATGGGAGGACCATGGGATTGTTTGGGAACACAAGTGGCTGGATACTTCTCTGAGCGCCTGTCCCTTCCCCATGTCCCTGCCATGTGCTCATGCCCAGCCAGACCACCCTGAGCACTCACTGGAGATGCTGCCACCCTGCCCAGGGCTCCAGGGTGAGGGGGCCATGGCAGCTGGTTCCATCAGGGCCTCCTAACCCAGGATGCCAGGCAGGCAGCATGGACACTCTCTGGGCTTCAGTGAACCTCACATCCACACAAGGCTTGGGAAAAGCCAGGTCCAAGCTGCTACCCAGTGATTTCCACCCATCCCCATGTCCCTCATGGGGATATGGCTCTTCTGCCACCTCCTGTCCTGTCCCCACAGGGTGGTGTACAACCGAACCTCTCGGAAAATGTCCAATGCCCCAGGGGTGCACATTCGCGTGCCTGGCTTTGGCAAGACCTATTCTGTGGAATACCTGGATCAGAGCAAGCTGGCAGGTGAGAGGAGGAGAGGCCACGGTGACTGGGGATCCGACATGCTCCCTGCAAATGGGGAGGTGTCCCCATGTCTCCAGCAGAGAGCCCAGGGCACTGGGAGTGAGGGGCATTAGCCCTGGGGACACACTCCAGTCGAGTGCTGGCAGGGACGACCCCATCTTTGACCCCAGTACTCAATGGGATGAACAGAGTCACTGTGTCTGGTTGGAGCCACTGAGCTGCAGGGCTTACCAGAGAACATTTTGGCCATGACCAGGACCAGGATGGAAAATGCTCGACAAGAGAAGACCACAGACCTAATTCCCACTTGTTCCCTTTGCCCACAGGTTACCTGCACACCCTGGTGCAGAACCTGGTGAACAATGGCTACGTGAGGGACCAGACGGTTCGGGCAGCCCCCTATGACTGGAGAGTTGGACCCCGTAAGTCTGGGGGTTGTGACCAGGGACCCCATGCAGGGAGGGAAGCAGGATGAGCCTTGTGCCATCATGCTCCCCTCTTGTCCACAGAGGAGCAGCCTGAATACTTCCAGAATCTGAAGGCGCTGATTGAGGAGATGCACGACAAGTACCAGAGAAGTGTCTTCCTCATCGCACACAGCATGGGCAACCTGCACATCCTCTACTTCCTGCTGCAGCAGACCCAAGCCTGGAAAGATCAGTACATTGGGGGGTTCATCTCCCTGGGTGCCCCCTGGGGAGGCTCCGTCAAGCCCCTCCGAATCCTGGCATCTGGTGGGTGACTCCTTGTGTGCAGCCACCTCTTACTTTTCTTTCCCTCTTGCAGAGATGGAAGGGTGGTGGTGGGCCAGGAAAGGAGACAGTGGCGAAAGAGATGTGGGACCCAGTTCCTGTTCAGCATCTTTGCAGCCCAGAAAGCCACAATCACTTGCCTAATGCTGACAGCCCAGAATATTTACAAGTCACAAGTCCAAAAAGGCATGAGATTAAAAATCATGTGCTTGAAGGTTTTAACATCTGGCCCCTTGCATTGCCCTTAAGTCACCTGCTTTTATTTTTCTCTGTTGCCACAAGAGCCAGAGATATTTTTAAGGTCGTCTGAGGTCATTCCATGGTCTTAGGACTCCAGACATACCAAAAATGCCAAGGCTTGAAGGAAACATGCAAATTGGCCACCCACTATTGGGCTCTGCTCGCTCCTGTGCCTGCAGGCAGGTGTGGAGGTGCTAGGGTTGCAGGGAAAGTTCAGGGCTGGGTTGGTCTGTGCCATCCCACACCCAGGTTTGTCTCCACTCAGTCCCCCTGAGCAGCTAGAGATGTGGAGAGAAGAGGCTATTTGAAGGCTGTTCTGGGTATCTGGAGCCATGGGGGTGAGGAGAGGACACATGGTCATGGGCAGGGTAGGGGTAAGGAGAAGACCTGAGATGAAACTAGCCAGGAGACAGTGGTGAGTCACTGGGAGGGCTGAGCCCAGCCCAGCTGCCCAAAGGCTCTGTCTGTGAGGGGACACTGCAGTGCTCTTTCTGATGAGTCCTTGTGTGTCCCGCAGGTGACGAACAGGGCATCCCACTCATGTCCAACATCAAGCTCCGTGAAGAGCAGCGCATGACCACCACCAGCCCCTGGATGTTCCCAACAACCCTAGCCTGGCCTGAGAGCCACGTTTTCATCTCCACACCCTCGTACAACTACACCTACCGCGACTACCAGCGCTTCTTCACCGACGTCAACCTGGAGGATGGCTGGTACATGTGGGAGGACATGAAGGACTTGCTGAAGGATTTACCCCCTCCTGGGGTGGACACATATTGCCTCTATGGCACGGGCTTCCCCACCCCAGAGACTTACGTTTATGACGAGCGTTTCCCTTATGAGGACCCCGTAGATATAATTTATGGCGATGGGGACGACAGTGTCAACACACGCAGCTTGGAGCTGTGCAAGCGATGGCGCGGCCAGCAAAAGCAGAAGGTGTATGTCCAGGAGCTACGAGGCGCCCACCACTTCAACATGATCTTCAGCAACCTGACACTCAGTTACATCAATGAAATCCTGCTGGGGAGCCAAGAGGAGCAGGGGGAGCCAGGGCACGCGAGATCCAGCCCAGAGGCTGGGAAGTTGGGGAAGATCCTACAGGAACACAAGGTCCTTAAGGAGCCTAAAAAGAACTGAAAGGAGTGAGGGTCAGCTTCCCTCCATGATGGTAGGCACCACAAACTGCCGTGCAGGGGAGCAAAGGACTTGGAGCTGAGTTTGGAAGGAAAGTGAGCAACACCAACAGCTCAGGTGGATGGGCTGGCACCCACTTCCACGCTGACTGGTTCTTCTTTCGGGAATGATGATTCATTTTACTTCAGAGGCTTGTCACTTCCCACTAGCGGGTGGATAATTAACCACGCTGCCAGCTCATTAACATCACACTCGTGAATTCCAGCGTACGCACAAGCCTTTGTCGCTAGCAAGCCATTTTTAGGCACTTTAGAGGCTGTGGACCCGTGGTGCCATAGCTTCTGCTCACCTGGGACAGAGCAACTCACATAACAAGAGCAGGCTCTGGCCTACCGGGTGGTCACAGAGGTAGCACAGGGGTGGCACAGTAGGTATGGCTTACAGAGCAGCGAGCTAGGCTCCTTGGGCAAGACCAACTTGAAACCAGCAGATTTACAAAATAATAAACACACTTTGCTTCTGCATGCTGAGTCTGCCTTGTCCTTTAGAGCTGGGTGGTGAAGCCAGCCATAACCAAAGAGTGAGGTGCTTGCTGCCTGCAGGCCAGCCAGGAGACAGGGCTTTGGGAAAAAACAAGGAGTCAATGATGGAACAGGGGTTGGTGATGGAAATGATGGAGACAAGGGCTGGCAACATGATGAGGGTGACAGTGTGGTTGGGGTTGGTGACATAACTAGGGTTGGTGACACTACTGGAGCTTGATGACGCAACTGGTGCTGGCAGATCAACTGAGATGGAAATATAACTGGCCTTGGAAATGTAACTGGGACTGGTGACGCAACTGGGGGATGCTAATGTAACTGGGGTTGGTAACACAAGTAGGGGTGGTGATGTAGCCAAGGCTGGAGATTCAAACAGGCTGGCGATGCAGCTTGCGACTGGCCATGCATCCGGGGCTGGCAATACAAATGTGGTGACACAGCCAGCGTTGGTCATGCAAGAGAGGCAGCAATGCAGCCGGGACAAGCTGTGCAACTGGGACCGGCTGGGCATCCAGGCCTGGCGACGGTGCCGGGCCCGGGGATGCCACCGGGACTGGCGATGCTGCCGGGGCTGGCGATGCTGCCGGGGCTGGCGATGCTGCCGGGGCTGGCGATGCTGCCGCGGGTGCCCCGAGCCCGCGTTGCGGAGCGCAGTTCGGGGCCGAGCCCGGCTCTGCCGCCGCGGGGCGGGGCGGGGCGGGGCTCTCCCTCAGCGCTCCTCTCCCATTGGCTGCGGCGCGCCAGGCGCGGCGCCGATTGGCGGGCGGCGGCGCGTGCTCGGGGCGCTGAGGCGGGCGGGGCGCGGAGCCGGCGCAGCCCCGGTGCCGCCGCGCTGGAGGCCGCGGGCTCGGGGGCCATGGGCTCGGGGGCGGCCGGCGGGCCGGGCAATGGCGCCCCGCTCTGCCCCTGCCCCTCGCCGCCGCCGCCTCCCGCACGGCGCTGCCCGCGGGGAACCCGCCGCCTCTCGGAAGCCGGGGCGGGGACGCGGCGGAGCGAGGGCGCGGCGGGGCGCGGGGGGCTGCGGGCCGCCGCCTCGCTGCCGCACATCGCGCGGGGCCGCGGGGAGGAGGGCGGCGGGCGGCGCAGCCCCTGCCTGCTCGTGGCACTGCGGCCGCGGAACGTGGAAGCGGAGCGGGAGCGGTTCTTCCGCGCCAGCTTTGCCTATGACCCGCAGTTCGAGTACGCGGAGCCGGTGCCCGCCGCCGTGCTGGACAAGTACGGGGCAGCCTCCGACCGGTTCGTGGCCCAGGTGAGGCGGGGCCGGGGAGGGATGCTCGGCCTGGGAGGAGGAGGAGGAGGAGGAGGAGAAAGAAGGGAGCGCAGCTCGCCCGTGGGCTGGTGCGAAAGTGTGGATATTCACATGCCACCGGGATGTGTCGTGGGGGACTGTTTCGTGGTGGGGCTGGCCAGAAGCTGGTGTATGGTCATAGAATTCTGGAATTGTTTGGGTTTGAAGGGATTTCAAAGACCATCTAATTACCCCCCACAGCCTGCCATGGACAGTGACATCTTCCGCTAGAGCGATTGCTCCCAGTCCCATCCAACCTGGCCTTGAACATTTCCAGGGATGGGGCAAGTTACATCTTCTCTGGGCAACCTGTGCCAGTGCCTCGTCGCCCTCACTGGGAAGAATTTCTTCCTAATGTCCGAATTAAACCCACCTTCTGTCAATTTAAGGCCGCTCGCCTTTGTCCATGTGAAACCTTACCTGCTTTCCTTGCCAGCTGCTGCCTGATCCCTCTGCCCTTAACACCTTTTGTACCCTGCTTTAGAACACTCACCCTGTGATTTCTTAAGCCTGTTTTTAGTAACGTCACCTACCTGCAGGAATAGTAAATGCTCCATGGGTGACATGGGTCATGCTGGTTCTGGATGATGCTACCAGCATCCACGCCCTGGCCAGGTCAGATGGGGCTTTGAGCATTCTGGTCTAGTGGAAGGTGTACCAGCCCATGGAGGAGGATTGGAATGAAATGATCTTAAATTCCCCTTTCCAGCCAAACCAGTATGTGTTTCTATGATCTGACTGGCTCCTGCTTGTGTTGGGAGCTGTACTCCATCAGGGACACCTTGCTGGCATGCTTTTGCACTTGTTGCTGTAGAAATAACAGCCAAGGAGCGCATGGGTAACACCATGGGAAATGGTCCTTAGCGTGATGAATGACCTGGTGATTAAGTCTGGCTTTTTTTCTGGAAGGTCTAAAGGTTGTCCAGTGTGGCAGCATCCTAAGGCATCAGCAAACGTGGTCAGTAACAATATTAGTTGGTGTAGACTCCACTTAAGGAGTCTGTATTATGTTGCTTAATTGTTTCGTTTGTTTACACACTACTGAAACATTTCTGACTTGCTCTGGGATGGCACTGAGCTCCTGGTCATTCAACAGGAGAAAAGAGACAGGAGTGTGCTTTCAGGGTGCTCTGCCCTCAAACAAGCCTTTTGTGGATGCAGGAATAGAGTTACTCTGTGCCTTTGCCCTGGGCTTGGAGCTGGGAGCCTGGCCATGCCCCAAAACCAGTTTGCTCCTGGGAGTGGGCATCCTGCCTCTGGGAAGAGCATCCTTTCTGCCACACAAACAGGGGAGCAGATAAAAACCTCCTTTAATCTTGAATTCAGACTGGCACATCAGAGGTGTTTCTTTGCTCCTCTCAGTTGGGAGTTATTCAAATAACAACTTCTTCACTGATTTATTTATTGTTTTCTGAATGTTTACTTATTCCCACATCACTACCCGTGCGTCTGCCTGGATTATTATCCAGATGATTCAGGCCCTTTCTGTAAACAGCTTTCTAAGCAGTTTGTCATTCCCAGTGTGTGCCATACCTCTGCCCCAGATAAACTGGTGCCAGCAAGGCTCTTGCAGGGGAGACACTCTGACTCCTGCAAAGACCTCGCTGGCTTTCGGCATTTCCCTCCTATATTTCATTTCCTGAATCGTGCAATAAAATGAGTTGCTCAGAGCTCTTTCACCCCGTGCTTTCTCTTTTGGTGCAGTTGGCTTGCAGCAGAGTAAAAGATGAATAATTGAGATTATTTTTCTCTGGGCAGTGCTTTGAATGAATGGAATTAAGGGTTTGTGATCACTGTGGATTCTAAAAGCTTTTGCAAGAGATATTAAGTGTTGAGTGTTTCTGCCAATGTTTCTCCAAGTTTTCCGGCAATGGTCCGATGGGACAGCATTCATGGCACTGTTCCTTTGCTCTTACCCTGTAGTAACCTCCTTCCAGTCTCTTTTATTTTGGGAAGCATTTTTCCTTGCCAGCTACCTCTTAGCTTTAAACAGCCTTTGTTTCCAAAGACCTTCATTAATCATGGAGTTTAAATAAATGAGACATTTTGCTAAGTCAGCATCCTTGGACACAAACAGACAAACCAGCACCAGCTCCCTGCTTCCAGCTGCTCTGCATGTACTTGGGGGGTTATTTTATTTTTTTAATAAAAAATATAAATAAACCAGGAGAATTCTTGCAGCTCCATGGAGGTTCATCACCCTGGAGATCACATCCCTGGTTTGTCACATGAATCTGTGTGGCACCAGCACAGAGCTGGGGCTGAGGGATTTGTTATCCCAGTGCATATGGTGGGTGCATGATTTGAGGATGCTCAGAACATTCAACTTGGTATCTCAGGAATTTTGCTCACCAGGATGTGCTCTGAAGGTCAGGGAGGAGCTCTTTGGTTGTCTTACTCCTGGGCACCAGCTGTGCTGATTTTCTCTTGGCTCCATAGTTTGGGTCCCCTGAGAGGAGAGAGAACAAGTGGCTGAGCAGAGGTGGGAGGATGAAAGGTCCTTTTTCTGCTGTGGTCAGCTGGAGGTTCCTTGCAGTGCTGTAAAAATGAACCTGGTTGTTTCACAAAAAAAACCAAACCAAAAAACCCCAAACAAACAAACAAAAAAACCACAACCCAAAAAAACCCACCCCAACCCCCCAGAAAACAAAACTGACAACAGAAAAACTGTGCACAGCTTCTCCTGGAAGACACCGTAAGTGACTGGAGAATAAAAACCAGCTGTGAAAACTGACCAGGGAAGGAAAATCAGGACTTTCTGCAGTGATAGAGGAAGATGCTCACCAGATGCAGACCATAAACCCCCATCTTAGGATCATAGAATTGTTTAGCTGGGATAAGACCCTTAAGATCAAGTCCAGCTGTTACTTCAGCGCTGTCAATCCCACCACTAAACCACATCCCCAAGTGCCACATCTACATCTTTTAAATACCTCCAGGGATGGTGACTCCACCACTGCCCTGGGCAGCCTATTACAATGCTTGACAACCCTTTCCATAAAGAATTCTTTTTCTAATATCTGACTTAAACCTCCCCTAGCACAACTTGAGCCATTTCCTCTTGTCTTACGGGGTGGTGGATGATTTGAGTACCAGTACTGGTGGTGAGCACTGATCTTCTGATCCTGGGTTACCTTAGGGACCAGGGAGGGGCAGCAATTGGTCCTGGGCTGGGAAGCTTGGCAACAGCCCAGCCAGGTTTGCAGATGCAATAAAACTGCTGGAAAAGCTCCAGAATTGGTTGAAAGTCATCTGCTTTGGAATATATACTAATATAATATTAATATAGTATATTATATTAATATATATTCCAATGACTGGAGAAAGTAACTGCTTGAAAATGTCTGGAATGAAAGCACACTTTTTGGAGAGGAAATGTGCTAATAAATGTTCATATTTAATAGATGTTCCATAAATGTTAATGTGAATAATGGAGCACATGATGCTTTTAATAGGAGGCTGCTGGGTGTGCAGCAGGCTGGTGGTGCTGAGACCCCATTTGAAGCAGCATCACTGCAGAGGGCAATGCACAGCGTTGCTGCTGGGCTTGGAATCCAACACTGTAGTAAGAAACGGGGAAAAAAGCAAGCTGGGAAGCTGGAGATCTTTGTGCAAGCACTGGAGTTTGCAAGGAGAACTAAAAGCAGAAAAGATTGAAAATAATAATGGATTTAACCACACTGTGACAATGCGGTTTCACTTCTGCTTTGCCCCGTTCCCACAAGGGATGCCTGCAAGGGTGACAAAAAGCAGAATTATGCTGTGTGTCATGCTGATTGTGTGAAGAGTCCATCTGTCCTGGTGGCCACCTCCAGCCAGCTCAGCCTCCTTGGTTTTTTAGATCTTGCAAAACCACATCTCATTTTAGAGGCGTTAATCAGGGGTTATCTTCACTGGGGTTGTTGCACGTGGGATTTTAAGGTGTATTTATTAGCAGGGAGGTGTTTGTGCTGATGTTTGTACTTTCTGCGTGCCACAGGCCATCAGGATCATTCGCACTGTCCTGGAGAAGTACGGCACCTACGAGAGCTTCGAGGTCGCCACGGGCGGGAGGCTGCTGAGCAAGTGCCAGATCTGGTCTGTGATCCGAAAGTACATGCAGAAGGAAGGCTGTGTGGGAGAGGTAATCTGTGTCCCTCCTTAATCACTTGTAAAATAACAGCAAAGTATTTATGTTCTGATAAAAAGGACTCAGATTAAGAAATGTTTTGGCTACAAAGAGGAAGCTGCTCTGAGCAGTGGTGTCCTTTCACCTCCAGCTTCACCATACCCTGGCTTTAGAACATGGGTGCTGGTTCCCCACAAACTTTCTGTGATGTTTTCCATGTGTATCTCCTATGCTTGAGACAGAGGGAGGAGCTGCTGCTTGTCTGCGTGGCCGTGCCAGGAGCCTTTTGCTGCGTGCCTGAGGCATCAGTTATTGTTGGGAAGTCATCTCTTGCTGTTGGCAGTGGGGGGGCAGACTTCTCCAACAGCTGCCTTAACCCACATGTCCAAAAGCAAAGCCAGGGGAAGAAATTTCCTGCTGTCCTGCAAGACATGCTGGGTTTTGGTGCTTTGAAACCCCAAGCTTGGGTTTTAAGGCTGGGAAATACATGCTTAAGATATAACAGTAGCCCTGTGGGATGGAGCCAGGGGAGAAGTTCAATGTCTCTTAACCTGGTTTTTCTGCACAGCCTGCAGGATCCAGCATGGGACATCCCATGGCTGCCATTAAGGAGCTTTTTTTCCCTCTTCTGCCAGCAAGGTGTGGACAAAACACTGCCACCGTCCTGGGTTCAAGGTCTGAGAAGGATTTCTGGACCTGGCTTTGCTTGAGTTGGCTTGCAGGCCTCCCTGGGGCAGTTGGCTACAGGGCAGGGACTGTGCACTGCTGGCTGGTGTGGGGGCTTCCTCACCACTGCTTCTTGGCCAGACTCTTTTTTCCTACCTCTGATTTTTCACCTCTGTCTCCAAAGAGGATTATTGATGAGCATTTCTCTGAAGCATCACCTCCCCCACTGGTACCCAGCACATTCCATGCCTGCAAAAGCAGGAATGAGTGGTCCCCTGAGGTCCCCCCTGCCCAAGGACATTCCTCCTCAAGCACCCTTGGTTTGCCATAATGCCTGCTGAGGGTGTCTCTGGGATGTGGATTTGGTACCTTAGTCCTTCTAAGCCTTTGCTTGGGATAGAAAGGATTTCTGCAGATCTTTTCCTTTGCCTTTGAATGCCCAGAGCCAGTCACAATATCCAGCCAAGCAGTTGACAGTCTTACAGACCTGCATGTATGACTTGATAGTTGAGCTCTGTTGCTCAGGTTTATTAATGGATTAAATTCAGCTACTCTCTTCTGCATTAATTGAGCTCAGGCTGGGCAGAGAGCCATTGATTTTCTTACATATTGGTATACAACTGGCTTCCTTCCAGCCCTGTGTCATTCTCCCTGTGCTCAGAGCTATTAGGAGTTGGACTCAATGAACCTTGTGGGTCCCTTCCAACTTGGGGCTTTGTGTGATTCAAGGGAAAGCAGGGTTCAGTCACTGTTTGCACATTGGTGTGTGAGATATGTGGGTATTTTATCTGGGACTTTAGATAAGTGCTTTTGAAGCAATTAAAGCATTGGTTTTTTTTCCTTTGGAAATTTTGCTGGATGTGTCTGGGATAGGGAAGAGACAAGGGTTTCACCTTCTCTTGATATAGCAATGTTGGCAGAGCTTGCTCCCTGTACAAGACCAAAACTTGCTGAAACTTCTGTGTCGGTGATAATCTCACACCCTGTCGGGGAACTGGGTGGTTTCAGGCGTGTATCTCCCTCCCTGCACCTGTATCTCTGATTCCTGACTTTCACCATCTGTGCCCTGTCTGTTCTGCTGTGCCCTTTGCTTCCCTGATACATACTAATTATGATGGCTTGCTTAAAAGAGAAGAAACTCGTGTGGGGGTAGCATTAGCCCAGAGCACGAGCAGCTGGTGCGTCCCTAACCACAGGCAGCCCTGGCAGGCAGCGTGGCCAGGCTGGTGGCAGCCACTGCAGCTGCCCTTTGTCCCCAGCACTGATCGGCAAAGGCAAGATCACCACAGGCAGCGCGCTCCTGGGTAAGTGTTTGTGCTGTAATTAACTTTGTGCCCTCAAAAGCTGCTTTGTCGGGGTCCAAGCTGCAGACCCTAAAGCTCTTCTGCTTTTCTTTTGACTCAGGACAGATATGATGCTGCTGGAGGTTTCAGTATGGATTTCAGTGGGCTCACAGCTTGCAGCAGAGAAACACCTGGCCCCAATGGTAAGTGCTGCATGGCAATCCCTGAGGTTGTGGAGTGTTGTCAGCCTAAACAGTGCTAGCTGGTGTCTCCTGGGATCCCATCAATGGTGTCCCTCTACCTCTGAGATGCTTGCTCAGTGCTGGAGGTCCTGAGCAGTGCCAGGTTACTGGGGAGAGACGTATACCCCTGTGCCATGGGGACCACCAGAAGCCTTCCCTCTCTCTTTCTCCATCACAAAAACTGAGCAGAAGCATGGACCACAAGGATGCACTGGGGATGCTGCTCAGAATGAGAGAGGTCACAGACCTGGAGAGCTGGTGCTGCTGCTCCAGGAGCAGGATTTTGGTTGGAGTTGCAGCCCTGGTTGTAACAGTACCTGCTAAGCTGGAGAGTCCCAAAACAAGGCAGGTGGTGCTGCTCACCAGGATGGGCTGCTGCAGCAGGAGAAGGGCTGCAGTGGGCAGTGTAGGAAACTGTGGCCTCTGGCATTGCCCAGAGTCCCTTTCCATTGCTCCTGGGTGACTGGCTCTGCACAGGGAATCAGAGGTGAACTGGCAAGTCTCTTCTCAGCGATGGAGGGATTCCTTTTCATGCCGGTGTATTTTAACCCAGGTAAGCAGTTGCACTGTAAGTATTTTATGCTGTTTGTTTGCCCAGCGGTGGACTCTGTTATGCTGCACTTTTGGCTTTCATAATAAATAATAATAATAATAACAATAATAAATCTGACTTAAAGCAAACCAATTCAGTCTCCTCTCTTTTTTTTTAATAAGAGTTGTCATGTAGTAACACATGCATGTGTTTTCATCCTCAAAAGTGTCAGCTGTGAAATAATAGATGGTTTGTAGAGTTAAAAGGTGTGTAGGGGATTTTGATTGCTATCCTGAGGTTTGCCACTGCCAAACCTTGGATGCAAGAGCACCCAGGGACCATTTCCTCTGATAATGGATGATGCAGCTTTGAGTCGCTGCAGATCTGAACTCAGGTGGTCAGAAAGTGCTGCTTGGCTGGCACACTAACTCATGGAGAGCAGCTCTCTTGGCTCCAGCACCTGTGATAGCCAGGTTTCTCAAAATAACAGTTTTTTCTGTGTAAAGATACTGAGTAGTCCTTCACATGCAATGCCCAACCCTGCTGTGAGTTGTGGCCAGCGCACACTGTTCCTTCTGTGAGGGTGAACTGGCGTGGAGCCATCCTCACTGCTGATGTCTTGGAGCCTCGAATGGGAGAATCCATGGAGGAGTCCATGAAAATGGAGCCAGAGCCTTGAATCCCTTGGGAGATGTTTCTTGGAGGGTGCAGAGCCATTACAAAGCTGGTGCTGTTGGGTGTTCATAGTGGGGTTGTTTTGAGGGCCAAAGTTACTGCCCCATCTCATTGCCAATGAGGATGCAGAAGGGGGACCAGGCAGGTCTCCAGAGGCTGTCCATCCTGTGTGGCCACAAAACTCTGGGCAGCTCATGGGAACAAGCTAGGGAGGGTGATGCTGGAGCCAGAGGGATTCTGGAGGAGCCTTCCCAGGAGCTGCCTGCTCCCCTGCAGTGCCTGCTCAGCTTTGTTGGCTGTAAAGAGATTAAAGGAGCTACTTCATCCCTGCATGAGATCATCTTTCTCCTCTCATTATCCCCCCACCCCCAAAGGCTCTTGCTGTCTATCATTCCTTTGGGGAGCTGCAGCACAATCCAGTGATGGTGCAGCAGTGCCAAACAGTGCCATCCGTGGTGTCAGTGGGTTTTTCTGACCATCTGTCACCATCTCAGCCTCTGCTGAGAGCCAAAACCCTGCTGATGGCCATTGCTTCCTCCTTCTTCTGCAGGTGGTGGTGCAGCTCACCGATGACCTCCTGTCCCAAGCAGTGATGATGGTGGAAGACAGCCGGCCCACGTTGGCCATCAACCTGGCCGGAGCCCGGCAGCACTGGCTGGAGGGGATGCTGCGCCATGAGATAGGTCAGCGAGGCTGGCTGTGGGTGGGGGCAGAGCAGGGGGATGCTGTGAGCATCCTTGGGGTAATGCCCTGGGGCAAGGTGGTACCCACAGGTCCTGCAAGGAGGCATCCTCGAGGGGGGCTCCTGGGCAGGTTCTGGAAGGGGCTGAGGCCACCTGGGTCCCTGTCTGTGTGCAGGGAGAGGGGTGTTGGGCACCCACCTGTTTATCCATGTCTAGCCTCCCCCTGGGCACCAGAACAAACAGATGTCCCATGGCATCATCACCAGCCAAGACTGGAGCAGGCACTCATGGGTGCTGGGATTTGGCCCCAACACCAGCAACTTGGGATGGGGGGGGTGGGAGTTGAGCATTCTGGGGCTGTGGCTGATAACACTCACTCCTGTCCCCCCTCCCCAGGCACCCACTACATCCGGGGGGTCAACAACACCCGCCAGCCCTGGCACACCTCCGAGGGCCGCAAGCAGTACAGCCTGAAGCCCGCCAACCCCACGGAGGAAGGCTTGGCCAGCCTGCACAGCGTCCTCTTCCGCAAGCAGCCCTTCCTGTGGCGGGCAGCCCTGCTCTACTACACCATCGAGCGCGCCAGCCGCCTCTCCTTCTCCGCCCTCTTCCAGGACCTGGAGCAGTATGTGCAGGATGCTGGCGTCCGGTGGGAGTACTGCGTGCGGGCAAAGCGGGGCCAGACGGACACCTCACAGCCAGGTACCACTCGGGGGGGTATGAATTGAATTTTGGGAGGAATTTTTTTTTTTTTTTTTTTTTTTTTAAGGAAAGACAGAGGGTGAATATGTTCTGCTGATGTGTGGGCTGAGCATCACCAGTCCTGTAGAATGTGAGTTGGCACAGGCAGACAGAACAGCCACAAACTGGTGGCTAGAACACAAAGTAAATTTATTTCCATTATCTCACTAACTGGGGTATCCCCAGAGCAACATCCAACACCTGGGCAGAGGAACAGGAGATCAAAGGATCACCAACCTGCTGTTCACAGGCTTATCAAGAGTTACACCCAGGTGCAAGGTCACTTGAGCAATTTACAATCCTCCAGATCAGTGTTCTGCTTTTAACCCTTTCCTTCCAACACAGGCACAGCAGCCAGCACCAACCTCCCTGTCCCATGGGAGCAACTCGCACAAGCTCTTGGGGAAGCAGCAGGCAAAGGAGAGGAAAAAATGAGCATTACTGTGGATACATTTGGATGCTTGCAGTGGTTTACCCTTAAGGTTTACCCTTAAAAAAATTACTTGGGAAGAAGCATGAAAGTATCCCAGTGAAGTTTGTGGCTCTCACTGCACCTGGCTGCCTCCCCAGTGCTCATTCCTTGGGATGCAGCGGTCCTGAGCCCTGGCACACTGGTTGTCAGTGCCCTCATTCTGGTTATTGTGGTCAGCAGATGTTCAGGCAAGTGGAGGGTGCTGGGAAGCCAGGTGCTCTCTCCCAGGTTTTTTCTGCTGTTCCAGGCTGTTTCAGTAAGGACCAGGTGTACCTGGACGGGATTCTCCGCATCCTGCGCCACCGGCAGACCATCGACTTCCCACTGCTGGCTGCACTTGGAAAGGTATCAAGCCAGGGTGAGGGTTGGACAGGCAGGGAGTGGCTGATCCCAGAGTCCCATCCCATCCCAAAGCTCACATGTGCTCCCTTGATCTCATGGCTTCCCAAAAACCAGTCTTTGCCTGGCAGCCCTTCAGCTCTTTGCCTTTCCCTACGCTTACAAGTCTCTGTAGCAGGGAAAGGCTGTGCTGGCTAGGATGCAAGGAAGGACAGGACAATCCATAATCCTCTGTGGGAGACATTCGGGAAGAGGCTTAACCCAGCAGGTTAAGCCTTTCTGGCCCTTGGCCACAGCAGTCCTGCTGTCACCTGTCCTTGCAGTGACCGAAATTACCAAAAGCACAAATCCTTGCAAATCCCACACTCCCAGCTCTCCCACTGCCTCCCCACAGGCAGCAGGGATGTTTGGGAAGTTGGGGGAGTGACCCAGGGGGCCTGAAAGGGGACCAGATATCCCCCATGGCAACTGCCAGGGTTTGGGATGGAGGGGACTGACCCCATTTCTGTGCTTCCTGCCAGGTGTCCTATGAAGATGTGAATCGGCTGAAGAAATTTGGGGTCCTGGATAAAGCCCGCATCCCCCATTTCATGCAGGACCTGGAGCGGTACATGAAGCAGCTGGATCACATTGTCACCACCAATGGCCTGAACGAGGAGGAGCTGGAGCAGCTGCTGCCTGACTGAGGGGCACCCCTCAAACCAGCACCCCAAGGGTGTAACTGGTGCTGTTTATTGGGTATTTATTGGGGCTGGAGCAGAGGGCAGAGCCCGAGGTGGGCGCTGTGCATGTACCGCTGTGTAGGGTAGCGCGGCCGAGGGCCCGTGTGGTTGTGTTGATGTGTCCCCCCACATCGTCCCTGTGTATTTTGGGGATGGCTGTGCAGCTCCACGCGGCTTTGGGGAGCCGGAGAAGAGGGTTCAGGGGGAGTGAGGGTGGAGTTGGGGCAATGTGCTGGTCCCTTAGTGCAGAAGGCTGTGCAGGGGGAGTTGCAGTGTGGGGATTGCTGTAGGGTAACGGGAGTGCTCCCAGCACTGCGAGGGCACCTACTTGGGACCAGCACAGGACTGGGGGCTCTGGGCTGTGCCTGGCAGGGAATAAGGGCTGGCCTGCACCCACAGATTGCCCCATGGATGCCTTTTCCACTCCCTACCCTTTCCCTCATGTCTCCCACCAGCAGCAGGAAGGACTTTAATCCCCCATGGCCAATCTCTGCCCAGCTCTGCACCCCAGCTACAGCCACCCTGCCTGGCTTTGAGGACTCAGGGTGGGGACTGGGCTTGATGTTAGGAAAAAGCGTGTAATAAAGGTGATGTAATGGAAAGGACGTGTGGGCAAAAGGTTGTGCATAGCATAAAAAATCAGGCTAGCACCACTGTGAACACCCACCGTGCTTCTTGCTGGCACAGGCAAAGCTGGATGGTTTGAGCTGGTGCGTCAGGGGCTGGAATGGGTCATGGAGTGTGAAAAACAACATACTGGGCAGGGACAACATCAGTAAATCAAAACAGGCAAAAGTAAAAACTGCCCTGAGCTGTTCCTGGTCTCTAACACATGAGCTCTGCAGCAGCCATGGCACCCCTGGGAGTACCCTCTTAACAAACCAACCAAATAAATCCTACAGCTTCTTGTCTTACATCCCACTGACCTCCTGCAAAGGTAGCACAGGCCAATCTGTGGCTCCAGAGAGCTCAGGCTCAATCCCAAAAGCTCAAAGTCTGGCTGCAAGCCCTGTTCGCAGCATCCCCAGCTGCCCCTCACTCCTGATCCTGCAGGGCAGCTGCAGTTTCCCTGCAGGATGCAGAGGCTGTGGCAAGCAAGGCAGCACAGGCCAAGCTTGGGAGAGGGAGGAGAGCATTTGTCTCTGTGATTCTGCTTCCCTCTGGTCCAGCTCTCCAAGAACATGCTGGCCTTTTTCACAGTTCCCCTGCATGAACCCACTGCCAGCACGGTCGATTAAGACTCTGCTCTTTAATGTACTGTTTCCTCCAACATTGCACTCCCCAACCCTGAACACGATACAGCGCTGCTTTAAAAAGGTATTTACACACATCCCAGCATCACCCCCTTGTCAGCCCAAGGAGCAAGGCCTCAGCCCACGCTAAGACCCAACCAGGGGAAGTCTCTTGCGGCCCTTCTGGCGGAATGGCAGCAGTGACAGAGGGCAACGGAGCTACTGCGGTGGTTTCGGATTGGTTTTGGTCGCATCCCTGATGAAAGAACAGCATGGAGATGGGAGAGGGTGTTGATCTATCCCCAGCCAGGGCTAGAAGCGCTTCATCTGTCGGCGTTCCTGTCGGCGCTGCTTCTTCTCGTTTGGCTCCTGAGCGGCGGGCGAGGACTCTGCTGTAAACCAGGGCCCCAGGATGTTCACCCACAGGAGGTAGAGAGCACGCCCCGGGGCCTGCAAAACACACGTGGCACAAACTCGGTCACTTTGGGGACAGCACTGGCAGGGGTGTGCTATCGGCAAGTCTGGTCCTTCTGAGGGAGATAAAGCAGCTGGATCAGAGGCATCTCAGGATGCACGGAAATCAAAGGCAGTGTTGATTGTCCAAAATAAATGCCCTGATTTCATTTCATGGTTGAGGAACTTGCATACATATACAGTGCTCAGGCTTCATACACAGAAATCCCAGCATCAGGTCTGAATTAACTGTCCAGACATTCCACCTCTTCCTTCGGAAAGCACACCCCCATTTCTCTGAATTTATAAAAAAAGCAATCCAGATGGTCTCCAGGGGACAGCCGAGTCTAGGCTGCCCTCTGTCAGGCCAGTTAGGGAGGAATTTGTGGGTGAGGACTGAGATGAGATCAAGGACTGAACTGGGTAACTTTCTATGCTTCCACAATTGCCTTCTGTACCTTTGTGGGATATCCTCAAAGCAACTGTGGGATTTTTTAACTAAATGGAGATTTCTTTCTCCTGCAAAAGCAGTTTTAGCTGGAGGCACATGACAAATGTTTCATGAGCAGAAAGAGTTTAGTGTTAATGAATGAAAGCCTATAGCATTTTATCTACTCAGAGGCACAATGTCCAGCAGATCCCAGCTTTGGTCCATGGTGAATGGCTGAAAAAGCCACAAAAGAAGAAACACTGTTTGTTACAGACACAGAAAGGCTCTGTGCACCAAGACAGCTTTGATCTGCCTCATGTTGCTTGTTGCCCTTTCATGGGACCAGAAGGAAAGACAAAGGCCAGCCTAGTTTTTGCATGGCTGCCCCAGAGGGATCAGGACTTCTTTGCCTTGTGCGGGTTCATTTTTAACAAGATTAGATGAGATTAAAAAACATATCAGAAAATAATAGTTCGGGCCTGACACAGGACACTGAAATGAAATGGATAAATAATGTCCTCAGTCCTGAAGACGGAAAGATAGCAACAATGCAGAGCAAGATGGAAAACAGCATGGGCTGGGTCTTACCAAGAGCCAGAAGTACCAGACATAGAGCGAGAAGCAGCTCAGCACTTGGACTATAGCTGTCAGCAGGATCACATCCTTGAGGTGCCTGAGGGAAGAAAAGCAAAGCATTAAGCTTTCATTCCAGCCCCTGCCAAACACGGCAGCTTCTCTGCCAGCACAGTCTGCAGCTCCTCTGCCAGCACAGTCTGCACTGCCTCCAGGGAGCGACCCTGCCCAACCCAGGGACTGTCCCTGCAGTCCTGCTTTGCACACCAGTTATCTAGAAGAATCAGAGCAGTAAACAACAACAGCAAAATACTCTGATTGATTAAAGAGATGAGCTCCCTCTGAAAAAAGAACTTGAGAAAGCTGAGAAATTGCTGGGGGATGGAAATCTGCAACAAAACCACTCCCCACCCCCACAGCTGAAACAGCAGCCAGCACCCGCTGATTTGACACCTATCATGACATGAAGTGTAACTGCTCATGACTGGCTGTGCTGAAGGGAGCATGAATCTTCCCCATGCCATTTCACAAGCTGACAGACACACTCGGGGTCACCGAAGGACAAGCACACCGCAAGCTGAGCTACAGCAACAGACTGCTCCTCCTCCCCTCCTGCTTATCTGACTTCAGCTCTTCCACGCCAGCCTGAGGCAGAGCTGGGAGCAGCTATGGAGGGGAAAGGGCTGCCCACGCCTCAACCACCACCCTCGGGGGATCTGACACCCAGGAGAGCTAAACAGGTATTAGTTTTTCAACACAAGCCTCAGGGAATGCCATGAAGGTTTAGAAAAACGGCCAACTCCCACTCTGGTTAAATCATCATCTGCTGGAGTAAGAAACCCTCAAATCACATCCAAGAACAGAGACAAAAAAACAAAGGCAATGGCATAAAAAACGTTGACTCAAGACCCTGCAGAATCCCCCATCAACAGCTCTAGCACAAGACACTGAGGGTTCAATGACCTCTGGCATTACCAGAGGCAACAGAAGGGTGAAGGCAGAGCTCCCACCAAAGCCAGCTCTCCCAGAGACCAGCAAGATAAGCCTTCCTCAACCCCACAGCAACACAAAGCATCCATTTCAGCAACAGAGACAGCACCAGAGAAATGCCATGAAATCCAGTGTTCCAGAAGCAGTTCCAAAGGAGCAGCATAATTCAGCTGCACCATGCTCAGCTATGAGGCAGGAAAACACCCACTGCTTTCTGAAGTGGCTGCTAGCCTAGGCTGGTTCTCTGATCCCCAGAGAGGTAATTTAGAGGTACAGAGTAAGGATGGGAACTTCAGCTCTGAAGGTTTTGCTTTTAGAGCTCTGCCTCCCCTGTGGTTTGCATAACCCATGCCTCAGGTAAGCTTTAATTCATTTTAATGTGTCATAAACCTCACCCCAATTGCTCAGGCCTCTGTAGCAAGGGAAGTACATCTGCAACCAGGACTGCAGCAGTGCTATGGCTGTGCCTGTCACCTTTTCACAGCAGGTCCTGGGATGCCTGTGCTACTTCCTGTCAGTAATTTTCCCTAACAGCACCATGACATGCACAGAGGGCAGTTATCAGGCGCTCTCTCTGTCTCAGTGCTTTGCACAACTCCCAGAGACATCTCCCACACCCAGGAGCACACCCCAGACATCAAACATCTGTATTTTCCCTTCTTGACTATCCCACATTGTGTTTCACTAAAAAGGTATTCAAAATATTTTGCAGTTCTACTCTAGAGAGCCAAACCAGTGTAAAATGGGAGAAAAACACTTGGCTGACCAGCAGGGAAATGAAGTCACTACAGGATGGAGAGGGGACAAAGCACCCAGCTCACATGTCACACCCCCTCTCCTCCTGGACACTTCATCCCTCATCTGAGTCTCTTGCTCCAGACATCTGAGTCACTCCTGCTGCAGGCAAAAAAGGTACCACTCCACCAACCCAAACACAAGGTGAGAGCTCATCCTGTGCAGAGATAGCAGGTTCTGTCCCCCACTGCCTGCTGATAACAACCCCAGGCAAAAATGAAAATTTATGTTAAAAAAACTCTATTTATCAATATATGACCCTGACAGCATGAGAACACCTGACCCAACACAGACGGCTCAGCTGGAAACAAGGCTCAACTGTGCTTCTTCAAAAGCCTAACAGCAAGAGAGGGACAGAGGTAAGCCTGGATTGTGGGCCAAAGACATGGGAGGAAGGAGCCAAGGACCCCAGTACCTCGCTGAGCACATACTGAAGATCTCCAGCAGAGGCTGCACCAACAGGCAGAGGCGGAGGGTAGGGAGGACAGAGAGGAAAGCGTGATGTGTACACAACTCCCTGACAGTTTTCTATAATTAGTTTGAGGCTCACTGTTGGAAAACACACAAATCTAGAAGGTATTTCTGCTGTACCAGTGCTGCTGTCTCCTGCAGCGCTTTGCAGAAATTACTGCTGTGTTTCCTGTAATGCTGTGGTATTCCTTGACCAAGGAAAAGACAGTTACAGTGGCACCAAGAACACTGGACAGGCAGACACTCCGTGGTGTCTGCAGAGAGACATGAAGAATGCACAAGTGTGGGGGACAGAAATGGCTGAGGTGGTGACAGGAGCTAGCTGACACAGAGGGGAGAATTTTTAATGAGTAGAGCATTTCAAGACATGGCCAATTTGCAGCCAGGATGGGATAACTGGCAGCACATGCCCTTCTGTTCTGTCAAGCACTACTGCAGTGCTGATTAAAAAAAAAAAAAAAAAAAAAAAATCACTATGTGCTGCAGCAGCACGCACAGTGTCAGTGCTGCTTGTTAGCTCAAAGATGGCAGTAAACTGCCCCTGCTGAACTCTGTAATCTCTTACCTCTGTAGCTCAGCCCTACGGACAGTGACCGTGCCAGGCTGACACACCCACCTGGTGGCTTCGGACTGGGGCACACCAAACCAAATTTTCAGGTAATAAGGACAGTTATGGTACACTCTCAGAAAAAATGGCTACAGACTTCCAGCTCCCCTCATACTCATGCCAGTGGGCAAGCTGAGGGGGAGCTGAGGCCCAGCCTTCTCCTCGGGGGCCTCTCCTGGCTCTGCGTGCACGCTCAGGCAGCAGGTCCTGCTCACCTGGACTCGTGCGGGTGTGGACACTCACTCTGCCATCCCCTGCTCCATATTCAGGTCAATTCCCCCGTCGGCAAGGCTGCCATCGTCTGTGAAAGACGGCTTTGCCATGGAGTTCATGGACCGGTAGCTGGTGCCGTAGACCACCAAGCTGAAGACGAACGCGACCTGCGACAAGGAAACCGCTGTCAGCCGCGATGGCCACGACCCCGGGGGCCCAGGGGCCACGAAGGAACCCGGGCCCAGCTGCTCCCCAGGGGCAGAAAGCAGTGTCTGGCGCTCACCCACGTCCAGGCGGAGGCGGCGGAGTAGAAGATGACCAGGTTCACCACGGCGTAGATGGCCTGCGGAGAGAGCACGGCACGGCTTTCCTTGTCTGCCCGCTCCCGCCCCGGCCCGGCCCCGCGCCCCGCCGGGCCCTGCCGGCCGCACTCACGGAGGCTCCCAGGATGATGCGGAGGTAGAAGCGCAGCGTCTCCCGGTTCTCCTCGAAGATCTGCTTCTTGCCCTTGGTGCCCGCCTTCCCCTTGGGCTGCGGAGCCAAGAGAGGCAGTCAGCGTCTCCCCGGAGCCCCGGGCCCCGCAACCCCGGCCCCGCACTCACCGCCATGGCCGCGCCGGCTCCGCGCTCCGCCTGCCGCGGACGTGACGCGAAGGAAGCGGCGGGACAGAGCCCGGGGCGGAGCGGCCCGGGGCGGAGCTGCTCGGAGTGCGCCCAGAGAGCCGCGGAGTGGTGCGGTGGAGAGGGGTGCAATGGTTCAACCTCTTTGCTCAAGCAGAGTTATCCAGAACACGGCACAGGATTGTGTCCGGCTGGGTTTTGAATACCTCACACGCGCTCTGGGCAAACAATTCCTACGGCTGGCCACCCGCCCAGCAAAGAAGTTCTTCCTCATTTTCGGGTGGAAGTTCCCGTGCATCAGCTTCTGCCCTTTGCCTCTTGTCCTGGGCACCACTGAGCAGAGGCTGGTCCATCCTCTGACACCTCCCTGCAGATACTAACAGACATTGATGAGGTCCCCTCTCAGTAATAACTTCTCAAGGCTGAACAGCTCCAGCTCACTCAGACTTTCCTTGTAAGAGAGACACTCCAGACTCTAAATTATCTCTTGCCCTCGCTGGACCTGCTTTGGGAGCTCTATGTCTCTCTTGGGCTGAAGAGCACAGACGCATGGTCCCCTCTATGGGCCTTGGGACACACACACACCCACACACCCACCAGTTCTCAAGCAGTTTCTCTGCTTCCCATTTCATCATCCCTTACAGCCCCTTGGCCTGCCTGTGCCCATCACCTCCCCTTGGCTCTTGAAGAAAGTCTCCCACAGCACTGCAGCTGTGCTGGGGTCCAGCACAGCCATTGGGAGCCTAGCCTGGAGCCTCTGTAGCTTGGCTGGCTTCCAGGAGATGGTCTGACACATGAGGTGAGAGCTGGGGCTGCAGAGCCCAGCCCTGCAGGGCAGCAGCCTCACAAACACTGCCTTCACCAGCCTCATCTTCCTGTGTAACAGCCTCTGTAGGGCTGCAATGCTGCTCTCCAAGCTGCAAGCCCCAGAGGCACCAGCTCACTTGCAGAAGCTGAGACTGTCCAGCATGTGAGTGGGAACATCTGCAGTGCTCCCAAGCCTTCCCAGGGTGGAAATGGCCTTAGCTGTAGGTAACTTGATTCTGAACCTGTGCCTCAACAGCAGGAACAAGATCCCCAAACCTTTGGAAAGGACACGGCTCCAAGTTCTCCATAGGTGTTTATTGTCCCAATACACAGGAGGCAGAGGCACGGTTGGATCCCTGCTGACCTGTGACTGTTAGCACAACACCCTTGGGAGAAGCTGCAGGCACGAAGAGGTGCAGGGCACTGGGGTGGGGGCTGTGAGGGCTGGGGAGGAGGTAGCTTGTCGTGGTGCAGTAGTGCAGCAGCATGGCTGAAGTGTGCAAGTATCCGCCTGGGGCGGGGGAAAGGCACCAGGATTGGTACAGTGGGCAGACTTGGGGTCTCCTCCTCACACCAGGCCCAGCTGAATGATGCTGGGAAAAGGGGACTTGTACCCTAAACACCCCCATTCCCTAAACACCCCCAGTGCAGAGGGCTCAGCAAAAACACCTTTCAGTGCAGGAAGGACCTGGCAGGACAGGCACATTGTTCTCTGGAGATGCCATCTGCTTGACAAACTTAATGGAAAGGTGTGTTCTATCTTTTTTCTAACCACTTTGTTGTCCAGAAAGGATCCCCTACACCGATGGCAAAAGTGAGGCAGTGCAGATTTGTACCTCTGTAGTGCTAGTGCCCCTCCAGCTATCCCAGGGCTGCCTGTACCTTTATTCCTGTCCACATCCCTGCCCTCCTGCCCAAAGCCTGGCTGCAGTGGGGGGGAATCAGTGCCACCACAGAAGGGTTTAGCTGTCTGTATTTCATCTCTCCTGCCCATAGAAGGGAGTCAGAGTAGCTGGCTCACCCCCCTTGAACAGGAGGCTGATGCTCGATGGCTCATTTCCATGATCTCACAGGAGGGCAGGACACAGGCAGGAAGGGTGGGACACCCAAGCCCCCAGCCAGTGCCTAGGCTTGTCCCTTTGGGCCAGAGATGAGGGACAGAACCTGGAGGGAGTGGTTTGATTTTGAGGGGCATAGAGGGTAGGGACAGGTTACAGGGAGGAACTCACTGCTCTGCATGGCTGAAGTCATAGCAGAAGTTTAAGTTGCTGGGGGCCTTTGGGATGGGAGGGGGGGTGTCAGGAATGCTGATGTTCTCCAGGTCCAGGAGCCGCAGCTTGAGCTCCATGGACAGTAGGACGTCGAGGTCTGTTTGGGTTCGCTCACTTGTCATCTCCTTGCCCAGAAGCACATTCAGCCCATCTGTCCAGAGGCAGAACTGGGGAGACAGAGCATGGGTATCTCTGGCACCAGCCCTGATATGGGCAGCCAGAGAGCCCATCTCTCCCCTGCTGTGGTTTCCATTCCCATGGACACACACAACTCACTGCCCTGCCTGCTGTCCCCTGGCAAGGACACCTCTGTACCTCCCCAGCAGGCCCTTGGAGCTCACCTCGTACCGGGTGGGGGCAATGAAGTTAAGGCAGTATTCCTCCACGTCGTGCACAATGGAGAAGGCCAGCTCCAGGACATCCTGCAGGGACAGCACAGGGGGTAGTCGGCTTCTCAGCTGGACTCCTCTCAGCCCTGGTGGGGTTCAGAGCAGGAGCTGCCCCCCAGCCTCTACCTTTGCACTCCAGGAGACCTAAGAGGTCTCTGTCCATGAAACCACCCAATCTGCCACCATCCACCCACCCCCGATACATGTCCCCAGCTGGGGAAGGGAGCATGCTGGACCCTCTGGACAAAATGGGTGCTGACCTTGTTCTGCTTCCCAGAGCTCTTCTCCTTTGTGTGTGGACACTCCTTCCCCACCAGAAGCATCTTCATGTCTGCTACAGGAACTGGGGCAAGTGGAAGAGTGGTGAGCATCTCCCCTCCCTCTCTCTCTCCTTCTCCCTGCTCCCCTTTCCTTCCCTCTCCCCCTCCTTCAGGTCCCCAGTGCACAGAGCCCACAAAACCCAAGTGTGGGGACTCACAGCCATCCACAGCTTGGGGTGTGGGGCTCAAGCCACTCTGCCCCAGCTTAAACTCCCACAGCTCCCAGTCCCACAATACCAGCAGACACTGGGCCAGCCACACAGCAGCAAGGCAGAGGGGCAATTCCCACCTCAAGGCAGTCTTAACCCGGGGGTTATCAAAGGGCACCCCTCCCTCTTCCCCACCCTCTCTTTCTCTCCACCACCTACTTTTCTCCAGCAGGCTCTCAATGGGGGGAGACTGCACCCCCTCCTCCACGTCCCCATAGTGCAGCACCTTGTGGTTGGGGGACAGGCGGCAGTACCACAGCTTGTCTGCAGCAGAAGAGCCACAGGAAATGCTCAGCCTCCCCCCGCAGAGATGCCCTTCCCAAGGGGGATGGAGCCGCCCCCTTATCAGCATTCCCCATTTCTCCCAACCCATGGGTTAGCCCACACCAGCTGTCTAGGGAGTCAGGCATGCTACTCCCACTGATTAATTGGGATTTCCCTGGTGGTAGGGGACATGGGAACAAGCCTCTGCCCCCCTCCCAGGCCCCCCACCCTGGAGTAGGGATCTGGCACCCACCCTGCCTGCGGCGGCTGCTGATCTTGCGGAAGAGGGTTCCCTCGCAGAGGTGCAGCAGGCGCTGCTGTCGGATCAGCTCCAGGAGCTCCGGCTTCAGCTTCTCCCGCAGCTCCCTGGGGTGAAAGCCAGCAGAAGAGGAGCACGGCCATTTCAACAGGTGCTTGCTGACCTCGCCAGCCCCACAGCATTGCCCCCCCAGGCCCCCATCACAGTCCCACTCCCTGCCCACTCACAGCACGGGCACAGCCAGTGTCTCTTCCTGGTGCAGCCGTTCCGTCTGCCGCAGTTTCAGGATCTCGCTGTAGTTCAGTGCATTTACTCTGGTTTTGAATAGCTCCAGGGACGTGGGCTTGAGGGCCAGAGTCCTGGTGATCTGCTCCCGTACCACCTGCATCACCTGCCAGGCCCAGGACATCAACCCCAGTCTGGCAACACTCCCCAAATCCCTGAATTTGTGCTACTGTCCAGGGAAGAAGCATCCCCCCTCACCTTGTCGAAGTCCTCCTGGGTTGCTCTCATCTCCTTCCAGGTCTTGTTCACCAGCTGGATGCAGATGCAGAATAGCTCTTCAAAGAAATGATCCTGCCCGAAGAACATAGGGTAAAAGGCCTGAGCCGTCTCCGAGCCTGTGGTGAGAAGGACAGATGATGCCAGACTCCCCAGTTTTTCCAGGGGATTCCAGTGTCCAGGGGAACCTGGGCATTTCCCAGCCCTACATCCCCTTCCCGTGGTGTCAGCCATGCCAGAGCCTGGTGGCCACATGGATGCAGTCCCCTGCCAAGGCAGCCTGTCCCCCTGACAGCAGGGCAAGGAGAAGAACAAGCCTGGGCACACGTACAAGGCTCTCCGACGTGCAGGATCTCGCAGAGGATCAGGGTGAGCTGGATGCTGCTTCGAGCAAAGGGACATTCATGTTTGTCTTCCCGGCTGCTGTTCTCAAGGACAAACTGGAGAAGAGGGCCATGACCTCATGTTACATGGACTTAGAGAGCTGCCCCAACAGTTGGTGTCAGACATGCCATGCCTAGCCAAGCTGTCCCACCCGCCAGGTAAAGCCATCCCTAACACAAGTGATCCACTCTTCCTAAAATCCAGCCCCAGCCTCCTCCTTCCAGTGTGGCAGTGTGGGAGCTGGTCACAGGCACTGCAGGTTGGAGCACGGCTGATGCCCTGCTGGTTTTGCTCAAATTGCCCCAGTATGCTCAGGGCCTAGAAACAAAGCTGTGAGCAAACCACTAAAAATTACGGGGACCCTTCAGAGGCACTGGCCTCAAATGGCTTCTCCTATCCACAGGAAGGACTCGCCTCCATCTGAAACAGAGCAACAGTAGGACACTTGCCCAAAAGAGATATCCTTGCCTGGGTGTGGCAAAGGACAGATCACAAGAAAAGAAAAAGAGAAGGTGGAGATCCACCAGCACTTCTCCACCAGGGAGTTCCCTGGGAGAGCACAGCACCCACCCTGCTGTAGGCATTAGGGGTGTTCCTGGAGAAATACACCATGTTGTCTAGGGCAAGCAGTCCTGGTGGGGCACGGCGGAGATCCTCTGCTGGGTTGCTGTTGTTCTAGAAGGACACAAAGGATGCAGTTTAGCAGCTGCTGCTTTGTTCTTCGAGCAGCAGTGTCTTCCCAACACAGCCATGGTGTTTGCCTTTGAGTCCCAGCAGCTCTGCAGCACTTGCTGTTCAGGAGTCCCAAGGGAGCAGAAGGGAAGTACTGCACGGTGGTTCATCATCATCAACAGGGATACCAGACTTAGGGGAGCCATCAGAAGGTGCCACCAAGGCCATGTGGTGGAGCCAGCGTGAGGCTGGGGAGGGAATGCAGAGGGGACGCACCATGAAGCCCAGCTTGCGGAATTCCTTGGCACACAGGGATCGCCGGCGCTCAGTGCTGAAGTTGCCAGCAGGTGCCTCGCTCTCCGACTCAAAGGCAGCTTGGCGCAGGGACTGGAGGAGATCCCGCTGTTCCTGCGGGAAGAGTGGATAGGAAGGGTTGCTGGTAAGCCCCATGGAAGCAGGTTTTCCCAGCACAAACCCAAATGTGTTGGGTTCACCCAAATGCGAACTGCTTCCACAAGTGGAAGAGACCAGGTCCAGACTTGCAAGGAGAGCGCTCCCAGACCTGTGAGTAGGGATCCATGGATGTTTTCATGCGATGCTCACACAGGTTGAGGCTGACAGACTGCAGCACATAAAGGTAATGGGCCATCTCATCCCCCAGTGGCTCGGAGCTGTGGATGATGTTCTACAGGAGACCACGAGACAGAAGGTTCACCCAGGCTGCTGCTTCCAGTCCAAGCACAGGACACAACAGCAGAATCCCAGCAAGTCCTGCTGCTAAAAGGGGTGTTGGGGAGGGGGAAGCTCCCCTTGGGGTTGGGCAAGATCTGTGTGCACTGAACTGCAGGCAAATAGGGGTGCAACCCTGGGCACGTGGGTGCCAGCAGAGCAGCACCTACAGAAGGTATCAAGGAAGAGGTATGGGGCACACAGGCAACCCAGCCAAGCGTAGTCACCAAATGCTGGGGCTCAGGGGACAGGGTCTGGGGAGAAAGGACAGAGAACGAAGCACAGAGCAGACCCTTGCACAACCCCAGCGTCTCACCTTGTGGATAAACTGCCTGATGTTCTTCTCCCTCAGGTAGTCCATCATGTCCTAGGGAAAAAAAGGCTGTGAGACATTCCCCAGCTCAGCACACCACCATTCCTCTTCACAAAAGAGGAAGTGGCAGAGTGAGGGCACAGACTTTAGACATCTATGGGCACCTCTTGCAGCCCTGCCATCCCAAAGAGCACAAACCCCACAGCAGAGGACCCAACTGCCCAAGGTCCCCTCACAGGGGGTGGCCCACCCTGAGAGCTCAGACGTGCCAGGGGCTGGGCCATCACAATCACTGTGCCACCACCCACTGTGATACTTCTGTCATTTGAGATAAAACTCCTGACAGCTGAGGGCTGTCAGCAGAGCACCCCAGTGACAGGGGTACTATGGTGCCTGACTCTGCAATGCCACCACTCTGCCATGGCCTGGTCCTGCCTGGTGCTCCTCACCCGTCGCTCAGTGTCGGTTGCACTCAGCAGCAGCGCAATGAGCAGTGCCATTGCCTTCAGCTGCAGCTGGGCATTTGTCCTGCAAGAGGAACAGAAGGAGGAGGATGTGAGAGTCATCATCTCTGAAGAAAGGGGCAAACTGTGCTCTGGCCTCTCCACTTACACCTGCAGGCAGGTGAGAAGACGGTCCAATGTCACTTCTTTTTTCACCAGCTCAAAGAGGAGGCGACTGGTAGGCACCATATTCTCCAAGATAGACATGGAGAGCTGCTGGATAGATGCATCCACTGCATTCATGTTGACGTAACTCACTATCTATGACACACAAACCATCTGTCAATGGCAGGCTGAGCATGGGGCACAAGGACAACAAGGAATCCCACAAGCACAAACTGTGGAGACTGTAGAAGATTCTTACCTTCTTGATGAAGACTGTACTAAGATTATCCCAGGAAACAAAATCATGCTCCATCAGCTCTGTGAAGGCTTTCAGGGTGTGAGCCAGGATCTCCCCTGTACTGGAGGGACAGATGAACAAATACAGTGAGGATGGCTCCAGATACCCCACTCCCAACCTATGGTGGTGTCTGTGCAGTTGAACATTGGTGGGCACATTAGAAACAGCTAGAGAAGAGAACAGTGAGCAGAAGAAAGGAAAGAGACTGTTGGGTAAGAAAACAGACTCTCACTTAGTCATCCCAGGAACTTGCCAGGAAGTCAAGACAGGGGAAGTTGGAAAGCTGCATCACCATGGTACAAAGATCAAGCAGACAAGCCCTCAGGGAAGCTGAACCACCCCATATCCTTCTCCCTGCTTCCAAGAAATATGTGCTGTGTTGCATTGTTCCACATTCTCTCTGTGACAGGAGCTCAGAGGAGCTGCACCATCACATCTTGAAAGAGTCACGCTGGCATTGGTATTTGGCAACCACAGTTTTCTTGAGCTCCCTGCAGACCTCTTGCAGCTAAAAGCTCAGGCTAGAGGGATCATTCAGGGTGGCAGGAATGAGGAGCAGCATGGGTTTTATGGTAGCAAAACTCATGACGCTACAGATGACCCAGCCAGTCACCCAGAAGGGATGGAAAGTTCAAGTCTGGGCACATTCACAAGGAGTCAGGACTGTGTATCTGTGAGGACCTTCCCCTGGCTGCCAGCATGCAGGGACACAGCCACAGTACAGGCATCAACAAGTCAGGAACACAAGGAGTCTACTCCAACACCCAGCTTGGAGCTCATGCAGCATTAGCAAGGGAGAAAAAAAGTCAAGGACTGCAAGGAAAATCCTCTCTTGATACTCACTCATTCCCTTCTTCCACAATAGAGTAGATTTGCTTCAAGCCATTCCTGCTGATGAACTCTTGAGCAAAGGTAACATCCTGGGAGAGGCTTGCAAGCTTCTTCAGTGAGTCAGTCTTCACATCCACATTCTTGCTCTGGATCCCAAAGTACAGCTGCTCTGCTTCTTGGTCCTACCAGGAAGGAAAGCATTAAGCCAAAGGGGCTCATTGAAAGACAGCGAGAAACTTGAAGGTGGCTGGAAGAGCAGAAATGCAAGTTTTGAAAGGAGTCTCTAGCTAGAGCAACCCCAGTGAGGAGCTGGACCAAGAGACAGAGCCACCAGAGCAGAGACCAGGTGGAGCTGAGAACGGAGGTCAAGCTGGCATGACACCAAGAACGCTTGATGAGTTGGCCCACGTGTCCAAAGCATTACAAGATGATTTAGTTTCTCCTCAAACTCCCACAAGCTCTGCCCAGGGGAAATGAAGGCTGAGACACATCTCCTGCCTGTGTTATTTCTGCTGGGTCTGAGGCACAGAGAAGAGCTGTCATGGGCTCAAGTCATGAGGGAGTCAGAGGCAGAGGGCTCAGCACACCCCACGGCAGGGGCACATCCCACCAGGGAATGCAGCAGAGCAGACAGGAGAGCAGAGAGACATACCGGGGAGGTGGTCAGCCGCAGAATGCTCCCGTTCTTAATGTCCCTGCGGTTCTGTAAGGAGAAAAGGAGCCGGTGAGCCGGTGGGCACTGCAGCGGCGGGGCCGGGGGACTGGGGGATGTCTCACCGACTCGGTGATGTAGGTCTGCCGCCCGTCCGCGTACTGCAGGGCGTAGCGCTCGGCGTTGGGCAGGCTCCACCTGCGGCCACGGGCGGCCGGTCACAGCCCCATTCGGCTGGTGCCGGCAGCCCCCGGGCCACCGCAGCCCGGTCACGGGCTGTCACGGCCCGTCACGGCGCGGCGGCGGGCAGCGAGCGCGGTACTCACGCATCACAGACGTCCTTGAGCACTGAGGCGAGCGGCTTGGTCTGCGAGAGGGAGGGAGGGAGGCCGGCCGTGAGCGGGGCTGGGGGGCCCGGGGAGGGGTGCGGGGGTGCCGGGCAGTACCTGCTGGAGCTCGATGAGCTGCGGGATGGCTCCCACCATCTGGATGGCGATCTTCACCACGTCCTTGGGCGGCGGCATGGCTCCCGCGGCTGCTCCGCACCGCCGCCAGTTCCGGGTTGTTGCCGCCGCCGCCTCCCCTCACCGAGGGCCCGGCCCGGCCGTCGCTCCGAGGCCTGGTGCCACCACCCCAGCCGCGGGCAGGCCCGGCCCCCTCACCTGAGCTGACGCGGGTGTGGCAGGACCCACCTCCGGCAGCAGGACACGGCCTCCTGCCGGGAAAGGGCCCGGTACCCCGCCTGCCAGGGAACCCCATCCTCTGGGCTAGCGCAGAGAGGAGGCACAGGCTGGGGCAAGGTGAGAAACTCTGGAAAGTTTTTGTTTATTCACGCCAGAGAACACTCTGTACAAATATCACGGACAATTGTCTTCCCTTGCAAAAAAAAAAAAAGTATAAAAATAATCTTTATATATGAATCAAAAGTTCATTTGCAACTGTAAATTTTTCTCTAGGTATCCTTTATCAGGAGGTTGTCTAGCTGGCGGTGGACATGAACTCTGGGAAGGAGGGAGAGGGCCAGGCAGCACACAACGAGCTCGAGCTACACCAGAGCCACGGAGCCTTGTTAACACCGAGGGATTCTGGTCAGCTTCCACGTGGAGCAGGGAAGATTCAGGGACTGGCTGCATGCAGGCTGAAGTTCATCCCCAGGAGGAGTCACACAGCTCGGCTGTCCTGCTGGCAGCAGCTACCTGCTGCCAAACTAGAGTGTCCCATTGCTCCTCCCGAGTTCTTCATGCTTTTCCCAAAGAGGCTGCAAGTGCTTTGTTACTGCAGAAAGGAGCAGTCCTTGTGGAGGAGTCCCACGCAGAACAGGATGGCCTCAGGAGCCAACCCAGGGACACAAGTCCCAAGCACATACTCTTCTCACCTCTGCATGCTCTTCAGACTTTATGTCCCTTAGTGCTGGTTGTGTGGGTCACAGGCACTGAGCAACTACGCAGAGAAATTGAACATCAGCTGTTTAAATGGATGGCTGGAAGCTCCCTCTCTGCAGCAGTCAGCCATGGCCTGGCCTGGCTCTCTCTTCAGCAGTTTGCAGAGCAGGAAAGGAAGGACAGCTGCTTCCACCGTGGTGGCAGGAAGATGTGCAAAACTAAAGACACTCAAATACAGGATCTGACCGAAACCCAAAGCTGGGGCTTGCAAAATACAACACAAATCCATCAGGGCATTTTTACTCCAACTAAACTGCACAAGGTCCAAGCCTGGTACCAGCTGATGATCCTAAAGAACCCAACAACAGACCTTCCGTTACAAAGCAATGAAGAAAATCTTGGGGAAAAAATGATGCAGAGAAAGCATTGCAGTAGGTAAAAGACTTGCCACAGGATCAGGAACTGGGATTGTGGGTATGGGCACTAGGAGGGGAACAAACTCAAATATACAGAAAAGCTGATCCTGAGAGAAAAAGGGGTAAAAAAAGCTCAGTTTTGACAACACCTACATAACCTGTCACAGCAAAATACTACTGAATTGTTACTGCTTGGTCGCCTTTAAGACAGTTGCAGGTTCAAGTGCAATGGTTGGAAAAAACAGCTATTTGCAAATATGAGCAGGCTCTGATGTCCCTGGAGTACCTTACAGGCACCAGCTGGAGCAGTCTTATCCTTTCAAACATCTCTTCAGTCAGGCAAAACCAAAAATTAAAAACAAAACCATACTGGCACCTCTGCTTTAGCCCTGTAGAAACAGCACAGCTGCTGGACAAGGAGCTGGAGCCCTGGGGTTGAGCATCAGCAGACTGGTGAAAGCAGATCCAACATTCCTGCTGATGCACAAACAGGGAAAGGCTCAGCGTTCCTGGGTCCTACAAGGAGCGCTCAGCTCCTGCATTCCACTAGGAGGCACAGCTGGCTAAAAAGTGCTTTTTGTAAAACATACTAGCTTGGTCTGAAGTCACTGAAAGAAATAGACACTTTGGTGCCTTTTTTTTTCCTCTTGATGCCTTTCAGAAATAAAACTACCCCAATCCGAACCACTAACACAGAGAAATCTAACAAACAACCTCTGGGCTTGTGAACTGACCACAATACTGGGACTCCTTGTAGCAGCTGGTACCTAGGAGGTGCAAAGTGCCTCTGGGAGTGCAGGAAAAGCCAAGGCATGCAGATTGGAGGAAGCTCAGAGAGGCACGTGGGCAAACTCTGCAGGTGAACTGGGAACACTCAAAACACAGACCCTTTGAAGTGAGGCCCAGGATCCAGTGGAGAGATGCAGGGGAAAGCTGCACGTGCATCTTGCACGTGCACCAGAGGAAGAAGCAAACCATGGGGAGGCTCCCAGCCTGCAAGTCCACATCGCTTGGCTCTGAGTCCATTTGAGAGCATTTCTGAATTATTCGGCCATTGGGCTCTAGCACAAAAGGAATCCAAAAATAGACACTTTCCAAAGAGTTACAAAACAGTCCGTGTTTGCGGGGCTCACAGCCGCACTGAGAAGTCAGAGGTTGAGGACAGGCACGTCAAAGAGGTCACAGACGCCTTCGCTCTCATCCAGATTATAGATGTAGTCGTGATCTCCAGGTGGAGGGGAGAGGCGGAGCAAGGGAGCAAACACTGGGGAAAGAGAAGCCCAGGGTTGGTTACAGAACTCAGGACTCCCACCCCAACTGAGAGCTGCCAATAGCGCTGGGCAGCACAGCCACCTCACAGGAACAATCTTTGAGGTTGTTTCAATCAGCCTCGCAGAACTGAAGAGACTCCTGGCTCTCGCACCTGTCTCAGGGACTGGCAGGACAGGAAGAACAGAGTCTGTGTCCAGAGCCCAGAAAAGATGGGGGCAAGTCTGCAGTCACAAGGCTGCCAGTTGGTTTAGTCACACAGCATGGTCTTCCTCCCAGGAAGGCCACACCATGACAGGAGACTCTGAGACTCACCTTCAGATGACATCAGCTCTTCCAGCAGCTCAGAGTTCATACATTCTGGGGAAGAGACAAGCATGGTAGCAAAACACTCTGCTCTCCTGGTCTGCTCCTGAGTAGTTCCCCACTTTCCCCACCCTTGTTATCCCTTCTCTGGCACAGTATGTGCAGCAGGCAGTGAAAGGAGGCTTGTGCTTAAAAGAGATAAAACCACGTAGTAAAAGTAATTCCAGCACAAAACACTAAGGGAGAACTGCAGCACCTGTGGCTTAAACTGCACAGCCTTAAAGCAGCTGCCAGTATCAGGGCAACATTACTGGCATCACACAGGGATGAGAGGCTGCATGTCGCATGCTGCAAGGACCACTCCTGTGAGCACTGCAGTGCTACTCTTTTCCAGTGCTGAGTTTTGCCTCTGTAGCTGCCGACTCTGTTTTGTCCTTTGCTCCTGGATCTTTTATCTTCCCCCTCCAAACTGGGAAGAATATTCCATAAAACCACATACTTTACCGTAGACAGCAAACATCTTTACAATAGCGTCCACATAATGATACAGTAGAGTTACTTTGGGTAAGTCAGATCTTCTACACAACTGGGGCTTTGCAGCAATTTTTGTCTCACATTGTGAATTTAAATTTACTCTTCAGTTGTACTTAGACATCATCAAAACTTCATCCACTATCTGCAGCAGAGGTGCTGGGCGAGGAGGAAGGATGTTCTCCGGGCTGACTGTGGAGCCCAGGGCTCAGAGCACACAGATTGGAGACTCACATGTGTCTGTGTTTGGATCTATGGGGATTTTTACCCAAAGGCAGCACCTTCACAAAGCACCTGCTAGAGCACAGAACTAGGGACAGCTGTTGTACATCTCCTGTGACCACCACTGAAGTGCTTGGGTATATTTGGCCCTGCCTGGCTGTGGGGCTACAAAGTATTCTGCCAGGAGTGAAGAGAAATAAATATACTGATAAAGAGTTTCCCAATTTAGGTTTATGTCAGAGTAAATTCCTTCACCTCTTCTGCCCTCAACCCAGAGTCTGTCCCACCATTAGGCAGGAACCCACAGACATTCCTTGGGCAGAGTCAGAATTCCAAACACAAGTAACAGCATCCCCCTCCCCTACTGCTCCAAAATTGCCAGCTCCTCCACCACTACCACTGAGAAGTATTTTGAAGAGAGAACATATCTCTCAAGATTATTTGCTTGTATTAGCCTTGGGCAGCTAAAGCTGAAGCAAGACTTAACAAGGATTTCTCTTTCCCATAGTGCTGACGAGCTGAAGGAGGAGCATGGGAAGGCTGAGCACAGATTAACATCAGCATGGGGACAGGAAAGCCTTCACTGGTGCACTGCAGGGCAAGATCTAACAGAGGTTGCTGGAAACATGGAGACAGAAAAATATATACAGAAACTAGTAATTTTAAGAGTGCCTAACTACAAGTAGAGGGCCAGCAGCCACCAATGACCACAAGCACCTTACAAAACCACATCCACAAAATAATCCAAAAGGGAGCGAATCAAAGAAACTGTCCCTTTTCTATGGATAGATGGGCACAGAATAAAGCTGTGGTCAGGGAATGAACGTACCTCTCATTGGATCAAACATCTCTGACAGCTCTTTGGGAAGTTCCAGTACTGCAAATACAACAAACCAGATGGTTTGGATCATTACATGAAGAGTCTGAAATGCTTTAGAGCAGAATCACCCACAAACCTACTGTGCTCCTTACACACCCAAATCATCCAGAAATTCTGCTCCCACACTCCATGTCAGATATTTCTGCTGCAGTGACAAGCAACACTGAAGCTCCACTACTTTAAAATAAATTTGTAAGAGCCCTGGGACATGAACATGTTATCACAGTCAGCAGCTGTGTCTGTAAACCTCACCCGGTACACTGCCTCGATTACCTTGTGCAGGATGAAGACATGCCTTTGGAGAGGCAGTGATAAGCTATATGCACATCCAAGGCTTAATCCACAACCAGGATGATTCCAGACAGACAGCTAATGCTTCTCTGAGACATGCCAGCAGCAGCAGTGAAAAAAGCACCGTGTGAGCTGTGTTCGAGTAAGATTTCCTCTTCTAACCATGACCTCCTAACCTCAAGTGTTTCTGCAGGGAAGTTGGGCTTCAAAACATTCCAGCAGCGTGGCTTACCTAGAGGATGCTTTTCTCTCCTTAGGCCAGCCTGCCATTTCCTGGCATAAAGCTCCAGTGTTCCTTTTTTAAAGCACATCAAGGAGCTCCCCAAATACACACTGCAAGATCACTAAGAACACAAGATCACTAAAGACAGATTAAATGTTCCTGAGTAAAGGAGGAAAATGAAGACAAGGGCTCCTCTCCTAATATAGGAAAGCTCCCCCTGAGTTACAAAGGTGCTCTCAGTGGTGGCTGAAAATTCTATAGCTTCAAGCAGTCTCAACAACAGGACCTTACTCTACAGAAAGGACTGAAAGGGAATAACCCTACATGTAACAGCAGAGACATGTGTCATGCAGGTGTCCCTTGCAGATTTTCTTGTACTGATGTCACAGAAAGCAGCAGGACACTAGGCAAGACACGGTCACCCCAGGTTTCCTGGCACCCTCACAGAGAAATGCCTACTCATCCTTTGCAGACCCTGGCTGACAGCAAAGGCAGAACGGAGTTCAGCTCCTTCCTCCAGGCCCAGCAGCCTTTCCCTCACTCCCAGCAGCAGGATTTTGGAGCGACACATGAAACAAGGAGCATACTCACTTCCTGTGGGGTCAGGCTTGATGGGCTCAAAGGAGGTAGAGGTGCTGGGCAGGACAGAGCTGCTGTCCAGCGAGGCCGAGGACTGCAGCAGCTGCGCGTCCAACGCCGCCGGCTGACCCTCTAAGTCACCACTGCCCTTGGACTCTGCCGCCGGGACATCGCACTCTGGAAACAGCCACAGACACACCCAGGAATGTCATCTCCCACCAGCCCCGGGACAGCTGCGGCACAGACTGAGCCCTCGCTGGCAGTGCTGGCCAGGCACAGACAGCTGCACAGGGAGAAGCTTTCCTGCTTTCCTCCAAGTCCGTATTTGGACATACTTTCTGCTAATCAGTGAACCTGCATGACCAGCTTTTCTCCTACAGGTGCTCCTATAGGCTGGCACTACCTGCTGAAGTCAAGTGCCTGATCTCTCTGAGCACAGCCAGTCCCACTAACCAAGGCCAGAGGAAGGGCAGCAGCAAAGGCAGTGACACTCCTTTGCCAGGAGCTCTCAACACTGCACATCTGGCAGTGCCAGCCCCAACGGCGCCAAGGAATGTACCCTCCTCTGCCAGCCACCAGCCCATTTCTGCCTCCTGTAGCTCCCTCTCACCTGTGCCTGCATTTTTCTGTGTGGGAGGGCCATGGTCCTGAGTGCTGGTGGGTGTTGGTGTGGAGGGCTGGGTGCTGCTGGGAACGGAGGCCTCCTGGAAGTGGGCGAGTGGTGGGACTTGCGGTTTCGAGGGTGCAGCTGCCTGGCACTGAATGAGATCTTCAGGAGGAGGGACAGGGAGTACAACAGGAGGAGAGCTCCAAGTATCTTTGTTTACTAGGAGAACATCAATGGGACCACTTGTGCTCTTCAGGTGGATCTGGTATTTCTTCTGTCCATTTAGGCCCTGGGAAAAGTCAAAAGCAAAGCACAGACATACATTAAAACCATTTTCAAATAGAATATCAATTTCCCACGGGCAAAACGTGTATGTACACACACACACACACACACACACACAGCCCCTGCCCTCTGCCCATGTATTTATCACTCACCTCAGGGATGGGAACCTCCAAACGTGTGCCAGATGGGGCTCGAATCACAAGGAGGGTGTCTCCTGTGAAAACAGAATCAGTCAGGGCTCCTGGCCACAAGCTGTCATGATGTTAACTAAGCCTGATGAAGAGCCCCTCCTCAACCCCCACCCCACCTTTCCTGGCAATCCTTCATGGAAGTAAGACATCTAAACCTGAGCACATCATAGAGGTCTTAACAGCCCAGGGCACAAAGAACCTGCACAACTTCTCCCAGTGCAACCCTGAAGTTTTTCAGCACTGTCTTTATCAAGACTAATCTCTTTTCCTCAGAAGAACTAGTTTAAATTCACTCTTAAGAACATCTGAATCCTAAGGGAAGTGTCCTTTCTGCTGTCACAAGCTTTTAGATGTGAATTAGAAAGAAAAGAGCTGCACTGCCAGCTGAGAGATGGGGCTGAACCCCAGGCTGAACCCCAGGCTCCGAGCTAGGCTGCCATCCTCAGACTGGTGTACCAATACCTGAAACCAACACTCCCCAGTCTCTGCTGGCAAGCACTGCCTGGTGTTAGTTGCACTGGACTCTCCACAGAGCCCAGCACACATGGGGCTGGAAGCCAGGCTGACAGCATCCTTCCTTTCCAAGTTCTGCAGCTCCTTAAGATCTGCACCCTAATAACTCAACAGTCACAGATGAGCAGCTCCCAGCCCATATCTGGGTTTAGAGAAACATGAACAAAGAAATACCAGAGCTGTGAATATCTGACGTATTTAGATCAAGCAGCTTGCAGCTTTCACTTTGAATGTTTAAGCTTCAGTATGGTTAATATTCACAGTTCCCTGGTATTCTGCATTAAGCTTCACTTGATAATTAAAACAGAAGATCCCCAGAGTGATGAGAGAGAGTGGACAGCAGAAAAGCACATCCCTTAATTTCAGGCAGGCAATCAAAGGTCAGATCAGCAAGAGGTAAAGGGATTAAAAATTATGTGGGATTTGTCAACTGGATGGGACTTGTTTAACAAATCTATACTTAAGAAAAATGTAGAAGACATTAAAAATGCATAATAAAACTCAAAGACACCAGCTCAAGGTTTAAGACCTGTTAGTTTCAAAGACAGTTGCTGGGTTTGTATCTCTTTTGACAGATATGTCCTAAATACTTTTACAAAACAGCACAGTTTCCACTTCCTTTTTGAATCTGCGAGTGCAAAATGCATCACAGCAACAGACGGGAAAATGATGTTTCCCAGTCACTAAAAACTGACATATTCTTACTTCTCTTTTTTTCTTTTTCCAATTAATCCCTATTTGACAAGAGTCCAAATGCGGAAATCTTGGAGAAAGCAAGTTCAATAGCAGTCAGTTAGAAAAATCAGGAGCTGAAATTCAGCCTGCACCACAGTTCAAGAACATAAGAGGTCCAACAAAGAATCTGTGTAAAGCTCAGTTGTTCAGGAGCGGAAAAAGAGTCACGTAAGGCACATTCATACAGGAAAACTGAACAGGCAATGGAAAACTATGGATGAAACCTCCACACTAGAGAGAACTGACACCTGCCCGCAGTAAAATCTATTCTCTGCACGTTTTGGTGAGGTCTGACCTCAGACACAAACTGGTTTACAAAAACCAGGTGCAATGAAATGCAAAACACTCAACCAGCCAAGCAGTGAGCTGTCTGCTGGTCTCCAGTAAACTCTTCCAGACTGTTACAAGTGATCTGGCCCCCAGCACTGTCAAACTGAAAACACAATCCCTGCCCCCAAAAGTGCAGCTTCACCCTGAAGAAACAGTAAAGCCAAGGGGGTGGTGATGCAGCCATTACACCAGCAGGAGCTTAAGCAGTGTAAAGGCTGATGAGCAAGGAAAGCACAAAGGCAGCGATGGCTAACAGAGAAGCTGGTGAACTGCAGGGTGAGAAAAGTGCTTGGAGGAGACAAGGAGAGCCAGAAAAGGGTGAGATTACGCATGGCTGCAGGCAGCCAGGATAAACAGCTTCAATCTCTGCAGCAAGCAAGCAGATGCAGGTTGCTAGGTCAGGAGAGGTCAGGCAGCCACCGAAGCAGAAAGGAGCTGTGACTCTGCACCACTACAGCTGGAAGGAGCAGTTTATGTACTGAGGCTGCCCCACTGCATGCTGGCCAGCAGGCATTAATCTGCTCTTATATCTACTATTAAAACTGGCAACAGAAGAAACAAAGACTCCTGTGGGTTTTCATCACTTTCGCCCAGAGACGGAACACAGTGCGTTTGACAGGCTCTCCCCAACTTCAGGAATGCAGCACACAAGGGAGTGAGGGCAGAGCAAATGGTGTATTCCCTTCCACTATCCTCCTCCTGCACTGCTATTGGCAGGGAAAATGTGTAGCTGAGGGACCACCTTTAAATACTATTTCCCTGCTTACACCATGGTTTCTATTGTGCAATCAAACTTGCTTCCTTTCATTAGAACATTGCCCACCCAAACCCTTAAAATTAAGGGCTTCTAACATAATACACATACACCCACACAGTGACACCCAGCAAGAAGACTTCCTTAGGAGCAGCACCTCTCTTCCTTTAAACACAAGTAAAAGATACTGCCTGTCCCCTCTGATGGTGACAAGAAAGCTAAAACTCAGTGGTACACAAACCCAGGACAGCATCAGAGCTGACATTACATTTCACTTGATGCTGTTGGGCAGCCCATGGTCTGCTGCCCACTCTTTCTTGGAGAAAGGAGAGCATCTGGAACAGACTGACAGGACTGCAGCATCACATCTTTTCAATGGAGCACCACTTCCTCACCTGTGAAGCACTTGCAGATATCTTCATGTGTCACATATGCTAATGTTCCCAAGGTTAAGGAGAAAGGCTGCAGCTTCCTGCACAGAGAACCCAAAGGACACCTGGTGTTTCCTTTCTGAGCACAAGGAACACCATTCCCAGAAGAGTCTCCATGCTGCACTCTGAAGTGGTCTGCAGGTGAGGTCTGCAAGCTCCATCCTCGTCAGAGCTGACATCCTGAGTTAGTTAAGCCACAAAAGCAGCCAGCTCTGCACTCGAGAAAGTGGCACCTGTGACTCAGAAAGAAGCACTTTTCTCACTGTGGTAAACATTACTGTATTTTTTACTTCCAAAAGCCAGAGGAGAAGCTGGCTGCAGTGAAAAGCAAGTTCCCAGGCTGGACAGTTACCCTAATTTCAAAGGCAGGTACTGCCTTTTGACCCTTTCAGCGCAGCTTCTCCAGCAGCAACAGGTCAGCACCCACCCAGCCCTCAGATCTCTGTTTCCCAGCCCACCAAGCAAACACGGAGGCAGAGCCATCAGTTCACACAAAGGATATCGACTGTTCTGCATGTCTTCTGTAACATTTTTGATGCTCTGCTGAACCCACATCTTCTGCTGCTCCAGCTCCTGTTCCCGCTGCTCCAGGTCCTCTATGTCTGCCTTCAGCTCGATCAGTTTGTGAGCTATTTCACGTGTGTTGCAGCCAGGACCCACCCCCCTGAACAAAGCAAAATAGGTGAGATACATCAGTCTCTGGACACACCCAAACCAGCCCAAACCTCTCCGAGACACTGCCAGCCTCTTATTCCCATCCCTGTCAAACATCGAGGCCAGATTGCCTGGAAAGCCCTGTCTGTACCTGCTCTATATCCCCACCTCCCAGAACAGCAATGTTTGGTACATCTTTCTACTTCCCACAGTCAAGCAGGACTCTTCCCTATCTCCAGTGCCATGACAGACATCTTTTCTAGCCCAAGGCAGTGCAAATATTTAGTTTGTACCAAAATAACAGCTCTGCTGTAAGAGAGGCATCATATGTACTTCAGCTTTCCTCACTTTCTTCCACAGCCCAGCTGGGGGAAGCACAAGCACAGACCACTGAGGAACTTCCCTCTGCACAGGGCATTTTAACCCCACTGTCACTTAAATCTGCAGTAGAAGGGACCTGTGGACGATTTAGACAGTCTCTGCCACTCACTTCCACTGGATACTGTTCTTGGATTTCTTCTCGATCAACCCGATGCCTTCCAGGACATTCGTGATATCATAGATCCGTCGCTTCTGTCGCACAGCCAAGGTATCTGCAGCCTGCAAAAAGGTTAAGACACTTAATTCCAAACTCTCAGTCATGTTTAGCTCCTTCCTGCCTGTCAGATTAACCCCTGGCCAAGTACTTCGCTCCCCATCTCATATCTCTCCTGTTCCAGAGCTTCAAGTTACACAGCCATGTTCTCAATCTCATATGACCATGAGAAGAAGTCACTCATTCTTTTTTTTCTTACTCCACAGCCTCCCCACTAAACACAAACCAAATTCCAGCCATCCTGCTCACAGTGGATCCCAAAATCACCATTCTCCAGTTGCAAAGCAGTGCTAGAAAAGAGTAGCTCAGCAGCCTAAAAATTCAGTGCTCCCTCAGGGTAAAGAGATAGAGATGGGAAGGGAGATGCTGAGAGCTGTCTTCACAACACTTTAGTGAAGTTTACATTCAAAAGGCCTTTCTAAGGCTGGTCTAATGCCACTTGACAGAGAATCAACATCTTTTCAATTGATTCCTCTGTCAGAAGGACACGATGCCAGGTGGAGAGTAAACATGAGCAACCCTGGGGCTTCCCTGTCTTGCTCACATGACTCTTCTCCCCTCAGGTTTCAGGACTCAAGGAATGGCACCATTTCCACTATCACATCGTAACCTGGCACCAGCAAGAGTTAATGTGCACAGCCAGGACCAACAATGTCAGTGGCAGTGCAGAGAGTGGGTCAGCACAGGAACCAGGTCCCTGTCACCCACCAGTGACGAGCAGGGACACTGGAGACCCTACAGCACACAACTACACAAGTCACACTGACCAACATGAATCCACTTAATGGACAATTGAAGCAGGAAGATATTACCAAATCCAAAGAGACAACAATTTGGCACAGGCATGGAGCCAGGAAACTCCCCCAACCCTCTTGGGAGATTTCTGGCAGTTTGCAGCCTGCAAAGGGTCAGAGCACACTCACACAAGTGCCCACATAAGAGATGCTTATATAAGCCACAGCAAAGGCCTGGGATTAAGTAGTGTATATGGCACAGAGTTACTTCCTCTAGGTGAAAATCTTAAAAATGCAGAAGCAAGATGCATTCAACAGAGCACTTCACTGCCTGAAGGCATCGGGAGCAACCTCTGGCAGGTGACTCTGACCACACTCCCCCTCCTGGTGTGTGCCCTGAGCGCTAAGTGCTGTATGAACAGTTTCTATGGGTATGTGTTTCTATAGCTGTCTGAGGCTTTACAGGGCTGGATCATTATGGTGCTGGTGATCCAGTGCAGGGCAAGAACGGAAGAGAACAAGGTGGTCAAACGAGTTTGCACCTGCACCCCAGGGACCCCGCTTTCCCTCTGCCTAGAAACAGAGGATCAGGACGGCTGGAAAAGCCCTCCAGGATCATCGATCCCAACCATTAAACCCCACCACTAATCCATGTCCCTAAGCACTACATCCACACGCCTTTTGAACACTTCCTGGGACGGTGACTTCACCGCTGCCCTGGGCACCCCGTTCCACCAGTGCCTGACCACTCTTTCCGCGAACAAATCTTTCCTGGTATCCGATCTAAACCACCTGCTGCACCGGGGGCTGCCCGTGTCCCCGCTGTCCCCTTCCAAACCTGCTCCAGCCGCCGGAGGACCTGTCCCGCCGGAGCCCCGCTCCCTCCGAGCCCACCCCCGGGGAGCCCTCGCCCCCCGCCGGCTGCCCCCGCACCAGCTTGAGGTCGAGCACGCCGTCCTTGGCCTCCTGCAGCAGCGACACGAACTTGGTGGTCAGCAGCCCCAGGCTCTTCTCGTGCCGGCTGGGCGCGCCCGCAGCCCCGCTGCCACCCCCGGGGGGCTGCGCCCCGCACTCCGCCATCTGCCCGCCGCCGCCGCCGGCTCCGGGGCCGCGCATCCGCTTCCGGGCCGCGGGGCTCCCCGGGAACCTCCGGGGCGGGGACGGCGACGGGGCGGGGACGGGGGACTCCCCCCCACCGCCTCCCGGCGACGGGGAGTTGGTCCGCCTTGCTGCGGGCGTCCCCTCAGCCCGTCGGTTTGGGGGTCCCCCGGTTTGGGACACCCCCGGGGTGCGTCCATCTCCCCGCCGTCCGGCGGTGCCGAAATCAAACCCCCGCCCTGTACTACCAAAGCCAAGCCTTAGCCCTGTATCCAGCTCGCACTGCCCGGGTGACAGGGGAGGTTTGCTGCTCCAGCACATGCCGTGCGGGGGGAATCCTCCAGCCTGTGCCCGGGGAAGGTGGTTTGTGGCCAGGGCACATCCTCAGGTCCATCCGCAGCCCTGCAGGGTCCATCCCCGCGCTCTCGCCTTCGGGTCAGGCTGGCACAGAGCACCCCTTCCCGGTTCATCCAGCCTCTACTGGGCTCTCACTGTGGGTGGGTTGGGCTCTGACAGCCCGCTGTCCTCCCCGAGCCAGGCCGGGTGCGAGGGGACAGCGCTGCGGGCACGGACAGGGCTGAGTGTCCGGAGAACGGGGGTGCTGGTGAGGGCAGTCAGGGTGTGATCTCCAGGACGAGAGGAATTGGCCTCAAGCTGAGTCAGGAGAGGGTTATATTGGATATTAGGGAAAATCTCTTCATTAAGCGGGTGGTCAGGCACTGGAAAATGTTGCCCAGGGCAGCGGTGAAGTCACCATCCCTGGAACTGTTCAAAAGGCGTGTGGATGTGTCACAGGAGCATGGTTTAGTGGTGGGCTTGGCAGTGCTGGGTTAACGGTTGGTACTCGATGATCTTAGAGGGCTTTTCCGACCGAAATGATCCTATGATCCTGTGATTTCTACTGCCAAGACCTGCGGCTGTCGCGGTGCCTTCCCGTGTCCCCCCTCCCCTCCGCCCCCCGTTCCTGACGTCCTGAGCGCGGCTGCGGGAACACAATGAGGCCCTGAGGAGCGCGGCTGCTCCGGCTGAGGAAACGGCAGCCGGCTTCCTCCGCAGCCCTGCCCTGGCCCCGCAGCTCCGCACAGCCTGGACACCATGGGCATGTCTGCGGAGGACGAGCGCGCCGCCAGCCCCAGAGGTAACGGGGATGATGCGCGCCGGAGAGCCGGCGAGATGGGCAGGGAAGGGATGCTGCTGCTTGCAGCACATTTTGGGGACTCCCCTGCCCTTTGCCTCACCACCCTCTCCACGCCCTGGACCTTTTCCCTGTGCCGGGGCTGGTGCCTTGTGTCCTGGCAGGGTGGAAGCCTGGCTGTGCTTCCTGATGGTGATATCAGTGCCCGGGCAGTACTGCTCACGGCGCATCTTATCCTTAAAGCTGCTCTCCTCTTCCCTAGCCCCCTGGCTCCCACGGCTGCCAGCGGCTCCCCAGCAGAGCAGGAGCCTGGCTTGGCACTGGGTGACATCCCCGCGGGGCTGCAGGGAGTGGCTGGGGATGGGGTGTGGGATTGATGAAACCAGGCACAGGGGACCGGGACTGGTGTGTGATAACCGCGCTGGTTCTCAGCCCTCCACTGTGCCAGGAGCTCTTTGGCAGGGTTTCAGACCCTGTGCCAAGGGGGACACAGCTGCGTGGGTGCTTTGGGGAGACCAGGAGCCTCCCATCCTCACCTTAGCCTGGCTCTCCTGCCATCTCCCCATCCCTCCTGCTGACTCACTGCTGGAGTCTCAACCCTGCTGACAGGTTCCTAAGTGGCATCAAACCCCCTCAGACAACCCAGCATTGTGTTTGGGGGAGCAGTGGGGATGTGTGCTCGGTCTGGGGACAATCTGAGCTGGCAGACTGAGTCACAGCTCCCCAGGGCAGCCTTCTTGCTTCTACAGCCACTGTGACAACCCTGGGCTGTGGTGGTGGCATCTTGGGGGGCCCTTGCAGAAGGACCCTCTTGGTACCATGCTGCCCAGCTTCCCACATCTGTGTGTGCTTGGAAGTCCAGTGGCGGCCAGCTTCCTGCCTCTGGCCTCAGGGGCCCTTCCTGCCCCACTTCGTTGCGCTCACTGACCCCTGGCTTCATCCCCAGACGAGGAGTGGCCGGAAGCAGAGAAGGCTGAGAAGTTGGCAAGAGGAGCCGCTCTGAAATGGGCTTCAGGGGTGTTTTACCGCCCGGAGAAACTGGAGGGGCTCGGGCATTACCGGAGACGAGAGACGCAGAGGAACAGCTCCATCCAGTCCCGGCTGAAGGTGGGTGTTTGTCACAGCCCGCCCCATGCACACCCGCAGCCACACCCCCTCCTCAGGCGGGGATCCCAGCCAGGGTCCCTCTTGTGCGACGAATCATCTTTGTGTCCACTTTTGGCAAAATCTTTTCCTTTGGCTGGCACTTGGTGGGTGATGTGCAATTATTGGGGGGCAAAGATCGGGCAACCCCCCTTCACCCTCTGCCTTACTCCCAGGCAGTGTTTGAAGTAACTGTTAAAAGGAGTCTTCTGTGTCTCCGACCATCCTTCAAAATAAAACACCAAGGGGTTCAGCACATTCCATGTGCAGGACTCAGTACATTGCCCCTCACTGCCTTGTCCCAGCACCAAAGGCTGCCCTTCCCCACGGCTGGGAGTAGGCACAGAACTCCAACCTGCTCCTGCCTGTGAGTCTCCACAGGGGAAACTCCATCTCTACACACTTGTAAGGTCTGTCCCAGTCTCCCTGCACACTTCCCTCCTCACCCACCTCCTCTCTTGCTGACACAAGGAATTATTAACCTCAGGACTGAATCAGTCTGAGCACCACAACTTTCTCCTGGGTATTTTAGAGATGGTTTCTCCTACCCTGACTCCGGGTGAATTGTCCAGGAGGCCCCAGTGAAAGCAACTTGCTTCTGGTGATCCTTGACACCAGGAGCAGGGAGTTAAATGAGTGGATAGGGCATGCAGATGTGGCAGTGCCACTGCAAGGCTGGAACCGATGGAACTCCATTTGGGAGGAGGGTTTATATGGCCACTGAGGTCCTTCATGCCTTGGGGGCACATGGGGGCCCTGTGACCCACTGCTCTTTTGTAGAAACAAAGTAATATTTTAAAACTGAAAGAGGTATCTGATTACTGCTCACCATGGACTTGGGCGGGGATGGTGCCTGCTACACAGACTGTGTGGGGCAAACGGTGTGGAGTCCTCCTGCCTTCTGGAGCTGCTCCACTGCCTCTCCATCCTTTTCTGCTCCCCAGTCAACTCTCCAGTCCTACCTGGAGGGGGTAAGTGCAGGGCTGGAGCAGCTGCGGTCGGCGGCCCAGGAGGTGCAGAGCGTGTGCCAGGACCTAGGGGCTGCACGGTGGGCCCTGCTTGACAGTGCAGACCACTTCCAGGGCCTCCAGCAGATGAGGGAGCTGATGGAGGAGCATGTGCAGCTGGCCTCAGTGGTCCAGGTGCTGCCCCAGATCTTCTCAGGTAAGGCATCAACCCAGTCCTTCTGGATTTGGGCTAGAAGGCACAGAGGGAACTTCAGTCCAGCCCTGGGCTCTGTGCAGGGCTGGTGGCAAAGCTTGAGCAGCTCACTCAGGCTTTGCCAATTGGGTGGATGGAGATATCCCTGCTTTCCCAGGGCCTGATCCAACACGGTATTCCCAGAGCCCCAGACCTTTCCCCTCACCATCTCTTTGATAACCTGCATACATGTCTGGGGTGCAAACCCTCTTCATGCCCACACTCAGTGCTGGCATCTCTCCTCCCTCTCTCACAGTCCACGAGGTTTTTTCCCATACCCTGCAGCTGCTCCATGGGCAGCATCTCTTGGAGGCCCACGTGGAGCTCATGATGGTGGAGCAACTCCGGGATAACATCCTCTCCCAGCTGCACCTCCGCGGGCTCTCCAGTGCCCAGGCAACAGTGCTGTCCTACTTCAGTGGCCTGCAGGAGCTCAACGAGAGCCTGGCCAAGCAGCTGTGGGACATAGTGGGTAGCAGCCTGCGGCTGGTGCGCGAGGACCCCGTTCTCTTTGTCACTGCTGTGAGGATCATCGAGCGGGAGGAGAAAATAGATGATACTCTGCTCCTGGAGGCCAGCTTCCTGCCCCCTGGGCGCCCAAAGGGCTGGAGGCAGAAGTTCTACCAGGTTCTCCAGGACACCATCACAGGAGCTCGTTTCCGTGCTCCCTGCATGGATGCTGAGGGGCCAGGGCTGGCCAGGCACCTGGCAGCACTGCAGAAGGACATTGTGGCTGAGCTGCGTGTGGTGAAGGACCTCATGGTCCAGTGTGTTCCAGCTCACTACAACATCCTCAGTGTCTGCAGTGCCACCTACCACCAGGCGCTCACCAGCCACCTCCAGGAGATCCTGCGGGAGGACCTGGACAAACAGGGGCTCTTCCTTCTCCTTGAATGGGCGCTCCGTGTGTACCACAGGTCAGCACCACCCTGCCACCAACCAAGCAGGGGATGTTGTAGAGAGCTGGGTTATTCACCAGCACACAGATGGGTTGGGAGAGTGTCTCTGGTTGCCAAGGGATGACCACCAGGGGGGCAAAGGGACAGGTAGGAACTGCTGGAAAACAGGTCTTCCCAGCCCTGCCCCACCTCTGTCCTCCAGCCCAGAGATGATGGGTCACCCTGACCTCCTCCCAGAAGTGGATGTTTCTGCTCTGGGTCCCTTGATGTCCCCTGAGCTTGTGGATCAGACAGAGAGGAGATACGTGGTGAAAGTCAAGGTGAGTGAACGGGACAGGGACCCAGTGACTCCCACTGAGCCAAGCATCTGCTCTGACAGCAGCTGCAGACCATGAGCCTGGGATGAGGCCCAGGACTCGCTGCTGTGCTGTGTTGGGTCTCAAGGGAGTCTGTACTTGGTTTCTTGGGCTGTCTGTGCTGGGTGTCCATTCTGCAGGCCAGCGTGTTCGAGTGGATGCAGAGGACCCTGGAGGTGGAGTTCAAGGAATGGTTCAGGGAAGAGGAACCTGAGACAGACCATCAGGGCTTCTTCCAGTCAGCCTTGCCTGCCATTGTCATGCAGGTGAGTCCCTGGATACATGGATAAAGATGGGGCCCAGTCATGCTGAAACCTCCTGAAAAGGGTCAGTGGCCTGCAGGCTCTCCCTGAATCACCTCCACTCTCCTCTCTTGCTGCAGATGCTGAATGAGAACATCCAGGTGGCTTCCTTGATCACTGACTCTCTGCAGCAGAAGATCTACAACATGGCTTTGGAGGAGCTTGAGGCATTCCTGGGCCGGTCAGTGGAGCCCCTCACACCCCTGTCCACCCTCAGACACCCTGGGCCCAAGCATCACAGGCTGCTGGTGGAGATCTGCTGTGGGGCACCCAGTGCTCATCCAGGTCACAGAAGGCTCAGCAGCCTGTCTGCCCAGGGGGGCTGCTGTCTCAGCCTTTGGGGGAATCAGCTCTCAGAGCCTGCTGCCCCAAATGTTTGTCTGCTGAGCCCTGCTCTCCCAAGGGGATCCAGAATGAGTCCCACTGTCCCACCCTGCCCAATGACCTGTCACTCTCCAACCTGGTGGCAGGATCTGAAAGGAGCCAAGTGAGCTGGGAGGGTTGTGGGAGGTCCATGTGCCCAGGAGCATCCCAGGGCCAGGTCCCTGTGGCGAGACACCTGGGATTCTGCCTGCCCATCAGGGCTGCCTTGCTGTGTTGCAGCCTGCGGGAAGCCCTTGTGCAGTGCGGGAAGGAGCACCAGCAGGACCGAGCTGTTCCCAAGTACTACATCTCCCACCTGCTGGCTGTGCTCAACAACAACCTGGCTCTCAGGTAACCTGCATCAGCACCTGGCAGCTCTTGTAGCAACACCCACCATCATCCTCCTTGGGGCCAGTGATCCCACTATGCTTCCCAGGCTACCTGTACCTTCTCTCCTCTCTCCTAGCAACTCTGTCTCCTCCCTGCACCCCGACACTGCCTGCAGAGAAGTCCCTGCATCCCTCCAGGCTGCTCTAGACAGGATGCAGAAGAAAGCCACCCAGCTGCTGATGGAGGAGCTGCTCCTGGACCTGCAGGTACCTTTGTCCATAGCACCTGAGGCTGCCAGGGCTGCAACAAACCTAAACCTAGCAATAACAGCCCTACTGCAATGCCCGAGGCTCAAGTTTATTCCTGCCCAGGGTCCCTGCCATGTACTCTGTACCCTGCTATCACCCTGCAGACATCTCTGCCAGCCTGTTCCCTAGACCTTGATAAACCACCCGATGTCTGTCGCCAGCAGCACCGCCCTGTATCGCTGGGGCAGATGGCTCATGGCCCCCAAATCACTAATGGACAGAGACCAGGAGCCACAGCCCCCCGGGCTGCCTCACTCTCCTTCTGGATGTTTCATGGCAGCAAACCAGCTGGAGAGCAGCAAAGTCTGTGTGGAGGATATGAATCCGTGTGCAACTGCCCGAGTCGTTTCCTGCCAGTGTAGTCAAATTTAGCTTTCCTGGAGTCTGGACCAAAAACCTGGAATAATTAGTGACATTCGTATTTAGGGCTTGAATGCCATGAAAACAAAGGAAGAGCCAAAGGGTGAAGAGTTTGCAGGCAGTAGTGGCCCCAGCAGAGACAGAGGGAGTGTGTGCCTGCAAGCAGGAAGACAGGCAAGGACAGCAGGGCGGGAGTAGGAAATCAAAAAACATGTTATGTCTACACAAGGGAAGTCGGGAGGAGTGGAAATTAAAAATAAAATCACAGCAGGACAGGCCAAAAGCAAGTGTGTGAGGAGCAGCTTGCTGCGCACACCTCAGGTGTGCATCATGACCCAGATAAAACTCCAAAATGAGGCTCTTAAGGTGTCAGGGAGGGACAGCCCCAGTGTTTCCATAATTTCCTACCCTAAACCACTCTTTTCTTTTTACATTGAGTTTTGGCTGGCAGCAGAGGCTTTGGGGTTTTGCAAGGCAAAGTGGCCATGCTGCCAGGCAGCAGCTGTGGGTGTTGTGCTGCCCTGAGCTGGCAGCTGTGTGGTGATGCAGGGCACAGACACTGCTCCTCTGCTTCCTTCAGCCCCTCTGCCTGCAGCTGCCTTCCCGCAAGTGGCTCTCGGGGTCCCAGCTCGTCGGCAGCATGTGTGAAGTGATTGACAAGTATGCAAAGGACTTCTCCCGCGTCAGGAAACCCGTGTGCACGGTACCTCCTTCAAACGGCTGCTTGTCTGTGGGGCAGGGAGGCTGGGCAGCTGCGGGCCGTGCTGGGGTGCTGGGAATGCTGGAGAGCCCATGTCCGCCGGACCAGTCCAGAGAGCACAGCCACACGGAGATGTTCAGGGCTTGCCTCAAATCCAGCTGTTTTCTCTGTCCCTTCAGTCAGGGGGCTTCCCAGCAGGTTGTTCCCATGGCTTGGTGTTGTCTCCAGCCCTGTTCCCCGCTGCCTTTCCGGGGAAGTTGGGGTCTGACACCCATGCAATGGCAGCACTAACAACTGTCCCCTGCCCAGCTCCTGCTGGCTGAGAGCGAGCTCCTGGTGGCGAGCCAGTACCTGCGGGCACTCCTGCAGAGGAAGATGGTGTGCAAGAGCCGGGAGGAGCGGGGCCAGCTCTGCCACCGCCTGCTGCAGGACGCCACGCAGCTCCGGGAGCTCTTCTGTGGCCTGGTGAGAGGGGCCTGGGTGCGGTGGGGAGCCGGGGCTGGACCAGGGGAAGGGAGCATCACCTCAGCATCCTGCTCCCCTCCAGCCCACAGTCCACGAGCAAATGGGGCTGGTACACTTGGGTAGTTGTGAGGCCAATATGGGAAGAACTGGCTGGATTAGGGACTCAGGGGACAATCACCCTGCCCAGCAGCCCTTGATGGGTGGGACATGCTGAATGGGAAGACAGCAGCTGCAGGGGATCAGGTCCCCTGAGGCACTGAGGACCCAGCTGTGTCTCACCAGCCACTGCAGTGACCTCATCTGGGTCTCACACCTGGCTGCTTTCCCTCCCAGGGCCTGGACCGGAGCCAGCAGAGCCTGGAGGCTGTTTTTGCCCTGCGAGAGCTGATCTGCCTCAAAGACCCAGCACTACTCAGTCTGGAGGTGGGGGGCTTCATTACCAAGTACCCTGATGTCAGGTAAGGTACCCCCTGCAGTAGGGGGTAGGCATGAGTCTGCCCAGGAGTGTCAGTCTTGGGCTGCACCCTGTGAGGTGACACAACAGAGCAGGCAGAAACCCAAGCCTTTACCTGCTACTTCCTGAGTTTTCCTTTTCCCATGCTCCAGATTTGAGGGATTCTTTAAAAGTCCCGAGAGCAAAGGCATAAAGAAAAATGCAGGTCTGCTTCTGGCATTCACACATCTGTATTTGGTGGCCAAACAAACTGTGAAAAGTGACAAAACACTGAATTGGAAATGTCAAAACCAAATTCGCAAGGTTTGGGGGGATTGTTTTCAAGAAAATGCTACTTTGCCTGGTGCAGAATACCAGTTTTCCCCTGGCCTTGGCTTGGCTTCTCTGTATCAGGGGAGGTTTGCAGGACACAAGCAGTGCCTGGACTCACCCCTTGCTCTCTGCCCAGCGATGAGCACATCTCCACCTTGCTGGATATCCGCGGTGACGTCTCCAAGGAAGTGCGGCACGTGGTGCTGGAAATGATGGCTCAGCAGCCCCCGGTCCTGCCCGAGGGCTATCGGCCCATCTTCAGCACCATCCTGGTCCCTGTGCCAGAGCTGCCCTTCTGTCTTCGCAAGGGCAAGTGTGCCTGACCCTGCCTGGCACTGGTGCCCCGCTGGTCCCAGCTAGGGGACATGTGGGGCAGCTCTGCGGCTGTGCGTGGCGAGAATGGAGGTGACACGTGGCATCCCCTACACACAGCACCTTGTCCTGTGTTGGGGACAGTCTGGGTGCAGGCCATCCTCCTGTGGTCTTGCCCTATGAGAAGATTGTCCCCTGCAAGCAACAGTCCTGGGATACCTGGATTGGGAGAAATTCAACCCATAGCTATTTTGGTGGCCTGCTGGAACAGTGACTGAGGGCTACTCAGGCCTGGCCCATTGCCTGCAGGAGAAAGAAGAGTTGCAGAGTGGACAGAAATCTGCAGCTGGGGCAAATTCATGTCTCCTTGGGGTTGCAGAGATGTTTGGGTTTCACCAGGTCTCCAGACAGCCCCCTGAGCCTATGTGTCCTGGCCGTGGAGGCTGTTACCATTCCTGAGGCAGAGTGCAGCCTTGCTGGGACCATGCTGGCAGGAGGGTTTCAGCCATGGGAGGTCTTCTGGGCTCAGCCCCAAGGTTGGGTGCTGCTGCTCTGCCAGGCTGGGCCCTGCATGGCTGGTGGGGAGCAGCTGAGCCAGCTCATTGTGGCTCACAGAAGCAGAGAAGGGTGCAGGGTGGTCTCCCCAACCTGGGCAGTGCCATCAGCCCTATCCCTGCTGGCACAGAGGGAAAGGTCAGAGTCCCTGCTGGCCTACCAGACTCCTGACTCTGGCTCATTCGCCAGCATCCAAGACAAGACTGGAATTGGAGGCTCTCAAGCTGCATGGAGAGCGTGGTTGTGGCTGATGTGTTGTGCTGCTCCAAGGTTCCTCCATGAAGAACAGCATCACCCTGAGCACTGGCTCTCCCTCAGTCCTCTGCTGCTGCCCAGCCCTTGGCTGTCTCCTCCCAAGTGCCATATGAAGATCAGGAGCAGTCTGTGTCTTTGCCTCCACCGTTGTGCCCAGACCCTGCAGTGTCCTGGGAGACCTCCATGCTCTGCCCTACTTCCTGCCTTGGGTTGGGCCACATCCTGCTGTCCTTGCGTGGTACCACCACTGGAAATAAAGACCTGAGCTCTGCACTTGCTCCCCAGTGTCCAGACTCTGCTCCCTGGAGGGTTGGGGCAGGGATCTGGGTATGTGAGTGGCAGAGAGGCAGGGATCCATCCCCATGTTCAGCATCACCCCAGAGCTGGCTCTCTGCACCCTGTGCCAGCCCAGAAGATCACCCAGGACGCAGGGGATGATGCAGACACTACATACCCCCATGCCCAGGACAGAGGAGGCCGGATGCTTCCCAGCTCTGGGATGAAGGTCAGGTGGCTGCAGTGCTGGGGGATGCTCAATGGAGAGCTCAACCTCAGCTTGGGGATGTGCCCACTGTCCTCCATGTGGCTCCTAGTGTGTTTGGCCACAGCTCCCACCTGCCTGGGAGGGTGTCTGCCCTCCCCACCTGCCTCTGCTGGCTCTGGGACTTGCTCACCTGCACCAGGAGTTCAAAGGATGGCCCTGAGCCCTGGGAATGTCCAGCTGGCACCAGTGCTGGCCCAGGACAGGACTTCATGGCCGCATGGAAAAACAGCTCTAGTACCAACAGATCTGAAACAAGTCTGAGCATGGGATGACCTCCCACCCAGGCACTGGTGTCCATGCCAGCATGTCCAGCCCCACTGCCACCCCAGCTGTGTGCCCACAAGCAGCCCCCCCTCTGCCCTCCATCAGAGCCTTGTGGTGGTCTCCCCCTCCAGCTCCACATGCTGCAGTCAGAACTAACACAACTCACGAGAGCAAAAGCCCAAGCCCCCCAGGTGTCTTTTGACAGTACCTTCCCATGGCCCTGTTTGCGTGTGACAGGGTATGTGCCAGGTGTGGCCCATCACTGCTGCCTGCAGCTGACACTGGCCACAGGGGGACCTTGACATGGCCGGCCACGTAGCTCCCTGGCTGCTATAAAGCTCGTGGTCCCCAGGGGTTCGGCCTATCTGCTTTCAGGATGGCGTTCCTGTGGGTAGTTGCCTGCCTGGCCCTTGCCAGCGCCGTCTCAGGTAAGTGCTGCCCATGGGTGCGGGAAGGTCCTCGGGGTGCAGCAGGACACTGGGGGAGGGTGACATAGAGTCACCCACATCAGCACAGGCAGCCCCGAGATATGAGTCCTGAGCTTTTGGGTCACCCCTGTGCCCCTGTGCCTCTCCTGCAGGCTGCGGGGTACCTGCCATCAGTCCCTCGGTGGCCTACAGCGAGAGGATTGTCAACGGGCAGAACGCTGTGCCCGGCTCATGGCCCTGGCAGGTGTCCCTGCAGGTACAGCACCGTCCCGCTCCCTGGGCACTGCCCTAAGACTCGTGATGGCACGGCACAGCCAGCCGGGTGCCGCGGTTGGGCACTAAGGGGACCTCTGCCTGTCCCCAGCTTGGGGGTGCTCAGCCTGCCCAGCCCCAGCTCCTCTTCCCTCTTCCCTCCCCAGACCCGCACAGGATCCCACTTCTGCGGTGGCTCCCTGATCAACCAGTACTGGGTCGTCACAGCTGCTCACTGCAACTTCAAGTAAGGAGCGAAGCCTGGCCAGCCCATGCCAGTGCCACTGCCAGGGGCAGGGGCTCAGAGGGTGCTGGGCATTTCTGAGTGCCACTTGGGTCAGTCCCGAAGGCCTGAGCAGCCCAGGACTTCCTCCCCAGTTGTCCCTACGGTGGCTTCCCTTGGTTTCCTCATGCCCGTGGCTGCCCCCAGTGCTCCCCCACTCGGGGTGCTGGCTGGACACATCCCCCTGACTCTCTCTCACCTCCTGCAGCCCGAACGCCCACGTTGTCGTCCTCGGGGAATATAGCCTGGCTTCCAGTTCCGAGTCCATTCAAGTGAAGACTGTGTCCAGGGTGAGCCAGGCGGATGTGGTCTTTGGTTGGGGCTGTAGCTCCGTGCTGTGGCTGCTCCTGCCGGGCAGGGATGAACTGCTATGGTGTTTCTGTCCCCGCAGGCCATCACCAACCCCGGCTGGAACCCCAACACCATGAACAACGACATCACCCTGCTGAGGCTGTCCACGCCCGCCCAGCTGGGATCCCGCGTGTCCCCCATCTGCCTGGCCCCTGCAAACCTGGTTCTGCCCAACAACGCCTATGCTGTCACCACCGGCTGGGGACGCACCAACCCCAACTGTATGTAAATCGCAGCTTCAGGGAGGGCTGGGTGTGGCTGCTGTTCTTCCTGTGGGCTCCGAGGGTCCAGAGGTGCCTGTGGGAGTGACAGCTCCTGTACATGTGGGAAGGGGGGAGCTGGGCAGTGGAGTAACCCTGTCTGAGCGTGTACCAGTGTGCACATGGGTGTAGGTGTGTATTCAGGGGTGTGTGTATGTAATCCAAGGATGACTGTGCCTGGGCACAAGCCTGCCCTTTCTCGGGCCTGTCTGCACGAGGTGATCCCGAGAAAGATCACTTTGTGCAGGCAGATGATCAACAAACCCTAGGGAAGAAGGGGTTTGCTGCCATGGAGGAGGAAGGCACTTTGCATGGCAGCACCAATCTATTCAGGAGCACCAGTGGGAGCTTGTGCAGGGCACCTGTGCGCTCTCCAGGAGACCCACAGACACTGAGGTGATCTAATGGTGCTTCTTTACCCTAGCCCAAGCCTTGGCCACAGTCCTGCAGCAGGTGACCGTGCCCTTGATCTCCCAGAGCCAGTGCATGCAGTACTGGGGCAGCCGCATCACCAGCTCCATGCTTTGCGCCGGTGGAGTTGGTGCCAGCTCCTGCCAGGTAAGAAGCCAAGCTCCTGCAGCACAGGGTGGGTAGAGGAGAAGGATATGCAGGGTCTTGCTGAGCTCCCATTGCATCACAGGGAGGGTGCAGGAGGAGGGGATGTGGGGTCTTGCACTTACGGAGCCAGACATTCAAGCTACAGCACCTGGCTCTGTGCAGCACACCTGGTGGCTCGGGTGGCAGGGACCAGTTTGGAGCATGTGCCAGGAGCACTAAGCAGGAATCTTCTCTGCAGGGTGACTCTGGTGGACCTCTGGTGTACCAGACTGGGAATGGCTGGACCTTGATTGGCATTGTCTCCTGGGGAACCTCCGACTGCAACACCCGCACACCAGCCATGTACACTCGTGTCAGCCAGTTCCGTAACTGGATCGACGCCATCGTCGCTCAGGGCTAAAGCTGCTGCCAGTGTGATCCCTTCACTGGGATTAATAAAGTAACAGCATTTGTTTGTGCCAAGCGCTGCCTCTGGCTCCTTTCTTCTCTTGATGCAGATTGGGGTAGAAGGCACATGGAGAAACCTGGGGCACCCTGTGCTTCTCTCCTGAACCCCAGCACTTCCCAGAGCTGGAGCTTGGTGCCCAGCTGGAACACAGGGGGAAGTGCAGAAAGTGCTCAGGCAGAGCGGGAGCAGGGCTGTCTGCGGCTCAAGGGCTGCTCAGGTGGTCTTCAAGCACACTCTGGTACCAACCCTGAGACCAGGCAGTGCTGAAGGTTGGGAGAATGGTCTTCCCACTGACCCAGGTGCAAGGTGCCACCAGGGAAGTGACTGTGGAGCTGCGGCTCAGCTTGCAGTAGAGTGGGGTGCTGGTGGGTGCACAGCATCCTAAAGGATCCCTACCTGCAGTTTAAAGCCATGACTTGTGTAGCAGCTGGGAACACAGAGATGAAAGGGAGAAGTGTCATGGGGAGCTCCAGCTCCTGGGGAAGGTGGAAGGGGATGGCTGGAGAACAGCGCACTGCTTCACACCTGCAGATCTGCCAGGTAACAGCGGGAAACTGAACGCCATCCCAAAGGAGAATTTGAAGCTGAAAACAAATGTCAAGGTCAGGTGACAGGCTTTCACTCTAATGGGTTCTTGAGACAATGGCTGGTGGAAAAAAAAAGTCTTGTGTGACATGGGAGTAGCAAGTCACATGTTCAATGGATTACAACCCAGTTCCCAGCAGCTCAAAATAGAGCTGGTGATGAGACACCATGGAGAGGTGCAGGATCAGACTGTCCCAACATGAGGTGTGGGGTTTATTTTTCCTTACCAGTGATGTGAATGTGATACAAAACCTTTGCTGTGTGAATCACAGCCCCCAAAATGTAATCACTCTATTAAGCAGCAGAGTGTCACACTACACAGGGTCACACTGATGGGAAGGGCTACGAAATATCAATGGAGGGCAAGCAGAAATAGTCTGGCCCACATGGTTGAGTCTAAAAAAAAAAAAATCTGCTCAAGTAAAGCCCAGGGCTGACAAATAGTAGTTTGGCTGGGTAACATTTGGCTTCATTTACTGGTCTGCTCTGCAGGGAGTGTCTAACTGAGCTTAAAGGCAGGTGAACATCAGAGATGTGGGGATGAGCCTTGCGGGCAGAGAGAACTGGTGGCTATACGGAACTTCAAACAGGAATGATCAACTACAGCACTGTGTGCTCAGGTCCCTGCCAGCAGCCAGCCCACGGGTGATCCATGAGGCAGAAGTAAGGACAGCAGAGCCATGGGGTACACAGAATACATGGACATGTTTTAGCAGACGGAGTACACCAAATAAATAATTCTGTACACTCTAACATGAACATTACAGACTAATTACAATGGGTCTGACCTCATCCAACAGGACAGTCCTTAGAGGAAAGCCAGGACTCAAAAGGCAAGGCACAGAATGGGACACTTCCCAAGACAGTCCTGTGAGGAGATCAACTGGATGCGACCGGAGTTGCTTCCAAACCGTTCCAACCCAGCACCGGAAACTGAGCAACCAAAAATAGCATCAAGTGCCGGAAGATTTCCGATCCCAAGACCTTCCCGGGAGGTGTCTTTCCGTAGTGAAAGGCAACAGGAAAACTCACGGCATCAGGGAGTCCACGCAGGAGCTGCTGGTTTGTAACACATCTCGCTGGGGCCGTGGATCTGCTCCACCATCGATTCCACATTCAGCAAACAGTGCAACAATCCCTGCAACAGCAGCCAGAGCTCGCCCGTCACACACGAGGGATCTACAGTATCACCAGGCAGGGGGGAACAGCGGGACAAGGAACAATTGTCACCAGGCAGAGCTCCCTCTGCCCTCAGCACACTGAGGGTGGAGGGCACAGAGCTCCATGATGCTGTTGCCACCACGCATCCCTGGCATTCACATTTATTTCTTTGGGAAGTTTCCTGCACAGTAAGGCACAGCTGACATGCAGGCACCTGCCTTGGAGTGCTGCACTCTTAATGCAGGGGGAAAGAGGAGACTGAGTGGTCAAAAAAAGCACCAAAACCCTCCCAAGAGTGGTGAAGACAACTTGGGGCTGGGTACACACACCGAGTGGTACAGGCACTTTGTGACATTTTCCAGGAGAAAGCTGAGTGGGTGAGAGGCTTGGGCACAACTGCCCTTCCTGCAAATTCTAGGGCTCACATTGGTGCTAAAGAAGCCAATGTCTGTGTTGCTTTGCATCATTTAGAAAACTAAATTAAGTCCAACGGTTGAGATTTTAATTTATCCCACCTCAAACCCTCCACATTTTTAGTATCATTACTTAAAATAATATGGCCCCACACAGCCTGATTAGAAGTCTGTAACAGCCACACAGTAGTTGCCCTTCGTGGTACAAGACTGAGCTGAGCCTGCACTGCAGGTCCTCAAAGGCACCATATGGAACCTTTTACTTTGCCCCAGGACTCACCACAGCTCCTGCAGAGCCAAACCCAGAGGTGCTGCCCAGAAGCCAAGTGAACCATCATTCCTATTCCAGTTTGTGCAGTGCATAGAAGTTAACTCTCTTAGTACTGCAGCCAAACACCCGGGTAGAAAACAGGATTGAGAAATGGAGCACGGGCTAAGAAATAGTATAAATTACCAGAACAGAAAATATCTGACCTAAAAGAGGAAGAACTCAGATTCCAAGGAAAAATGTGAGGGTTTATCATGTCCAGAACATGCACATAAAGCAACCCCTACACTGCAGCTGGTTTCTACACTGCTACCAAGGCCAGCAGGTCTGAGCCCCTTTGTAAGCTCCTCACAAGACTCTAGAGCTTTCCTTTACATAAAGCTGTGTGCTTCCAAAAACAACACAGACCAGAAACGGCAGGAGCATCCAGATGCCACCACAATTGCAGTGTTAAATAGCATAGACTTCTTCAGGATCGAAGGAAGAGCAATTTCTACTCCCACTGGGTTGATGTGTTAAGATTTTCGGAAGCATGAGAAGGGTGAGAAGTAAATAAAAAACATGAACTGGTAATTGCTGTTTTAGGAAAATACACTATGCACTCAAAAATCTGGATGCAAATCTTTAGAGCCCCAAATGCAATTTCTGGAAGACTTTTTCACATTCTTTTCCAATAACCCTCAACAAAAATAATAAAAATGAAGGAATCAACAAGCCACATTCTTTGAAGCTGTAATTCGCTCTCCCAAGAGAGCAGCCAAACTCCCAGGACAGAAGGATGGGATCGTTTTACACAGTACTGCTAAGTTCCAAAAGACAAACAACCCTAATTCCCTTTACTCCTTAAAGAGTAAATCATCTCACCCAGAAACAGTGGGAAGGCAGCGAGGGGAGGGCTGTGCTGGGACAGGGACACACCGCAATTTGCCACTAGGTGTCATTCCAGCTCCACTTTCACTGATGAACCAAAGCAGGCAAAACAAAAGTATTCAGGTATTTGCACCCCAGCTAATGCAAAGACTAAACTCGGTGGTGGTCTGGAACAGGCAGTTGTTATCTCTGTTCTCCCAGCACATTCAGGACCAGAGGAAGGTTTCCAAAAAACACTCTGCGAGCCAAATTAAGAACCACTATTAAGAGTCAAAGACGGACGTTAAAAAAACCGAATGAAAGAGCAGAAAAAGAGATTTCAGAGAGATTTTAGTTTCTAAAATCCCCAAACAAGGCACTCCTGAAAAGTGTAAACTCCTGAGACTCAAGACCAACCAAGCACTGAGCTGCTCCTGTGGAATGAAGACAGATGATCAATTCACAGTAAAGAGTTTCTTAGAGGACAGATTGAAGGCACCTGGACTATGGCTCAGAATTACAGCACTTTGCCTGTCCCCCTCTGCACCAGACCCAGCTGAAAACATGTCCCAGTCGCAGGGATAAAAGCACCTGAGGAATTGTTCCTAATCTGGACCTTCCAACATGGCATTTGGACATCACAGTTTTCCAGACTGAGTGGAAAAAAGATCACTGAGGACTCCAGGATCACTTGGACAGAGCTCTGCTCATCTCCCCTCTGCCTACATGTTATTATCTGCCTGCAAAGTTCCTACAAATACTGAATTTAGAAGACGAGGGAGTGAGCCAAGAGAGTTAAAACTGAATGATGGAAGGAAAGCCTGCAGAGATTTTCCCAAGTTTACACTGATTTTTCTATGCAAACAAGAAAATGTTGCATTTGTGAAAAGAATTAAGAGCTCCTTTTTTAGAAAAAGCCAAGGCTCTTTATGGATCACAGACACCTCGATACCATAGAGAGGCAGGTTGCAGCCATCTGGTATTGCTCATGCATGTGATGGATCCCACCTTCTGCCAATTCACCCCCAGTCACAGAGCATCACCACCAAAACCTGACACTGTCAGGAACCTACACAGCAACATCCTGCTTCCCGAAACATATTCCAGCCCAAAGTAACCACAAACAATCACTCTGAACTTTTCCTGGTGAAAAAACAGTTGTGAAGAAGATCAATGAAGCAAAAATTGTCACAGATGAGAAGATTCTTCTTCTGCTTTGTGAAGGTGGAGAAACAAGCCTGGTTAGCCCAGAGCATTATGTATCCCTCATCCCAAATGAGAAGGATGAAGGAACATCATGGACAGACATCTGCACGATGCCTGTGCATTTTGATGGTCTAGTGGTTAAGGGGAAGGGTCTCAGTTCTAGAGGTCTTGGCTCAGTTCATCAGTTTGACCCCCTCACACAGGCAAAATACCCATAAAATGGATAAACATGCAGAATAATCTGGGGAAGGCCATGGGAGCAGCCAGGAGGTAAAAGCAATCACAGTGCCTGGAGTGATGCTCCAAACACACCGAAGACTCTTCAAGTAATGGCTCAGAACCAGAAGCACTCCAAGGGAGCCTCCTGCCACCACCTGACCAACAGGGTCCCCATGGTCCAGCTTATACTGGTCTTAGAGGGGCTCCTGCTTTTGGAGAGCTGTTTATGAAGCAAAATGTGGCAAGCTGCCTGCTTTGTCAGAAACCACATCTAGTTTATAGCTCATCATAACCGACTAGGAAAAACAACGTGAAGAGGTAAAAGATGCTAAGACATTTTTGTTTGCAGTCCACAGAGTTGAAAAAAAACTTTTGGGGAATTCTGTGGTATCTGTTAATGATGATGGAAGAAAGATTGAGTGTGACATGGTAGGATGGTTACTCAGAGAAAGGAGAGCTGGCAAAGGATGCAAAGTTCTCAAAATAACATGTAAAACCATGCAAAGGATTTCAAATTCACTCTGCTACACACAGTGGCTGTCCTCAGGTTTCCTCTGCTGTATTCCCCACCACATGCTTGGGCACACCAGGCTGAGCTTGTTGTGGTTACAGCCCATCCCAGCTTTCAGGTGGGAAGCACATCCCCAGAAATCCCCCCTTTTTTGTCCCCCTTAGCACAGAAAGCTGCTTCTTCCACTGAAGCTGCATGCTGTTTGCTGACCAGGAGGGACTGTGGCCAGTCAGTGAGAGCTCCCTGGAGATGTGACCACTTCAGCCCTGCTGACACTAAAACACCGTGGCACAGGCATCAATGTTGGGAAAAGGCCAAGCTTACCAACCTCCTGAGCTTGGACTGCCTTGGAAGCAAGCCCTTCCCAAGTGCACAGCACAAAGCAAATCGTGTGGCTTCACAAGAAAAATTTCAAACCCCAGCATTTTTCTTCACTGATCTTGCCTCTGCTACCATGAGAAGCCAAATCCATTCTGTGCCTGTGCCATCAGCCCCACTTTGCTGCTCTAACTAGCTGGGAAGATGTCTCAGCAGGCTTGCACAAAGCTCAACTCGGCAGCCCCCACCTTCCCTGAGAGTCCTTTGTAAAAGGCCCCCATCATCACCCCATCACAGCACAGGGACACCTGAAAGACAGCTTTTTCCTGGTGAACTTAATTCACCCCTCACAGCTCTAGGGCATTTGTGCAATGTCTCCAGAGTATTGTCACTGCTGATACTCCCAGACTGGGCCTCCACTGCTCAAGCTCTTACCCTGATGCTATGGAGCCATTTGTGGCCATCCCAACAGCTCCCACCACCACCTCCCTGTCCCAAAGCAGGGATGGCAGTGCTGAGGCAGCACAGGCACACAAAGCAAGAGAGCCCTGTCAAATCTGCACACAGGGAGCAGCCTGGAACCACCAAGGTTCTGCTGCAGTGACATGGTCAGTAATGCTGTGCTTACAGTGGTTATAGCCCATCCCAGCTCTGGGATGTGAAGCACATTCCTAAAAATTCCCCCCCCCTTTTTTTTTCCCCTCCTCTTGGCACAGAAATCTTTTTTTGAAGGTGTGTAACAGGTCACAGGCACAACGGAGCCACAAAAACAGCAAACCCTGCATGGCAAGCATTGGTCTTGCTGCAAGCAGAGAAAGGACAATTCCAGGGGTAAACCCTTGATGTCATCAGGCAAGTGAGCCCTTGACGTCATCAGGAGGATGGCAGCCCTTGGGGGAAACCTTGCAGCTTCCCAGCCCTCATGGAAAACTGCTGTCTGGCATCTCTTTGGCGAGGAGCTGGTGGGCAGCACACCATGAGTCAGAGCTATCCTACTTCTAACTGCACATGACTCATTCCAGCTTTGCTGCAAAGGCACCACGGAGTCTGACTAAACCAGCTCAAAATCTGTGTATACATAATTTTTAAATACATATACACCCCCACACGTGTATGTGCACACACGGACGTGCATGCACAGACACACCAAGTGATTTCTTCCTTTTTCATACTCAAGTGAGAGAAACTAAACACTCTGGAATTAATAAATAACTATGAACAACCAAGCTCCTGGGCTTCGGAAAGAGCTCTTCTCCCCACGTGGCTCCTTAATTCGTGCATTCCTTGAGGCTCTGAGCTGTGCTCCGAGCCCACAAGGACTCCCCCGTTACCGGCGCCAGACCCCGTGGCACAGCTCGCAGGGTGGGACAGCCACCACAACGTTCCCTTTCCTCCACACGGGGTGGGGGACACCTCCTCGTGGATGGGGGGAACGCCTGGAGGGAGGAACTGGGCCGTTCCTCACCGAGTGTGTGCACACCTCCGGCGCAGAGGGGACCTGTGGCAGGGCAGGGCAGGGTGCCCGGCGGTGCCAGCGCGGAGCTCAGCCCGTGTACTGCTGCTGGTAGCGCAGGTTGAGCTCCCGCAGCTCCCTCTCCCGCACGCGCCGCGACTTGTTGGACTTGGTGGAGCGGCTGGAGCGGGTGGACTGCGCCGACTTGGTGCTCTGGCAGCGGGAGGATGCCCTCTTGAGAAGGTTTTGTGAGATGGAACGGTGCAGGTTCTTCATGGAGGAGGAGGCTGCCATGCTGACCACCCACGGGTGCTTCAGGGCCTGCAAGGCTGTCATCCTGTCGCTGGGGTCCACCGTGAGCAGGCGGTCGATGAAGTCCTTGGCCAGGTTGGACACGCTGGGCCAGGGCTGAAATACAAAAGAGGTGGTTGGAATGAAACATCTCAACATGGTTTTGCTGATTAATTAATTCCTCCCATGTCTGCAAGGTGCTTTGGGGCATTCTGGTGCTTCCCTTCTCTCTTTTATCCTCAGATCTTCGAAGCTGTAACCAACAATATCTGCCCAAGGAGAATGAGACATGACTAGTTCACATTAGGGAAAGAGGCTGAATTTCCTGCTGTGGAACTCGGTTGCACTCCCACAGGGAAATTTAGATGTTGCTACTGGTCAACCCTGGAACAGCAGCTCAGCCCAGATGGAAACAACCCCATAAAATGTTCTAAATATACAGAACTGTTAGATATAAGAAATTTTCAGTAATGTTAACCACAGAAAGAGGAAGGGTTTTTTTTTTTACAATATGCTAGTTTTAAAGAATGAGCCCAAAATAATTAACGAGTCCTGTAATAAATAATAAATATCCTCCCAGCACACCCAAGAATGGCTATAACAACTTATGAGTCAAACACCTACAGCCACAAATGTTGGATTGTCTCATTTCTGACAAAATACTGTATTTGCACTAAGGTGGGAAGTGAGAACCTTTCCCTCAGCATGAGGTGAAGGCTGGCCTGTGGACAAAGCTAGGAAGAAAAATTTGGCAAAATCCACTGTAAGGGTAGAGAGGAGGAGTCAGCATGGCCAGCAGAAAACCCCAAGTGGTGAATGCAGCCAAGCAAGAGCAGGTTTCTGCAATCGCTTGATATTTTGTGGGTCTCACCCTTCCTGAAACCACCAATACCGAATTTTTCAAGTCTGTGGAGCTCACATCCCAAGCTGCATTAAGAAAAAGCCTGAGCAAATTCCTGCAATGAAGATTTCAATGCAATAATGGTGACATCTGTATAACTGAGTGGACCCACCATGTGTGGTTAAAAAAAGCAAAAGTCTGCTATTCTGTGTTTCTCATTTTTCTCTTCATTGGGTGAGGAAGAAAAGCACTAAAGGTGGGCTATTTTAAAATTCAGGGTTCACTGACTGTACAGCCAGAAATAATGTCCCTTTCTTGTGCAAAAGGTCTAAAAAAGGTATGTCCTGATTTTTTTGAGGTTTGTAATTCTTTGCTACCGAAACCAATTTTCTTTTTAAAAGACTCAAAGGCACCTGCAAGAGAGCAGGTCCCCATGAGGATTTTTTAATGGAAAGGAGGATGGTGTAAGAGTTACAGCAATGCTCCTAGCCCATGGCCTGTCAGTGCATGGCCAGGAAAGGTGAACTTGAGCTTTAGCTGAGGAACTGGCTGTGAGGAGGATCAGGGTACCACAGTCTTATTTTACAATGACTAAAACAGTCTGGCTTACTCAGCTGAAGTGGGATACATGATCACTGCCAGTAACTATGCAAGAGAAGAGACTGAAAACGATATGAACTACTTGACAGAAAGAAAATACTGCTCCATGAATAAAAAACCTATAAATGTTTCTGAACATATTCAGAATAAGAATAGAAATACTCAGTGCTCAGGGAGGAAGCACAGACTTCTCCTGCAGATCAGACACCACTTCAGTGCTTGAAACCAAGACAAAATCCACTCCACTCCACATTTCAAGAATTAAGTCTGTTAACAAAAAAAAATTCCTAACATTCAAGCTTTTCTGTCATAGAATCATTAAGGTTGGAAAACACCTCAAAGATCATTAAGTCCAACCATTAACCCAGTACCACCATATTCACCACTAAACAATGTCCCAAGTGTCACATCCACAGGCTTTTGAACACTTTCAGGGATAGTAGTTCCACCACTGCCCTGGGCAGCCTGTTACAGTGCCTGACCACACCTTCAGTGAAGAACTTTTTCCTAATATCCAATCTAAACCTCCCCTGCCACAACTTGTGGCCATTTCCTCTTGCCTTGTCTACTGCTTTCAAATATATAATTATACTATAATATATAAATACAATTAGTTTGCCACACCCTGTCTTAAATGACTTTTTCTTAGCTGATGAAATGTACCTTGGAATGAATGGTAAGAAGAAAACAGGTGCTTGTTAGAACAGAACAGGGACAATTTTTGATCAGAGACCCATGAAAGTGTTTATAAAGAAGGTAAATAAAATACAAAAAATCCCTTTAACATTTATAAAAAAAGAAACACAATAAAGCTTCAATTGTAACTGAACACAACAGGCTGTTTTGCAGAATGGTGGACCATTGAGGAGCTCAGCCTTCATGGCATTCTCAACAACAGAACCAAAAAGCTGAATCTGCCCTACCATGCGGGAATATAAATCACATTGCAAACCTATAGATTTCCTAGCAGACTCTGACTCTGTCATTTGTTAAGTAACAGCAAGGGGAATCAACTTGCAGGATTTAATCTTCATTGGCATAATCTCAGCTAATCCCAGGTAGTACCATATGTCAACTGGCAGCACATCACCTTCCCTGCACACTGGGGATCTCCAGCTACAGATCTCTGGGTTCTCTCTTCCCCTCATGGACAGAACCAAAGCAAACCCAGACAATAAGATGTTTTTCCTCCATTGTTCTAAGCTTGCCTTGCAAAGTTTTTAAGACCCATTTTCTGTAGCTTTTTTTATTATTCACTTTCAGCTACTCATTCAGTTAAAATCACAAACGCATCATTGCCTGGCTACACTCCATCAACCCCCAATTCCTTCTTTCCTTCTCTTCCTCCCAGCTGCCAGAGGTCCCCCTGTTCTGTTTCTTTCACAGAGGACTCACTTTCCACTTCCAAACAACATCCAAGCCAATGATACATCTATTAAATTTACCAACTGTAACTCAAAGTGACAGTAAACACAGGTGACAATTTGCTCTCCATGCAGTAACTTTTTAAGAACTCTTCACTACCATCTTAATTTCTGCTACCAGCAATTTAAGTTACTTAAAATACCCTGAGAGAGCTTTAGCTTCCCTCAAATGGAGAAAACACATTCACACAACTCCAACCTCATTGTTTTTCCTGCGTATTTCTTCCCCTTTTACCATAAAGCCTTTTAAAGCCTTTCTGAATATGGTCCCTCACAGAAATACAATCACAGCCAGGACCTCCATCCTCTCATTTTTACCTAAGTCCAAAGACATGCAAGAGATGCTAAGATGATGCTAAGATGAAAAGTACTTGAGAACTGGCACAACAGTACTTGGAATACATCTTCAGGACATACAGGAGAGCATTATTTTCTCTTGCAGGTGTAATTAACTACACAAACCTGGAATTTGAGGCAACACAAGAGCCATTTTGCTGTCCAGATGCATTCAAACTTGAGTCAAATGAGATTCTGGTGAGTGAAATGAGCCTCTGAACACCAGGAACAATATTGCTTCAATCATTTCAAGCCTTATTAAAAGATGATAAATGTGATGATTTGGAATTTGAAGAAATCTGTGAAGTCTGAGGAGCTAGGAACTGTGATACATAACCAGCCTAAACCTTGAGAGGTCTGTCCAGTTTAATGAATCCTAAAGAAGAATAAACTCCAAACAAAAGCACATTGGATTTCTCATTATTCCAATTACTCTAGTTTCACCACAAACGTTGAATATGGAGTACCTGCAATTAGATTTTTCTGCTGGTCAGCAAACACAAATCAGTTTATTGATCTGTTTACACAGCTGGAGGTTTGATTTGCTGCATCACATGCACCTTTTTTATTCCACTGAAGCTTTTTTCTTTAGAAATACCTAAGGCGACATTGTACTGACGCAATTTGTACCTCCAGTCCCTGGAGAAATGCATCCACTCTCCAGAAAACTTGCATCAGTAGACAAAACAGCAGTTTTAACTTAGCAAAATCCCATTAACCCTCCCAATTAATACTGCAAGGCAGCAGCAGGGGGTTGGGTAGGAGCTGAGGAAGGTTGACACTGGTGTGTTTGGGGAGGACATGGGTGTAGGACATGAAGTGTGCTCACATCCCAGGACTGAAGCAATCCAGAGGAGATTCTGCCTATTTGCTTCCCTGAGGAGAGACAGAGAATGGCTTGGAAGGAAAATGCTCCCATCAAGTGGCCATGGAACACTGGATCAGCTAAACCCTATCAGATAGCCTTGCCTTTAATCTCAGTGCTGCAATGACAATCCCTGCTCTTTCATGGCACAACAATGCCACAAAAATGAAGAGAGTCACCAATACCTGTTCACCTTGCACTTCTGTTCCTCAAAAAAATAATTTCAAATGTGATGAAGTTTGAGTACAACTTCTGTGATGCTCCCTTTGTTAGACTGTGTTCTTTCAGAAGGAAAAAGTTCTGGTGTCTTTCTGCAGAGAAACACAGAGTGGTTTGGATTGAAAGGGACCTTAAAGATCATCTAGTACCAAATCCCCTGCCACGGACAGGGACACCTTCTGCTAGCCCAGGTTGCTCCAAGCCTCAATGTCCAACCTGGCCTGAACTCTTCCAGGGATGGGGCAGCCACAGCTTCTCTGGGCAACATCTGGCAAGGCCTCATCAATAGCACATACCTTTAAAAGAGGTGGAATAGCCATATTTTGAGCAGAACCTCAGCAGTACCAGCTGAATGACAACAGAGACCTCACCAGCAGGTGACCAGCTTTTCTAACAGCTGCAATCATCTTCTCTGTCTGGGATACCTGGTGCAGTTTCCGCTTCAAAAATCTCCTTCTTCACGAAACAATCCCTGGATACAGACTTATTTAACACTAGAGACTATTGGCCTCATGCTGGAGGGAGGACTAAACATCCTCTGGGAAGTTATGTCTGTAACTCTAGAATTTAGCAGAGTGACTAAAAATTTGATCCAGCAGAATTTAAAAGAAAAATAAAACAGAGGGAGCAGAAGAGCTGCACAAAGCTGCAGGAGGAGTTTCTGGTTAGTTGTGTAAAATAAAAGAAGGAACAATCACTGGACTTCCAAGCTCTGCTTTTAGTCTCAACAGTACCCACTCATGGGTACATATTGATTTCCTGATTCCTACCCAAGTTACATGTTGTTTTCAGGAGAAGAATGACAATGTTTATGAGGAAGGCGAGGGAAAGGCATGGATCTCCCTTTCCAGTCAGCCTTTACAAAAACATGAAGCACAAAGCATGTTATCACAGCTGCAAAGGATCGCTCTTGGGCCAAAAATACTGTATGCCAGTCCCACTGATTCCTAGGATGAGTCTGAGTGCTGCAGAAGCCTCAAAGCACCAAAGAGACTGAGAAGCCCTACAGCAACACACACGTTCTGGCAGGGTTCTCCTACATAAAACCATCAGGTGGCTACTTTGAAGTTTCACAAGATGAAATAGATTTACTGGGAATAACACTGCCCCAAAAACAGACTGCCTTTCATGCACCTGCTTGGTCAGAGAGAACTGCCTTCACATCATGCTCTTATCACTATTAGGAGCAATGCTCCACATCACAGGAGATGAACACATTACTGTTGTCATTCCCACTTTGATGCTGCACTCCCCATCGTGCCAGCAGACAGTTTGGTTTGTGCAAACAAAGTCAGCCAAACCAGGGAGCTTCTGCTAATTTTTCAGCTGGGGTTTTCAGCCCAGCCATTCCTTGGCATGACTCACCAGATGGCTGCTGAAGTAGCTACATCAGCCCAAGTGAGTGACTGGAACGAAGTTCAGAATTAGCAGCACTTCAACCAAGTATGAAACTCATCCCAGAGCCTGTCTTACAGCCTCCATGACAATGGGAGGAACTCCCACAGAGGAGAGCTGGGCTCTGGTCCCTCAGGAATGCCAGCTGCTGCTTCTGAGGGTGAACCAGCATTCCCTAAAACCATCTCCTGGATTTCTAAGCTGCATAAAACATGGGGCGCATCTGCAGCTCCAGCCCTGCTAGATAAACTCAGGGGAAAGCAGCCACCTTTACAATACCTTAAAGAGCTCTCAAGTGTGTTATGTTTTATTCAGACTCAGGCTCTGAGCCTGGAGGAGGAGGAGAAGAAAGAGATCCTCCTCTGAGTGTCACTTAGGCTGGGTGATTGCGTGCAGCGCTCTGCTCTCTGTGATTAAATCCCTTCACCACCCCTGCTTGTTATTCACATCAGCATAAAAGCTATTGAGGCGCTGGCCACGCCGGCATGCGGGGAACAAACAACGTGTTGTTCTCTCGTTTGAACAACCAACCCACCTCTCTCCTCTGCAGCTGACGCGAGCACAGACCTGGCGAGCGCACAGAGAGCTCCCAACACGTGTTGGAAACAAAACCCTGACCTGTGTGGCTGTGGTGAATTTCCTCTTTCAACTGGATGGACCTAGGCAGGGGTGGAAGCCAACACTCCAGAGGCAGAGCAGCTTTCTATTGATCTGCTGATCAAAATGGGCAGATTTTGGATACCAGAGCAGAGTCCCTGAATTTTACTCTGCCTGCCATGGGAGCTGCTGTAAAGCAGTCACCAAAAACTGCACTATAAACAAGCTAACAACTTAAAATTTGTTTTCTTTTCACAAAAATGACTCAATCTAACACAGATGCATTGTGCTGAAGGCAGGGTACATCTCTCCAGCTTCTATCATTTTTCAGAATAGCTGCACCTTAAAATTCTGATGGTTTTGGTGGCAGACATACTGTTAGTTTTGAAAAAGAAATTAACTGGACTTGATGCTCTAAGAGGTCTTTTCCAACATTAGTGATTCTAAGAAGGTCCCCAAGAACTCTCTTCATTGCATTACTTGTTAATGCATGATGCAGCAGTTTTGCCTAATTTAGGAGATTCCCACATGACATCAGAAAATGGAAAGTGTCAACTCCAAAGGAGCAGGCTGGGGACAGGAACTGTGACACATGATGTAGCAAACCAGTCTAGGACTGTGCTAGGGCTCCAGTAACACCAGGCTTGCACCATCCAGGGCATCATTCAGCCCCTGAACAATTGCAACAAGGTGATCAAAACCAACCGGTTCAAAAGAGCTGGAACCAAAAGTTTCCAATGAAAAGATGTAATGTGCTAAAGTCTGTGCAGGGCAGATTCCCAAGCATTCAGCATTAATTTGTTGATGTGGGGAGGAGGAATAAAGGAAGGATGAAAGAGGAAAATACAACAGCCCTTTAATAATCCAGAGCATTATAAGTATGCACAGCCATCTGGTGCTGTGAACTTCCATAACCCAGCTTTTCAAATGGAAATAGCCAGCCCATTTTCCCTGTACCGGCACTGAGTATTCAGCTGGAATCATGCACTAAAATTACAGCAGCTACAAAAACAATAAACACAAAGCTTTTCTCTCCAGCCAGGGGCGGCTCTTCTAAGTGCAATGCTTAGGGAATAGCTGTTAAAATGGGGTAATACCACATTTCAGCTTGGATCGCTTTACGTCTCTTAAAAATGTGTCAGCAAGTTATAGCCACACACAGAGGACTTTAACCACTACCTTGACTGAAAAACTGTTTATTGAGGAAGCTCAAGGGTTAAGAGACCTAGACTTGGAAGGATGCAGGTGAAAAGATGAGAACATGAAGTATACAGTGCTGGAGACTGCCACAAAAACAGGAAGAGTCAAAATTTCCAAAGGTATTGCTACAGCATCAGCTCACAGCAGTATTTGCAGTAACTAACCTGAAAAATGCCTTTCCCAATCTGCTCCTAAAAATTGGGTGTCCTGACATCTTCAGTGCTTTTATTCTCAAAAAACTCAAATTTGAGCTGAATTATGTTCTCCCACTCTGAACTATTGCCTTAAGAGAGTATTGGCTGTGAACTGAAGTCAATACACGTTTCTACGTACTAATTCAGAGCAGAAGTTTAATTAAGAAATGGTGGTTCCTGACAGGGAGGAAAGATCTTCCCCAGGGAGGAAGAATATCTTTCATCATGCTGATTAGTGCAGTGGTGGGGGGATGAACAGATAAGCTTATAACCTCCCACGTACACACAACCCCCTCCTGCAAGCTCCAAGCTGTCGGTGCACAAGTCCTGGGCGCTTACGAGGGAATGAACAAGGGGGAATAAATCCTAAGACAGTCTTAGCTGCCACTCCAACCTGCCCTGCTCCCTGGTTGGCATCAGCTCTCCTCTGCTGCTCTGGACAGCTCCTTTAACCTCCTCGAGCCCAAACACAGCACACAGATGGATCATGGAATATCCTGAGCTGGAAGGGACCCACAAGGATCAAGATGAGGAGCTGTGCTGCAAACACCAGCAATGTCCCAGCTCCAGCTGCCCCACTGCCTGGCTTGACTCTCCTTTCTTCCTTACAGTCACTCTTTCAGTTTTAATCAGTCCAACCCTGGCACGGTTTCAGAGGAGGTGAAATGATGCCTCTTTCACCTGAGCATTTCCTGGATGCCCAGGTTTAGTGCTTCCCAAATCAGGCCAGTGAGGCCCAATGCCATTCCCGGCTTTCTCTCAGAAAGCACTGTTTTGGGTAGGTAATGTGGATATAATCCATTTTAAGAAAACAAAACATCAGGAAACACTCTTAAGTAGATCTGCTTGCTTTACCACAATTCAGTCCTGGGTCACTGGTTTACTATTGTCTTTCCTGGCACTGTTTGGGACATTTTTGTTAGAATTCAGAGCAGGACACTGTTCTGGATCCCATTCCAACACATTTTGCCTTATTTTCTTAAATTTCTTTCAGCATCTCAACTATTCAGTGATGGAGACAGAGATCCTACTGAAAAACAAAGTATGTCATTGACACCACACCAAACTGCTCATACACAAGAAGGAAAAAGGATAAATCAAAAATCCCTAACTTAACATATTCCTAATTCTGCAGCTATAATCTTATACCAATGTGATTTTTTTCCCTGTTACATCCAATGCTGCTCTTACTTACATTGTTGGGGTATTTTCTTTCCAAAAAAGTTCAAAGTATTTAAGTTTGTTATGTGGAATCATACTACCTATTGTCAAGCCTAGCCATCCCCAGGGTGAAAAAGACTGCAGAGAAGATCCAGATGAGAGCTGCCAAGGTAGCCAGGGGTCCTTGACACACAGCCTTCAAGAAGGGGTGGAAGGAGCTGGACTTGTTCAGCCTGACAAACTGAAGTCTAAGGGCAATCTAATAACACATTACATTTATTTAAAAATACTTACAAGGATTACAGAGCCACACAACAGGTCCAAACAAAGGGCAACAAGGAGAAGCTGTGCTTTGGAAGGTCTGTAGCAGGAAATACCAGGGGAAGGGTGGTGCAGCCCTGGAAAAGGTCACTGGGGACATGGAGGATCTTCAATCTTGAAGCCCTTCAAGACTCAGGGAGACAAAGTCATAGCCAACATGACCTAGTGCTGGCAACACTCCTGTCTCAAGCTGAATAGGATTAGAGCTCTCCAAAGGTCTCTTGTAACCAGGGTTTCTATGACTCAAGCGCTTCTTCTCCCTGCCCCCAGCCAGCACTGTCACATCCCCTCCCCAGCAGCAGCACATCCCTCCTTCTGACAAGTATCCCTGCCCAGGCTCCATCCCACATGCTTAGCAGGGTCAAGTATGCCATGAATGGTTCAGAAATAAATGTGATCAGCTCCAGGTAAATTTGGACTGATACTCAATTACCTTTCCTGCAGGGAAGATGTGCTTTAGCTCTCTCTCCTACTGAGACACTGACTTTATAAAATTCATAGCAACTTCAGGCTTTTGAGTCCTCCATGCTGCTCAAACTGGGCTGACACCAGCCTTAGAATTTAAATAGTTAATTCTGGAAGACTGAAAGACAGACAGCACAGTTCCATAAACTTTACTTCCTTGGGAAATCAGGGTGAAGGCAGGGCTGCAACAGATGCCCAAAGATCATCCAATCCATCCCATGGCCCCCCAAGGACCCACCACAGATGCATCACTCCTGACAGATGACTGCCTCACTTGTTCTGCAAAACAGCTTCAGAAATCCTCTGGGTAAAAATTTTTTAGGAGCAGAAGACACCAGTGTTGTAAAAAGTTCAGTGTGAATCTTTCTAAGTGCCATTTAAGGCTCTTGTTTGACATAATCTGGAAAAGAGATTATTCTTTTTCCTCTTTGAAGCTGTGTTTTACATATTTGCAAACTGCTATGACAACACATTCTCTAGGCCAAACAGCCAAAAATGTTTCAGTTTTCCGGAGACTGTGGTTTTTTGACTCACAATTGTTTTTGTTGATCTTCTGTCAAGTCTCTCTGCTTGGCCCATGGTGTTTTTGAAGTCTGCTGCCCAGAAGTGTCAGAGCTTCAGCTTGGCATCTGCAGCAGCCACTAAACACAGCAGGATCACACCACACGCTGCCTTTCTGTTCATACACCTCAGTACATTCTCCTTTTCCCACAAGTATGACACTGCTCTCACATAATTGTTTGTGATTCATGGACAGATCCTTTCCTGAGAAGCCAACACCTCCCAGTCTTCTGATCTTCACCTATTTTTGTGCACTAACTTACTCCTATTTTTTAAAAAACCTACACCTGCTATTGAACTGCTCAAATTTGATAGGGCTATCTGGAACTCAGTGGCCTCTGCAGCCCTTCCAATTCATCATTAGCAAATATAATGAACATACCTGCACTTTCCTCACCTGGGTTGGTCACTAAACTCCCAAATACATCTGGACCTTTGGCCATTTCTAGAGAACCACCATCATTACATGTTCTGCTTTGTTGATGAGCCACCAGTAAGCGAATGCCACTTTTAACACAACAGCTTTGGGGAAATACAAGATTTGGTCCCCACGCTCTCCCTGCTTCACAGTTCATTTCCAAACAGGAATTTTCAGAGACCATGGAACACTTTAATGAAATAGTTCAAGATCTCTCCAATGTCAGATCCATCATTGCCCAGCTCCTGTGCCAAACACTGGAGTTATGGGAACTCCTGTAACTTTGGAAGAGGATTTTGCCATGAAACTATTTTACATTCTCAACCAAGTGTCAAATTTTCCTTAATTCTGCAATATCAGCCTCTTGAGCAAAACAGTAGCTGAAGAATGCCATCAAAAATTCCTGAAGCTTGTAAAGCTAAAAGCAATAGAAAAAAAAAAAGTGAAGAACTAAGTGAAGAGAGGTAAGAAACTGTAACCCAGGCACTCCTGTCAGCACTGATAAAACAGTATATAAAGTCTTCTGAGTCATCCCAGCTGTAATGAGAAACCTTTCTCACATCTGAGCCACATAATCATTCTCAAAATGATCACACCATGAAAAAGTCCCTTAGAAATGCCTCTTCAGATGCAGACAATGGTAGACAACACACAAATACTTTTATCAGAAAGCTCAATTCTACCTTTTGTGAGATATAAAATCAGACTGGTTTGGTTAATCGCTCAAAGTGCCTGAAGCACTGGGGCATTGGATGTGTAGGGAGTACCACAATTATGGAAGTTCACAAGCTGTAGACCCACAGCTAGGCATGGGTCCACACCAGCACTTCGGGGAACCCTGCAGGAACAGCAGGTATCTCTTAAGAGCCACTTCCAGAACGTTCTGCCTCTCCTTGACTTGTGTGAATGGCTCTCATGTCACCAATCAACACTAATCTGGTGCATTAGTAAAAGCTCAGTTTTCAGGAAAATCTATAAAAACATCCATTTAAAATAACAAAGGTATTGGAAAACATGCCTGGTTTTTCTGCCTTGTCACTCGCTCAGGGCAGCAGGGTGGCAAAGCAGGGGGTGGTGAGAGTGGAGCAAGCAGAAGAAGCTCATGCTCCAAACCAGGGAACTCGGATTCACCACTGCCAGTTTGAGCCAACCCTCCCAACCAACCCAGTTCCCTCTGCCTAGAGCCTCAATGCTGCAACTGCAATCTTGTCAGATTTAGGGATTTCAGGGATTAGGTAAAGAGACTGCCAAGAAAACCTCTAGGCTTAGGAAGCACCTTTTTAGCCCTCTGGCTCAACATGAACAGAAACTCCCCAAAACAGTTTTTGCAGCTGAAAAGAGATTTCAACTATGTGATATCAGAACCGTGACTTCCTACCTATGTCAAGTGTGCTACTTAACTCCTCCTTTATCACATCCCAGGGCAGGAGCACACTGCAAACACTCGGGAAGTCCCAAATTCCAGTCAGAGGAAATCTGAAACATCTTTCAACACCAGATTGTTCCAAATATATCAGGTTCAACTGCCTCTCTCTAAGCAGGGTCAATTACAGGCCACAGAGTGATTTGCAGCAAGGTACATGTTCACAGCCCTTCCTCACAGAGCTGTTTTGATTAAACAAAAATGGCTTTTAACCTGCAGCAGGGGCAGCAGCTGGAACTAGTCAGGTGCCAGCTCTGCAAAACCTCAAAGCCTCAGCCTGGGGCTCAGAACAGTGTTAGGAAGATCCTGCAATTTTCTCCAGTGTGACACTTTTACAGCATTGCCCTGAAACCTCATTTTAAAAACGTGTTACAGGTGCCAACCAGTGCTCCCTGTGCCCCTAGAATTGCAGTGCTGTCCTGGTGTTGTATTTCCATACAATCATCTGGGGCTACACCACCCTCAGGCCCTCAGCACAGCAAGTCCAGCAAAGCCAGCTGAAGCAGTGCAAGATGTTACTCCAATCCACTCACCCCACAACTTGTGATAAACTCCTACAGCAATGAGAGAACCACACAAGTGCTCACTCCCTGGTCAAGGGCTGCATCTGGGTCAAGCCCACCTCCAGGAGCAGCTGAACTTCCAACACAGACTCCAATCCCATGGTAATCATTCCCAAGGGAGGGGGGCAGAGCTGCTGTATTTAGGGAAAGGTTTCCTGCAGGTCACTGCTCTTCCCCCTGCAGAATTAACACATATTCTCACTCTCTGAACCTTGGTCCTAAGCCCATGAGCATGCAGCAGTTTGTCTCACCGTTCAAGATACAGCTCCACTAAAGTATCAGAAAAACAACACATCTGAGCCACAGCTGGAGAACCAAGGATTCAATCAGCCAAAGGTAAAAGAGGAAATGGCCTAGGCTATTTTTAGGCAAATGTAAAGGAGTCAAAGACACCAGTGGTAGCTGATAGTTCAAATCCTTTCTGTTAATAATGTGTATTCTGTACAGAGACAGCTTAATATTCTTTTTCTACCCTACCAATGTCTCTTTATCCCTACATCCCTAATTCTGCAGAAATACTATTCCACTATTAACAGGATTTTATAAGGCCCACAGATGAAGGAATGAAAATATATGTCAAATCACAGCACTACTGTAAATCCTTTCCCCTCAGATGTGGCTCTTGCCTTCCTCCATCCTTGTATTACATGCCATACATTATGCACCACTTCCCCAAACCCAGTCTTTCACCTCAAAAATCTTAACCAAAACGCCCAGCTGCTGCACCTCACCCTGCCTTGAACCTGCAGATACTACTGGTATGGACAGCAGCCCTAAGGAAAAATTACTGTGAATGAAATCACCGGGAGAAAACCCACATTCCTTTTCCCCCATGGAGATTCCTTCCCGGCTTTCTTTGTTTCTAGAGGCTTTGAGGCTTAGACAGAGCTTCCACCCTGTCCTGATGACATGCACTATTCTGTGAAATATAAACTGTTAACACTGAGTGTTGCAGACTGCAGCAGTACGGAAATGGCAAATGTATGCAGAGAAAGATCATCCTTCTCCTTGCTTACTCTGCACTAGGATTTAGAGTTCTCACTGTTGTGTTGCAACATAAGCTAAAGTACATAGTAAAAAGGCATAAGGAGTGATTTTGAAAAAGGACGTTGTGACACACCAATTCCATGAGAGGAAACAACCTTCAAAAAGAACCTTAAGAACAAGAGTGAGGGGGAATTGATTTTCAAATGCATACATTGGTTTCAAAGCCCTTGCACTAGGAAAGGTGGTTCTTTACCTGTAAATAAAGTGTTTACCAATGCAGCATGCTGAATTTTTGCAGGAGCATGGTCACTGATACATGCAGGAGGATGGAGGATTTTCCAAGTTTTAACAGAGGTTATCATGTTTCCAAAGATGTCCCTTCCTGCAGTGGGAAAGATCTGGACAAACACTTCAGCTCTTGGAGATGGAGCAACACAAACACACCTATCCTCACATCCCCTGAGCTGGTGCATTAAAAGAAAAGGAAAAGCAGAAGCCAAGAGAAGTCCATTTATTGGGCTGGCATTGGTGTTCTGTGCCCAGCTCGGAGAGGAGCTTTCATCCTGTTCAAGTGCTCCAGCTCTTCAAAGGAGAGCAGAGTGCCCTTTTCAGCAGAGCCCTGTGACTGCAGCTCGCCAACACTCTCGTTGTTGTACTTCAAAATCATCGCTTTCACACAGCCATGTGAAATGCAAAAGAACATTCCTCTGTAAATTGATGGGTTTTTACTTTTTCCAGGCAAAGGGCTCAACAATTTATATAAAAAACAATTCTTCCCTACACAGGGGAAAAAAAGCCAACTCTAGTTTTTAGGAAAAAAATGCCTGCATTACTCTAAGAACAGGACTATTGTAAAACACTTCTACCATCTAATGCAGCTCACAGGAAAAAACAGCAGCTGCTCTAAGTAAAAAGCTCCTTCTTCCCCCAAGAAGGATAAAATGTGGTCCAAGATTTGTATGCTCATGCCAGTAAGCACTGCAAATGTGTTTTAAAACCTTACTTTCAGCTGCCCTGTCCCTCCTTCGCTTGTTACACTATATTCAACAGCTTGGGCCACTCAAACTCCAGGGGAAAGAATGGAAAATTGGCCACCCTGCTGGTTTGAAATCTCTCTTTGGCACACACACCAGAGGCCAAGGTGATGACTGTGCCCTGCAAAAGCATCTAATGGGTCTAAAGACCATCTTGGCACAGCCACAGGGGTAATTCCACATGTCAGTGTGGCCTTCTGGGGACCCCACAAGCGAGGGATCCTGCTGCATCCAGACCCTCCCAGGCACTGAGCCAAGGGACAACTTTCAGAAAAATACAGTGGCTTTGCACTGAGCTCCTCCTAGAGCAAAGAGCAGCTCTACACTCTGCAAAGTTAAATCTTCAACAAAGGGGGGCACCTGCCAGTGTTCCTGGCCTCTTGTACATACATAACTTTATCTCCTGTATTTTAAAAAAATATATATATAGGATCAAGGGAGCATTAGAGAGCAGTGGTGCTTCTTTGTTCTTGGCTATATTTTAAATTTGCTTTGAATGTTTTCCCAAAGACGTACTCCAGTCCAAATTCAGGGAAGCCAGGCTGCCTTACTGCCCATCTTAAACATGAAATGTACTATGAGGAGATCACCAGAGACAAAGTTTTCCCTCTTTCAGGGCAGTTGCTACCCTTTAACCAATTTAATTAGCACATAACATATTACACAAAACATGATGATACATTATATTAAAGGTATGAACAGCTGGAAAAAACGTGGACAAATTTCTGGGGCAAACTAAGTATAAACTGAGTATAAAACAGAAAATAAAGCTAACACGTTATGAAATACTTGCTTTCTTTCTAAACTGTTATTTTTTGATAAAGTAGTTGCACTTTTTCATCCAAACAACAGAAGAGTGATTTTTTTTTTTTAATTACATAGGCATATGTAACTCATTTTAAATGACCAAAAGTACAAACATGCAGGAATCACTCCAGGACTGGCAGCCAGCCAGAGCTGCCACAGCATCAATGCAAAACTTACTGCATTGCAAAACTTACGTATAAAGCCTCATCCAAAGTTTCACAATGCTTGTCCTACACTGAATTCTCCTGCAAAGTGGTAAGGACTATGGAGGGATTTTCTGTGATATGCAAGTATAATTTTTTTCCTCTCCTATAGATCAGTTTTGTCAGTAAAATACAAGTATGCAGAATAGAAAGTTGAATTGCCACTATACATTTCCATCTGCAACTTTTAGGGGAAGGAGGTTACCAAGAATAATTGCAGTTTCTTTTTGTTGCTTGTGCCTTTTTTGGATTAAGATTGTCACTTGATAGGAAATCCAACCACAGTCGTCATAACTCATAATACAATGACTGATCAGTCCCTCTGGGACAGGATGGGCGATTCAGCAACCAGCTCCCAACTGAGTCAGAAGCAGTCTGGGTTCAGGCTCTACCATATTCTCTCTCAAAAAGCTGAATAAATGCAGGAAATTCATAGGAAAATTTGACAAGCCTGTCACCTGTCTCCTCCACTATGTGTCACAAGGGATTTGAGGGATTACAAGTCCTCCACAGTCTTTTAACCAGCCCCCACAATGAAGACAATTACAAAGATACTTTGGAAATTCTCTGCAGACGTACAGACACGCTTGGGTAAGGACTCATCCTGTAAGCACGCAGCAGCTGCCTTGGAATGGCTTTATTTTTATCTTGCTTTCTGCCAGGTAGCACAGGCAGTTTGTTTGTTAATGCACTGCCTGCACCCTCCATGCTTCCTGCTTCTGCTATCAGCTGAAGGCAGGAAAAACTGCTTGGGGAGAAAGCGGTTTGTCTTTTTACTCACACAGACTGAGTTCGTTGTTATGGGAACACCATTCATGCTACTCATCCAGAGTAACTTGGTTTTCCTGTAACTAAGGGCATTCTTCCAGCCTGAATCTATCCATACAGGATCTGCAGAGTTTACTCAACACCTGTGTTTAACTTGGTGCTTTAAACTCTAAGTTAGAGTGGAAGATCATTAAGATTCCGAATGTTCAAGGAGAGACAAGTAGAAATGCCATGCACATACAATCTGCAAGTTAGGCCTCTCCTCTGGCTCAAGAATTTGTGGCTTAGGGACCTCTTTATCCATACTTGGCACTTTTTAGTGTCATTCTCTCCATCAGTGTGTCTTCCGTGAATTTGTCCAGTTGCTCTTCAAACTCAGGCACACTGCCAAGGTCCACAGTCCTTGTTTTTCACCATCTGAAAAACTCTGTATCATCACAGACTGTGTAGCTTTGTTAGGAAACTTTGTCCCGCTGGCTTTTAGGCAGAAGGGAAGAGATCTTTCAAACTTCACTGGTTTTGTCCTTCCCTATGGAGCTGACCATGTGCTTCAGATTGTGCTTATCAGCAAACTGCTGATCCATGAGAAGGCCACTATCACAATACAGCTGCAAAGTTCCTCCAACAGACTTTGGTGAGGATTTTTTTTAAAAACCACCAGAAAATCTAAGTCACACAAAACCAGATCATCTCTCCACAGGCTGTTAAGTCCCTTGCAGAGCTCCTGCAGACTTACAATGCCCAACTTCCTTCATATATCAAGCATGTCTCTCCTAACAGCCCATTTATCAATGAATCCACTAGCACCATTATTTAGAACAAGAGTCTTTGGTTATTTGATTAAGACATGTTCCCACAGCAGCACAGAGCAACCTCATCCACTGTGAGCACACCACAAAAAGCTGATTCTGTTCTATGAATAGGAGAACAGTCCTTGAGAGAAATTATTTGCCCAGATCAGATATCAAAACCTGAACAATCCAGCCTTAGCTAAGCTTCCCAATTTAACCATAGCATACATTATCTTCCACTTCTTCCAGCAATTTTTCCAGGTGTGTAAAGCAACATAAAAGTACTGGTATTCAACAGAAGGAGAAACTTTGAAACAGAAGCAGAGCAAGCCTGTCCTAGCAGGATAATGATGGCCCAATCTTCAATTCTGCACTCTCAAATTCAAAGGAAACTAAGAATGGAATTCCAGCTTTATTCCTCAGTCAACTTTTTAAGCTACAAAGAGAACCCCAGTAATCAGTTTTAACCCCAAGATTTCAATTAAAAATTTGAATTAAAAATATGTCCAAACCTTCTTTTTAGTAAGTTCTAACAAAAAAAGTGAAAGAGAATGATTTTGCAGCAGGATACATCCAATGCAGTGTCAATAGCTCACCTAACCCTTACTCAGGATGCTCAAGAAAAAAGCACACCAAGTTACAAAGCCAGCTGTCCTTCCTACCTCATCCTAGCCATTACTTGAAGCAGTTCAAAAAGTGAAGGAGATACAAGAGATAATCAGAGCAGTGATGTCAGCAGTACCTGAATACCCTATTGTGGGAGACCTCTCCTATTGATCTGCTAATGGCCTCTTCAAAAAGACCTCACACTCCAGGAACAGGAGCCTGGGTAAGCAGGTGCCAGTCAGAAAGCAATTACATTAGCTGGACTTGAAATCACTTGTTTTTCCAAGAAAGTGAAGCTGCTTCTCAGGTCAGCATGCATCTTGCCTTTTGTTCCTCTTTCAATACAGCTTTGTCCTCTGTGACCAGGTTTGGGGCCAGACCTTTCAAAAAGCAATATTCTGCACCAAGATTCAGCCAAGTCAGGACACTGCTGCTGCCTGCCATGGTACAGCCTGAAGACAGCTCCTTCCTTCCCCACTGGAACTTGTCTGAACCACACAGCTCAAGCTGTCAGCTCTGGGCACTGTAGTTCACAGGCTTCTTTCAACATTTCCTCTTTATTTCACATCCTCAACTTTCAGATTACAGAGAAGAAAAGCAGTTGTTCCCAAGAAACCTCTGCTTCTGCATCCAAGACAGATGCTTTCGGCAATGCACTCGAGTATTCTGCCCACTCCTTCCCCAAAGAAACCAGGACTTAGGTCTCCTGCCATTCCCATTAGTCTGACAAACTTGACAATAGCCTCATTTCTGACATCTTCCCACTTCTTCCAGTGTAACACAAAAAAAAGAAGAGCAATTTTCTGTGAATATAAAAAATTCGGAAGCATTTAAAAACCCGGAAGATGGCTTTAAGAGTGTTGGCAAGATTGTGGGAAACACAGCAGACACCTTTAGATCTCTGGCTCCCTTTGTTTTCTTCTAGAATTTATTCACAAAATGAGCAGCCTCTTTACTGCATCTCCTGCCAATACCTGCCTACAGTCAAATACTGTGCAATTTAGGGGCATAGGCTTAATTACACTGGTAAATTAAAGCATCCATTTTCCCTGGCTCTAGAGGAACAGAAAGCATCCAGGCAACAGATACAGGCTGCTGGCTGACACATATTTGCCTTCCAAGCAGAAAAACATCGACAGCTTTCCAAAACAACCACTCATGTCACACACAGTATCCGTAACAGTCTCCTAAAATGTGTGATTTGTGGTGGCATAACAAGTAAAATGCCTCAGGCTTGTGCACTGACACTTTCAAAATAGAGTTTAATGCTTTCTCTGTGGCACATGTGCTACCTCTGCATGTACAACCTACAGGCCTCCAGTGGCCTAGCTGCAATTCACAATATTTCTCAAAATCAGTCAATTCTGGCACAAGGACCAGTGGACATCAAAGTAAATTACCCCAAGGAACCTTCAAAACAGACTCAATTCACTCTCTCCAGATTGCCTATAGCTGCACTGAGTTTGATCTGACCTCCTTCAAATGTTAATTTTTTTGGAGGAAGGGCTCTACTCTGGTCACTCATTCTTCAAACAGAAACCAGCTCATGCCTTTGATTATTCACATTGCCTTTCAACACATGCTTTTCAGCTCTACATTTTTATCCAAAGGACACAGACCTGCACTCAATAGTCAAGGGCATGGCACGGTAAGGACATGACAATAGCAACACTCATTCCTCAATTAACTGTTTTTTGATCAGAAGTATTAGGATGATATCTAGAAGTGTTTAACTTCAAATTGTTTCTTTTGAAGAGAGAGAAGCCCTTTCAGGGCTATCATTTACAGAATGCATAAAAATTAACCCCCAAGACTTCTCTTTCCATACTTATTTATGAAAACCATCCTTCAATCCTCCATTCTCTCACATACCAAGTTCAGGAGACAATCCAGATCAATTTCTGAAATGTTTCCCTCTCCAGATTGAAAAATGCCCCTTGCCTGCCATAGCCCCATCTTTCAGCAAAGCTCTTTTCCATACTACATGGGTTTGTATCAGAAATCAGAGTAGTGATATATGTGCCACATTTCAAACACCCTAGAACAAGTTTCCACTGCAAAGCCTCAAACAGCAGCTTACCACAGCCAAGGTCCCCCCAGCTAGAAACCCACACACATCCCAGTTCTATTCTACAGGACATTTCTTCTTTCTGTGCACACACTTTTGAAAGGAGCTCACTGTGCTGCACTGAGAGCAGACAGAAAATGGGAAAGGATTTTAAAAGCCAGAATCGCAGATTTTTTTTACCCCTGGTAATGTTACCACCCACAGGACAGCCAGCTGCTGGACATCACAAAGACACACCTAAGGAGAACTTCTTGCTCAACTTCCCCTCACCACACTCACCTCGCCTGAGTAACTGTACTTTCCCTTCAGGATCTGCCGGTACAGGCGGGTGCGGTTGTCATCCTCAAAGGGCATCGTGCCGCTGAGGAGAATGTAGGAGATCACCCCCAGCGCCCACATGTCCACGGAGTTCGTGTAGGGCTTCCTGACCAGGATCTCGGGGGCAATGTACTCCGGGGTCCCACACGTGGTTTTCATCAGGCAGTCATCTCCCTTCTTCCGCGCGCTCGCCAGCCCGAAGTCCGTGATCATGATTTTGGAGTCTGTTCCCGGGTGGTAGTACAGCAGGTTCTCCGGCTTCAAGTCCCGGTGGGTGATCCCCAGCGTGTGCAGGTACCTCACCCCGTCCAGCACCATCTGCAGCACCCGCGTGGCGTCCCTCTCGGTGAAGGAGCCCTTGGCGATGATGCGGTCGAAGAGCTCCCCGCCGGTGGCCAGCTCCATGACCATGTACACACGGTCCTGGGTCTCGAACACCTCGATGAGCTGGATGATGTTGGTGTGGCGCACGCGCCGCAGGACGCTCAGCTCCGACTCGCACACCTCCCGCCCCTCCCGGTACTTGGTCTCGATCATCTTGATGGCGTAGGGCTGCTTGGTGGCCTTGTGCTCCACGCGCACCACGCGGCTGAAGCTGCCCCTCCCGATCAGCGCTTTGATGTCGTACTTGGCCGTCACTCGGGGGTCAAACTTGGCGCGGTATTTGGCCACCTTGTTCTTGCGGGGCTCGGGCTGGTGGGCGGGCAGGGGGTTCCCGGGATAGGGGTTGGTGTGATGTGGAGGGGAGGGAGAGCCAGCTTTGATGACAGCCCCGCAGTCATCTCTGATGAAATGCTTGTAGATGTCACTGTGGCCCGTGTAAGGTTCGACTTTTTTAACCAGGTCTAGCTGCACATCTTTGGGGGGCTCGGGAAGCACTTTGCTTGTCCCACAGCCCATCACTGACTGGTGTTAATTCCCTATCAAGGCATGTTCCCAGGGGAGCATCAGCAGCAACCACATCCGGGGCAATTCCCACATTTGGATCTTAGAAGAAAAATGAGAAGGAAGAAATAAATTGGAATCAAAGGTAGTAAAGGTTCAGATGGAGACAAAAAATCAAAACAACAGGGCCATGCTGTCACAGAGTGAGAATGTGGGATTTTCACTTTTCTTTCCTCCAGAGCATGCACAGTGCTCTGCTCCTTACATCACTAGCGAGTGAAGGCAGAGCCTACAAATGCCCAGTCATGGTCAGAACAGAGGTGTCCATGGAAATCACACAGTATCTCTATTAAGGATAGTTTTTCTGCTCCCAGCTGAGCACTGAATCAGTCACAGAGCAGTTCAGGCTGGATGAGACTTCTGGAGGTCTTTTTGTCCAGACACAATTGCTTAATAAAAATCAAATTAAGGAAAGAGTTGAACATTTTCTTTAGTTTTGTTAGATCTGCTCAACCTCCTTAATCAGGAGCCAATCCAAACCTATAGTTCTGAGTCTTCTCACTAGAAACTCCCCGAAGTACCTCAGCAACTTGTTCACTTAACAGATCTTCCCAAGATTTTCTTTATATTGAACTTTTACAGTGTCTTAAACCTCTCTGCACTTGGTCAAGTCTTTACATGCTGATTAAAACGATATGACTGGTTAGGAGACAGGGAAGCTACCTGTGGCTCTGGCAGTCACTGGGCAGTTTTACATTCGCCCCTTTTTCACTCATGAGCCCATCAACATGTGCCTGAGCCTTCACAGGAGGCTACAGAAAACCATTAGCCTTTAAAATGTGATTTCAGGTCTTACCATCACCAGGTGTATCTCCCCTCATGCACCACCTCTCCAAGCAACTACTCAGCATGAACAGCAGGAAAGGAACCCCAGCTGGTCTTCCAACAGGAGAAGCAGGTGGAGAAATTAGAAACGTTTTAAAGAGACACCTTGAAGAAGCTCAGACTCTACATCCAACCTGGAGAGAAAACCAGCTTTAGTTAAGATTCAATTTTATAATCGAACATCACCAAAGTAACTTCTCATGGGAGAGGCCCTTCGAATAGCACCCTGAAGTCAAACAACCCAGCCATGCACAGACATTGCTGTAGTAGGGTGCAGACAGCAAAAATTAAAAACAACTTCACAGAAACCTTAGCTGACTTTCACCAAGCACTGCCCTGAAGGTGGGGGGTCATTCAGATTAAAGCACCAAGATAAAAAAATTAAGAGCTCTGGCTAGTCCTAAATAATGCCTCCCATGGACAGTTTTCCCAGCATTATTGAACTTTAAAGCATATGAAGTTAACAGAGAAATGGAACGAGAGCATCCACAAACAAGATTATTATGGAATAATTCAACATGTAGAGAAAGACTTGTGTAAAACGTCCCATCCACAAATAAAACCAAAGAGAAAGATCAAACACTTGAAAATAACATATATAAATCCAGTAATGGCATTAACTGAGATCTGGCAGCAATTCCAACATGTCAGTGGCTGGTCTTCGTACATTTAAATGTTGCAGTGAAAGCTACAGAACCTCAGAGCTGCACGCCAGAGTCAGCAACAAAATGCTTAACTCCATGTTAGTGTAGGAAATGCTCCTGTGTAATAACCACCAAGAACGTGGGGAAAGGAATTAAGACACATGGGGTGTTACAAGCTCTCCGAGTGGGCACTCACATATCTGGCAGGTGGCAAACTATCAGAGCTACAGCTGGAAATGGTGGGAAGGAACATGGGATTTGTGCTTCTCCCCTTGGAGATTCAGCTTCTCGCCTGCCATCTCACTAACACATCTCAAACGTGCCTCTCACTGCCTGGCACACACCTTACAAAACCTGGCATACTGAGTGCAAGCCTCAGGTGGATTTCCGAGGGGAAACCTGGGGCTGCTGCAGCACCGCCGGCAGTTGTGCCGGAGCCAGGAGCTGGCCAGAATCAGCCAAACCAACCGGGATTTCTAAAGCTGTTTGTTTTCAGAACTCATCCCGACCCAGGCCGTTTGTCGCCATCCTAGAGAGGGGACCGAGGGCCGAGCCGGTGCCAGGAGCTCGCCCCGCAGCAGGTTCGGCTCGAGGCCTGGGAAGCACCGCGCTCCTCACTGAGGGGACACTCCGGGAGCGGGCAGAGCTCCCTCCCCGGCCCGCCCGTCCCCGCGGCCCAGCGCCCCGGGCAGCGGCAGGGCTGAGGCGGCGGGGCCCGCCGCGCCCGCGCCTCCCGGGCCGCACCGCCCCCGCCCCGGAGGAAGGGAGGGAGGAGAAGGGAGGGCAGGCGGAGCCGGAGCCGGTGCCGGGCCGGGCGGTCCCGGGGGCGCCGATCCCGGACTCACCTCGGCCCGCTCCGGCCGCGGCGCGGCACCGCCTCCTGACGTCATCACCGCGCGCCGCAGACACCCGAGGGGCGGGGACACCGCGCGCGGCGATTGGCGGAGGGGCGGGGGCGGGGCCGAGGCGCGCGGAGGGCGGGGGGGGCTTTACCGCCCCCTGCCGGGGCTGCCGGGAGAGCCCGCCCGGGACCCGCCCTGAGGGCAGAGCCGCCCCGGTGTCGGCTGGGGTGCGGGAGCGTGGGGGCCACGGAGTGTTTCAGCCCCGTCTGGGGACCCCCCCAGCCCCGCCTGGAGCCCTCACCCCGGTCTGGGACCCCTCAGCCCCGTCTGGGACCCCTCAGCCCCGCCTGGACCCCTCAGCCCCGCCTGGACCCCTCAGCCCCGTCTGGGACCCCTCAGCCCCATGTGGGACCCCTCAGCCCCGCCTGGAGCCCTCAGTCCCATAGAGGACCCCTCAACCCCGCCTGGGACCCTTCAGCCCCGTCTGGGACCCCTCAGCACCCTGTGGAACCCCTCAACCCCGCCTGGAGCCCTCAGCCCCGTCTGGGACCCCTCAGTCCCGCCTAGAGCCCTCAGTCCCACACGGGACCCCTCAGCCCCGCCTGGGACTCAAAAAAAATCGGGTTCGTTCCTTGGTGTGCAACGAGCCGATAATGACACACTCGAGAGAGACACCAATGGCTTATTTCAGAGCTGCCCCAGCCCGGTGCTCGGTGTATTTCACTAATCCAGCACACGCCGCCCAGCTTTCTGTGCCATTATTTACACATAAAAGTTCAGGGTTAGCAATTTCCCCAGCACAGCCTCTCTGTTAGGATTCATTAGTATTTTCCATAGGAATCACATAACCCCAGCTAATTTCCACTCATGCTTAGGGGAAGAGTCTTCACCTGGGCAGGATCTTTTTAACCTGTAAGTGTAATCTTTAGTGTTACAGTGAAGATTGTTCAGCTCTAGGATACATGGACATGGAGTATTTTGCCAAATTTGCAATGTTTACACTGACAAACATCAACAACATAGTTTATTACATCCCTAAATCTTGTTAGTCCCAGGATATCCTTGAATGAGGGATGTTGTCTGGTGCCTGTTCCACTGATTAGGTCTCCTTTTTTGCCGATTAGTCTTGAAAGTATACAAAGGTCTTACATCAAAGAACATCCTGCCTTAAGATAATGTTGACATATTCTGCATTTTGCAACACTGGGACCCTCTTCAGCCCCGTGGCTCTTGGCAAGGAAGATGTTCCTTCTCCCCATGCTCCTGTCTTGGAAGAGTGGCCACAGTGCCTCCTCTTTGGAGCCAAATCCAGCTCTGACAGCTCCCCAGCAGCGCCTTGGAGCCCACAGCCCATGGAGCAGCTCTGACGGCTCCCCGCTGGGCTGCGGGACTCTGGAAAAACATCCCCTTTGCAAGAGAATTGCCCGGAAGCATTGGTCCTTTTCCTTGGCAGGGAAAACGTGGTCCCTGTGGGATAGCTCTTGTGCACAGCAGAATAACGAGACACATTCATTTCTCCTTTCTTTTCCCCAGCTACTAAGTGCCACAAAACCCACAAAGTTTGCTTGGTAACTGCCTGCGGACTTTCTTCCTCATATCCTTTCCTCATCCTCAAACAAAACACCCCACGTCCCGGCCCTGGATGGCCTGAAAGCAGGGGGAAAAGGGATGACACCTTGCAGGGATGCTGATGGCACTCCTTTCCCTTGGGGACATAGAGAGGCGACACTGTCGGGCTTGTTTTCCAGCCTGGCTGTCACGTCATTCCCGAGGCGGTTCGGGTGGAGTGGGGCTATTTTCACACTCCTACCATGCTTTTAAAAATAGCCGGCTTTATTTTAATGCTCCTGGGATCTTCGGCTGTTTAAAATGATTAGTAAGTCATAATGTAGTAGAAGTTGTACCTGCTGATGCACACTATTGTCATCAGCTTCTTCTCTGTGTAATTCCCGATGAGGCACGGAAATTTGTGAGGGTTGAGAAGGGGCTGCCTGGGCTGGACTCGACAGATCTGGTGAGTTGTGCAGTTCTCTGTTGTCCCATACAGTAGTGGTGCTGCTGGTACATTTTCAGCCCTCTAATCCCCCCATTTTCTTTCTAGAGATGTCTCCACAGCCACATGTCCCCTGCACTGTCCCTGAGAGGTGGCTTAGCCTGTGAAACCTTGCACGTGTCCCTGTTTAAGTTGATCCTGTTATTTCAGGCTGTTTCTCAAGGTCATCCCAGCTTGGTTCCACCAGTGTGTGCCTCTCTGTCCTCCTGGCTGATGGGTGTAGAGCAGCGGGCTGCCTCACCTTGGCCACAGATGCTCACACAGGGATGCAAGGATGCGTTTCCCTCAGGGGAAGCATCTTCCCTTAGTCACTTCCTCACAGCTTTGTTTCCTGACCAGCCTCGTGGGAACACTGAATGAGGCAGTTCCGGGTCCATCACCGCTGAAAAATGTCAAGGAGCCAACAGGCGTCAAACCCTTGGGCCAGAACCACGGACTTCTGAGAACTTCAATCAGAGCAGCTCGTTCTTGTATTATTTATGCTGTGGTGGTGCTCTGAGACCCACTGGAGCCAAGAGAACTTCACACCAGACTTCCGTGCAAAGCCAACATCCGCCTGGCAGAGCACCCAGGGATGAAGTGAGGAACTGTGTGCTCATCCATGTGACCCATTGCCTGCCAGGTTGGGCACCCAGTTTGACTTTTGGATCACTGCCTGTTGACTCCTGATGTCTGTTACTCCATCTAGAGCCTTTCCTGCAGCTAGAGCAAGAAGTTTTCTGACTGAGAGAAGCACCTTGCTTCTGGGGGCACTGGCCGGGAAGCTCTGAGCACTGGAGAGCTCTGCAGCTTCTCATCCTGCCAGCCTCTGAGTGCCTGGGCTCCCACCAGCTCTGCTCCACCTGAAAAACATGAGGTTTTTTCTTTCTCCTCCAAGACGCTACCGGTAACAGGTTTCTGACACACTCACAAAGCAGTGCCATTCTTGGGTTTTCCTGACAAAAGGGCTGTTGTCTCCTTGTAGTTTTGTATCTCCTCTTAGTGGCTTCTTCATGTCTTCTCCTGGAGAAGTTGATAAAGGCAGGCTTGGATCAGTGGGGCAATGCCAGGTACCCACAGGTGGAGGAGGATCCTGTCTCCCTAAAGATGCAGAGATGTTCCAACACCACCATAAAGTCTGCTTGGAGCAGAAATTTCAGAGCTCTCTTTGCATCCCACACCTGCTTGCAGTGCTGCCATCTGACTCCAGCATCTCGCTGGGGCGCAACAAGCTGTAATTTCCTGTGAAACGATGGGAATGGCTGGAAGCACCTCCAGCATCCCCCAGCACCAAAAGCTGCCTGGGATGTTGCTGCACATGCAGGGCATGGGGCAATTCAGGTGTCCCAAGGCATCCTGATGTGCCAGGCCATAGGAAGCCAGGAGAATGGGCCCCCTCATCAGCCATCAAATGATGGGGTGAAGCATAAAACCTGTATTTCCTCCGAGCTGCATCCATGCCCTGCACAGCAGCAAGCTTGGGCCTCAGCAGCCATGCAGGGCCAGAGCTCAAGGTTGTCCTAGCAAGGCTGAGCAGAGGTCGTAACGGGAGGATGTTCAATTAAAGCTGCTTAAAAAAGAAATCCAACTTTCCATATGCCTCTCTGGAAAATAAAACAGCCCCAAAGCTGAGCGCAGATGGGGTGCCAGGCGGGGGACTAAACACAGCCCCCACGGCAGAGGTGACTCTGGCTCAGCTGTTCCCCCTGCCTCCGATCTGTGGGGATTGAGGTTGTCTTTTGGTGTTTCCTCATGGAAAGTTGGATATTTGGCTCAGCAGAAATCCTCACGCAAGCTCGGACAGTGGCCAGCCCTGTGACATAGTGTCCTCCAGGCTATGCTCAGCTTCCAATGCTCTTGCTCCCCCCGGGGTGCCTGATTAGGCCCTTCCATGGGGACATCAGACTGGGACAGTGGCACTGGGGGTTGTGACAGGGCAAGGAGCCATCCCTCCTCTGCTGGTGGCCTCCATGCCAGTCCATCCAGTTAGAGAAAGCCAAGTGCATCCCCACAGATGAGGAGGCATTCCCCAGCTGGCACCTTCACCATGAGGAATTTCCCTGGGCAAAGGAATGGAGGTTTCAGCCATCGTGCGGCAGAGGTGTCGGGTGGCGTGGTGGGAGGTTGGCCTTCATGTCACTGTGCCATGTGTGCTCTCTCACTCACACAGCCACCCAGAACAGTGTCACCATCTGGTTCCAGCTGCCTGGGGACACAAGGGCCTCCCTGGCCCCTTCTGCGATCACAAAAAGTGAATTCAAACATCAACTCAGCTGGACTCAGCTGGCCTTTATCCCTTTTTTTATCTTTTTTCAATAATTCAGGTTTGTCTCTTAGAGAAGAGAGAGGGAGATAATGTCTGTAGAGCATTTAATCTTCTGCCCAAAGAATAGCAGAGAGCAAATTAGGATCTACTCCAATTAATTTGCCTTGATGGGCAAAATCTGGAGAGCAGCCATATCTGGGAATTAAGAACAAAAGCAGGGAGTGTAAAGTAGGTCACCAGAGTTTCATAACCAGAGCGAGGGGTTTTCACAGCATGACGGGCATTCCAAAGGCTCCCCGTGCCGGGGTCCACCAGTCTCATTACCCACCATCCACAGGTTTCAGCCTGGGCAGTTGCTTTAAGGTGTTGTCAGTGTGCAGGGAGCCAACTGTTTGTTCTGGGCACAGGAACAAGGACATTGTCCTTTCCCACAACAGGACATGGCTGCAGGACTGTCCCAAGCCCTTGGATCTAATGGAAAGACAGACACCAGCTCATTGTCCCAGTTTTGGAGCACCAGAGAGCTTTCCTGGGGTCAGCATGCCCACCCTTGCTGTCACACTGCTGCCCTGAGCCCTGCAGGCACCCATCTGAAGGAGGATTGGGTGACAGGTGACAGTGGGGTTTGGGCAGTGCTTTGCTGTGGAGTGTTGCACATGTGGTGTCACCAGGCACTGGTGACCCACAGATTTACCCTTTTCCAGCACCCCCAAATCTGAGCCCTGGCTTCCCAGAGCCATCAGTGCCTACAGGCTGTGTGTTGACACGGTGGCACCTTCCAGCTGCAGGACAGACATGGAAGCACAGCCAAGGAGCACGAGCCATGTGTGGTGACAAGTGCTGGTGCTCAGGACATGTGGTGACGTAGCCAAGGACCTGTGACATGTACGGTGACATTTTCCAGGACATGGCACCTGTGTGGTGTGTCTGCACACAGGGTGAAACACCCGGAATGTTCGGTGGGTGGCTGTGGGGTCTTCCCAGTCTTCTATTCCATCTGTATTGAAGCAGCACAGTTTGTTGTCTGCAAGTGTCACCATTGTGACACCACCCTGTCACTGCACCAAGCTGGTGTCGCTCCATCTCCCCGGCCACCTCCCACTGCCCGCTGCAGGATGCTGAGAGCACCCGGCAGCGATCCCACCGCTCTCACCCCCACAGAGGTGCCGGCGGGCGCTGCGCGGTGCGTGGCCGGCGCCCGGCTGGCGTTTATCCTCTTAGCCACCCTGCCGGGATCCGGCACTAATTCACCCTTAAACACAGGATTGTCAGGAACTGGGAAGGGAAGAATCGGCGGATTATCCCCCCGGCGCTGGCGTTAAACACGGGGAGCGGCAGCTGCTGGATGAGGAGAGCTGGGGTGGTGTCTTGCCCTATATCCCATGGGGCACTGGCCCCGGGATCAGCATCGTCCCCCAGCAAGGGCTGCCGGGAGCCCAGACGTTTTGTGTCCCCTCAGCCAGCTCCAGGCTGGTTAGAGAAATAAATAATGGGGAATAAATACAGTGCCCCGCACAGAGCTGAGGGGTCAGCAGCAACCACTCAGCCCCATGGGATGGACCAACCATTCTCTTAGTGTTTCCCAGACCCAGAGGTTGGCAGAGGACTGGGACAGCCACGGTGACATCACAGAGGTCAAAGATCACGTTTAAGTGACCGGACTTTGCAGGAAGAGGTTTTATAATGAAACAAGCAATAATTTTCCCTGGCTCAATGAGAACAGTGATTACTGACCTTCTTGCTCACACTTGAAAGGCTTTCAGCCACAGGCCAGAGTGCAGAGGCTTCTCTGGGCCAAACCCATGTGCCCAGCTGCTGGAATGTTTTTGGGACTGCCTTGGAATCTCCCCAGAAATCACAGAAATAGCAATAACTCACTACCCATGGCACATAGAAACTCATTGCTCCTGTCCTCTGCTGAGCCTGGAACAATCCACAGTGCAGTGGCACTTGTGTTGTTCACAGGATTTGGTTGTCTTTCCCAGGTGGGATGGTTTTCCACATGCCAGCCAGATCTACCCACCACTGCTGCTGGGACCTGGGGGCCACACCAGCGAGGAGCCTGTGATCTGTACCACAGCTCACAGCATCTTCCACTGATAGACACAAGTTTAGCCAAGTTAAACTCTCACAAACCATCTTGGTTTAACTTTGCAAGTTCCACATGGACCTGCATGAGTGTTTCAGTTCCTTAGTTTTTTCACTTTATCCTCTTGATTAAAAAAAGTAGCAACCTCTCTTCCCTGCAAACCACAGTTTTCTTCACTACCATGAATACAGCCAGGCCAGAATAAAGGGGCTGGAAAACAGAAAATTTAACTGGAGTTGCCCATCAGAGGACAAACTATTGGCTGCCAAAGACAAGTCTGTGCCCTGTGTTTTCCTAAGGTGCCCTTTAAAACGAAGAAAACATTTGACCCACCTCTACAGGGAATATCTGCTATGCTCAGCCCTGAAAAGCAGCTGTCAGGGAACACCAAGGCAGTGGGAATTGCTCCCTCCTGGGGCTGACCATGGTCCCATGGAATGGAGCCACAGACCCTCCCTACTGACCCTGCCTGGGGACTGCTGCAGGGAGCATCTGCTCTCCAGTCCCCAGAGCAAACACGGAGTTTGGGAAGGGCTCGAGGGGCATCCCATGGCAGAGAGACAGGAGAAATGTAAAAGTGTCTTTTAATATAAATATAAATCCATCTGAAGTGCTGCGGGAGAGGACCGTGCCCCGCGAGGGATGCCCGGGAGGGAGGTGGGCGTGGCGGGGACCGGCCAGCACCCGAGGGGACCGAGCCGGCATCACCTGGCTACCCCGCGGGCGGGCCGGGCTACAGCCGGGGCAGCAGCAGCGGCAGGGCCAGCAGGGCCAGCAGGCGGGGGTGCAGGGGGGTGGCCGAGCCCCGCAGCGTGGCCTGGTTGGTCTCAGCGGCCGGCGAGCCCTGGGCGCTGGCCAGGCGTCCCCGGGCGCTGCACAGCTCCTGCAGGTTCCCCTGGAACTGGATCTTGCGGGACTCCTGGCGCAGCGACTCCCAGATGGTGGCCGCTTCCACGGGGCATCTCGACAGCACCTCGCTGGCGCAGGTGTGGAAATCATCCCAGGACCTGGGGAGGAGGGCAGGAGTCGGGGAACTGCTGGTGGCAGGTCACGCCGCCGTCCCAGCGGCTCCCCCAGGGACACTCACTTGCAGATGGTGTCCAGCTCCTGCGCCTCCTCGCCGCCCTCCTCCTGCTGCTGCTGCCGGACGCTCTGGGCCATGCTGTCCCCCAGGCTGATGAGGCAGCCGGCGAAGCCCTTGTAGATGGTGTCGCATTGTCCCGCCATGCTGACGGGCTCCTGGCTCGCGGCTGCGGGGCACAGAGACGAGAGACCGAGCTGAGCCCCCGCCGACCCCCGACAGCCCCCGCCTGCCCGGCTCAGGCGAGGAGGCGCGAGGGTATCACCGGGGGGAGGTGACACTGGGCTCTGAAATGTGGCGAGGGGCTTCCACATCTCCCTGGGCCTCTCTCATCCCCTCCCTGGGCACTCGTAGTGACCCTTCGCTCCTGGCCCGAAAGCCCGACGCCATGTGACGACCCCGCAGCGATGTTGCCATTCGCCGCAGGGCTCCTGCCAGCCCCGTCACCTCGGGCCTCCCGGGCTCTCCCCGGAGCCATCTGTCCCGGTCTTTATCCCCTGACAGCAAAGATTAATTTGTGACTACAACAGAAAAAAAAAAAAAAAAAAAGAAAAAGCTCAGCAAGCTGGAGTCCCTGCTCCGACTGCAGTGGGAGAGAGGGTGAAGGGGGAAAGGAAAGGGGAAGGGGGAAGGAGAAGGGGAAAGTGGGAAAGAGAAAGGGGAAGGGAAAGAAGGGGCAGGAGGAAGGGGAAGAGCAAAGGTAAAAGGAAAATGGAAAAGGGGGGGAAAGAAGAAAGGGAGAAGGGAGGGGAAAGGCGGGAAGAGGAAGGGCGAAGGGAAGGAGGAAGGGGAAAGGTGGATAGAAAAGGGGAAAGGAAAACAGGGAGGGCAAGTGGGAAAGGTGAAGGAGAGGAAAAGTACAAAAGGAAAAGGCACAAGTGCAACTCTGGCTGCTTCATTCTGAGAAGCCCCAGTTCCCTGCTCTGCTCCACAAACGATTCACCACTGGCACTGGCCAAACCCTGGTGCCGGCCACGGGACAATGGGTGACAGGGTGTGTTCACAAGGAACTGCGAGTGCATCCACGGCCGGCGGGAAGCCCAAAAATAGTTTGTGTGTGACCGGGTTACAGGGAAAACCTGCATGGTCTCCAGCTCTGCCCTGAGGGTCCTGCAGGCCAGAAGATGTGGGGTCCCTGTGCCAAGTAACAGGAGTTATGAGAGTTTTGGAAGTGCTATGGGTGTGCACCAGGAAGGTTTCTAATTGAGGACAGCCCTGTGGGGGACCCCTGTGGGAAGGTGACCCCAGAAGCAGCGGAGAGTTTCCCGGTGACTTCTGAGGTAGCCAGGATATCTCCAGGGAGCCGTGTGCCTTGCAGCTGGCACCCCATGCCACACCTCTGGAACAGGGCCCTGAACAAAGTGTTTGCGATGAGAACCCCTTTGAACACATCACCGAGGAAAGTCTCAGACTGATGCCAGACACGTGGCTCACAAATATTGGAGATATCAATAGAGAAAGTGGGATCCATTGCTCCTCTTTTGACCCAAGACAGGCAAGCGTGTCTCCCACCAGCACAGGGACACAGCGGCTGTCAGGGCCAGAAGATGCCTCCCCTCAGCCGGCTGGTCCCTGCTGCAGGCTGAGGTTTCATCTCCTGGGCTCCTCTAATGCCCGGCACAAGCCCTCCCCTCCGCTTAGCTCCCTCGGCGCGAGGCTGGGCAGGGCGAGCAAAGGAGAAACCAGGAGGGCAAATCACCTCCGCTGCTCCGCTGCAAAGCCATGGGGAGAAACCTGGCCCCGGCTCCGGCAGGGAGAAAGCCCAAGGGAAACGCACGGAGGAAGTTCCCAGGGCGCTGCAGAGCATCCCTGGCTCCCAACCGAGTGCCGACGCAGGCATCCTGCTCCTGGGGAAGGGTCGGAATCGCCCACCCTCTAAACCTAAAATCCACCAGAGGTTTGGTGGTCCCTGTCCTCCCCCCTCCGTGCAGCCGGACCAGGTTAACCCCAGGCTCCCCATCCCTTTTCAGGGCAGAGGTGTCACTGAGTACCGCTGTGCTCCGCATCCTCCTTCGGCTCACTGAGGAGTGGGAGTGGGGAGGAGACACGCTGGGGCCAGTGAGGTGCAGGACCTGCCGGATAAAAGCCCCCCAGCGATCAGGGTGCCCTCCGGCCCCGGTGAAGGAGGAGAGCAGGGAAAGCCAGCAGGTGCGTGGGGTGGCTGCCAAGGGCTGGAGAGCCAGAGCTCGGGAACTGTCCCCTCCTGAGCAGAGACACTCCGGAGAACGCTGTGAAGCCGCGTTCCTCCTTGCCCGGCATCGCAGGACACGGGACAAGGGTGGATGGATCGCTAAACCGTGGGGCAACCGTGTACCCCGCTCCCCGCAGCTACAGAGGGTCCGGGGGACGGCCGGGAGTCCCTCTCCCACCCGCCAGCCCCCCAGCCCCGGCAGGGAGAACCCGAGGGTGTCGGTCGCCCCGGAGTGGCCCCGCGGCACTCACCGAGGTGCAGGAGCAGCGGGCACACGACGCCCAGCAGCCGCCAGCAGCCGCCGCCCATGGTGCGGACCCCGCGCCGCCGCCGCCGAGTGCTCCGCGCCCGCCGCCGCCGGCAGCCCCGGCCCGCCGCCCGCCCCCGGCCCGCCCGGCACCGCCCCGGGACCGGCCCCCGGCACGCCCTGCCAGCCCCGCCGAGGGGCGGAGGAGCCCCCGAGGCTGGACCCCGGCCCTGGCAGCTCAAAGCAGAGAATGGTTGGGGTTGGACGGGACCGTAAAGACCATCTCGGTCCTACCCGGCACGGACACCTCCCACTAAGACCAGGTTGCTCCAAGCTCTGTGCAACCTGGCCTTGTGAACATTTTCCGGGATGGGGGATCCATGGCTTCTCTGGGCTACCTGTGCCAGTGACTCATTGCCCTTACGGGGAAGAATTTCTTCCTAATACTCAATCTGACTCTGCCTTCTGCCAGTGTGAAGCCATTCGCCCTTGTCCTGTCACTCCATGCTCTTGTCCAAAGTCCCTCTCCAGCTCTATTGGAACTCCTTTATGTATTGGAAGGTGCTCTATGGTCTTTCCAGAGCCTTCTCTTCTCCAGGAGGGTGGAGCAGCAGGAGACATTTTTGCTGAAAAGGGGGAATTAACATCCCCTTCCCACAGCCAGCAGCCCACCATCACCTCCTGGTTCTCCCAGGAAGCACAGACCACTATGCCCTGCTGGACTCACACAGGAAAGATTGAGCAGGCTCAGGAAAAAATCTGAGGAGAGCATCTTGACTCCTCACCTCAGGCTCTAGCCTGGAAAGCTTTTGATATCCTCAAAAGCTCCTCAGTCTTCCCTCCATGACACAACAGAAGAAGGTCTCCACTGTTTTTTTTCTCAAAAAATTTTTTATTGAATTGTTCTTAATGTTATTTCCAAAAAAACCCAAAAAACAAAAAACAAACAACAAAACCCCCCAGAACTTCAAAATTTAGATAAAAAGAAAAACCTTGGTGAAAAATCAAAACTAATGTCTGAAACATGGACATGCTCTGATGCACAACAGAACTGGTGGCCCCCCGGGGCTCTTGCAGTTTGCTGCAGCCTCAGCACCCTGACCCAGAGCCCCTTCCCCAGGGCACTCCAGAGGCATCACCACCCCCTGCCCAACCCTGCCTCACTGCATCAGGTGGGCTGGGCACCCCACTGTGGATCTGGAATTAACAAACCTCAGAGTAACTAACTAATTAACGAATTTTAACTAACCCCTCCCGCTCAGCTGACCTCCTCCCTGTGCCTCTAGCCCACCAGGGAGGAGGAGTTTGAGCCCTTCACTAAGGTGTGGGTACAGGTTTGTGGTCAGCGAGGAGTGTGTGGCCCCGACAGCCCCTGTGCTCGGGCTCAGCACACACCTCCCCTCTCCCTTGCTGATGGCAGCAGATCCAAACTTTGAAAGGGGTAAGAAATCCATTGGCTTCTGCTGCGTGAGACATGGACTGCCAGCCAGCCTTGGGGACGGATGGGCAGGTGAAGAAGAGATTTAACTCTCAAAAAAGAGGCTATTTAGGAAAAATAAGCCAAGTGAATGTTCAGTGACTATTTGGAACTATACACAGATGGCGTTCGCCTTAGAGACATCACACACGTGTTGATAGATTTTCTGGCAAGAGCTCTCATCACCAGTCAGACGCCGTCAGTAACTACGGATCTGCTGGGTGGGCTTTGGTGGAGCAGCCCAGCAGACAGCCAGGTCCTCCTAGGTCATGCCAGGGGTGACCAGGCCCTGCAGCATGATCATGAGGCGACGCGCAGGTTTGCTCAGAGGGTTGTGGGGTTCCGCCTGGAGGAACTGGAAGAGCTTTTGCCGCACCTGGTTCATGACTGACCCCATGTGGTCTCGGGTGATGGGGTCACTTTGGTCCAGGTGCATCACTGCATCCTCCAAGTAGCTGAAGGAGAGAGAGCAAGGTTAGGACAAAACCCAGTGTGCAATCCCAATCTGACTCAGTTCATGTTAGCACTGAAGATGTACAGTTTTGCTCCCCACTCCACCCAAACTCTGCAGTATGTTCAGTTGTCAGGAAATAAATGTTCCGGACTCACAGCAGAGTCTACCTATCCCTTCCACAACATGTGAGGGCAACCTACAGCTCCCAGCCTGCCCCACAACCTGGCTGCTGGAACTAAGGCAGGTGCAACAGCCAGTGAGAACTCCCCATGGTGCTGGGGGTGACTTTCAGCAGATATTTTCTTAAATGCCTTAAAGCAGAATTAGTCACTCATTAGACAGTAAAACCCCTCAGCAGTGAGGCTCAGTTTGTGTAGCATTACATCTAAGATCCATCCATGAAGGGGTGGGAAAAGATGAAGACTTTTACCAACAAGACACTCTGAAGTCCAGATGAGCCATCAGCTTTCAAACCACAGCCTGAGTAAGGCAATGTGCTCACTGTGGGTTTTCAGTAACAATCCAGTTTAAACTTCACAGCAGCAGCTTTAACCCCAATTACCAGCTTGACTGTAACTTGAAGTTCTTATCAGTTTTTCTAGCTTGCTTTATTCCTATTGAGTTGAGTTAAAAACTCGATTTAAGTAATTTTTCCATACAAGCCATAGTCCAAACCTGTATCTCAACAATTTAGCTTTTAAGAGCAGATAGCAAGGTTTTGACTCACACACTAAAAATGTTCATGGCAAGTGTCAGCACAGTCACTATTTTGTCACACAAGCTTTGCTTGGAACATCCACCAGAAATTATTCCAGTAGCTCCTGCTGCAACCTCCCACTGAGCCTTTCTGACAGTCACGACAACAAACTGCCGACACAAAGTCCAGTGATGGATTAAGAGTTGAGGACAGAGCAAACTTGCCCTGGATATTTTACTATCCAAGGAACATGGCACTATCCCTCCTTTTGCCTCCACAGGGAAATAATTCCTTGGGGAAAGTGGATCGCTGCACAGACTGCAAATATTTACAGGCTACAATCCCAGAGGTACCAGCACCCACCACTGGGTACTCCTTCCACTACTACCTCAGGGCAGCAAAGCTTTCCACGGCAATGCTGATGTATTTTTCCTAGTTAATACTGACTGTAAACACACCAGTAACAGGCTACAGAAGCTCCAACTTTTGTTGAAGCACCACCTTCCGCTTCCAGGCAGTGAATTTAAAGCCAGTGCCAGGAACAGGACTCAGTTCTCTGGTCATACTCACTTCAGCTTCAGTTCTGTCCGAGTGCCCAGATCTGAGGAGAGTTGCTGAATGAGGGAGAGCAGCACCGGCTGGGACAGTGGGCATGGATGCTGTCCAAATACTTGCTGAGTATCCACAGTCTCACAGACATACAGAACCAGGTTGAGATCAGCTGCTGTTAGAGCCTGCAAGGAAGACACAGCTAGAAATGCACAAGAACCAACAGGTGAGGGACAAGGGACAGAGTGACAGCCCTGGGGCGCTCAATGGCTTGCAGCCTCCTCTGGGAGCAAAACTCTCTGCACCTCTGCTGTACAGGCCAGCAGGACCATCTTTAGGCTCTTACTCTATGCTCTGAGGACACCTGTGTCTGTTCCAAGCTGAACAGAGCACAACCAGACAGAGAGGAGCAGGTTACTGTCAGCAGCATGGTGCAGAGCCATGCTGCAGCCCCTGTCAGCCCACTGGCACAGCAGTGCTATCGTTACCAGAAGAGTTTGTCTGCAACAGCTCAAACAGATCTGCCTACATGTTCAAAGTCAAAGGCAAGGTCAGGCCCCAGCTGGTAGATCTGCCCAGAGAGGCTTATGAAGCTGCTGCTCTTCAGGAGTTGCACCACGTGTCACTGCTGATGGCAAAATACGCTGGTTTACTGGAGCACTGACACCACTGACACTGTCCTGACAGGACATAGGCAGGGATGAAGGAACTTAACTGCTACCAAATCATGGAACCTGCATGGCTGTGGCTACACCTGCATGAGAGCAACTCAACCCTCAAGCACTCCACTGCTACAGGTCTTTTCAGTCAACGCCCGTGTAAGCTGTTGTGGGATTATGCACCCACCTCAAGGAGCCCTTTTTCCTTTTCCATCCCCAACGAACAGTGAATGACTACCAGGAAAATTGGGTACCTGCTGGAAAGCTTGGTTGAGGTGTCCCTGCTGGAGCAGCTGAAGGATGTGAGTCTGCTGGGACTGGAAATCCATGTGAGTAGAGGGGATGGGTGTCCCGGCTGCTGAGCGCATGGCCTGGACAATGCTCGAGGTGACAGCTGCTTGCTGCTCCTTCATAGCCAGGCTCACTTCTCCTTTAATGACTCTCTGCACCTGGGCCAAAATAGACTCCTGCATGCTGAAAAAAACAAAACAGAACCCATGGGCATCTCTGAGAATGAAGAGCTAAGGGATAACACTGCACAAAGCTTATACCAGCGAGAAAGCACAGGCTGGTTTGCTTATTGTAGTGTGGCTCCCAAAGGGTTCGTACAAATAGATCTGAGGCACAGGCAACTCTCTGGCCAACACCACAATGTCCCAGGGTGCCCTTGGAAGATGCTAGGATTCTATGCAGGAAAGTGACATTTCAGGGAACTAAGTCTCTCATTAAATAATGTTTTAAATCTTTAATGTCTCTGGCTTACAAGCAAGGCGACTAAGCTGTGGGGTTATCCCCGAACAGGGCCAGCTTCCTACATGAGATCTGTCAGATGCAGTTTCTCGTGTGCAGATAACACCTTTAGAATGAGAACTCACTTACACTGTGCCTGTGACTTCTCCACAGAAGAGCAGTTCACAGCGCAGACTCTGCTGCTGCGTGTGACACCTTTTCCCCCCAAGGGCTGCATTCTTCCCCCTTACAAAGCATCAAACCTGCTCTACTGCAGGTAGGAAAGCAGGACGTCCCTGGGAACAAGCACAGCCCATGCAACAAGACCAGGATTTAGTCTGGTGGCCTTCCTGGCAACTCTGGCCTGCACTGAAGACCCCAGTGTGCTCTGACGTATGTTCTAGTGGCTTAAAATAGACAGGGTTGTTCTGCCCCACAGGTGACCACCAGCCAATCCCAATGCCTGGCAATCTGCTACTGCCTCATGGCGTGAAAGGAGGCACTGCTGGGATCCCATCCTGAAAGCAGGAGGGCAAAGCATGAACTGCTGCAGAGCAGCTGCGGGGAGAGAGAACAGCCTGCAGAAACTGTATGCCTGAGGACATGGTGTAAAGAAAGCCTTCGAAAAACTCTGAAATCATCTTCAGGAAGTGCTCAGATTTGAGTGTGCTTAGGAGTGCCTTAGATCCTTCTGTTCTTCATTTTGCAATGGGACTTGAGGAAAAGCAGGCCCTGAGCTTCCCAGAGAGCTGGGAAACCTTCCGTGGGCAACAGCTACCAGCCCACGTGCTTTGCCGTATGTGCAGGGCCAACAAGCAGCCCTACAGCACTCCTGCCTTGTTTCCACAACTAAGCAGGCAGAGGTGCTTGTGACACACGCATGCACCTCTCAGTGACATCTCTTTCCACAAGCCCAGCTGCCAACTTACTTGCCCACGATGATGTGCAGCTGGTGCTGCACCTCAGCATGGACACTGGCCGCGATGGTGGACGCCAGCTGCTCCGTGGTGCTCTGGAAGGTGCTGATGAGCTGCCGCAGCTGGTTCAGCAGAGGGTCCCGCACCTCCTGCTCTCGTACCTTCTTGTTCTTCAAGTGAGCCTCGAGCTGCTGGATATCTGCAACGTGCAGAGAGGGAGATGTTTGTGCCATCTGTACCCGTGGAGAGGATCAGGGCAGAAATCCAGCTGCCAGGCTCTACATGTTCTCCAGCAGAATCAACTGCTGAGCCCATGTATGAGCACAGGACAGAGTAGAAGCACAACCCTTGCTCTGGGCTGCATTATATTAAACTGGAAACCCAGCTTCCACTCTCCCCATCACACAGAATCCCATAACACAGCAACAAACACACCAGTTCTCCAACAACAGACTTCTAACGGCACTCCTTGTTCAGGGGAGATTAGGGCAGGAATGAGGGTGTTTTACTTGATACATAGCGTGATTTGTGATCTGCGTTAGTTCAGTGCTAATGAAGGAAGAGGGGAACATTTCTGACAAAAAAGAAATCATGTCTGCAGAGATTTAAAACCTGTATTTTAAAATATCATGAACTAGCTTGATCAAAAGGGAGAAGAATGTAAGCTCTCATATTTGTGGGGGACTTGTGACGAAGAGGAAAGGTGCAAAATAAACAGCAGCTGGAAACACCCTGAAGATCTATGGCCAACAGAAGTTACTGTGCTAGCACTGGCCACATGCAGGCCCTCTCAGAAACCAGCTCTGCAGAACAATACGTGTCCAGCCAAGGATCTGCATCCCAAGCCTGAGAACAGGAATGATCTTCCCTTGTGCATCAGTATACAGTTTTCCTTACTTAAGGGTATGCTCTATTTGAGCCTGAATATGTCTATACTGTTCAGCCACTATTTAACCTCTGGTCATCGTGGTACTCTTCTCTAAACTTTCTCCAATCCATCTCTCAATCATCTGAGAGGAGAGCCTAGCTGCAGGACTGCTGCCCTCTCCATTCATCATCTTGCTAACACCAGGATGGGGTAATACTAGAGCTGGGCTTTCCTGCTCAATAGATGAAATCACAGATTCCCAGAACATAGCTGAGTGTTTTGCTGTGTGGGCTACCAAGACCAGAGGTGAATCCCTACTCTTACAGCACCACCCACAAAAACCTCCCCCTTCTGCTTTCCAAATATGAAACAGAACACATGGATGGTCTTAGGAGGTTAAACAGTCACCAGTGAAACTCTGAAAGGCAAAAACATAAGGCCAATGTATTGTCAGCCACTAATGCAGATAGTGCAGAGAGGACTTGAAGGAGAAAACCTACTCACATTCCTGTGTGCCCTGCTTGAAGGTGTCATTGATTTGCTGGAACATGGACTGGCAGCTCTTCTCGAAGGCTGGCAGCACAACGCTCTGGAAGGCCTCCCTGTAGGCTGACTGGATGGGTCCCTGCAGGGTGTCAGCTGTTGCCCTCACAACACTGTCTGTAAGGTTCTTACAAGCACACACAGAAGATTCCAGAAAATTAACAACAGCCTGCTCCAGGACTAAGAATAAGAGCAAACACTAGGTCCCTGCAACATACCCACACCAGGTAAGGATAGCTCAGTGTCCAAAAGGTGCCCCCTCAGCTCTTCCCACTGGCCTGGCTGCACTATGATTCCAGCAGGCAGAACATCTGCTTGCTGAGGGGCTGCCCAAAACCAGCACCACTTCTCTGTAGTTCTGCTGTACAGCAAGGGAAGGTGGCCCAGTCAGGCACAGCTCCTTTGCCCTTCTCCTTCCTTCCCAAAAAACCATCTCTCCCTGCCAAGGTAAGTAAGCAGCTTGTGCTCCCTAAATAACATAGATATGGAGAACAGAATGGAGCCAGTCAAACTTTCAGCACTTGACTAATTGAGTTGGCCCTAAAAGTCACTGCTGTGGTGAGAACCTCTACTCTAGTAGAAAATTAACAACTTGGTAAATGAAAAAAAGTGTTAATGAGGCAAAGTGGGCAAGGGAGCATACAAAGAGCTTGTTCTCTAATGAGACCATGAAACAGCTTTGACCACTGGGAGCTAAACTGGCATTACCTAGAGGCAGAGGTGAGGGGGAAAGGTGTAAGAAGTTGCTCCCAGGCACGTGACACAAGTCAGTCTCTCTAGGAAAAGCTACTCTGGTTCTCCTTACCTTTGACTTCACTAGCTTGGTGATATTCTCTTTCAGTGTCCCCTCCACAGCAGTGAGCTTGGCAGCAATAGTGTTACTGAGCTGGCTGACAGTAGGGTCCATGCTCTTGGAAATGCCTAGGCATAACAAAAACAGGACAAAATTGCAGCTTTAACCCTGAAGTCACACTTCAAAACACAAAAAAGAAAATGGAATCAAATTATTCTTGGGTACCACACAGCAAGGGACAACGATCACAAACTTTGCTTGGGGAGCTAAGGTTGGACATTGGGAGAAAGTTTTTGCTGGAAGGTGGTACAGCTCTGAAAGTCACCAGAAGTTGTGGAACCTCCAGCCTCGAAGTCACAGCTGACCTGATCTAGAACAGCAGGCAACCCTGCCTCAGGCAGCTACTGGGTGCAGGCTTTCCCACCAGTTTTTGGAATTTCCTTACATGCATGGTGCCAGTGCATCGAGAAAGAGAAAAGACAAGTTCAAACTTGCTCCAGCCAAACTCTTCACTTCCAAACTCATCAACCTCTTTCACCTTCCTCCACTGAACACTCTGGAGGTTTTACAGATGATAACGGAAGGTCAGACCTCACTCTCTGGAAAAGCATTCCCTCTGGGAGCCTCATACTGCTTCCAAACCACAGCCCCTCTTCTCAGGTTACAGGGGAGCCCAAAGCAGCCTGCTCTGTGGTGATTGTTGCTCACACAACCAACTCCTGCTTCACACAGTGCTAGCACTTTGGCAGTGTGCTTCCAATCCCTATGGAGCTACCTGTAGGGATCCACCTCCCAGACTCAGGCAGCCACACTCACACTGGGGCACTGTCTTCTTCATCTCCTCCCGAATGGTCCTCTCCAGACGGTTACACACAGCTGTGGACAGGGACTGGGAGAGCTGCTGGGACAGGTGCTCCTGGAGCTGCCCATTGCGCTGCTGCCCTTCTGTCAGCACCCGGTCCAGTCTTCTCTCTAGTGAGAATTCACGTTAAGGAGCACAAACAACGGATTTCCTGTCTACTCACAACGTTCCTATCCACAAAGATGCACAACAGCCTCACCTCCAGAGGCTCAGTGAGAGCTGCTGTGCTCCTGTAAACAGGGTGCTCTCAAACAAATGATCAGGGTAAGAGAAGAGCTTTGGAAGGAACAATAGGAAAGTCAAACAGCTAAAAGAAGTTGGACAGTACTGTTTTCTACATATTGTGGTTAACTTGGCTGCCCCATAGGCAGCTCAGCCCCAGACAGACCCTCACTCACTCCTCTGCAGCAGGATGGGGGAGAGAACAGGCAGAGTAAAAGTGAGAAAGCTCACTGGTTGAGGTAAAGACAGTTTAAGAGGTAAAACAAAAGCTGCACATGCCAGCCAAACAAAATAAGTAATTAATTTACTACTTCCCATCGGTGAGCAGGTGTTCAGCCATTCCCAGGAAAGCAGGGCTCCCTCACACCTAACTGTGGCTGGGGAAGACAAACACCATCACTCCAAGTGTCCCCTCTTCCTCCTCCTTTCCCCCAGCCTTTAATGCTGAGCACAGCATCATACAGTGTAGGGCATCCCTTTGGTCACTGGAGGTCAGCTGTCCTGGCTGTGTCTCCTCCCAACTTTTGCCCACCCCCAGCCTCTGGCAGGTGGAGCAGCATGAGAAACAGAGAACGCCTTGACAGGGCATAGAAGCAGCAAAAACATCAGTGTTTTATCAGCATTGTTTTGGTCAAAAATCCAAAGCATAACACACATGAGCTAGTGTGAAGAAAGTGAACTCTATCTGAGCCAAAACCAGGACACCAGAAACCATCAAGTCCAATATCCATAAAAAGTAGGTTGGTAAAAATGTTTCTACAGGATAGAATTAGTGGACATAAGTGATACAGTGCATGGGAGCAAACCCAGGCTTCAGGGTACTCATACCTCATGAAGCAAGCAATCTCAAGTGTCAGTTCTTCTCCATAGTATTTCTGAGTTTCTTGCCCTTACAAAGGGCCTGAGAGGAACTGAATTATACCGCTGACAGGCAATTATACTGCACCTACAGCCCCACAATTCCACAATCCTTGGACTTTCTGAGACTTCCTCATGCCTCTAGTCTGCCTTGCAGCCTTTCACTCAACATTCACAAACAAGGATACGCTCCTGCTCCTGCTGGGAGTCAATCACCCTCTCCATGTGGCCCATGAGGGAGCTCTGGATGGCATCGAGGTGATCCGTGAGTCTCTGCAGCAGCTCCATCTGGTTCTGCCGCAGCTCAGAGAGCTCCCGCTGTTGGCTCCTCAGGATGCACATCAGCTCATCCTGGAACTCTGGTGTGACCTACATGTGGAGAGGGCAAGCATTAATTTCTAACAGGATTGGAGGTCAGCTGAGCTTTCTGCTTAGTATTGAGTCAATCCCGGTGCCTGGAAGTGAAGCACAACACACAATGCAGAAAAGGGAGCCAGCTTAATGCCTGCTCTTAAGACCTTTTGTGCCAAGGAATAAACTGATAAAGCAAGGTTCCTGCATGGAATTAATAAATGGTTGCTTAGAATATCAACTAAACGTTTAGATTCAAGCTTCAAAGCAGATTTTATTCACTTTTGGTCAGGCACTGAGAGTGTTCATGCCTATGAATGTAAACAGTGACCTCAAACACTCATCAAAGAGCTGTGCAATTGGTACAGTAAGGAGGTTTCTTAGAGCACTTTTTCAGCTCATTTACTTATTTATGAATGACCAAACAACTGGGGAAGTATAAATCTATAGTTTGTTGTCTCTTCAGCTGCTCAAAATAGCTAAAGGTGTATGAGGACCCACCCTTAAGGGGAAGGAACGAGGAGACACACACATCAAGGTCAGTTACCTGCAGTCCCCCTGTGACCCTTTCTTTGCTGGGAATGGCTTACTTGCAGGCACAGTAAGGTAACATACATCAGTCTGGAGAGCACAGAGCAGCTCCTTGTCTGCTGAATGTCAGCACAGAGCAATGCCAAGCCCAAGTGCAGCCCCATCTCAACCTGCTCAGGCACGGCCCATGGTATTTCAAGGAACTGGGATGAACTTTCTCTTAGGTCTTTCCTAGTAAGACATGAAGCATCATGAAGAGCAGCTCTGACTCACCTGGTTGTTAGATGATCTTGGTGACTGGTTCACATCCCTGGAAATAAACAGAGAAAGAGTAGTAACCCAATTATGTCAATTAACTCCTCTTATTATCTAACTCTTCTGCCAAAAGAGATCACACATTTTATGGTTGCTTTAGATTTTACACTCCAGCTCATACTTCCGTTTTGCCTTGTACAACATGGGGAATGATGGGAAGATTATGAAATCCCAGTCCTTGCAACCACTGTTAATCCATCATTTGCACTATTCACAGACCCTGAAGATCCTTACAGACTGGTGCCTTTGCAGGGAGGAGACCTGAACCAAGTGTTAATGAGGACTGTTACAAAGTACACTGCACACTGATTTTTCAGTTTTGTCCAAATTCAAAGCCAGGGAAGACTTTGCCAAACATCTTTTGAAGGTCTCTCGATATTTTACCAATGAAAAAAACAAGTATTCATTTGTTAAAATTCAGAATGAATGAGCACAAATCATCTAGTGTGATTCCAGCTCTCAAGGTGAAGAAACTAGTGAGGCACTCCAGCTTATACAGAAGAATAAAGAAGAACATTGAACTGATCCACTATTATTGCATGTCTCCATCAAAGTCACACATCTATGAAGAAAACTAAACATTTTTAGTTCCCAGACAGGACCCACTCAGCAACTTTAAAAGGACTGAGGCAGAAAAAGTGAAATTCATTTCAGAAGCCGAGAGCTTCAGGATGTCACTGTGCAGGAACACAGCCAGAATTAAATGCCATAGCCCATCTTCGTTGTGATCTGCACAGCTAGAGATCCAAATCATAGAGCTATGGGAACACAAGAGAAGCAGAGAGCCCTGTGCAGAAGCTGTGCTGCTCTCCTCACACTAATGCAGACAGATTGGTCTAATGTGCCATGGGCAAACCTTTCCAGTCACCAAATTTCCCTTACAGGATATTGATATAGGCACATTTAGAAACATGCAAAGGCAGCAAGCAGGTAACAAATGACAGATAGTGCTGAACAAGGGCACTGTGCCACTGTTCAGAAGCTAATTAGAAATGGAGGCCATTGTGATACTCACAGCATGACAGTTCCAATGAAGCCTTCACTGAAACCAATGAAAGGACCCAGTGTCTCCCCACAATGTACAATTTGCCTCCCACACATTCTTCTGAAGCCCAGGCTATATTCTGGATTTTGAGTCCCAGCTGGAAATAGTGCAGAACCTATTCCCACGACCCTGAGTGACAATCAGTGTCTGAGCAACCAGCAATGCTTTCTGTGGGGTTCCTGCCCTTTGCAAACAGTGTGAGGGTTGGGAGCACTTGGCTGCTGCCTCAGACCCAGTGGCTACAAGAGGCTGTGGCTCTGCCCAGCTGGTGCCACAGCCTCCTGTGTCCTGGCAAGCCCAGCATACCCATCATCCTTCTTGCCCTTCCGCTTTAGCTTTGGGGAAGCCCGGGGGGAAGCCTTGACTTTCCAGTCCTTCACAGGCAGCCTCTGCGCAGATGCTTTGGCACCAAATCCACCTGACGTAGAAGCCAAGCTTGCAACTTCATCATCATGGTCACTGTGAAAGAACAGCAGGAGAGAGGACATCACTCACAACACTGGACTGTATCAGCCTTCACTGAGTGGAAGGATTGACATGGCTCTTCATCCACACACAGACAGAGTCACACAGCTACAGACACCCCCACCTCAACCTTCCACAGAGTCAGCTGTGCAGAGCTCAGCGTGGGCTGCTCTGCTTTGATCCAGGGCTGCTCAGACTGAGCTCGAGTGCTGTGCAGCAAGGCTTGGAGGGTCCCTGCATTAGGGACAGGCAGTGTGGCTGAATGATGCCTGTTTAGCTGCTCACACACACTGGCAAACGAGTCACTGATGGCCTAGCAGGGAACCCAAGCACAGCACATCCTTACAGCTTTACACACAGCAAGCACTGAGCACAGAAAGTGTTGCAGCAACAGAGGAGCATCAGGTGAGCCTAAGAAGTCTGTGATCCTCAGTATCTTGGAGACTTTCAACTGCTGACCAGCTCTCTAATACAAGCTGCACATTTTAGTCTGAATTTGTGTGTGGATTATGAATGAACCCTCAGCTGTCAAAGAGGGCTGAGCTTGTCAGGCACACAGTGTGAGCACAGAACTTTAGGGCAGCTCATGAGGGAGGAAAGTTGTCAAAAGCAAGAAACTTACTCCTGAGGTGGCCTTGCTACCTTATATAAGGCACAATATTTGGAAACGGATTCCTTAATAGGCTTTTACTGGTAATTAAACCAAGCTTGGTCCATGCTTTTAGAAGCAGCACAATCAAGCCTTTGCCCACAGAGAATAAACTGGAGAGTGCCCAGAGGCCAATCTTGAGATGAGCTGAAGTCATCAGAACATTAGGGAAGCTGGGCTGCAAACACACATTAAGTCAGGAGACAAAGCAGAGACATTCACCCCACACATGAAGGCTGGCTGGGCACGAATGCAGCCTGAGCTCAGTCCATGCAGGGCAAGAGAGGGGGCTGAGCACTCTGGTACCTTTGTTCTGCACTGGCATCCTGGCTGTCATGCTGCAGCAAGTGGTAGCTGTGTCGATGGTAGGAAGAGCTCTTGTGCTTTTCTTCAACCTCATCCCTTGGGCTAGAGAGGGGAAAAAAGCAGAAACTATCACAAAAGTCTCTTTCAGCTTGGACATTCACCCTCTCCACCTCTCATGAGAGATCCTGATAGAAAGTCTGTAACAAAAATTAACCCCACACTGATCCCTCAGATCGAGGAAGTGGCAGCTGTTGTGTAGAGGCATTAAACATTTGAACTTATCAATGTGTTTTTCTGAGGCCTTAAGACAGGAGAAACACCTCAGCTATGCTTGAAGTACTAACCAACTATCTCCCAACTGACATGCATACAAGACAGGTAACCCACTACTCAAACCTGGCAGCACAGCATACTTCCATGAATAGCATCATCTTGGGTTTGTTTTTCCTCATTTAATACTGATCACTGAAGCAAAAATCAGCAGCGTTTTTTAGTTCCTTGAAGAGTCTGAGGAAGTGTGTGAATGTGATGGGTCAGCTCTACCAGACAGAACTGTAACAGTGGATCTGATCTAGTCTGTATGCCATAATTTTGAAAGCAAACTGCATGTGCTTCTAGGCTGTAAATTAGGTCTGCCCGAATGCAGCTTGCAGGAAGATCTTTAAAAAGAAGTGAGCACTTGTGAAATCTCTCACAGTCAGAGATAGCTGATCTGATATTCTAACATAAAAACTCCTGAAGAATACTAAAGCAGAGTGGGATTGAGGAGAGTTGTAAACTCCTATGAAAGTATTTTCTCAAGTTCATACAAAACATTGTGTAGAAACACAGTTTTAATGCCCTCCCCAGAGCCATCTGTTGGGATTGCTTCCTGAAACAACATCCTCAGTTGTGGAGGCACAAAGTGAGGCCTTTCTCTGCAATTCTGATGAAGGAACAGTCCAGGATTACCTGAGGGACAACACTGACCCTCTCAGCCTTCCAGTCCTGCTGAAAAGGAAGGTGTTTGCAGGTTCTCATGGTGCACATAGACCTGGCCTAAGCAGACTCTGCAGATGCATCTCCCTGTTCTCATCCCATTACAAGACAGGGACACTAATTCTGTGATGAATCCCAGCACTGCTCCAGCATAACAGATTGCTCTTTCTAAGCAGGCTAAGTGATGTTGCACCATTCTTCATTCCTGCTCCACTGCCATTTATTTTCTGGCTGCTAAAGTACTTTTTTTTTAATTTACAACACTAGCTGCATAGAGCCAATCCTAGAAGAGAGATATCCAATTAACCTATAACCAAACCTGCCAGCTATGTGTCAATTGATTCAACAAAAGCCTGTAGGAATGCATCACCTGGGGCAGAACTTAGCTTGTACTGGTTTGATTTCCGGAGCACAAAAAAAAAAAAAAAAATAGTATCTCAAGTCTCCAGGTGAACATGAAGGCCAACAGAGTAGACTTTTAACTTCCTTAACAGAGATCATTTATGCTGCAAAGGGTATCAGAAAGCAAAAATCATTAGAGCTGGCCTAAGAAGTTCAGGACACAGCACACAGACTAAGCACACAAGAAGGCTGACTCATGAGATCCTTTAAGGGAAAGAGGGATGGAGAACTCTGGATTAATCACATCCTAAGAGCTTTTCACTAAGCTGCCAATTTGGCAAGCACAAACAAATTGCCCTGCAACAGACAAACCCAAGTGATTACCTGTCTGCCATGCTGTTCCTGGTTTCCCTGGTTATGTCAGGAGCCGCTGGCCATGGCTGACTCACAACACTGTCAGAAGATGCGTTTTCCTGAGTTAAAGCAGTCTCCAGTAATGATGGAGCATTCAGTCTGTCCACCTCCACTGGAGGCATGTCCAAAGAGTGGTGGCTGTGCTCGGAGTTGTGGCGGTTCCTGGGAGACAGCAAATGCAGGGCTGAGGCAGCAGAGGCCATGCTGTCTGCGTGGTGCCCAGGCTCCAGCACCTCCCCGGGCAGCCCGGACGGAGCTGCCGCAAAGCTGCGCTGCAGGGTCTCGGAAGCAATCTCTGGGATATCCTGGGACATGGCTGTGGAAGCAGAGGAAATGACGTCTGGCGAGCGCTCACGGGTGGGGGAAGCCTGGGGCACCACCAAGGGCTCCACTTCCTGAAGTTCCAGTGCTAGAGAAGAGTTTCCTGGTGCGACCTGAAAACAAAAACCAAACAAGAGCCTTCAGGATAATGTGAAGACACCCTATGGACCCGGGGTGCCTTACACCAACTGCCTCTGGAAACAGTCTGCTGTATCCTTTCCTCAAGTGATCCCTGGCTTCTACTCCTTCATCAGATGGAAAATGGCCCAAGGACTTGTAATGGACTCTCAGCTGGCCTAACAACACACTTAAGCCAAGGTTAGCTTGAACTCACTTTCAAAAGAAAATGTAACACCAGTGCTACCTCCCTGATCTGCTCCAGACTCCCTCCTCTTTGAGGGAAAACATTAGTTTTAACAATGACCATTTCCTGAAACAATTGAAATTGTTTCAATTTCAAGCTTTGGCCATGATCCATTTTACACAACACCTGGAAACTAAAATTTAAGGATAAGAAATTGCTATTTCAGACTCATCACGCCAACAAGCAGGAATAAACCTTTCCAGGTAGCACCATCTCCTAACACAAAGACTGACCACATCCAGCCACTGGGATAGTGACAGTACAAGCTAGAGCTGTCTCTGGTTTTCAGAGACATGCTGTTCTACACAAGGAAAAGTTCTATCAATGTCTGTAAGCAAACTGGGCTGCAGGCCTGTGCCAGCAGCTGTGTTTTCCAAAGGGTAGACACTGTCCCTGATAACATCCAAATAAGGGTAATTTCATGGAATCCTAGAATGGGTTGTGTTGGGTTGGGAAGACCCATCTTGTTCCAACCCCACTGCCATGGGCAGGGACACCTTCCACTAGACCAGGCTGCCCAAAACACCATCCAACCTGGCCTTGAACACTCCCAGGGATGGGACATCCACAGCTTCTCTGGGAAGTCTGTGTCAGTGTCTCATCATCCTCTGAATAAAGAATTTCCTCCTAACATATAATCTAAATCTCTCCTCTTCTAGTTTAAAGCCATGCCCTACCCCTTTCTGCCCATGTAAAAAGTCACTCTTATCTCTCCTAAGCACTGAAAGGCCACTCCACTCAGAGCCTTTTTTTCTCCAGGCTGAACAATTTCAGCTTGTATAGGCCCATAGGGTTTGCTTGGCCCATACAAAGGAAGGGAGCAGCATTTGGAGCCTTACTGGAACAGGTGCCTTTGGTGTTAGCTTGTCAGGGAGGCCTGGGATAAGAACAGAATGACTCCTAGGACTGGTCTGGAGACTGCTGCTGCTGCTGCTCAGCGTGAGGCTGGTGTCCAGCTGCATCTTGGGGCTCACAGTCAAGTCTTCTGATGCTCTGCAGAAACAGACATCACCAAATCAAGCAGCCTGAAGAAATGATTGATCTGCATCAAACACTTGAGGTAAGGAGGTGGGATATGAAGGTCAGTGGAGGAGCCCTTGTGCTTTCCACCATGGTTAGATAATCCCTGTTAATGAGCACCTGCATCTCCTAGTCCTCATACAGCCCAGAGAGATAACAGGTGGAAACAAAGAAGAAAAAAAAGGGCATTGCAACCTCTTAGAATTTGAGGAGGCAGTGAGAGAAGGAACCAATTGTACCTCCAGTGCACACTGAACTGAGTACAGGGAGAAACAGGACACTGTGACACAGGTCTGTCTCCTTTTCCCAAGCCCAGAAGTGAAGTTCTTGCCTGTTATGCAGCCCAATCCACTGTCACACTCTTAAGATTTTCCTACCAGTCCCAATTTTCTCCCTGTCCTTGGTGGCTGCAGTGTTCACTTACCTGTAAACAACAACGGCCCTTTGGGAAAAGCATGTAGAGCAACAAAACTGAGCTGCAATAACAGAATCCCTATGAGGCACACATGAAACACTCTTGTTGGCCCCTAGGTGACAACAGGCATGTTCCAAGCTACATTAGGGATGCAAACAGCTGCCTATACAGGGACGTTGGGACTCAGGCCAGTTTCTAACTCTGGTAGCAATCTCCTCTCCTACAAGACACACTACAGCTCTGTGCTACCCCAAAGGCCTGTATCAGTTCAGCTGCAGAAGTATTATTTAATTCATGTGCTATTTACCTGGGCAGAGAGGCATCCGTGACAGAAGTGCTGCTCATGGCTGTGACTGCAGTCAGGGAACTGACACTGCTGCCTGGAGAGACAGCGATCTGTAAGGAAACACACAGCAGTCAGGATGGGACAGAGGGCAACAACACAACTCAACCTGAGAAAGAAAAGACTCCTAGAGAGCCTTTGGTGAAGAGGGAATAGAAAACACCCCCAGAGGCTGAGCTGTACTGCTAAGGTGCTCAGGTGCTGGTCAAAGGCAAGTCCCAGAACATCCTCATCACATGAACCATGGCTGCTTTTAATGAGGAACTGCTGTCCCCAAACACTCACCACTGCAGAGGCAGAGGGCTTGTTGCAGAGAGTGGGGTAGTCCAGCAGGGTCTCACAAGTCTGAACAGTCTCATTTACCTACCTGATCATTTTAGATCTGCATTCCCAGAGGACTCCATCAGACAGGAAGCACAGAGGTGGCATATTTTCTTCCATTACAGTTATATCATAACCCCAAATAACATGCATAAACCAGTAAGAGCAGTCTCCAAGCTTACCTACAGTTATTTAGCAAACCTGTATTTCTACAAAGCACAGCTACATCAGTGGTTTTCCAGCTAAACAGAGCACTTAATACACAAGCTTAGGCCAGTTTAGCATTTTAGAGGTGCCAAGATATCTCTGCTCAGTCTGGTTACATGCAGAGTTTCCAGTGTGCTGTGCATACAGCTAGCAGAACCTATCAGAATCACTACAGCCTGGAAAGTGTGCCTGAAAGTATCAAAATCCACTCCCACCCCTTGCATCACCATAACAGTGCTGATCTCTGATTACCTGCTGAAGAGAAGTACTTGGTGTCATGAATGCATCTGGAGTCATCAGCTTGGGTTTGGCATCATTGGAGAGAGAGAGGAAGTCTGCTGGCACAGGCAGGTCAGCAATACGCCGCAGGTCTTGTTGGGAGCCATGCACAGATTCCTTTTCAGATCCCAGCCCTTCCGTGCTCAGATCAGCCATGTGGTCTGGAAAGGCTTCAAGGGAGAGACAGATCAGTTTGGAACTTCCCTCCAAAACTAAAGCTCTAATTCCACAAAGTATGAAGTTGTGCCATTGCATGCCATACTTGATTCCAAAAGTCCTGCAATATCCTAGTCAAAGCTTAGGGCAAAGCAAATCCTGTGTTATCCTTTCTCTTTGTATGTCAGAGTGGATTTTATCAGGCTTTGATAATCAAATATCCAAGCTTCCTTTCTTCCCTAAACACAAGGCCAGTTTAACAGCCACATGCCAGAATGGTGAATGAGCTGAAAGAGCACCCCACAGACAGTCCAGTCCCCTCTGCTCCCACAGCTCTGCTGTCACTCTGATCTCTTCCACCTGACAAGAGGCAAACCTCAAGTTTCTTGCAGAACTGCCAAATCACCTAGGAAGGTGAAGTCAAGCATGCACAAAGCATTAGTACTCCTGGTCTAACACATCCAAGCTCCAAACTCACACCAGGGTCTAACCAACTTCCTGCTTCAGCGCTATTCCATATTCAGAATCCTTTATGCAACAACACCTCTGCAGTACAAAGAGATACCCAAAACCACCCTCCTGCTCTCCCCACCAACAACTTTTAAAGGATCAGCAACACTGAAGACCAGTTTAACACACATGCTCACCAAATTCTTCATGAGAGCCATGGGAAGGCATGGAAGCACTTGTGTCAGGGCTGTGAAGAGGCTGGAATCTAATCTGCACATCCTGTAGGGCCCTGGAAAGAAAACAAGCATCTCTGATCAGCTTAAGAACCACCAAGAGAAGCCTTAAGGCTCAGAAGATTTCTCTTCACTGAACTAATTCCCTTGGAAAATGCTTCAGTGTTTTTTGCCTGTCACAGAAGCAGCAGAAGCTGATCCTCACTCAGCCTTGTCACCCAGTCCTGGCACCCAGGGTATTCGAGATGTTTCCCAACACTTGTGTGTGAGCACAATTCTTAAATCACTCATGGCCACAGAAATACAAGCTTGTCAGGGTTACCTCCTGGTAAGGCCATGCACACCCACGCCAGAAGTTTCTAAGGGGCCAAGTAGCTTTTGCTATGAGCAAAAGGATTTCAGTTAAATTTCTACAGGTTTGTGCAGGGTTAGGACAACCACAATCAGCTGCCCACACATACTCACTTGGTGTGCACGCAGAAGAGTTTTATCAGCACGCCTGCTGCTGACTCAACAGCCCCAGAGCCCTGAGACCCTTCTGGAAGGGAAACAAAGGTAAAACATGAAATTGAATGGAAACTACAAAGTACTACAGAAACATCACAGCAGGATGAACTGATAGCAAAGAATCAGCATGATACATTGATCTCTTTATCAATGATCAAAATGAAGGGATCAAGAGCACTCTCAGTAAGTCTGCAGACAACTCCAAAGAATTATAGAATATCCTGAGTTGGAAGGGACCCCTGAGGATCATTGAGTCCAGCACTTGGCCCTGCACAGAACACCCCAAGAATCACTGCATGTGCCTGGAAGAATTGTCCAAATGCTTCTTGAACTCAGGCAGGCTTGGTGCTGTAACCACTGCCCCAGTGAACTTGTTCCTGTGCCCAACCACCCTCTGGATGAAAAACGTTTTCCTGATATCCAACCTAAACCTTCCCTGACTCAGCTTTGTGCCACTTCCTTAAGTCCTGTCACTGGTCATGAGATTGAAGAGATCAGTGCCTGCCCCTTGTGAGGATACTGGAAGACTGCAATGATGTCTACCCTCAGTCTCCTCTTCTCCAGGCTGAACAGATCAAGTGACCTCAGCCACTCCTCATACAGCTTCTCCTTCACCACCCTCATGGCCCTTTGGACACTCTCTAACAGCTTAGTGTCTCTTTTATATTGTGGTGACGGCACTCAAGCTAAGAAATCCTGATCACACAGCAGCCAAACTTCTTTTGTCACCTACCTACACTCAAGTTGTCATTCTCCTCTTCTGCTGGGAGCACCTCGGTGTGCCTTAGCCGGCAGCGGCTCACAGCCTGGATGCCAAAGCTTAGCACTGGGTGGGTAAGGAGGAACTCTGAGATGGAGCTGAAGTAAGCCTTGCCCTCCTCTTGGTTCTGCATCAGCTCCATCACATACAAGACCTGGAAGAATCAGAAATCAGAGCTTTCAGAGCAGACCATGTGTATGTGTGGGGACTGTAAAGCCTAGCACCCAAAAGAGATTTGGAACAAAGGACATAAGTGAGGAATAAAGTCTGGGTCTTGAAATTTGCAATGGAACACTCAAGGGAACCACAAGCACCAAACTCCTATGTGAGTCAATGTTGATCAAGAACTCAATCCTACTGTGCCAGACACAAGTATCTCCAAATGAGAGCTTTACAGAGCTTTACAAAGGGTGCAAAATAATCCTTTAAGGCTCCTTAGGACTATTCAGTTGAATTATTACCTTTTTTCATCCAACAGTGAAATTGCTGAGTCAATCTCTGCATTTTTATCTACTAACATACAAATCCCAGACCTAGGCAGCAGAACCAATCACACATAAGGCCAATTCTGCTCGTTACTATTTCCCACAGCCAGCAATAAAATGAACTACCTACTTTTCTTTGCACATCACTCAGAATCAGATATTCAGCAGAGAGGTCCAGGCAGACTTTCAAGCTGGGAAGAATACTCATGGAGCTGAAGATGTCAGGAGAAAAGCTACGTAAACAAATAAGAGGGAGGGGGAGTAGAAAGCAAGGCAGGTTAGCACAACCAGCAGAATTGCTATGAAACTGCATTAATTACAAAAAAAAACCCTCATTATCTTAAGGAGTTTACAGCCATATTACAGTTCAACCATGCACTAGAACACAAATACCTTTGCTGAAATCAGTGCTGACATAAGCTAAGAAAGCAACTGGGAGATCACACCACAGAATCAGGTTACGAATTCTGAACATATAAATGAAAGATGACACTTTGTCATTACTTAACGTGTTCCACATTCATAGGAGGACAAGAGTCAATGCTAAAGTTTTGAATTCAAAAATCCACCAAATCAAAACAACCCTTCCACAAATTTTGAACCTTCTGTAGCATGAGGTGGAAAAGCAGCTGACTGCTGCTTGTGGACCTACATGGCACAATAAATAAGCCTTGGATAATTTCTTAAGCTCTATCAACATAGCAGCTTCTCATAATTTAAACAGAAAAAGCAGTAATAGGAAAAGATCCTAGATTGGTTACTGAATCTGTAGAATTTTTCAAGAAGAAAACACTCAAGGTATGGAGTTTTGGAATGCCTCTCCTCATGCTACAGATGTGTCTCTACTCTACAGAACAAGGCAAACACAACTGGTCTTGGTAACACCAAGGATAAAAGGATTAACTTCTCTGGCTTTGCCAAAGCTTGACCTGACAGTCGACCACAGCTGAGATCTTCCAACAACAGGATGGAATGGCAAAGGAGGCTGAAATTCGGGCTGGAGTAGAATCCATTGGAGATCAGGGATCAGCTCTGCAAAATCAGTACCCCTAAATCCCACCCTTCAGGGGAGCTCATCAGCATGTACCGGACAGTCTGCAGACAGGTCCAGGACACCGTGCACCACATCTTCAGTTCTCTGTTCTGATCGGCTCCTGTGATGAGAAACCTCCAGAAGGGAACCCTGCAGGCACAACAGATCCAAGTTCTCTTAAAGAAGATCTGGACCTTCCCAGAAAAGCTCCTCACAAGCTGCCCATAGCCAATTTTGCCCAACTGTGTCTTAAAAGTTCCCAGAGAATTTCTGCTCTGAGGCAGATTAGAAACTAACACTATAGCTCTCAAGAACCCTAAGGCCACAACTGACTGAAGAAACAATAACAATAAAAATAAAAGCAATATTGTCATCAACTGCAGTAGAAATTCAGAGGATTAAGAAGCCATTTAAGACTGACCATACCACAAATGTGAGAGGACTCATCAGTTTAGAATTTTCATTGATTTTGTGGAATTTGCACTACAATTGGGGTCAGTTTAGGTTGTGCTTCAGAGTCTTATTTATCTCTCCATCACTAGAAAACTAACTACAAAGAGGACAGGACTTATTCCTGCTACAAAGCTAAATTTTTCAAAGTATGACTAAGTAACAAGGAACTCTTAAGGCATGGTAGAGATAGAAAACCCTGCTAAATTTTAATACTCCAAGCACAGGATGGGGGACTTACTCTGGGTCTTGTTTCTTATGGTTGTCACAAAAGAGTAGGCAGGAAAGAGGTCTGCCATCATGAGGTTTCCACTCGTGAAGACACCTGGGAATAAATTAAAGAAAACATCCAAGTGTGAAGGGAGTGATAAACGAGGGGAATGCTGACACTGAACACACAACTCTCTGTATCCTGAAGCCACAAAGCATTACTGACTTATAGCTCTTTACAAGTCTTATATAAAATAAGGAGATCACAGCCCAAGCAGACAAATATTATTACCAATAAACAAATAAATAAATTAATAGAATCCCATGTTGCCATTTGGTCTGGTGTCTTAACGCAGATACAATGCAAAAAGGAGCCAAGATTGAGAGAACAGCTCAGAGCAGCTTCCTGAATGCATGGACAGTGCAAAAGCACTTGACTACAGTCTGTGCAAAGCACAGAATTGTTTCCAGAAACAGCTCTCTGCTTTGTCCATAAGCCTACGATATTCAGTGATGCAATTTTTCAGCAACAAATTACAAACATCTAAGCTCTATCTTTATAATGTCCCAAGAATGACCATCACAGACCATTCTGTATCAAGGAAATTCTCCCAGAGAAAATGCTGCTCTCTGTCCCAGGATGCTCCATTTTCTAATTCTCCAGTTACCTTGGTTCATCCTGTCCCTCAATATAGATCTGCCAGAATTTTACAAAACCGTCATGGCTTGCTGTGGCCAACACAGATCCATCTGGAGAAAGTGCTCCCTCGCTCAGGCACTATACAGAGGGGGAAAAGAGACACAGAAAAGTAATTTTACAGCTTTTTTTATTTTACAAGAAGAAAAAGCTTTATCTTCAACCAAGAACTTGAGTAACAATCTGATAATAGAGAAGGTCAGAGTGATTTCTAACAGAAACAGGCAGCTTCTAACACTAAATATTTTAACCCTTCACAGAACAATTGACAGTCACCCCCTTTCTTGGTAATAAACAATCACCTTTTCCAGACTGCAAATTCAAGTACAATGGATTCTGCTGCCACTGTTCTTACTGTTATTGATGTTATGAATAGAGCCCACTTGCACAATCACAATTGTTTTACAACTGGTTTTTTTACAGCCAACTGTCCTAAGAATTGCAGCTCCTGAGACACTATAACCCAAAGAAAATGAAACAAAACATGTTTTTACCGTGCTGTGGCCCTTCACCACAATGAAACCTTCTTTGATATCAGGCACTTCCACTGGCCAGGAGCTGTTCTTGGTTCGGATGATGTCCAAATCCCACACCTCTGCCTGGAAAACAAACATATAGGCACATAGGTTTATTTTTACAACCATGGGTTTGATCCAGAGAATTTCCTAGATCCTTATCTTACATCCTAATGCACCATCCCAACGGCAAGTATGTGACATAAACCTTCCCACTTCCACCCAATTTGGGCATTAGATGCTTTCCTGGCATGCAGCTGTACATAACACAGGGAATTGCTCTTGGCATTTGTAGCTGCTGCCCACCAAGCCCCTCCCTTGGGTACTGGCTCAGCCTGAACAGACAAGAGATGTTTCTGTTTCAAGAGTTCCTTATTATTTGATGGTGAGCAGAAGTCATCCCTTTCCATCCTCCTGAGGCCAAGAGAATGATCAGTATGATTTCTCCTTGAAAGAGAGGAATCCAACGTCTCCTTACAGGAGGATCCCCAGCATGGACTAGACAGGAGCCTTTACAACTCCATTTTAAGCTCAGCTCTTTCCTCCATTAATTTTTTCCTTCTAATAATGAGGGACAACATTTCCAAAGCAGGATTTCCTTACCCTGTCCTCATGCAACAACGCCAACGTCTGACTTCCCTCCTCCCCGCTCTCCTCATTATCATCTGGGATGAAAGGGCACCAGATGATTCTTCGGAAGGTGTTCAGTGGTGTGTTGTCAGGTCGCTTGATGTTAACCAAGATCTCCTCTCTGATCACCAGGGTTAAGAAATGAAACATTCTGGCTCTGTTACTGAGGCCCAGCAATAACCTCTTCAGGCTTGGTCTGCTGTTTTAATATTGTTAAACCTCAAGATTTTTTTGGCCATTGATTCAAAATGAAAACAGGTAAAGGCATTCTGCTGAGAAAGCAGCCAAGCTAGCATTTCTTCACCGACAGAAGAGCTTCAGCTTACAAAAGTTCACAGATTCTCACAATTTTCTCTTGCAAGCTGCAGACAGTGACACGATAAGCACAACTGGGGTGCACAGCCACATCTGAATGTGCAATCCATGTGACAGCTAATGATTAAATTATTTTTGTTAGCATTGCAACACTACCACAGAATGAGAACAGCTACCACGTTGCCCCCAGCTGAGCACTTGATTGCACCACTACAAATCAGGTCTTCAACGACTACCATCACCTTTGCTCCAGTTGCTTTTGAAATGATGGTACACAATTAAAATGAAAAAGCTACATTCTAAGGTGACATATCTCACATGTTTCCCAGAAATACTGAGCAATCACTCCTAGCAATTAAAAGGAAAATATTTAGGGCAATGAACACTGAAAATAAATTTCAGGGCCACCAAAAGAAGGTTGACAAGTTTGGGAGGAAAATAGCGAGTGGGAGGGAAGTATTACATCCCCTTCCCCAGAGAAGCAGCTGAGGAAAAGAGCTAGAACAAGACAAGACAAACCTCTGTCACACAGTTGACATGACACTGTCCACACCCAAGGCCAGCTGGTACAGACTGACACTTCTCACTGACTACTTTGTCTGGACCAGGAGCACTGAGGTGCCGCTCCTAGAATTTCAAGCAATGCAATATCAAGTAAGAATTGTGCTGTATGCAGGTAAAAACTGATTCACTGGATACTCTGGAAGGGGTAGAACTACCAACCTTCCCCCTGCAAGCTGCTCTTCTCCAAAGGTTACAAAATAAACAGCAACGTTGAGGTTGCATTCACATCTAACCATTACAGAGACTGACAGAGGTGTATTTGGACAGGATACTGGATTTTTTCTTTATCCATGGCCAGGCGCCAGACAAAAAGGTTGCCAGCCTCGTCCAGGCAGGCCAGCTGGTTGGAGTTGAGGTGAGCAAAGGCCAGGTCTGCCACGCCTCCTGTGAATCCCTTCAGCAAAGTCCTCTCAGCAGTGCTGACACTCAATACCCGCACCATAGCAGAGCCATTGCTGGCAGCTGTGGGACAGACAGAGGGAGAAGTCACAATTTATGCCTGGTTTCTCTGGATCATTCTCAAACTTCTCATAATTCCCAGGATTATCCTTACTAAAGATGCTTATTAAAAAGCTTTTAAAATATTTTCTTAAATGGTGAGACGTCCTTAAGCTACTCTAAAATAACCTCAGCTAGGAAAAACACAAGAGCAGAGTAGTAGATTCATAAAAGACCAGGCAAATCAGTGGGTGCTAGCACTAAGACAAAAGGGAAGATCTGATAGAGACACAAACACTCTGTGCTTCTATGAGAGCAGAAAGAGATACTGCAAATAACTAAGTGTTCATTACATAGACCATTTAAGGTTGGAAAAGACCTTTAAAGTCATCAAGTCCAACCAGCACTGCCCTCATGTTCACCACTAAATCATGTCTTCAAGTGCCATATCCACATGTTTTTGAATACTTCCAGGGATGATGACTTCACCATTTCCCTGGGCAGTTCCAATGTTTTAGAATCCTTTCCATGAAAATTTTTTTCCCATAATATCCAATCTAAACCTTCCCTGGCACAACTTGAGACCATTGCCTCTCATCCTGTCACCTTCTTTCCCATATGTTGTGAAACAATCTTTCCCTGTGCTGTTCTGCTTTTCTCCCTTTACTGCACAAGACATTGCATCTGCGCTGCTCTTTGGATCCTCTAAATTTAGCCTTAAACTCAACTCTAAATTTATGCAAGCAAATACATCACAAACACTTATCTGCTCAAATTACCATGGGGCTGTTTCTGTGCTTACAGAGCAGCTTGTTTGCTGCAGAAATATTTAATTAGAAGAGGAATCTGAACATCAGCTCTCCAGTAAAACCAGTGTAGTCCTCCAACTTTTTCTCCATCCCCACTGAGTCCTTCTCTTTTATTTCTAATTCTCCTACATAACAAAGCCTTCTCTCCACCTTTGCTTATAGTCCCTCTACAACAGCACTCTGATCTGGGTATTGCTAAGTATGTTTCTATTAGTGCTAGTCACACTCTTCTGATGAAAACTTTGCCTCTCTTAATGATACATAGAGCAAAAGAACACAAATCACATCCAAGACAAGAAGGAATCTCACCTCTAATGGCATAAGCCAGGTAAGAGTTTGAAACAGCTATCAGATTGCCATAATAGTATTTCTGCTCCCAGTCATATCTAGCAACAGGTTGTATTTTCACCTGTTCAGGAGAAAGAAAACAAAACATGAGAAATGCTTGGAATTAAACTTTTCCATCTGTGTGGTCCCTTAGTTCACTGCACACTAAAGAACAAAATGGAATGGAAAATGGAAAAACACAAAATGGAAAATCAAGGGACAAAGTGGAAAAGGGCTGAACAGATCAAGACCAGAGGTCTTTCTCCTAATCACTACCATTTGTTCTGAGCATGGCTTAGCTCTCTGCTCAACACCAGCTCTAATTTCAGCATATCAGCTCTTGCAGCTCTGACCTGCTGGCCAGAGCCCTCAGCAGGACTGACACCAGCAAAGCAGCCAGGGAAACCCTTCCTTCAGGGTCCAGGGAGGAAACAACCACCAGCAAAATCTGGTGGAGAAAGGACACTTTCCCAGAAATCTACACCTTAGATAACGCACTTACTCCTGAAAATTAGAGAGTAAGTTGGCCAGATTCTGGAATAACAAGAACAATCAGTTTTAAGATACTGTTCCAACTTTCTTCCCCTTGTTACACTCTTTGACAAACTTCTACCTAATTACAAGCTCCTATGATGCAAGAAAGAAGATACTTATTTCTGTTTAAAAATATTCAAGCATGAGCTGATGTGACCAAAAAAGAGACAGACCAAGCTTTCTCTTGCTCCTTACCTTGTTACTCCCTCTGGCCTTACTGGTGATGCTGGAATCACTGCTGGCCACTATCTCCACGTCTTTTGCTGATATCACTAAGCAAGTGGAGCTGTCGTCACCAGAAAGGCAGCTTCAAAAAAAAAAAAAAACCAAAAAAAACAGAGCGTAAAAAATCAGACAAGACTCACAGGAAAAGAATATTTAAGATTTTATGTTAAATTCATAATTTTAACAGCAACACAGCAGAATGTGTGCATCTAAGAGCTTGAGTGGAACTGAAAACAGAAACTCCTCTCAGCTGAGTCTCCCCATGTGTCATGGGTTTGAGAGAATAAAACATCTGCTTTGTTCAGCTTAAAAACCTTCAGTTCATTTGACTTGAGCACAGACTGACATTTGATTCTAGTCCCCAACGCTGGAAGGTGCAAAGAAACCAAAACCAGCCAGCTGAACCTCATCAACAAAACAGTGCACGCTGTTTGTGGTTTTCAAGGCATCCTCTCTCAAAACCATGACCGGAGAACCCAAGCAAAAGCTACTTCCATGAGCTCTGCAACACCTCAGGTGACTTGGGTCCCAGAAAGAGTCCTGCTGGACTACTATCTACAGAGAACGCCAAGTTTTAACCAGAGCCTTGATGATTTATTTCTACCCTGACATGCAATTTTCACCATGTACAGTCCTGTTCCCCTTCTCTGAACAACTCTGCTGATATTCTTCAGTTCCTGAGCAAGGATGGCAGACTCCATGCATCAGCCTCACAAAAGCTACAGAAGCTCTAACCAAGAGCACTGGCTCACAACTGCCACCTGAACTCAACATAAAACCCATTGTCAGACTCCCACCATGTGTGTCCACACTCAAGAGAGCCAAATTTGAGCTGTTTTCTACTCACTCTCAGCATTTCTTTGCCAAGACTTACATGACTTGTTTCTCCTGCAGGGCTCCTAGGGAGATGCTGCGATGCACTGGCTTGGCCAAAGAAGGTCCATCTCCACTCCCAAGGGGATCAGGAACCAGCAGCCCATTCAGGTCCCCGTTATACGAATTCGACGGTCTCTGGTTCTCATTCACCGAACCTGAGGAAAAGCATGACCAGCTGTGCCCAACATGCATTGAAAAGAAATAGCACTGTGTGAAGCACACCACCCCTAGATGCTTTTTGTCAGCCTCTGTTGGTTTGTCAGGTAGAATATGCTGAACTGGTTGGGAAAAGTGTTCTATAAAAAGGATGTGTAAGAGACCTTCCATGTGATGAGAAATTCACCTCCACATATCCAAGTGAAATAGCTCTTTTTCCTACACAAGCCACTCCAGCAGACCAGAGAAACACCAAAGAGCAAGTTTCAAGGAACTTTGCAGGCTCAAATAGCCTTTGATCAGAAAGACCAAGCTGGTAATTCAGGTTTACTGAACCAAGTGCCAGACCAAAAGGCTCTTGACAGGTCACTTCTAACCCTCAGAGCTGCAGAGAGACCTCTGAAGTCCAGCAATGAGGGATCAGCTGCAACATTTGGGGCTGGCTGGAAATAATACATTTGTTACTTTCCAAAACTGGCTTTTGACTGAGACCTAACCTCAAAGTCCAGGTGTTTAAGTAACTTTACTAGGAAATTGTGCAGCTGTGCCTATGGGATTCCCATATTTTTCCTTTGGTTTGACAATCACATAAAAGTTTACAGCACTCAAATTTTGTGTAAAAGAGCAATTTGTTCAGAGCTCCAGCTGTGCTTTGAAGAGCATGTGTGCCCTAACTTTGCACATCTGGCCTAGCCCAATCTGCCTGGTGGCCTCCACGCCTTCTGAAGGCTTTAGGAGAGGACAAATGGAACAGCGGGTGAAGGAGACTCTTTTTTTCACTAGCAAGGCAAATATTTGACGACCCCCACTAGAGAGCAAGGCCTCTCCATCTGCACTCCCACATCAGCACACCCAAGGCAAAGCCGCCTGTCTCAGCGAATCCTTGCTTGAAATTTTCACTGGTTTTGAAACCCGAAATTTCGTATACTGTTGCCAGGTAACAACTGCTGCTGAGCTCTTGCAAAATGGCTGCTCCCAGGACCAGGAGCTCCCCCGTCACTGGCACATGTAACAAACCTAAACATAACTGTGGGCAAGAAGCAGGTCCTTCCAAAGTCAGGCAACCTTTCTGCTACCAAAGAGGCTTCAACAGATCAGGGTAAGTGCTGCTGCCTAAAAAACAGCTGCAACTATTCATTTGCCAGAAGAATATTTAAAACTTGCCTCTTTATGAAGGGTCATTATGGACACAGAAAGCCTGTGCAGTGACAGGGTACCCCAATGCAGGGACTATGTGGGCACTCATCTCAGTGTACCTGCACTGCATGAAGAACAAGCAGCAGCATTCACACAGCACAAGGAAATTCAGGCCAGGGAATGTGATCCTGTAACCACCTCTCATTGGTGCTGTGCTTGCTGTCACAACATTTAAGACGTGTCCCTTATTCCTACAGCATGTGCTGGGTGCTTGTCCAGTTGCACCTACTTCCACAGACAGCACTTTATCCTTTGTGACCAAAAGCAGGAAAATATTCCCCACAGAAAAACCATCCAGGCTCCAAGAGAAAGATGATACATGCTTTGCTCTATTTGCAGCCACAGCAATGTCTCATGTAAGTACTGCTGCTCTTTTGTAGACAGCAGGATAGTGATGTTTGCTCCATGGAAAAAGGAAGGAGGAAACACTCCCCTGTTGGCCCAACAACAGTACACCCAAGTTCAGGAATGGGCAGAGCTCATTCTGTGTTAGTGGAAGCCAGACAAGCAGAGGTGCTGCCTGCACACAATCCTGGAGGCGTAAAAGAAGGGAAGAGGCTGTGCTCAGTAAGAACATGAACTGAACCAAAAGGTTAAGCCAGACTGGTAGATCCAGGCCTCAAAGGGAAAGAAGAGTGTTTGTATTCATTACTTTTTCAAAGAGCAGGAACAGTCAGAGCTGAGACACTGAACTCTTCCTGCTCCCACCATCAGCTGCATCATCTCCTGATGCCAGCCAGTGTTGAACAGAACACTGCCCTGGTAAGCACCAGGAGCAGGGTGAGCCCACGTAACACCTGGTTATCAGCAGAGATCTCTGCATGGATTGAAGGATCCTGCCCACCACCAGCAGGGATGCTCCTCCACAGCACAGTGGCACTGACAGCCTGTCTCCATGTCCCAGCAGGCATGTCCATGCTTTGGCAATGGCTACTGGACCAATGGATGAAGTTTGCCAAACTGGGAGAAACAGTCAAGAGAGGCAGACTGGGGTAGTGGATTACATTTTCACAATCATCAAACCCAGCTGAATTAAAAAAGTATTGTGACAGTTGTAAACTCATTAGAGCAGGGAGTGTTTCTTGTCACCTGCCTGGACAGGACCCAGAGGAACACAATGCTGTTCACAGCTGCATGCACCTGGTACTGCAGAACTTGAAGGATCCCTTCTCATCCCTTTCCTCTGGCATCCTAACAAGAGCTCCAGAGACTTTCAGTTAACGTGTGCACTCTTCTTCCCCTTATTATGTCAGTCCTTTCAAGGTTATTTGCTTTAACTGCTGGTACCCAGGCAGTGATTTCTGCTGAGAACCACCACAGGTTCCTTCTCTGAACTTACTGCCCACTTGCTCCTTTTCCTCTCAACTGCCTTCTTGTGCACTGGAGTCAACAGAGCAGGTAAAAAAAAGAATTAATAGGAAAGAAGAAGAATGAAAATAAATAAGCCATACTCTGTCAATAGCTCCTAGGCTTCAACCAGCAGGAGAAGCTGCTTCAGGAGAAAGTCAAGTCACCTTGAACAACAACTCCAATCATTTCTCAACCACAACATACTCTTTCAGTTCAGCAATTGCTTGTGAAACAAGTGTTCCCCATCCCTGCACTGAGTTCTCCTTTCAGTCTTTCAAGTAAAGTGCTGCACTATGACAGAAAAATGTATTTTTCTTGTAACAATTAGAATTCAGGAATGTGCAAGCACTCCAGAAACAAGAGAAACTATACCAATTAACGAGAAGTTTCTCTATGTGTAGTAAAACTAATGAAGCTGCCTTCCTGCAGGTTTAGTCCATCATCTCATGTGCCTCTACACCCCTTCCACAACAATCCCACACCAAACCTCTCCTTTTGGCTAAGCAAAAGGCAGCACACATTGCAGTTGCTTTGGAGGTAGCACATTCCTGCTGAATCTCAGGACATTTCAAAGTTATATTATTCCTATCCTGCCTTTCCCTCAAAGGGAGCACAAGAAGGGCATAATTCTGTCCTCTGCCCAAAGGCTAAGATTTTTCTGCAAAGTATTCACGTCTCAGCCTCCTCCAGACCACTACAAAGTTTGACACTATGGTAGGTTCAAAATGGGGGACAAGAGAGAGCCTAAACTACAGGGGAGTGGGAACACTGTCCAGCTGACTCCTGAGCCTGCTGCTGATACTCTGCCAGGCAGAAGGGAGCCCGCTGAACTCTAAGCAGAGACATATAATAGTTCAAAGCACAAGGAGAAGTCTCAGAAGTGCTTTAGAAGAGATACTTGTGACCCCATTTCACACACAAATAAGGAATGAAAAGTTTGTGTAAAGGGTGAACACGGCACTGACCTCAGCGCAGCCTGACAGCCCCTTCCTGACGCCTGGGAAACACTGCGAGTACTCCTAGTAAGGGGACCACTTGTGTCACGGAGGTCGGTGTTATTCAGCTTCCAGAAGCAGGTGTTATTCCACCTCCCTCTCAGCTGAATGGAGCCCCGAGACGGCCGCAGCAGCGAGCTGTGGGGCCGACCTGCTCCCGCTCTGCCCAGCGCGAACAGCCCCCTGCCTCCAGCGAGGGTCCCCACGCCGGGAGGCTCCCCTCCTCACCGGCCGGTCAGCACCGTGCCGCCGGCTCCGGGCTCCGCGGGGAGCGAGGCAGGGTCGAGCGGGACTCATTAGCCCTGGGCGGGTCGGAGGGCGATGCCAGGCGCCCCGAGGACAAGCGGGCCCGGCGGGGCCCTGAGCGCGACCGCTGACAAACCGCGGGGCGGCGGCGCAACTGCCGAGGGGGTCCCGCGGCGCGGCCCGACACAAGGCCCCGCCCGGCCTGGCTCGGCGGCCTCTCGCGCCCCCCCGGCCCCCGCTCCTCACCTCCCGGCCGGTCCAGCTTGAGGATGTCCCGCAGGTGCTGGGTGGCGTCCTCGATGTCGATACTGGAGCAGGAGGCCATGGGGCCCGGCGCGCCGCCCGCCCGCGCCGCCGCCACCACCGCGCTGCCCGGCCCGGCCCCGCCGCCCGCGCTTCCGCCTCCGGCCCGGCCCTGCGAGCGCCGGGCGGAAACCGCCGCCCGAACGGAGCGTTCCCGGCGCGGCGCGGCGGGGCGGGGCCGGCCCCGGGCGGAGCCGGGAGCCACAGCGGCGGGGCCGGCGCGGAAAGCGCGGCCCGGAGCTCCCCGCCGCCCCCATCCGCCACCGCCAGGCTGGGGACAGCCGCCCTGCGCGCAGCCCTGCACACAACTCCCGCCAAACGAGAGGAGGCTGCACACACAGCGCAGCAGGACCCGAGCAGGGCTGCAGGGCCAGGCACAAACTCGGGGAGAGCGGCATGGGATCGACCCTTGGGGTCTTCCTCAGAAGAAAATACAGGTGTCCTGTTTCGCTTTGAGAAGGCACGAAGACTGACTACAGGCTACCGTGACTGTTGTCATCCTCCTGTATTATCTGAGGCATTTGCATTGGTAAAATACAACAGGCACGAACTAAGCTCTCAATGTTTAAAAACTGAGCCAGAAGGCTCTGTTAGGGAAGCTGCTGAGAGGGACAGGAAAAGGTGTATGGAGAAGGGCAGACCTGTGCTGCACTCACTGGTAAAACTGTCAGGAATCGTTCAGTTCGAGATCCAGCTCTGCAGGCATTTCCCCACCAGGCAGACACAGGCTATCCACAGCAAGCACTACCACACACTCCACAGCCGACTCATTAAAACAATTTAAACTTTTAAGAAAATCTCTGTTTTATTGTGTAATGTAGCATTGAAACATCTGAACAAATCAATAACTGGGCTGTACAGGCTGCTGTTCTTTCATTTCTTTGGGTTATAGAGCATCTTGTCAGTACATAAACAACAACCTTTTGCATTATAAATTCTTTCCGAGGCATGCTGGTACAACACAAATTTCTCTTATCAAATGCAGCTAAGTCTAACTTCCAAACATCATGCACAAGAAACTCATCTAGTGACAATGTAAACTCAGCAGAAGGGCAAGTCACAAGTCTTGCTTGCTTACGCTCTGCAGTGCTGCAGGTTTGTGTATGATATTTGGAATGTTCCGTGAGTGTGAATAATACCAGTTAAGAGGAGGAAAATGAAAAAAAAACCCAAAAAAAATCAAAAGAAAGAAAAAAAGAAAAAAGAAAAAAAAAGCCCGGGTGCCTCGGGATGGGTAGCTCAGCCGAAGTTGTGCAATGCTAGCCTGAACATGTCATTGGTGCAAACCCAGGCATCGTTGATGTTCTTTAATAGAAATATCTGGTGGAATCCCATGATAGGATCTTCATCAGCCTGTAGAAAGAGAGGGGGGAAAAGTTCAAAACACTCAGTTTTTGAGAAATTTATTCCAAAGTTCATGACGAGACAACTCAAAGCTAACATTAACAGAGACATCACATGCCGTAAGATGTGTAGTACCCCAGGAGACACTGATACCATCAGAGGGTCTGTTCTGAGGGGCTTTGCAGACAAACACCCAGGGCCCAGTGACACAGAAATCCTGCAACGGCATCTGAAGTTGGGATTTTGTGGAAGACTTGCTGACATGTCACTCACCACACTGATGGAACATGCCAACCTCGGTGTTGAATCACAAATTCCTTGCCCAGAAACCAAGCTTAAAACAAAGTGGTTCATTAGCTGCTGAACTTTGGGTTGATGACAGAAGGGAGTTTCTGTAGAAGTTGGTATCAACAACCTTGCCTGGATGATCCAGGCAATCCGTGATCTATCTGGGCTTTGAAAGCCTTCCCAGAGCAGATACAGCTGGCTAGCAACACAGTACTTCTCACTTCCACTGTCCAGGAACAGCTGGAAGGGAGCAGAGCATTCACTACAGCTGTGACAATGCATTCTAAGCAAAGAGAATCTCTGCAGCACTGCCTCCACTCCTGCTTTTGACAATATGTTTGGGTATTTACAATATTTACAATATTACTACTATAGTAGAAAATAGTATTAGAGGGAGACTAGTACTCCCACTCAATGTTTGTTTGCCAATCTTCTCAGAGACATTGTGCAGGAATTAAATCCTCAAAATAACATCAATGGTTCCCAAATCAATCAGCTGGAAATCACACAACAGGATTTAATCTGAACAGCACACAGGACCAACAACAAAACAATCTTCTGATGGTGGCTGCAGTGTGTTCAATTCAGCATTTTTAGAGGATTTTAAGCTTTATTCTTTCAACACACCACTATTCAGCTTCAGAAAAGGGGGGAAATGTATAAAAAAGAGCCTTGAAAAGCAGCAGCCAGAGCAGCTCATGAAAAAGGCTGTCAAAGCACCAAATGTTCATTGGTAATGCTCTGCTGTTCACCAAGAACAAGTGTAAACTCTGAAGAGCAAAACAGACTACAAAATAAACAAAAAAGAAACTTTACTTTAAAGAAATTAATATTCTTGGACTGTGAAACAAGTCAGCTTTGAGGAGCAACTTGCAAAGGACATCAGTTATATCACAGAATAGCAAGTCTGCCAGAGCACTGGTGGCATCAAGTGCATGAAAAGGAAGCATTTCAGATCCAAAAACCACTGCAAGGATTTCACAGGGCCAACTGCCTAGGAAGTTAAGTGATGTACACGAAGTGCAATTTCAGTATGTATATGCTAATTCACAGAGGAACACCAAAAAGGGCCCTAGACTGGCCCCTCAGGAAAGTGATACTGAAATAATGATAGATATTTATTTATTAAAGTAGCTGAGAGCTTGAAAGCTATCAAGACAAGGTTAGCAGTTAATTATTAGGGAAGGAACAAAGAGCGAAAACCCAGAAGTAAGCAAATGCATAAATAGGCAAAGAACACCCACATATTAAATTCTGCATGCATTTCTTATAATTTAAAAAAAAAAAAAAAGCTACAATCAAGTCATAAAAGGATAAGAAAAACGATCCAGCTACAGGATAGTTTCCTACTGAAGTAAATTGAGTACAGCTCTTCAGCTTGCAGAAACTTAATGAGAATCAGGAGAACAGACAAGACAAATAAATTACTATAAAACCATGAAGAACAAAGTGAATGAGGAAACTACTACAGCCAGAAATTAAGAAGGTAACAAGTAAGGCCAGAAATATGAGCAAGGCAGTGTTCCATACATGACTGAATGATGGAAAAATCCTCAAAGTAAGACAAGTGCCAGTAGCCACTGTCCAGCAGATGAACAGGGCAGCTTGTCCCATCAATGCACACCTCCTCTGCATGAGGCAGAGGCTCCTTAGGAACGAGCCCAGTGTGAACACAATTATGCTGGGTTAGGCCAGCCATCTATCTCAGTCATTAGCACATATGACAGCAGTCATGCTAATAATTTCAAAGGAAGTATTATCCCTACTATGCCTGGAAGTGAGGCTCGCATATCTGTGCTGTAGAGGTGGCCTGTGTACAGCTCTTGATGCTTTGGCTTGAGGAGATTAAAACAATTTATGGCTGGACACATGAAGACTAAAAGGGAATTCTTCCCCAAAACACTTGGTGTGGTACAGACAGCAAATTCCCACAATGAACTCATATATTATTGTTTTCTTTATTCCTTTTGTGTTATGTCTTCATAGCATAGAGGAGCAGTACAATTTAAAAACAAGGAAAATCCTAGATTATATTCAAAGTGAAGTAAATATTTTATAGTCCATTCCCAAATTTTGAATATGTCCTGTATTAGCACATAGCAAAGGCCCGCAGTTCAGTGAGCTGAGATTCCCCAGAAAGCACAGACTAACCCTATCCCATTTTAGTCTGGATCTTCATCACAGCTCAGACAACACCACTGAAACTCTCTATCCTTACTTTTCACTCCAAATTTAGGCATGTCCAACTCAGAATTTGCATTCCAGGTGTGAGCCCAGGCTTGACACACAGGGGGCTTTAGTCTTCCTATAAAACATGCCTTTGTGCAGTTCAAATTCTTCCATGATATCATCGAATTAAAACAAAAATTAAAGAAGTCCCAGAATCAGACTGGAAGGGTCCTGTGGTTTCCAGGCCAGCCTTGTGCTCAGCATGAGAGAGACTACAGCAGCTCTGCATCACAGAACCACAGAATGAGCTGGGTTGGAAGGGACCTTTAGAGACCACCTAATCCAACCCCACTATCCTGGGCAGGGACATCTTTCACTACATCAGCCACAGCTTTGTCTAGCAGTCTTTCAATTCTCCAAGAACAGATGTTTCACAAGGGGTCCAGGTACCACTTCCCAGGATCTTCCCATGAAAATCTTCCCTTGTGTCCCATCTGTACCTCCCAAATCATGGTTTCCAACCACTGTCCCTTGTTACACTGTCTGGCACCACTGAGAAGAGTTTGCTTTCAGGTTGTTGGAGGTACTCAATTACCTTTCACTTACATTTCAGGCAGATTGCCCTTAATCACCTTCTCTCCCAGCTCCATAAGCTCTCCAACACCCACACTCTTGGCAGCTTTTTGACCTTTCAGTTTTTCTACATCCCTTCTAACCTGGAGGCTCAAAAGGATGTCCTCAGCTCAAAGAGCAATGATTCACGTCAGAGTTTTAGATGCAAAACTGCTTTTCCATTTCGGCTTTAGCTACACAACTTTCCCCCTCCTGTCTGGTCAGGGACTATTTTACTTCTTCACCAGCACCCCCAGCAATTATTGATTGAACTGCAGGGCTGCAACAACCCTTACCTCAAAGGAAAGGCTAATTACTTGAGACTGCAGGTGCATTCAGATGTTAAGCCTTTTTTAACAGGCTTTAAGCAATGCTTTAAGTGTTCAGCATGCATTACAAAAACATCCAGTGATTTTAATTGCAAATTTCCTTTTCTTTTTAAGACTAGGGAACACCGCATAACAATTAGTTATTCACAATTAATTCTGCATCACTTCAAAAATCACACTCTGGGGAGAGCCCCAGATCTGCCACAGGGCTCTGAGAACACACAAGCCACAACCATGCTTCTCAGCCAGCTCAAGGGGCAGAAGGGCGAGAAGAGAGCACTCCTTACTCAACCAGGACAGCGAGGACTGGAAGACAGGTAAGGCAGAGGGTTAAACGTTGTGGAGGGCTAGCCTGAAGACTTCGTTGGTGCACACCCAGGCACCTTGCAAATTTTTCAACAAAAAGGTTTGTTGGAAGCCTAGAACTTGGTCATCATCTGCCTGAGCATGACAGGAGAAATACATTACTACGTGAAGCACACTGAAGATACTGGGTGACATTCTGGATGAACATTGGCAAAGCAGGGTCACACCAAAAGGAATTCACTCCTAAAGGCTTAAGCTGATGATTACTCTTCCTAGCTGAAGCAAGCAAGCAGCACCCAGACGATAAACAGCAATAAAAACCAATAGGATGAGGATAAGTGAATGTATATTTATTATACCTCTACAAAACGATAACCCCACCCAAACATTAATACCTGTCTCAGCATCCATTAAAGAGGATCTTTGAAAGCAATTATTGCACTGCTTGTACAGTCAAGAAGAAAACTCAGGCTTTGTGATGATTTGGTAATAGCTCAGCCCACAATATATGCAGGGAAAATAGAAAGTTTTTCTCCTTTGGTTTATTTTTCCCCCTAATGATTTATATACATGGTTTAGGGAAGAAAAAAAAAATAAAATATATATATATATATATATGTAATGGTTTAAGGAAGAAATGCAAGATGTGCCCAGCTTGCTCAGAGTGAATGATGTTTCCCATGAACTTTTGGGACTAGCAATTCAAGTAACTAATGCCTCAAAAATCCATTTAAATATGCCAAGAATGACAACTTAGAAGGGGCATGTTACAGGTATTTTAGTACTAGTACTTGGGTTACTCTGTTAAAAGCATTATGCACTTCTTCATTACATAAAACAGTTCAAGTTTTGAAAAACTGCAGAGGATTAAAAGCATATGCATGAATTGTCCTGGGCTTTGAAGAATTTGGCTCGCATTCCCATGAAAAGGATAATGGAATAGTAAGCAGGAGGAATGGCTTTCCCCTTCAAACTCTGCTATTGGTGGTCTTGGAACTGCCCTGTGCAAAAAATTCTCTTACAGTTTTCCTTGAGACCAACAGATACAGGCTGAGCAGCCACAGCACTAAGAAGGCAGCTTTAAATTACACTGAGTATGCAGCTACATGTGAGCCGCTTGTTAAAATGCACCATCTGGACCCAGTTGTTCTCAGTCTCTGTATTGTATACAGAGTAGCACTGAGATGCAGTGAAATGGCTGTCAGCATGTGTGAATTGGCACAAGAAGAAGTATTCTCTACATATGACAACCAAGTTCATTCATGCTACAGACTGTTCTTGATATTTCATTTGTCCACCTATATAAGTGCCACACAAGGAATGAAGTATGAAGTTAAAGTTCAAAGTCAACTTTGACTTTCTGGACGCTTGTTCTGTGAGAAGCAGCATTCCCAGGGATTAAGATGTGATTATTTTAAAGCTAAGGTTTGAGACACATATATGTGAAGAGTGGAAAAACATTTCCTCACCTACTAAACATCTACAAACAAGTTGGATTTGATTATGACAGTAGGCATCCTTTAACCCAGTATGTTCTTTCCAAGTACCAGGATGCTCTAACACGTGATGCCCGAATTTTTCTGAGTAATTTCAGCAAGCTGAAATTATTCAGAGGATAAAAACAATACATCAGAAAATACTACTCCAAGTCATGGTATTTATGGAAAGCTCCCAGACTGTGTTTACAACTCCTCAATATTAATGGATGAGAAAACCCAATAGCTTTGCAGAATCTTTTAGAACTTGGTATCTTGCCACAAGATCCAACACAATCATTGTTGCAAGCTGTGATCTGCTTGATGATTATGCAATAATCATAAAAACATGACTGTGCAACACTAGGTGCAGATGTGACTGGCATAAGACATTGAGTCAAAAGGACTTGATCACATCACAGTTTTGTGCACACCCAAGAGCAAGGCCAAGCTGACCAGCATTCAGTCCTTTCCATGGTCACACGTGGCTGCTTTTCCACAGACTGTGTGCAGGCAGGGCTGAGCAAGAAAAAAAGCTGGAATCCAACTTGCAGGTAGGAAGCAGGAGCAACTTTAATGAGAGCCAAAGCTATGTTAGGTTTAGCAGTGGATGCAATATACTGGCCACTGCTCTTCTCAGCTGCCCAGCCCAAAACAAAAAGAACAGCTTAGCAAGCAGATTCAAACATTCAGTCCTATGTTTGCTTAATAAACAGTACAGTGTCACTGGAAGTTTGAATGCTTTGATACTGGAGGTGCCATTGAGTTAGCAGGAAAAGGAAATCTAAACAGCCCTCTTGAAAAACTGGGTTCAGGTAACTCTAAAGACTGGATGGCATTAGAAGCCTGACTTCACAGCACAGCTGGACCAAACAACTCTGATACTTTAACTACTGCTATGTAATTTCACATTTTTTAAACTAACACCACCCACTGTGAGCAAGTTCTGCCTGCAGCTGACTTTACAGAGTATTTTTTGCAGATTCCAGGTCAATGTCTTTCATTCATAAGCAGCTTCATTAATTTACAAGTCTGTGGCCCTGGTATATTGGCAGGCTGGGTAAGTTTATACAGTTCAGGAGTATCATTCACACAGCAATATAGTCACACTAAGCCTGAAAAATAATCTGATTCTTCACAAGAAGCAGCTGTTTCAACAATAAGCGTTTGATCTCAGAAGCAACATTCCCATTGCTGAATCAGTTTTGATTACAGAGGTACTGGACTGTACTACCACTAGGACTGTATTCTTGAGTCCTGGGACAGTAAAGAAAAAGCATGGGCTCACTGAAGAGTGGTCAGTTAATAAAATGAAGTCTACTAAATCAGAGCCCAATGCAAACATTACAGCAAGCAGGAATGTTAAACCAGATGTGCTTAAACTGTCCAAGAACACTGTGATGATGCAGTGTTAAATGCAACAGAGGACACCTTACTGCATTGGGATAAGGGAAATACTGATGCCTCTATAACCCACATATTTGTCTGCACCGTTAAATCCGTGGTACTTTGCTTGACAGAACACAATAGTAAAATTACATGTGGTTTACCCAGAACAGAGTATCTGAAGGGAGGAGAATTTCTTGACAGTCTTGAACAGCAGAGAAACAACATCCCAATGCAAGCGTACCCCTGTTCCTTCCCCACCCATGAGAGCATTTTAATGTTTTCAGAAATTAGATGATTTAGAATCCTGCAAAAATCTAAGACAAAAGCACTCGTTAACCTGTAATGGAAAGAGTTTACCTTAAGCTGTCCCACTACCATACTGAGTATACAGCTATCAGGTGTAGGTTGGTGGTCTTGTGCTGTGATGCTGTGTTGTATTTTTTGGAAAGGGAGGCTCTGCAATGAAAAAAAATCAAAATAAGGAAATGTACAGTAATTGAATTATTTAACTTACAAAACAAAGATTGAGCAAATCCAACATTATGAAATCACACTATTGTGGTAGTACTGCACAGAGAACTGTTGCAAATGAAAGCACTACTCATGCTGGGTCAATTTTAACAGTTGTGTTTTTCAAGCACCAAAAGAAGAAATGTCACCATACACAGTAAATTGTACCTTTTCCTACTCTAAATATGCTGCCTGAAGAGCTTCAGATAATCTGTAAGCTCAAAGTTCATATGGTAAAGGAACAAACCTCTGCTCTGAACTGTTAAAAGATTTTTTATCTAGTACTTGAGGTTTACCAGATAATTCTGAATTTGCTTCTTTGTTAAAGTGGCTATGAATGAAAAGGAAAAGTGGATGAAGTATTCAAGACTTGAAATCCACATATCCACCCTTCCCCTTTTTTAATTCCCTTGACACTCAGGTAGCTTATGTCAGTATGTCTGGAGGTACATGTGCAAGGAATACACCTTTAGGAACACCAGGCATTGGAGCCTATTCCTGTCTTTCAACTTAGACCACATTCACATTCCAACATGAACAATTCCAAGCAGTGAACATCAAATATCTGGGGAATCTCAGAGTCCAGTCATACAAATGCAACCAAAAGCTGCATTACTGCTAGGTGGTTTAGTGGAACTTCAGCATGGATCTCTGCGTGACCATGTGGCAGACTGACTCAAAGTCCAGGTACTGCACAGGATGGCAGCACATGGTCATTCAAACCTTAGGTGGCACCTGGATGTCTGTGCTGCATTTCCCTGATTTGGAAACAGGTTGAAGCAGATCCAAATGTGTACTCTGACAAGTTCTGCATTTCCCTCTAGTGGAAGGAGCCTCAAAGACTTCCTAGAAGGCTTAGGTAGAGACAAGAGTCCTGCTGTAACGGATATGAAGTACAGTCTTGGCTCTACAAGCCTAAGGCTCTAAGAAGAATTCCAGGAAGCTAAATCCTTGGAAAATAGAGAACACAAACTGTGGAAGGATCAGAACCTGAGAAAGCAAATGAAGTGTAAGGAGCAGCCCTCTAATTAGAAGGACACTATTCAAGAGCAACCTTTAATAAAGCCTGCAGTGTTTCCTCTTGGCTGGGAGTACAGTCCCAAGCAACTCGGAAGTGGAAAGTGGACCAACTGCTTTGTAGTATGGAATAGACATTTAGTAACAACAAAAATCCTTCTTTTTTGAATGACCAGCAGACTATTCTCCAAGGCCACCATCCCAAACTTGAATGTGCAAAATGCCCACCCAGCCTACACAAGCATAGGCTGGGATGTTGCACCATGTTCCTTTGACAATAGAGTACTCCAAAGCTCAGTCCCACCTCAGCACAAGAGCTTCTTGTTGAAGAAGTCCTGCAAAAAGAGCCTCTTGAAAAGGCAGATGGACAAAAGGGAGTGAATGCAATTGTGTCCACGGAGGAAGGAAAGGTTTTGGAATTAAACACTCTGCAAAACTGTGACAGGGAACCCGAGTCACGGCTGGGTAAGACAGTGCCTGTTTCAAGTACGTGAGTCTACAGGACAAATGGAAATGGCCTCAAGCTGCATCAGAGGAGGTTCAGATTGGACATCAGGAAGAATTTCTTCACTAAAAGAGTGGTTAAGCATTGGGATGGGCTGCCCAGGGAAGTGGCGGCATCACCATCCCTGGAAGTGTTCAAGAAACGACTGGACATGGCACTTAGTGGTATGGTTTTGTTAACAAGATGGTGTTCAGTCAAAGGTTGGACTCGATCTTGGACATCTTTTCCAACCTTAATGATTCTGTGATTGTTCTGTTCAGAGGAAAGGACCCCTAGTGAGCTACTCATGTGGAGAAATCCCACTGGAAGAAGCAGCAGTGTAGCTCACAGGAAAGATAACTGATTTTTAGGATAGGCCAAGGCTACCTCAAAAGGATGGCTGCTTAGGGACATCCATTTGTACTGGAGAGAAGGATTTTGTGATATGAAAAGTACAATAAAAGTGTCTAAAAAGCACAGAGCCACACAAGAACCAAAGCTTTTAGCATCCTCTGACACTAGAAATTGACTGGTCTTTCACCATGAAAACTATGGAATCCTCCTTGAAGTCAGGTAAGAGAAATTAAGTAAGAATAAAGTTGAGTAACTTTGAATAAACTCGTTGAATAAACTCGCTGCTGGCAGCAAAATACCTGACAGCTTCTTCTTTGGTCCAATACGTTCATAGAACTACATAAATACTATCTCAAATGCTTAATGTAAATCGGGCTGCCCCTAATCAGCACAGGCACTCCATGTGAAACAAGTCCAGCACCAATTAGGACAGAAGGAACAAGTGTAACTCCCGTGCTGTTCAGGTATGCCAGTGCTGGCAGAGCAATGCCCATACAACTTTGCCCTGCTGTATCAGCAGATTGAAAAGGTGCCATACCATTTTTGTCACACAGCAAAGAATTTGATCTGAAAGAAAATGCCACCTCTTTGTGCTTACATTGATTCACCAGCCAGGCACTGAAGGACACAAGACTGCAGAATTGTGAAAGAATTTCAGTGTCAAACTTTCAGGGATGTGCTGAACTGACTAAGCAGCTCCAGAAGCAGAGTAGGTGAGCACATGAAGCTGACACAGCAAATGGAGCCCAGGCAACTCAGTGCTGACAGAGGAATGCTGAATGACATTAGAGTCCCTGTAAGCTGACACAGCCCATAACAAGCCACGGCAGTGGAAGGGCACAGAGTCACTTCAGTGCATTTCCTCCTTACTTTAAGCAGATGGATACAAGCCAGAAAATGTTTCCCTAAAGCAAAGCAGTGTGTCTTCACTCACCAATTAAGACTGCAGCAGGCACATAAATCCAGAAAGTCCACATTGCACCAGAGACGGGGAAGGTAAAGATGAGCTGTGTCACGGTGGGAAAGGGGCTGGATCTACATTGGGCTGAATCCAAGGCAGCAGTCAGACACCATGGCCAAGCAAATGCCTGGCTGGTTGGGTATCTAAATGGCTGCTGGCCCAAAAGTCTAAAGAACACTGAGTACACAAATAAGCAACCCTGGAGCTTGGGTATCTCCTCACCTACAAGCGAGTGGTTGCTGCTATTTCTGAGGTGTGTGGCCTTCTCAAAGGCAATACAGGCACCTAAAACACAGACCCGAGGGCAAACCTCAGTCTTCACAGCTAAAGATGCCTTAGGTGAAAGAAGCAATTCCAAAACACAGGAGCAGTAGCTGTGCAGTAAGACAAGTGTCAAGTTACAATTCTTTTTCTTCTCAATGTGCAATAAAATGTCTGAAATACCATACACAGAGTAGACTGTCTGGTGACCTAAAAAGCATGTCCTCTGCACATCTTGCAAGAGAAACAAACTTTCTAGTCTCATGACAGCTTGCAAGTACCCCCAGTTTTATAACAGAAGCATGAATTTACTCGAGAAGAGAAAAATTCTCTAAGTTTAACTAAATGAACACAGAATTCCGGTGTCCTCTCACTTGCTGAAGAGGTAACACATGTTTCAAAGTCCTAAATCATACCTGCTCACATCTGAACTGCTGACAAATCTGCATTAAGTCAGCTTCTCCACTATAGAATTTATTTGCAGTTTACGTATCAGAAAACAAGTTGTTCCTTGCTGTAATGTGTCTAGCCTTTATCACAGACAGATCCAAGTAACAGGTTTGCTATTGCTTCTTCCTTGGCATGCCTTAAAAGAGCAAAGACACCTTTCATTCCTCTAGATCAGAGGCAGCTTACGCATTAGACCTTTTAAAAAAAAATAAATCAATAATGTCAAATACAACTGCAGTGACAAAATAACCTTGCAAACTATGGAGTCAATTAACATTCCACCATTAGAGCCATCAGTGGAATAACCCGCTATACAGCAGTAAATCATAACATTTCTTGAAGACCCAAGCTGGAAGCACAAGTTCTGTATTCAAGATTTTTGAACTGCTTAAGTCTACCTCAAATTTTCAGAAGCAATTATCTTATAGCCTCCATAACTGTTTCCCAAAACATTCAGTAAGGATGACAGACTTACAGTGAGTTTTTCAACAATGGCTGCTTTGCCCTGGAACTGCTGTCCTTCCCACGTAAGGCATGATGCATCAATCTGGGGGAAAAACAAAAAAAAAGTCATCAACCTGCTTAGGTAACTCTTAAGCAATCCTGGTAAGGGACTTTGTTTGTTTAGCATAAATCCTTAGAATCCAACTATTTGAAAAGTACCTCAAAGGGAGATCGGAAGAAACCAGCAAAAGCAACTGAAAAAGTTTGGAACAATCAACTAAAAATTAAGTAGTCTACATTTCATTATCATGATTCTACCAGCAAAAAAGTTCCTGCCTTTGGATCAAAGTTAGCTTGCAGAAGAAAATTTAAAGGCTACAAAAAAAAAATCCTATGGACAAAAAGTCAAGCATGTAGATAGAGAAAAATATATTAAAAACACCTAATAAAATGGGTTGAACCAACAGGGTAGTGCTCCAACTCACCTAACTCAAGCAATTCACAGCAAAAGTGACTGGCCAGACTCCCACCTGGAATACGTGACAAAAGCTTGACTGACCTGGATTACACCACTAAAGATAAACTGAATCTTGTGGTGGAAGAAGCAAGAAAAGGAAAACAAACCAAATCCAAGAGCTCCCTGCTGCATTGCTGCATGCTATAAAATGTTTGCTCCCACAGGGTCTCTGAAGGGAAAAAGCTCATCATTAAAAGGCCATTTCTGCAGAATCTCCCCAAATTTAGATAAATTGTGACCTTAGTGCATTTTAGCCACACAAAACAGGGTCCCATCCTCCATAGTTTAGGAGCTCCACAAAACAATACACATCAGTGACCTGCATAATAGTTCTCCCAACTACATGTGCAGAAGACTCTCCATGGAATGATGGAAAGCAGAAAGACCTTAGGGGTGAATAAAGCCAGGAATTGTGTGGAAGACCCTGTCTCCAGGAATTTAAATTAACTTGTACTTACCATCATTCTGAGGACTGAATGTATTTTGGTAATAAAATTACAAACTGCTAAGAGCCTCCATATTTAGAGCTGTGGTTAGAACACAAACTGCTTGATTTTCTTCCTCTCTAGGCTCTGCACACAGCTTCTTGGGCAAAGCAAAGCAACAATCTGCCAGGTAGCAAGTACACAACAATCTCCAGAGCAAATGGTATCAGTGCTGCTGGATATTGCTGAGGTATAAGGAGGGGTATCAGAGGGTGTTGAACTGTTTCAATCCTCAAGAGCTTGCTGAAGCTTCACAGCTCATCCAACAGATGAAAAACCAGTCAGGAAAACAGGATATGATGCTGGAAGACTTGTAAGCCTTGAATGTCTTGCTGCAACACCTCAGCCACCCAGCAGCATTCCTCACTATCAGCAATCAAATCCACACACAGAGCATTTTGCATGCTCTGGAGGAATCTTCCTCCAAAACTAAAAGCTGATGTTCCTTGGGTTTGTTAATTACAGTTTTTCATTCTGGTATCCAAGTCTACCTCACCCCAAATAAGAAGCAAAAATAAAACCCTGATTTTTGGGGATATTTAATCTAAATTTACATCTATTTAACATGTTGTTCTACATGTTTCAACCGGATTAAAAACTGCAAATCTATTTTAATGTTCAGAGGACTAATACATCGTGAGATCCAAGAAACACCTGCAAGAACTGCTAAACACAGGGTAGGACTTACATCCCACTTCACGAGGGATCCAAGCAAATCCATGCCTGTAAATTAATGGCAAACTAAAACTAGAATGTTTGCTTTTACAGAGCATTTCATCACAGGATTATCATCAAACCCCTCCAATACAAACCACTGCCTACAGCTAAACCGGGCTTTTGTGAGTCTGACTGCCTGTAAGGCAAACAAAGCTCAAAACAGAAATGAAACATAAAAGAAAAGCAATGAACAAACCTAAATGTGTCATTGCACTGACTGACATTCTGGAGTCAAGATAAAACCCACTATCCCACCGTGTGTATTATCACACATCAAAACAGGCAATCCCAGACAGATAATGGGACAGAGCCCTGCCCCTTTCTGTAGATACTTACATATATTGCTCCTAACTGAGTCCTGTCTGCATCAAAAAGCTGGTAGTAATGTTGTACAAAGCTGGACCCAATCTGCTCCCAGATAGGCTTGTCTCCCATTCTGAATTCTCACCCAGAGCCAGTGACTATAAAATAAACAAACAACAAAATCATCAGAAAGATCATTGTAATAGGCATAACACTTGGCTTGAGTATTAGCATCAAGAAACAGATCCTTTCAGCTGGCCTGAATTTTTCTTTGGGCTAAGTAGGACAAAATGCACCTCTGTATACTAGAATTGTAAATAAAAGTCTTAGATATTGAATGGTTTTATTTCTTATTACAGATTTGGTTTGTAGTGCTATTTGAGTGTGAGGTCACATCTCATGTATAAAAGTGGAGAAGGAGAACAAAATCGAGTACTACCATCTTATCTTCACATATTTCAGAAGTTACACCATCTGAACAAGCTGGCAAGCACTTGCTATTTCAACTTGATCTCATTCACTGTAAACAACTGACCTGTAAATATGGATTGTCAGCAAGTGGCTTACACCAACTGATTCGTGTATTTAGTTCCTCAAGTATTTAACCATCCACAGGCCATTCTACGTGTGTCCTGTCAATGGCACATAACAAGAATTAATTCACTAGCTCGTTCTTTAACCCAAGCTTACTGCCCATCCTCTTCTATCCTGTCACTGAGGCTGAAATAGACTTGATGTTTACCTTTGAACCTATAATAACTCCAAGATACAAACCATGATTTTTCACAGTGGTGAGAATCTGCAGTTCCTAGTGAAGGCGCTGGAAGCTCAGAGGCATCTCACACTTCTGAATCTAAGTCCCTCTATTCCAGAGGGATTAAGCATAGAGCAGGTACAGCAGTCTAGACTGACGCAAACTCTTATGCACCATTGGTACAGCTGATGGATTTATCACCCCATTACATTTTTTTAGAAAGCAAATTCATTTTTATTTATCCTGATATCTCTGTGAAAGTCTGAAGAATTGTGCTAAAATTCGAAACACAAAAACGCTGCACTCAAAACCCACTACATTATATTTTAAGATCTGAGTTCACTTCAAGCAAACTAACTTGCTCAACATCAAGATCTGTCAGCCACTAATCCCTCTTTGCAATCACTGTCCAGGAACCTTGGAGTTACAGGTTTAAATTGTACTGCAAGTCTGGAAAGGTGCGAAATTGTGTTTTAGGACACAGGACATAATAGCTATTTTGGCTTCCTTTAGCTGTCAATTACTCACACACCTGTATAGGATTTTAAGGTTACACAAATTTGGCCAGACTTACAGAAAAGCAAATCTCTTTTACTAGATCAATGGCTTAACAGCAGGTAGCATCCATGTTTTCAGGGTGGTAAATTCAACTACCAAACCAAGAACTGCTATCCCATTTTTAAACATCCTTATTTCACAATCAGACACCTGGGCAGTATAGTCAACACCAAAATGACCCAACTCTGCACACTAACACAAAAATTCAAAGTCTTGTTGCCACATAACTATTGTTTCAACTGCTCCAGAGGTCTACAATCTAGTGTTAGTCACTGTCATGAGTGCTCCACTGATACTTGCAGTGCATACCTCAGTCTAGAGAAGTTTACCCAGTGTGCTCACTCCTCTGGGAAAACAGATCACAAATTAAGAAAACAACCAAGTACAACAGATTAAAAAAAACAAAACAAAACCAACCCACACTGACATCCCAAATAACTTAAACCTACTTCATTGCAAGTGAAAAGGTTGTACTGATTGCATATCCATAATTGCTGCATACCAGCCTAACCTGGAGTTGATCCAGAAATCAAGTAACTTCGTCCTGTATTCGGGGATTTTAAAATGAAGAAAAACCAGCTTAAAACCATCACACCAACTCGCTGGAAACTCTGTTGAGCAATACCCACTCTGCTGAGAGGCAGGACTCATGTCACGTTTGGAAAACCAGAAGCAGTAGGACTTAAGTTTGATGCCTGCAGTTTCCATTCCAGACCTGTGGGTACCTAGAAGTCTTTAGTTTGGAACAGCTGCAGTGGAGCCAACAATCAGCACAGTTGAAAATCATGCTGATTCACGTTTTATGGATTATCATTGCTTCAACTTCAACACATGAACTCACACCATTATCAGATATTCCTAAACATTCAAGGGCAAATCTGGTTCACAGTAACGATGCTCAACAGTCACACATCTAACTCTGAGCTGAAGTTGAGGACAAATAATCACCAATAACAAAACAACCACCAGCTTATTCTCCTGAAGCTAAAGCAAGTTAGCTATTGCCATATTAAATTTCCCCCACACAAGATGTGTATTCACCCTTAACAGCTCACTGTACCATCATACAAACCCAAGATCAAGCTGTACGCCAGCACTGCACCTGATTTAGTCCCTCAAGGTGCAACAGCCTCACTCAAGCACCAGATGCCTTCTGTTCAGTCCTCAAACTGTGAGAAAGCCTTAGAGACTGCAAGGAATGGAGGAATTCTTATTTTAAATACAGAAAGTAGAATTATGCCTTCCAGATCTAAAAATTAGAATGTTAGCTTGCTATCTCCTCCTAAAAAATACTTGTATTTTGATCAGTAAAATACTATTAAATAAATTAATAAATACCAGCATAATTTTGACCAGTTATAACATTGATTTTTTCCGAAATGAGAACAAGCTAAAAAAAAAAAAAAGACTGACGTTAATGATCATTGACTATTTTTCTTTTTGTTTGTTACAACCTTACTCTCTTTTCTGTGCCATTCATATTTGGTTTTGCTGAACACTCACTCTTCCTGGAAAGGTTTTTTTTCCTTTTCAGATTTGTCACCTTTTCCTCCACACTGTCTTCTGTTTTCTGCCTGTCATTACAGATGTAAGAAGCTTAGAGATGTACCTAAAGAAAGAACAAGATGGGAATGATCTGTGTCATCAAGCCCAGTCCCTTTCAGTGAGACATAACCCATGTAAGATTGTATTGATACACTTATCAGTACAATGTTTTAATGAGATAAATGTTATATAAAAGGCCTTTAAGATCTATTGCAAAGCTATGCGGAAAGCATGGGTTCTGATGCTGTCAAACACTAGGGCAACACAGAGGTGCTTCAGAGCCATGCAGCCAAAACTGTCTGTGGTTCACTCAAATCTGCCTGTGGTTACAGAGACCAGAATACTCACTTAATATAAAGCCAGATAAAAGAAGTTTCAGTAAGCTAGAAAGCACCTAAGATGTGGCACACCTGTCCTTTTAAAGGCAGCTGCTGGAAGTTACTACTGTGTAAGTGTATTACTGGATGTTCCACCTTAATTCCCGATGGAAAAGGGGATAATTTCCTTAAGCTAATTAATTTCCTTGCCTTTGTCACTTCAAACCAAACCTACCTCCTCACATCCACTTAAAAGCACAGTCCATTTGATTAACAGCTTCTTCACAAAAGCACAGCAGCAAAGCTGAGCTACCAACACACAGTAAAATACTTAATTCACGTTATTCACTCTGTTTCTTGGAATCTGCTCGTACTAGAGAATTTATCCCCACCCCAAATACCAGCCAGCAGTCAGTACTAAAGCTGAAATTCAATAAAGAGCACAAAAGCTGCAGCTCCCAGCAACTCTGTGTTCAACAGGTATATGCTGACACTGCTGAACTGGGAGTGCTGTTCTGCAGGGGCCTTTTGCACTGTGACATCTAAATCAAATTTTCCAATACCTTTGCCAGGCTGCACACTAACATGTCAAGAATAAATTCCACCCCTCTACACATCTCTCACCACAATCCCTACACACCTCATCCTACAAGGTACCAGGCCATCCCCAGTGTTTGCACCTGCTTTGGCATGTGGCAGACTGCACCAAGAGCAGGAGAAGCTGCAGGACGCAGTGAGCAGTAGCACCAAAGAGGAAGCTGCACCTGTAAGACAGAGAATGCCTAGAAGAGAACAGAGCCTCCACATGGGCCGTGAGTGACCTTGAGTAAAACTAGTGTTACATGGCCTTAGGCAGATTTTTTATCCACAAAATCCAAAAATACAGGAACTTTTACACTGCTTGTCCCACCTTTGATGCTCCTGTCTACACTCATCCCTCTTCCATCCCTGCTTAGCTCTGAGTGTAAGAGATTAGCATGAGCACACCAACTGCCCATAGCTCCTAAGGGGAACACACTCCTTAAAGGACTCATTTCTGCCACCAGTCTCGATGAAACCTCCTCCTACTGCTTCCTTCACAAGCTACAAAACACATGATTCTCTGTCAGTTTGCTGCAGCACAAAGTCCATCTTTCTGCTCATGTGGCATCACCAGAGCTACTCAGAGGGGTAGCTTGAGGAAAAGCCACTTTTTTACTTGGAAAAGCAAGACAAATAAAGAGATTGCCTTTTCTGAAACACATAAATGCCAGTGACATTTGGAGCAGGTGGGCTACTGTCACATCTCTGCAGTACGGAGAAAGAACAAAAAGTTGCTTTAGCCAGCAGTTATGCTTTACCACATTATCAGACCTGGACATATGTAAGTTTGCTGCTATCAATTTAAAAATTAGGTCATTCTGAATTGGTAGCATGGTAGGTCTGCAATTCTAAAACAATACTACATTTTCTGAAAAAGTCAACAAAAACTAGCATGAGCAATAGTAAAATACAAATTGCTAAAGAAAACAGAGGTTATCTGCCAGGGATTGCCACATCTAAAATGCAAGCTGTATTCAAAGAATCAATGACCAACCATCACAGGCAAATAAGGTCTGTAAAGTCTTTCTGGTCTGCAAAACACTAAAGAAAACCCCACTGAATTTAAAGTGGAAAAACCTCAAACCAATACATTTTAATGCTAGTGGTGAAAATTGTATTCTGTTATCCAGTTCTGACTACATTTATTCCACAACTAATCTCAGCATAAATAAACCACGCTCCCAGGATAGTAAAGCCAGCCCAACACACCACCAAAGTTAAACTGTCTTAAGATTGAATTCAAGCTTGTTTTCTGGAAGATTTGAGAATCAGTGCAACAAAACAGCACCATTGCCGCCCTTAAATCTGGTCCAGTGGCACATGTGAATTCCCAGCAAACATGGTTCAGACTGTAAGTTGCTGCACCCTTCGCTACTGATTAACAGGAGAAAATAAGGACAATGAAAGAGCTCTCAGCTTTTTCAGCTCCTGACACTCTAGCAATTTCTACCACGAAGGTATTTTAGATCACTCAGATTAGAGTCATCAGTCTTTAGACTGTGGTTAAAAAAGTAAAGCAGCAAACAGTTTTACTGTTTTTCCTTCAATTGCTTTTCTTTTGCCACTAAAACTTGCAGAGACAGGAGTGTCTCCAGTGTGCACTTTCTAGGAACACAATGGAACCAGCATCACAGAACCAGTTAATCCTCTCTCAAACAGGTCACCTATTCAACTCCACCAATAACCACTTGATAACAGATCATCCTCCTTTAGCAAAGGATACACTCCCAACAGAGAAACTATGCAAATTACCACAGAATAATGCACGTTTCTAAGGGACCTCCTCCAGCTCAAAGCAGGAGGACAAACCTGTTTCACTGCCTGACTGCCCTCATACAGAGGGCAGCTGTCCCGTGTCCTACCCAAATCCTGTCTGTTCCAATTTATGCCCCTTGTGTCCTGCCCTGCCATGAGGTACCCTGTGAAAAGACTGGTTCCATTCTCCTGATAATGACGTGACAGACACTGGAGACTGTGATTAAGCCCTGCTCAAGCCTTCCCTAGACTAAATAAGTCCAGGCCAGGCAGAACGCACAGTAACACATGGATGAAGAAATACTGGAACTTACTGAGGGACATCATGCATCATCAGCAATTTATCTTCAACACACTGGACCTCTGTCTGATAAAGGCCAATTCAGTGGTCAATCTTTCTCCATTTGCAAACCTATGCAATTTCCAGTTGAGGAACAAATCTATGCATTCAAAGACTAAAGGAAAGAATTTTCACAGTCATCTCCACAGTGGTTGACTGATTCATGGAGGAGAACCCTTGGAAAATTACAGCTCACGACCAATCAGAAACTATTGACTTCAGAGATCTCTACCAAGTAATTGCCACGGACTGCTCTGTGCGAGAAATTACATTATTCCAAATATGCTTTTAGAGCTAAAAATAATTGAGTCTAGATATGTGAACAGTGAAAGGATGGAAAGGGAGAAAGGGGAAGATGACAAGGAGCAGAATGCTTCCTTCTGGGAAATACATTTACTTTCCCCTTCTTAGCCTTTTTATTCCTCTACTTGCAACTTCATTAAAACAAATTAATGAGGAAATGATGCCAACCTGAAGTATATTTTTTTTTGTTAGAAATGTCAGCAAGTATAAGGCCACTAGTAGACAAAACACCTGCAGAAGAGTCTGGGAAGGCATTCACTATGCCTGCAGCTTGATGCTCATCCCAACTGCAATCTGACAACCCAACAGAGCCACACAGAGTCAGTCAAGATGATTTTCAAATATACAGACACACATTACACAAAACTGCAGAGGAGGACATACTGTTTTGCTAAGCAAAATCCACGATGCTACGCATCTGCCTCTTTTTCCAGAGTATTCTTCATGCAAGCCAAAAACTGAATTCAAGTTTGCAAGGCTGAAGCCACATTTCTTCTCCCCAGAATGAATGCAAGACTGCTCAGTTTAAAAAAAACAGGGGAGGCACTGGGGTATTTGAGGGGAGAACTGCTACACCCTGTTTTTCTTTACCTTATAGACACAGTAACAAAACATTTAATATCCAAAGTTGCCACAATATCGATGAGTTTTAAAACAACCCAAAAGAATTATACTTGCAATGTGCAACTCCTAAACTTACCATACCTTACACTTTCACTAACTAAACAACCCTCTTAACAGGGAGAAAAGAAATCCCAGCAGAGAGAACTGCAAAAGTTGTTACCATTTGCATTTTTCTAAAGACCTGAACAAACACAGATGTTAAGCAAATATATTTCAAATCATCTTGCAAATAACTTACAACCTTTTAGACAGATAATAAATCAGGGTCCCAGTGGGAAAATAGTTAAATAGTCCAAAAGTGAGCCAAAATACCACACTTTAAATGAGAAGTTTCGCTATATACAGTAATTTTGTTACTTTTAGGTGGAGATCTGTGAAATGCCTTTTGTTTGTGGCTGCTAAAAGAAAACTTAGTCACTACACACAAACAGAGAAATCACTGCTTGAACACAACTCCTCAAGGAGGAAGAGAGTATTAGCTTAAGAAGGCAGCTGATTAAGGAATCAGATTTAACTTTCAAGCAACATTTCTGCAACCAATTCCTATTCAAGCATTTACCTGGGCTTTTTTACCAGTTCAACTGCAATACATCGAAGATATATTTACACTGGAAATTATGGACTTCATATAAGCTAAATTATTATTTCAGCCTGCCTCGGACAAGAAGTTAAATTTTTATTGAAAGAACAACATCTTGGGGATTTAAATGTCTTCAGAAGGCTATCTTATATTAACTGAATGCAACACATTCAATTGTTGCACACACAATTTCAATTGTTTTTAAAGTTAAAAAAATTACAACAGCCAGAGAAGAAAAAATTCTCTCTTGCAGATCATACTGGAAAATGGCAATTCAAAGTAAAAAACTACATGGTTGCAGCAGATCACTGAGCACATGCACTTTGCTAGTTTCACTCCAAGGAAGCATGAACCTTTCATGTTCAGTGTGACAAAGTGATTCAACCATGTCAGGTAACTTCAGTCCTCTCACAACCTTCTGGCAAGACAGAGAACATCGAGAACATTAAAAGCACTCGAAACAGAGGCATAACTGAGTACACCTTCTGCCCTACACAAACCATCTCCTCGCAGCTCCCAGCTCACCCCCTTTACTATCTTCCCTGCGATACCAACCCGTCGCAAAGCAAGACAGAAGCACCGATGGGCGCCAGGCCGAGGGGAAGCCTCGGTACCTCCGAGGGTCGCGGCGGCAGCGCCGGAGCCCACCGGGGTGGCTGGCGGGGACAGCACGCCCGAGGAGCGCCAGGGGCTGCCGGCGGGGCTAGGCGAGGCACCGCCCGCTGCTCCGCGGTACCCAGCGGCCCCGCCGGAGCCATCTGGCCCCCGAGCCTGCGGGCTGGGCTCGCCCCGCCGAGGCCCCTCGCTCCCCCGGCGGGAGCTGGGCCAGGGCCGCCCACCCCCCTCAGTCCACCCGCCCGCCCGCCCGCCCACCCACACGCGGGGCCCGCCAGTCCCGGGCGCTGCCGGCGATGGCTCGGCTCCCTCCGCCGCCGCCCCGCCGGGACCGCGCTGGCGGCACCTCAAAGACGGGGAAGGTCAGGGCGGCTCCGGCCAGCGGCTCCCGCCCGGCCCGGCCCGCGGCAGCCGGCAGCGCCCCGCGGCGGGGATGGGGCTGGGCCACGGGGCCGCGGGGGCCGAGCGCGGGGTGTGGTGGCGCCGTGTGGCGGCCGTGTGGCGGCCCGCGGTCCCATTCCCGCTGCCGCTCCCGGTCGCGCCCCCCGCACTCACCCGCGGCTCCCACTATGGCGGCGGCAGCGGCCCCGTGCGCGGCGCGAGCCCCCTCAGCCTCCCTCGCTCGCACTCCCGCCCCGCCCCGCTCCGCCCGGCCCCGCGGCTTGCCGGGACAGCGAGTCCCGCCGGCCGCCGGCCGCCCTCTGGAAGAGGCGAACAGAACTACAACTCCCGACAAGCCCCGCGCCGCCGCCCGCCGTGGCTCATTCGAATGAGGGAAGGGGCCCGCGCGCCTCTGGCCCCGCGGCGGCGCCCCGGAGCATTGTGGGATCGTGGGGGAGCGGAGCGGGGAGGGGCCCTGTGAGTGGGGAGTGAGGGGGAGCGGATTGTCCTCCTTCGGGACAGGGTTGTCCCCCTTTGGGACAGGTTGTACCCCTCTGGAACAGGACTGCAGCCCTCCGGGACAGCGTTCTACCCCTCTGGGATAGGGTTGTACCCCTCCGGAACAGAGCTGTCCCCTCTGGGAGAGGGCTGGCCCTGAGCGGGGTGTAGCTGATCAGCCACAGCCACAACTGCAGGCCCTGAAGTTCATTTCAGTTCCCCCTATAAGAGCTATACAGTGACAATTTTTTAAAAAAAATTACCCAGCTTGATTGCAGTGAAAAGCTAGCAAGGTGTGGAGTGGTAGAAAAACGCCTTCCAATAAATACTTGTGAACAAATAAGTAACCCTCTGGGCCAAAGGCTATCATATTATTGCAGAAAAACTTCTAAAAAATTTCAAAAATAAATACAGAACCCAAAAAGGGAGTTAGTATTAATCTCTAGAGGAATTGTTATGAACTTAAGGTTTTCCCTGAGAACCATAAAAGCCATTTAAAATAAATATTCTTCAAGTCCCCTTTTAGGGCTGACATTTGATAATACACAGAGAAGTGTGACAACCAAAAATAGTCAAAACTGGTGGAAGAAAAATATTACAAGGGTACAGACTGGCTTAGAACACAGGTGAGAGGTTGAAATAGAAGAAAAAAAATTTGCATTGAGCAGCAGTACAGGCTTTTTTGTTAGCATAGTAAGGTGCCTTCCTACAGAATTAACCTCTTAATCCCCTGAGGTATGGTTGTTCACTTCCTTAATTTAGCAGGAAATGGGAGAAAGTGTGCATGAGCTAAAGTGTTTGCCTTTATCAGAGTTTATCTTGCATTGGAAGGAACCCACAAGGATCATCAAGTCCAGCTCCTGGCCCTGCACAGGACAGCCCCAACAACCACACCATGTGCCTCAGAGCATCGTCCAAACACTCCCTGAACTCTGGCAGCCTTGGTGCTCTGACCAGTGCCCTAATACCTTTGCTGGTTCTTTAATTGACCTAAACCACTCAGTGGTAACACACCTGCTGCCCCATTGCTCAAAACCATTCTAGGACCCCCCAACCTGCTCGCTTCTTTGTCACTTCCCACAATCTGACCTCCCCCCATCACAGAGATTCTCCACAAACACTCAGTTTCTGTTTCCCCTAGGCTGCACAAAAGTTTAGCTTGTGCACCAAGTTCCAGTCCCTTTCACTCAGTGATAGAGTGAAAATTGGCCATGTGGACCTACAGACCTTTCTAAATAAGAGGCCACACACTTCCCCTAATCCTTCAGAACTATGTTCATCAGAATCTCCTGAAATATCCCCATCCCAGTCCTCTGGATCCACATCTTGCTGTCACCATCCAGAAATGGACAATCTATCGTTTTTTGGTTTTTGTTGTTGTTGTAGCTTTATTTCAATCCTTCATTCCAGTAAATGTATTTGCTCTCTTTCCCTGTTAGTTCTCCTTTTAAGACATCTGTCTCTAGCTGTTTTTCTATTTCCAATCTTCTGGAATAATCAGAGTGTGCCTGTGCCTGTACCAGGCACGCTCCCAAGGTGGCACACACGCTCTCTTTACCATCTCCTCTTCTGTCGTGGCGGCACTGCTCAGTCTCTACCACCTCCTCCAGGCCAACCCCTTCTCCTTCACCCATTCCATCCCTGGAGGAGAAGGGGCACTGCCCTGCCTCCCCAAAAGCCCTTCTATTGACATCCTGCCGACTATACCCAGTAAAATGCTGCATAATCTTATAAAAACAAGGCAAATTATATATTCAAATCAGATTTATTTACAAAACAGCTGACAAAAGAGCTTTTATTTGTTGAGCATGACTGTTGCTGACAGAGGTCAAGCCCTGTTAGCAGCAGAGCTGAAGATCCAGTGGCAGCTCTTGTCCTCTGGGAACCCAGTAGACAGGGCTAGCCCAGGCAGTTCCAAGGCCAGGTTATATCCAGGTGGGAACACCTGGCTCCTCCCTCCTGGGCAGAGCATCCCACAATGGGATGAGATAAGTCCATGAGTCACACGGTGGGTCCCTGATGGCCCATTGTCTGTCATCCGGAGTGGGTCATTAGCAGGTGATAACAGCTAATGGCCCACAGCTGGTGGTAATAGAATACTTAAATACATCTATATTGCAACCTAGGACAGTTCTGCAACGCCAAAGACTGTAAACCTGTACATTTCTAGCCAAACCTGCTTATATTAGAACCCTTGAGACCTGATTATATTTTATGCTACATTGACAATACTTAAATACTGTATTAGCAATACATTTAGTCCTAGTTATCCACATAATCAGTGTCATACATCTCACATCTGACCAAGAGTCTTGTCTCTACTAGTCTGCAACAATCCCCAGTGCTATCTGGGCCAAAGTGCCACCAAGGTAATATTAGCATTTGCTGTCAGACAGTCATCCATGATCATCATAAGGGTGTCATTGGCTTCCTGATATGGGTTTAGAGTATTAGCTACCCAATTCCTGTTCCAAGGGGTGTGGTGGGGACTTCAAGTAGTGGTTAAGGCTGGCTATAAAAGCTCCAGGTGCTTCACAGAGGTGGACAGAATTCAGTTCTCCATCCTGAAGAGCTTCTTCTGGGAGAAGAGAAAAACTGCACAGGATCTCATGAAATTTGCACCATGCCTGGGTACAGTGCTCAGCATTCACAGATTTCTTCACGAGATGTTATTTTCCCTGCTTTATTGGTAAATGAGGTGGGCCAATGCCAATCCTCGAGGTTCTTCTCACTCAGTAGGTTCTTCAATTCATTCATTGAGTCCTTCAGAGTGAGTGAAATTCCATGGGATCACATGTAAAAGCATCACTGGCTTAGCATAGGAAAATTTCTTCACAAAGAGCTTCCCAGTTTCAGAAAGAACTTCAGGACGGAATATTTCAAGTCTTGTCTTCTGAAGAATATTTGGATTATTCACATTCTCCATCCTCAGATGAATTCACAACTTAAGCAGTGTCCCTGGAGAAGAAACCATGCCACTTCAACCATACAAGTACAGAAACTGCAAAATTTTTTTTTTATTAAACAACAGTTTTACCAGCTTAACATCTGTATTCCAGAATGGGAGAAAAATCCTAAACAGGAATCATCCACTAATAAGAAAAATAAATGAGAGCTATCCTGAATAAAGCCATTTGGAAATCAGGAGGCTCACCAGTTCAATTGCCCTTCTTGCTATTTACACAGCAAGTGAAGAAGAAAGAGTTCACTGGTGCTTGGCCCTTCACTGACTGTGAATATTCCGCTCACTTTAAAGGTATAAACACTTAAATACAAATATCTATCTCTCTCAGTCACAAATGAGAACACATCACAAAGTCTACAAAGTCAGCAAGTGGCCCAGAACTCTTATGATCTCATTATGACAGTATCTGTCTGAGAGCTCAAAGTATGGAGGGTAGGATGGCCACAAGCAAAGGTAGCTTTGAGATGGAGCACAGCTGCTGCTCCTCCAATTTCCCAAGTGGGAACAACCCTCCCACCTCTTCCTCCAGACCCAGCATGATGCTGGGGGAGCCCCTCACCACACCCTTGAGAACAGCCCTTCAGCTGAAGGGATGCTGGACACTAGCCTGTGAGCAAAACCCCTTTTCTCTGGTCAGCATTATAGCTCTCTGCTGGGCCCCTGTAAACCATTACACCTCCCTTTCCCAACTGGAAGAACAGGGATCATGCAGCTGATTGATGCAAGGAGGTTGCTGCTGAAGTGAGCATTCCTCATCCCTGGGGCGGCAACCAAAGCTCCCCAGCATCTTTGAGTAGGAGCCACAGGATATGATTTTTGGATGCACTAAAGAGTCCTTGGCTTCTGCTGAAATCCAGAGACCCCAATTGTATCATCACCTTGACAAAGAAAAGTTAAAAGACGTTTCGGACTTCCTCAAGCTCTCGTTGTCATAGCTCTCTGATCTCTCTGAGGATAATGTGAATTTGGTGGAGAAGATCGGTTTTGTTTCCTCATTCAAATCAATCACAGTGGCAGAGATGTGGATGCGAACTGTGTAACCTCCTGCCACCTAGAGAAGGACAGAGGATTCAGCTGAGAGTCCAGGTGACATCTGCTGCTGTGCCCAGCCTGCTGTCTGCCTGAAAAGATGTGGTACCTTGATGGGCAGGACCACATGCATGTCTCCCACTTGCAGCTTGGAACTATTAAAGTGCACTTTGAGTTCGCAGGAGCGGCGGTAGGTCAGGCCCTGCACCTGGTGCGGTTCCACGCTGAAACCTTGAACGGATGAAAATAAAGCAGCTGAGATGCACAAGCAAGAGGAAAAGTGCCACAAGCTTGTTAAGGTCATACAGGTGTCCTGGCTGGCATCTCTGGGAAGACCCTTCGCCATCTCCAGAGATGCTGTTGCCTTTTTTCCCTCAAAGAAAAAGGGCTTTCACAGCCAGCATACAATGTCCACCTTGGATGGTAAAACCAAAACAGATCAGCTGAGGAGCTCCAGCAATTCCTTCCTCAGGCACCTCAGGGAAGGCTGCACAGAGCTCTCCAAAGGAGAATTTCCAGCCAAGATTCCCCCATGTTGTGCTGTTTCTGTGACAACAACTTAGAGGAGACACCTGAGCTCCCCTTAGACACAGTGAACCACTGTTTGATGGAAGCACAGACTTGCCTCAAGGCCTCTTTTGATCCACCAGAGCATATCACAGTTTATTTTCTCAATAAAGGCCTAACACAAGTGCTGTGACAGTGTGAACTCTAAACAAAGCACTTACAAATCACAACAGATCCCACAAGCAACACAGGTTCACGGAGTGTCCAAAGAAACTCTATGCTCAATGCTCATGGGAGCCAAGGGCAGAAGATGTTGAGAGGTGACCAGGGTGATGAGCCCATCTGGCCCCTGCACTGAAGCATTAGGGCTGCCACAGGCAGGCCAGGTCCCTGGGCATGGCTGGCCAGGAGAGTTCAGGCTCTGAAACTCCCAACAGGGGCCCTGAGAGGAAAACACTCAAAACCCCACCTCATGTTTAGCAGCTTAAATTAATCTGTTCAAGACAGCTTCTTCAAGCCCACAGGAAGTCTCTCCAGCACTGGTTACCTGTGCCACGCAGGACACTTCCGTTGACCTGGAAGGACACCGGGACCAGCCCAGGGTTGGTGATTTTCACAATACGACTCCTAGATTCCTTGACACGGACACAGCCCATGTTCAGGATGTATTCAGGCAGCTTAATGCTAGAAGAAGGAATAAGGACAGTCCTTAAACCACAGCCTGGCTACATCTTCAAGTGGATGGAGGATACAAATAAAGTGATAATTCTGTATTCATTGCTGTAAAAAGTCAACTCAAGCCTGTGAAACGCAAGCAAGGCCTGACCACCTGGCAATGACTTTGAGAAGTCACAAGGAGTGCAGGTCCTAGGTTTTATCAGCTACCAGTGGTTTCTGAAAATAAAATTAGTTGAAAATGGACACTGGTCACAGCTCCTCTGCTATGAAAAGCCAGTATTGGTTAAGTACACTGCCTCCACTGGTCTCAATGAAACTGCTTAGCCTGGTGTACAGCCTGAGCCTGAAATTGCTTTGGGACCTAGGAATAAGATTTGCTTGCACAGGAAATCGTCTCTGCTCTGCAACCAGAACTGCCACCAAACCAGTGCCAATGAGTGTAATAATCAATACTGGCAAAATTCACAGTAATGTCCTTTCCCAGAGCAACCCAACTCAGGAAAGCATATGAATGATCTGTTTTGCAGAGCATCTTCCTGAAGTAGAGCCTCTTGTGCCTGTGCTGTGTTATAAAGGAGCAAAGGGAAAGTTACCTAGGTAAGCCCTGCCATCTCACCAGCATCCAAGCCACCTGACTTAGGGTTTCCAAGGGTCTGTCGACCTGTGTGATTCTTTTTACTCAGTGTGCTCTATTCGTTGGAGCCAAGATGGCAGCTTGGAGTTGTCAGCAGGAACTGTCTGTGCTGCCTGGAAGGGCTTGATGGTCTGCACTGGAGCCCCTCAGCTCTAGGAACAGAACCCCCCACTTGTGGGGAGCTGAGCAGTCCCAAGCTCAGCATGATGCTGGGGAAGGGAGGGCACTCAGCTGCTCATAGAGAGAGTGTCACAGCCACCAGGAGCAGACCCTTTCTGAAATCCCCAGCTATTCCCAGCTCTGCAGACACAAGGAGCTCTCAGGAGCAGGGGGCACTGCTGGGTGTTACCCACGGGGCACCTGGAGATGGGGATGAGTCCCTACTCACTCGAGAAGACTCCGACGTATGCGCTTATTAAAGAACCTGTCCTTCAAGGCACGGGAGGCAACAGCTCTCTCCAGCTCCTGAATATGATCCTCTATCAGCTTCTCCTCTATCTGCATCTGCATCCAAGACTCTTCCTGAGGAAAAAAAAAAGACAGTATCTGGTTAGCAAAGGTCCTTCCCAAGGTTTGCATCTGAAAAAGGATCCCACCCTGCTTGTGTTGAGAGGGGAGATGGGGTCCTGGTGTCTGGCTGCTCAGTGTCTGTGACACCTCCTGCGCTCTTAGCCAGGGCCTCAACTCCAGGGAGCATCTCCAGCATCTTTGCCTGCCCAGACACTGTTAGAAAAGCTGATCTGGCCAGACAGACAAGCCAAGAATTTTCCAGAGCTCCAGATACTTGCCTGCCCTCAGCCAGTGGCTAAGCAGCTTGGAAAAAAGCACTGCCAGTACAGTCCCAGGGCACAGTCAAGCTGCTGCTGCAAAGGTCTGTAAACCTTGCAGGGCTTGGGTTGGGAAAAACCAACTTCCCAGAAATTATCTGTGTCTCCTCCCATCCCTTGAGCATGGCTGTCAGGATCCCTCCCTGGAGCAGCCAGGAAGTTGGTGCATCTCCATGAGGGATCATGACCAGAGGGGCAGCCCCTGGGGCAATGCTGAGCAGACACATGGTCATGGCCAGGTGTGGGTAGGGAGGTCCCAAGTGCCATCAGGACACCAGGAAGCTGCTGTGGCATGCAAGGGGCTCAAGTGACATCGAGAAGGTGGCATTTGCCAAGCGGGGGAGCAGCTGTTCTTACAACAGTGCCAGACTTGTCCGTGGATGACTTCATGGATGACCCCATGGTCACGGATGACCCCAGAAAAGACGATTCACTGCTCTGTGTTTCTTCTTCCTCCGGGTTTTCTTCTTCCTCTAGCACTATCTTCTTATTTTCTGAAAGGAAAAAAGTTATCCAGAAATAGGAGACTGGGTACATTGCCAATCCTATTTAAGCTGGGAAGTCCCACTTCCCCAACACTGGCCTCTCCCAGAAACAAACCTTTCTTTGAGTCCCGTATAAAGAGCGAATACTGCTCCTCTGAGAGTGAATACTGCCTCTCTGAGAGGGAATACTGGTCCTCCTCCTCTTCCTCCTCTTCCTCCTCCTGTTCCTCCTGCCCCTCCTGCTCCTCTTCCTCCTCTTCCTCCTCCTCCTCTCCCTCTTCCTCCTCCTCTTCCTCCTCTTCCTCCTCCTCGTCATCAGAGTCATCCATGTGTCGCTCCAGGTCAGAAGTGTTGCATCGAGAATAGGGTTCATTGCCCTCAACGTGTCTTTTCATGTTTTTTCTTACCTCTTTCAGTATCTTCTCGTATTTTTCATTTCCTGGAGGAAAAATTATCCACAAATAGAAATGTGTGTGCATTGCCAATCCCATTTAAGATGCAAAGTCCCACTACCCTGTTGCCTTTCAGCTGGTAGAAATATGAACAGACACAGTTAATAAGGGGTAAAAGGGTTGTACTTTGGTATTTTAATAGGATCCTAGGTGCACAGCTCTTCAAAGGTGGAACATGTCGAGATGCACACTCACTGTGTAATGCGTATACAGTTTTATGGACCTTGCAAAATTACCAATTCTATCTAGAGTTCTCCAATAAGAAACTTAATAAATGAAGTAATTGTCCCCCTCTTCTAATCACTCCCCCCTAAATAAGGCTACAGCCCAGTTTACAAAATGTGCTCTTCAACCTTCAATCAAGGTTGAAGTCTTGAGTTTTGAGATAGTATAGAGCTCTCTGGCTTCCTGCTGTGAATGTTTGGTCTTTTTGCCTTGCAGGACTCCAAAACTAAGCTAGAATATCAGATAACAAAAATTGCAAGGATGTAGGCTAATGGTACAAAGAGTGTATAAAGGGTACAGAAAATACAAAAATGGTATAAAAATGTATAAAAGGGTATATATAAAAAGGCAAAAAATCATCAGGCATCATCCCCAACACTGGCCTCTCCCAGAAAAAAACCCAGCTATCTATAAAAAGTAGATGCTGCCGTTCCCCTCTGAATCTTCATGTTTACTCTCACTTATTTTTGTTCTCTCATCCCTTGCAATGTCATGCAAATCCAACCCTGCCAAAAGCCCTGCTAGCCTCTCTTACAGTTTTCCCAAGCTTTTCTGCCTAGCCATCATCTTTCCAGGCCTCCAACAATGTGCTGGCAAGATCTGCAGGATGGTTCCTGGGAGAAAGCCCAAATGGGCTCAAGTGCTCAAGACTCAGGAAGCAACCAGGGAGGTCAAGCATTGGACAGGCAGCCCTGCAACCTCCAAACTTGGTGGAGATGGGTGTGAGCTGCCTGATGGGCTATGGTAGGGGAAAAAAACAGGGGATCTTCCTGGAAGACAGGCAGTGCTCACCTTTCAACATCCAGGGTAGGTCCACAGTAATCCTAGGGAAGGTTCCCTCTCCTTTCAGGACGATATCTACTGGTTCCAGAAAACTCACTTGGACCTGGAAAGTGCTGCAGAAGACTCTCAGTCTTCCTGGCAGGTAATAGATTTTCAACACTTGCTTCTTGCCAGGTGCAATAGAACCCTGCAGGGACGGGAGAGGAGGAAGGGAATGCATCAAAGACGGTTTGATGGAGGATGGCTGAGGGGACAGACAGGCTGAGAAGAGAAGACAGGTTCTCATCTAAAGAAACCATCAGACCACATCACCTTCTAACTTCCTGGTGCCCAAAAGCTCGCGCCTCCAACCCTGGGCTGCAGTGTGTCCTCCCGAGGGCTCACAAGGCTGCAGCCCCAGCACAGCCTGATGTGAGCACAGCTCTGCTGCTAACAGGGCTTGACCTCTGCCAGCAACAGTCATGCTCAACAAATAAAAGCTCTTTTGTCAGGCTTTGTGGAAGAGGACTGAAGTGCCTGCACTCTCAGAAGGGCCAGCAGCCCCTATCAGAGCACATCAGCAATTCCATGCTGGTGTTGAAGGGCCTGACCCCTTATCAATGATCCCAACAAAAACACCTTCTGCCTCTGCAGTTACACCAAGGGCACATGAATGCATCCCGATGCATGGTTTCCTGCAAACATACATCTGTGGAAATGCAGGAGCTAGGATGAGATCTGGGGATGAGAGTGATGGCAGGAAGGGCACCTCCTCTTCAGGCTTCCAGAAATGCTGTCCAAGCCCCAGGCTGGGCTCATGCAGTGTTTTTTAAGGGCACATGATGGTATAGAGAAGACATTTTATTGTAAAAATCCAGGGTTCTTAAACTGTTAGTTTGTTATGAGTTTACATACTTGTGAGGCACAACCAATGTGCTTAACTACCTACCATACATCACAATAGGAACAGGCATCAGATGTAACCAGCTATGAGCCCCATGGTTTGAGCACTTATTGGTTCTAATAATTGTTTTACAATTCTGTAACTTGTTTTTCACCTCTAGTTTAGCTGAGTCATTCCCAGAATGCTTTTCTAGATAGCCAAAGTAACAGAAGTGAGCAAGGATTTTACAAGGGCAGCAAGGCCCTCACTTTGCAAGGCCTTTCTGCTCCTCAACAGGCTCACACCAGCGAGGTTGAAGGAAAATATGGCTCTGGGTGACAGGACACAGCTGAAGCGTTCCTTGGCTCACCCCTGCACACTGCGCTGGACCCTTGGCTCCCCATTCCTGTTCCCACTGCAGGTAGAAGCAGCTGAGCAGGACAAACCCTGCCACTCGGTCCCCTGAGTTACTCCAGCATGCAACATCACTGCAGCCAAAGGGAGCCAAGCCAAGCTGCTAGCAACCGGATGCTGCTACGGCAACTGACTGCATAGCCCATGCAGAACTGTGTCTGTGGATGCTCACAGGAAGAGGGCACCAGTGTGTTATCCCTTGGACAAGACAGGCATAAAAAAAATCAGAATGTCATTTGGCTTTCTCTTCCCATTCCAAAGAAAGCCAAAGACAGGAACACTGCTCAATCTCCAAGACATCCAGGCAGGACTGAGAAGCTGGGATGGTGGCATGCTGCAAACTCTTCTCCTTGCTCTTCCAGTCCTGCTCCTCCCTGGCCCCCTCACTGCCCCACAAAACTGCTGCAGAGAAGCAAAGCTGGAGGAGGGAGGGACCAGCACAGAGGCTGTGACAATTTCTGGCAAAGGAGCTTCAAGCCCAAGCAAGGATTACGTAAATGCTGCTTAGCGCTGGCAGCAGGGAGGCAGGGATAAGGAATAAGGTGACCCTCAGAAGAGCCAGCAGCACCCAACGCCAGTGTCAGCACAGCCAGAGAGCCCAGCACTTGTGCCTCTGGCCAGTGGTACCCACCAGCCAAGGCCATGGGGGAGTCTATTAGGTGAGCACTTGCTTGACCTCTCTGCCCCCACCAGCACTTGCTTACAGCCCTGTCTCTCAGGGCTGGGTTTGGTGTTTCCCCCCTGCTTTTTTTTCCTCCTTTCCCCCTCCTTTTTTCCTTTAATTCTCTCCTGGGCCACCTGACATGGGGCCAGAGCCAATCACTTGTGCTACTCACTGTGGTGGGCACGACCACAGGCACACCAGGCAGAAGGTTTGCTGCAGTGCCAGTGCCAGCGTTTGACACCACGTAGGTGAATTCAACCACGCCGGTGTTCCGCAGCGTGACCTCTTCTTCAAGGACTTCATTAAACAACTGGAGAGAGGATAGAGGAGTGGGAAGTTATAGATACAGGCCTGCTGCTGGGAATCTCTTTCCTCTTTCATGGGGTTGAAAGCAAACAGTCACAATGCAACCACACAACTACAGAGGGGTGGTAAAACCATATAAAGGCCAGTAATAAATAAACCAGGGGATGCAGGTCCTCTGCACTCTGAGGAGTCACCAACAGCCAGGAGAAACAAAGGAGGTGGCACCGAGGCATGCCAGAAGAAAAGGCACCTGCATGCAAATATTGGCAAGAAGCATACAGGCGACAAGAGAGACACCCAGGGCAACACAGTCCGGGCCAGAAGATGGAAATATATATGGGTTTTCAACTGAAAAGAAGTACAGTGGGGATTATGCTTGGACACTCTCTTCAGCTACAGTGACTAAAAGCCCAACTTCCTCCCTGGAATATTTTGTGGATTAAGCAAGAGCATTAGACAAGAGCATCTCCTTGGAGCTCAAGCTTTAGGAGCAGATCAGTGGAGGGCTGTCTCAGAGATATGCCCCTCTGGACATCTTTGCTGGGATCCCACCTTCCCCAGTCGGCAGTGTTAGGTCCCTTGGCCAGGGGGGAGGGGAGGGGTGGAGAAGGCCACTTCCAAGCCCCAGAGCCAACAAATGAGCTGAGAAGGTGAGAGAGCCTAGGATCGAGGTGGGCAGGAACCCACTGGCCATGATTCCAAGACAAGGAGCTGTGCTGGGAGAAGCGTGTGGTACCTGCAGCCCAAAGTCGATCTCATTCAAATCCAGTTGGTAGCTGGGGTATGAGGCTTCCCCAGCCAGCGTCACCTCGTAGGTGGGGCCTCCCTCCACGTGGCACAGTGCCTTGACACGGGCAACAATGTTGGCATGGCCAAAGAAGGTGAAGCAGACCTGCTGGCTCTGGCCTGGCAGCAGCTCACCCCACAGTGGCAGGACATCGAAAACCTGGAGGAAGGGGAGGAGAGATTGAGGTGTTGAGTGTAGAAATGGATGCAAAAGAGCAGCAGTGTCTTGGATTAAAGTACAGTCATAGCTGGAGGGGCCTATTCCCCAAACACAGCCAGAATCACCCTAATCTCCTCCTGTGTCCATGCCACTGACCAGTGAAGGGACCGTGGGGAAAATCTTCTCCCATACTCTCTTATCAATGAGTATACACTACATTAAAGTAAACTGGAATATCTCCTGGCAGCAAGAAATTCTCTCTGCTGCAGAACTTGCCTTTAGAAACATTTCTCACTGCCTTAAGAAAAACAGGAGACTTGGAGGCAGGAGCCCTTGGAGCAGGGGGAAGGACTCCAGCCCAGCTCATCTGACTTCTGAGGCTTTTCTCTCTCTGATTTACATGCTGCTCTCTAAAGATGCTACAGTGAAAGTTCCTACAAAAATTTCCTGTCAACCACCTGATGAAGTAAATAGAAGCAATGCCCTCCACAGGTGCTGCACAGGGAGCGTCCTGGGGCAGTCCTACAAAATGTCCCACCTGGCCTCTCCAGTGACCAGTTGCTTCAGCAGAGCTTTGTGATGGGCTTTGAGGAATGTGAGGCCCCTCTGTGGGCAATGCTGAGGGCCACCAGTAGGAGTGGGGACTACAGAACCACTTTCTACATTGGAAACATGGAAGTGAGACAGATTCCCACTAACCTCTTCCATTCCCAAGGCGAGGTGCCCCACCTCTGAGAACTGCCTGAACCCCCTCATCCTCATCAGGCTCTCAGGCTCTGAGGTAGTGGATGACAGCACCTGGAAAAGAAGCACCACGGGCTGTAGTATTTTCTTTATTGTAAAGAAAATAAGCCAAAAAATCCCAAACTCATCATAGGTCTGTAGGATCTGAGTGGGCTTCTCCAAGCAAAGCTATCTTATTTCTCCTTCCCCAGACACTCCATGTCTAGCCACTGGTCGTGCTGCCCAGCCCACTCTCAGGGCACAGCACAGAAGGGCAGCAAAAAGGGAGGTCGGCACAAGCATGGCTTTTCGGTGGCAAGCTGGGGAGGCAATGAAAGTGGTAGGTGCACAAGAAAATCTACCTCTGTGTCCAGGGAGTCCTGTGCATTTGATGACTGCTGGGAAGAACCCTCCTGGGCAGAACCCTCCTGGGCAGAACCCTCCTGGGCAGAACTCCCCTGGACAGAACTCTTCTGGGAAGAATCCTGCATTGTTTCCAGGTCTTTGGTTGGCTTCTCCAAACTTTCAAGACCAGAGTATTTCCTTGCAAACGGTCCCTTCTTCTTTAGTGACTGGGGTTTGAATTTAGGTGGTGAAGGGTTGAACCTGGAAAATAACATAACTATGACCATAGTTATGGTAGAGGGAGAGAAGGATGCCTGCAAGAGCAGCTCCTCATCGAGATGTGGCCCCGGCTGGGTGCTGGTGTGGTGAGCTCAGTAACAGCCACTCCAAAACCAGGCTGGAACAGGTCTATGCTTGGAACAGCCCAGGGATGATGCTGGGATAGCAGCAGTGCAGACAGCTGGTAACTGCTTGCAATGAGGAGCTACAGAGGACAGATATGAAGGCCTCATGGGGAGGCAAAAAGCACAGTGGGAAAGGAAAAGACAGAGAAACTGTGCAAAAAAGTGAGACTAGAGCACAAAGGGGCAGATCTGGTCAGTGATGAACCAGCACAGTCCCCCCAGCACCCGCCTGAAAGTGCCAACCCTTCCTCATCCCCCTCAGGGCCAATGCCAGAAACTCTGCAGCTCTCCCAGATGTTTATCTGGAATGTTTCCCCAACATTACTGGGTTAGGGGGAAGTTAATATTTTGCAACACTCCCAAGTAACTCAGGTCACATTCCCTGTATTAAATCACAGCAGGTGCTCAAGGTGACTCTGCTTGTGTTTCTAATGCCATGCGGGGGACACATTCAAGCTGTGCCTGCATGACACTGTGCCAGGCTGCAGGTATTCCCCACACAGTCAAACACGACCCTCCTCAGAGCTATAGAGGTCATTGCCTTTGAGCCAGATCCCAATTCCCTAAACAAATCTGTTTCTGGATGAGCTCTGTTCTTTATAACAGCAGCACTTCAATGCCTAGTGGTTAACTTGGCTTGGTTTCCTGGGACATTATGGAAAAACCCTTCACTTCTGCCATGAAAAGTGCCCAGCCCAGACTTCTGAACTCTACAGAGAGGTCACAGCAGGAGGAAGTGCCAGAAATGTGTTTATAGATGTGCCCCAGCATGACTGCAGGACTGCTCTCGAGCTTGGAAAGTACATCCCAGCCCTGCAGCTTCCAGGGGTGCTCACATGAGTGCTTCCCCCAACAGCTGCAGCCATTCCTAAAGCTGCAGAACCTGCTGATCTCTGTCAAACACCAAAGACCTGCTCTGTGAAGGTGAGTGTGGTTTGACAGGTGTTAAAGGTGGTCTTTGCCTCAGGCCACAGAGGTCTGAGAAAGCAGTTTTCCTTCCCAGGGGAAACCACTATGGAGCCTATAGCAAAGCAGCAATGAGAGACTGGGACACAGCAGCACCATGTTCTGTGTAGGTCCTTTGTAGGAAAGCACCACAAATCAGGTTGGCAGGGAAGGAAAAGAGGTCACATTATAGATCTTCTTGTTCAAGTGCCTAAGCATGGCTTTGAAACTCCAGAGGTAAAGCAGGACTCCAGGTTACTGGCTATGTGAAAAGCATCAGGAATGTCTTACAATCCCAGTTAGGCTGGAGGACATTGTTTCCAGCCCAGTGTCAAACTTGTGGAGATCACCTATTCCCTGAATTTCCAGCCTGACCATGGCTGGCCAGTGTTATTTCCACAAGGAAAACGCAAAAGCACTTTGTCAAATCCCAGGCAAACAGCCTTAGTCTTTGCAAAGTACAAAGAGGACACCAGGAACAAGAGCTTTCAGCAGAGGGCAAAGGTGCGCATACCTTATGGTGTTCACCTGGCTGTCTGTCTGGAATGACCAGTGGTACTTGACAGGAATTGGGCTGCAGTTGGTCATTTCCATATTCAGCACTTGTTCAGTGTCATTCATAATGCAGCCAAAGTCCAGAGCCTTGGTCTGGAGATGGAGATTTGGGAAGTGGACTTCTCCATGAACAGTGATCCGCTCCTTATGAGGATGCTCCACGAAGCCCATCCTGAGAGCCCTCTTTGCTACTCGACTATACAGATTGTTCTCATAAGATGGGTTAAACTGGATGCAGAGATGAAGTTCCTCCCCTGCATTCAGTGTCATGGGCTGCAAGGAGATGAAGAGCATTAATCACCTTTGTGATCAAGTCCCATGGTTTGACAGCAGGAAAGAGTAAACGTTCAAAATGTGACCCCAGCGTGGGTTTCTCAGTTCACCCTCATTTCTTCAGAGTGAGGATCTATCTGCAGGCACCACACTCTGGTCCGAGATTCTCTCAGGCTCATGTTTCTGTGCTTGGCAGCAGTACAAGGGGATGGCTGCTGGAGAGCTGGGATGCTTTCCAGGAGACACCTTTACTGTGTGGTTTGCCCAGACCTGGTTTCCTGCTCCCTTCTCCTCATGTCTTAGAGCCAGCACGGATGTTCCCAATTCAGATGAGATTTTGCTTCCTTCAGCAAATCTGCTGAAGTAGCTCAGGCCAATCCACTGCTGACACTACAGAATAAACTTCTGATCTCAAGGACCTCCCAACAGAAATGTACCACCACATCCCTCCTCTTCAAATCCCACTGAACAAGCCCACAGATGCTCACCTCAGAATCTGCACGGAGGGGCTGCTGGTCCACATCACAGATTTGGAACGGCTGCTCCAAGTTCAGCACAATGCTGAGTGGCAGGCAGGAGGTGTTTTTGAAAGACAGAGGCTTGTACTGCGGAGTCAGGACATCACTGGGTTTCTACAGAAACAGGAGACAAGGGAAAACAACCTCAAGTGGCCATAGACCTCCTTTCCCTTCCTATGCATTTCACATTTTTCAATCCCAGAACTGCATACAGCTCTATTTACTTCCAGCCAATTTAACAGTTACACCTTTGAATACCAGGATGCAATCCAGAGACTTACCTTCTCCACACGGAAAGTGATTACTCTGGAAGATATTTCCACATCAGGAAAAATAAACTTGCAGGTGACATCCACTTGCATTATCTGTTTCTTTGCTTTCTCTTTCCCCACAACAGCGTGACACAGCAGCCGCTCCTTCACCTCCTGCATGCGAGAGTCAGTTGTCACCCAGTGGGTGCTGGCAGGCCAAATACCCCACACTGGCTCACCACCCACCCATGGATCCTATTCCTGTCACTTATTATTAGTGTCTGTAATTAGTCTCTGCTCTCCTCAACACCCCTGTTTTCTTTCTGTGCTGCAGCCTATTTATTCTAAATATCTGTGCCCAGGGGTCCTGGAGCCAGGGAATGCACATCAGGGTTAGCTGGCAGCTTCTCTGAAGAGTTGCATTTCCCCTGGAAAGAAAGATCCAGGTAGGAGAACACCCCCAAGACTCTGCTCCCCCTCTGAGCTGCTCTCCAAGAGTGCTGCAAAATCTGGCTGCCCTTGGGGCACCAGGGCTGGCTGAGAGACTGTGGCAAGCAGCAGCAGCAAAGTTGACAAAAGTCAAGTTGTCAATTATAGTGATCCCTGGGAACAGTTTCCCACGTGGATGGACATCACACTGATCATTACACAGTGTTTTCCCCCTCCAGGACTCAGGGCAAGACCAGGCCTCTACCCATGTTTGTTTGCAGAGGAAAAGCAATGCTGCTACCAGACACTCCCACCCTTCACAGGACTTTTAACTTCCTGCTTCCCTCGGAAAAACCACTTGACTCTAGTTTAATTTACTTCCTGCCTGGCCTTCTAGTCTAACTTATTTTCTTTGCTCTTCCTGTCTGCCTCAGCACATGACACTGGTAACCTCCTGTTTGCCCAAAGGAGCTTCCTTCAGCCTGTATTTTGGGATCAGCACGTTGGGTTTAGGGTAGCTATGGAAACACAAAAGAGCCTTAGAAACTGATGGTGGCCAGCAAGGAAAGCAACTGGCCTCGAAACAGTTTCTTGAAGTCACTCACTTCTTTTCCCAGGCAAACATCAAGGGGCTGCAGAAGAAGCCCCAGTGGAAGGGATCTGATAGGGAAGGGTCAGCCCTAGGCAGGGGCCTCACCTGGGCAGTGCTGGAGCATCCTTCCAGCACCATCTCCGCAGTCTCGCCCGGCTTCAGGTCCAGCTGCAGTGGCTGCAGCTTAAATACAGGGCTGCCAGGTCTGGGGATCTGGGAAGCATTTTTCTTCTTGGTGCCACCAAGGGCAGGGGGACGACTAGTCCGCTGAAGTATGTTGAAACCTTCTGTGGTCCAGTACAGCTGATGTTTTTTTCGTCCTTTGTTTGTCACTTTGAACTCGTAACGGCAGGGAGTGAAGCTAGAAGAGAAGCAGAGATGGAAAATGTCATGGGAGCTGCTATTTCTCTGTGATCACTCAGCTTCAGCACTCTGGTGACATTCCCTGACTGCACACTCTGAAATAAAACCTCTGCCCAAAAGGCTGCCTGAGCTCAAAGCTTCACCACAGTCAGGTCTTTCAGCTTTTCCATTTCTGTGCCTTTCCAGGATATCTAATGACTCTCAGATGATGTATTTCTAAAGGAATTCCTGTGGCTTCAGGGAAACAGAGCTGGGACCTTGAGTATTGAAGAGGATCTAGCCTGAAGGACTATGGAAAAATTGTTCCTTGCTGAACCCACAGGAGAAGTGGAAGCTGAGAGATCTCCTACCTGAAGCAGGGTCCCAAACTGAGCACTGGAGCAAATAGTTTGTCAGTGACAATTGTGCTGCCAATGCCCACAGCCTGGACAGGTATGAAGTTTGTATAACTGTTCTCAATGCACACCTTCAACTTGTCATTGATTTTGCCCATGTCATCCAGGTGTGCTGTGACAATCACAGACACCTCAGTATAAGGGGGGACCACTCCTTTACTGGGCTCAATCCTCCAGCATGAGCGTTTGCCAGCCTGTAAGACAAGCCAAACATGAACTTAGGATGGAAACCATGGACCCTGCTCTGCTGTGAGTTGCAGGAAACAGAAGGACTAAGGAGATGAGCATAAAAACCATAAAGATCTAATTTCCTAAAATCTAGGCTATGGTGTCTGGCAACAGCAACTCTCCAAGAGTTTATACAACCTGTATTTTACCTTCCTTTAACAGACTCATGTCATTAGCCCAATTTTGCTCAACCCAGAAACAGTGCATATGAAAAACAAATAAAGGGCTGCTACTAACCAGCCATTTTCTCTGGAAAGCAGCCCCACAGACACTTACCAGCTCTGTCCAGAACATTGCAGGAATGCCAGACTGATTGGCGAGCCGGAGAGCTTTGGAACTATCTTGTAAGACTTGGATAGTGCCAAAGTTTAACTGCCTTGGATGTACACTGACAACTGGTCCCTGTCCAATGCACTCTAAGTGGATTTCCTGTTCCAGGAAGAAGGTAGGAAAGATCAAAAAAAAGACTCAACAAGGAGAGTTTTAAAAGCTTAGACAGCTCTAAGAGCACTCCTAAACTGGGGATAATTAGGGCTGTTTGAAGTTTTCAGTGACGTAGACTGAAACAGAAGGCCTGAAGCAAGCATGAGGTCTGCAGTGATCCCATCTGAAAGCCACAAGCTCCCATTATCAGGGGACAAAGAAATGCTATGTGCCATGTTTGCTTCTTCACACCTCCTCCACACTGCTATTTCCTCTGCCTCCTGCCAGCTTCATTCACTGCTCCATCTTGACCCAAAACACCCTCCCAACTTTTCCTGCTGCACGGCCATCCTTGAACACTTAGTTCTTTAACATTCCCAAAGCTACACTGGTGAAACCAGTAAAAGTCAGAAGCAAAGCAAGCTTTTCAGAGTAGAGATGAGGCAAGTTAGCTGCCTCTTATTTGTGCTTAGATGTACTCTTCATACTATATGAGTAATGGGCATTAATTAGTAACTGCATCATTCAAGCAGTGTTTTTTCTTAAAACTCTGAACTGACTTAAAAACAGTCTGAAACCCAAAAGGGTTGCTCTTGCAGAGTTGGTGCAGACTGTGGGACAAGGAACATGGATCCCTCTGCTAAACTACCTGCTCACACCAGTGGAAACTGGGAAAATTTATCCAGTCTTGCTGGAGTTTGCTGGTCCTAAACACCCCAGCTCTTACACAGGACTTGAATGCAAAAAACTCCCAACACCAATAAGATTCACTGGAGGGCTTGAGTATGGTTTAAAAACAGAAGAAACCAGCCTCCATGATGTAAAACTTTTAGTGATGTCTGACTTGAGGGAATGGCATTGACAACTGCTAGAACTACCTTCAGTCAGAAGGTACAGCATCAAGAAATGCACTTCCCTTTGAGATATGACTGTGCGCAAAGAGCAAAAACTTTGCACACTATATATATTTTATATATCTATCACAAGTTCCTGGAAGAAGCCCTGTACACTTTATGCCCCACTAGGATGAGTTGCTCAAAGGCACACATCTCCCCTGGGTCTCACCAGCGGGGATTGTTCTCTCCCAAACACAGCAATGCCAGCAGTGATGCTGCAGTCTCCCAACATCTGGGCCTCAATTGTAAGTGGGACCTCCAAAGAGCTGTGAGCCTCAACAATGCCAGATGGCACAGAGCTGGAGTACCATGCAGGAGCCTTCTCCTTGTCTTTCTAGAAGGGACAGAATCAAAAGCAACTTCAGAACTGAGGAAACTTTAATTCCTTAATGTCTACCACAAGAGCAACTCCCACACACACTTGTAAAAATCCTCAGGAGAAAGCAAAAAGGCAAAAAACAAATGTAAGGTGTAGGTGCTGAGCATCCCCAGGGGGTCCAAAAGTTGCTGCATCCACAAACACCCACTCCTGTGCTGGCAGCCTTCTTGCATCAGATTTTCACAACCCTCTAAGCTCTCCCACGTGAAAAAAAGTCAAAGACTAGAATATAAACATGTTCCTCAAGATGTTAAACTGCTTCCTAAAGTTTGTATTCAGGTAGGTTCCTGTTCTCAGCAAACCTTTAGGTTTGAATGGAAACCAGCAAGATCTTTTCCAAACCCTTTTCTTCCCCTAATAACCTCCTCAATAACATTTGAGGGGAGGAGGTGGATGCAAGGCCAAACCTGAGGAACAAGAATATAGCAGCCAGGAACGTCACTGTCATTCACAAAGGTCAGCTTCCTTTCGTAGGGGACCTTTACGCAGCACCGCCCAAATGGCACGATGGAGTTGAGCACTCGAAGTGGAGGAACGATGCATCTGGGCAAAGATGGAAATAGAGGGAATTAGAGATCCTGAGAGAGAGCATTGAGAACTTTTGCCCTCGAAGAGCATGGAATGGAGCTTAGGACATTTGTCAAATCAAATAGAGATTTAATACTCCTACAGTGATAAATCACCTTTAACTTCTTTTCACTCAAACACCTCTTGTAAAGGAGGGGCAAACACTGAGGCTCAGCACTGCAGAGGCTCCCAAGTGCTCAGGTAGAGCACGTGCCCTCTGTTACAGAGCTGTCTTAACAGCTTTGCCCCTTCTTTGCCCAACGACACTTGCAAGAACTCCTCCAGCATTCCCAGTGAGCCATGAGCTCTGGGGGAGCCTTGCCAATGAGGACCAGTGCCCACCAAGGCTCAAAAAACACAAGACTCCAGTGTATCAGTAAAAATGACTCCCTATTCTCCCACAGAGCTGTTCCCCTGCCTGAAAATTGAGTCATCTCTTCCAGCAGTGGAGGGCACAAGCCCTACAGAATGGGTGATCAACCTCTTCCAGTTCCTACAGCTCCCTCGGTTCTTCACCCCACTGCTCTCTAAATTGACTGTCCCCATTTGCACTTGCTTGACAAAACTGCAGCCCAGACACTGACTGGATGGCTCTGCCTGGGAGACGGAACAGCACTGGGGAATTGCATCCCTCTTGTCATTGAACTGATGCCCACAGCAGCATAGCAGGATGGAATTTGGCTGCAGCAAGAAAAACTTTTGGCCTCAACTCTGAGAACATTACTCAAAAAAACCAGAGGGAAGCAGTGAAACCTGAGCTCACCTGCCACATCAAGGACTATATTCTTCATCAGATCTTTTGCCCTTCCCACTCCTGCCCTGAGCCCCTTTCCCACTGGCATAGGCACTGCTTAAGTGAACAGGACTGCAGCTCTCAGGAGGCTGCTCACTGTGTCCAAAACCAGTGCTGCAGGGCGGGTCACAGCCCAGTTCCAGTCCACCACTTGCAGGAAGAAGGAGAGACAACCTTTGGGAAATTTGTTACACCTTAAGCACCAAACCCCAGCCAACAATTAATGTGCTTCCTGCTCCCCTTAGAAAAAGGTCTAGGAAAGCACTCCTACCTGGCTGTGAGGCTCAGTGCTGACACCCTCTCACCAACACCATCCACATCCACCACCAGCTCTCCCTTGTATTCTCCGACAGTGTTGGAACACAGGGTGACCTGGTAGAAGAGAAAAGAAGAGCAGCAAATACTTGCTCATTCCCAAAACCTCATCACCCATGTGTGGTGTCCTCCAGTTCTTGTTCCATGGTACAGAAAGGGAGGATTTTGCCTTAATTCTTCTGCTGGTCTGTAAGTAGAGCACAGTCTTTTGGAGTAACAAAAGCCCTCTGGCAATATCAGATTTGTTAAATGGACCACTTTTTCACCTGACTACAATGACATAAATGCAGAAGAAGTCTGTTATCTTGAACAGAATGAGTCCAGCTTTACAGCAGGAAGCTGAGGGCAAAGTGTGGCCCAGCAGATGCTGAGCAGTTCCTGGCTGCAGAGTGTTTTCTGTCCCCACTGAAGATCACTGCAGTGAATTACAACTCATTCTGCTCCCCAGGAGAGGAGAAATGAGACCAGGAAGAAAAGCAAACTGCTTTATACAATGATATCTCTCTCATTAACAGCCCCCTTCTGCACTCATCCTTCCTCTGCCTGCTTTCAATCAAAGAAATTGCTCTCAAAACCACAAGAATGGCTTCTGTACTTGACCATCTGGTACATGATTTCAGGTTTTTTGGTGATTTTGGAACCAAAACAGTGTTCCTTCAGGAACACCCCGAGTAACCCAGCTAACAGAGGCCTCTCACTCACACGATGCTCAAAGCTGGCAGAGCTAAAGCTCTCCCACACTCCAGTGAAGACTCAGCCCCACTGGCTGGACTCTTCCCATACCTCAATTTCCTGGGATGACAGGGAGCAGATGGTCCCTCTGCAGGGATTTATTTTAAATTCCTTTGGCTTCATAAGACCTTTTGCTCCCTCTCTCTGGGGCTGGTGAGTGGTTTGGAACATCTGAGCAAAGCTGGAAATGCTGAGCTCTCCTGAGCCATCCTGAGGAATTCGGAGGTTGAAGGGTAGGGGTGCCAGCGAGGTGTTAAACAGGCAGCACTTCAAGGTTCTAGGAAAACCTAAGAAAATTACACAAATATTAATTTATGAATCAATTTTCTCATGATTCCTAGTGCGAATATCCTCTAGTTTAGGATATATCCTCTCTACTAGGGAGCACAAAACTGTGCTTGGAGTTTAGCTCTTTGTTATCTGAACTACAGCTCACTGAGCAGCAGAGGGAGGAATTAATCCTCCATTCCCTTTGACACTGATCCCAGATTGCTGCCTTGGAAATGCCCAGTCTTAGCCCTACTGAACACCACAAATTTCTCTGTCTCTGATGGGGAGGAACTCCCTCACCTGCCCCAAACCAGCACCAGTTATTTCTCACTGATGAGTGTGCATCCAGACTGACCATTTAATCTGAAAATTCAATCTGTAAAATTCCCTGTTAACTCAACCAACACTTGAGAAGTAAAAGCAGTGATTTGTCATCAAGGGAAAGCTACAGTACAAAAAGGGAGGGTGGAATTAGGAACTGGAGGATGGAATTAGGAACTAGAACATGATACAAAGCACCAAATGCAGTTTTTCCAGGCAGGATCCTTAAGGCATCTCCTGATTTGGGGCAACCAAACTGAGCTCATGACAACTCACAGCCCACCCCTCTGGAGGCAAACCTGAGCCTTGCTTCGAGATCAGCAATTAGGAACCACCTCACCCAACAAACGGGGACATCACACCCATGCTGCCCACAAAGGTTTAGACTGTGTCAGCTCTGAGACTTGGTCTCCATAATGGAAAGCCAGGGATACAGCCACACTTCACAGGGGTGTCCTGGCTCTGCAGCCCACAACCTGCTCTGCAGTGGATATATGGCTTGGCTGGCCAGCTCTGTGAGGAGGAGACATCTCCCAGGGCCTGCTTACCAAGAGTCATTTGAACACAGATAGGGAGGAAAAACCAGGAGCAGGCATAGCCCAGAGCTTCTCCATGCCCCTGAACAGTGACCACTGCCAGCTCCAGCAGTAACTATAACACAGAGGCAGGAGGAGCACAAAAAGGACAGACACAGATCTCACAAATGCTGCCAAATGCTGCCGAGGTCACCAGATGCAGACAACAGTCAACAGCACAGTTAAAAGAAACAAAGATAAAACAGTTGCCCTGCGCTGAAGAGGCCTTAAGAATGAAATCAGATTAAGCAGGATGAATCTTCTATTACAGAACCATACTCCTGCCTGGTGCCTTTCTTATTGTACCACTTATTCAAAAGGGAACTAAGAAGTGTGGCAAAACAGTGATGCTGACTTTCTATTCCTTTGGTCCTATTTGATCTCACGATGGCAAAACACTGCCTAAGGCACCAGCAGCCCCGGAGTTAACACCCTGAAGAGGCTGTTATGGAGGAACACGAGTGATGGATGCTCTTATGTTCAAGTGCTCCATTTCAGCAACACACAAACCTCTCACACTGTGGAGCAAGCCCAGGGCACTCACCAAAGGGGACGTCACCGAACTGCAGGGCGCGCACATCGAAAAAGAAAGTCGGTCCTATCACGAGGCCCCTGCGAGGTCAAAGGCAGGGAGGCAGCGGCTTTGTTAAAGGGAATTGCAAAGCATTCGGGTGTCATTAGGGCTGGGTCACCTTGGGTTTCAAATCGACCCAGCAGCCTGTGCTCAGCACAGCACCCATGTGGACAGGAGGCAACTAAAGCCAAGTGGTTTGGCTGACAGACTATCTGGGACAAGCCCTCAAGCTGTTGTGGTCCAGAGAAGTGAGTGTTACCTTTCCTATCATCACTTTTCTTCTTCTTTTCCCCACCTCTACCCTTTGCTGGGTGAAGATTTTATCCTTTGCAATGGCATCAGTCTGTGGGATGATGCCCAAGTCCTTGGGACATTTCCTGCTGCAGAATTCCCTGCCTCCTACATCAGCCCTTTCCTGGCTGTGGAAAGGAGGTACCAGAGCACCCTCTGCACAGAAGTCAGGGGCACAGCTTGTCCCCCTCAGCGTGGGCATGAGAGCTAAGGTGAGGCTGCTGCTGCCCATTTGGGATGCATTAACAGGATTTTAAAAACACTGCTGCTGATGCAGAATTGCCCAGGCTGGCCCAGCCCCAAAGCCCTGGGGGCCTTGCTGGGTGTTCAGGTGGGACAGCCCAGACCAGGTACTGCCCAAAGCTGATCAATCCCACAGCCTGCCATGGCCTAAGTGGGAGAGACATCCCTGGAAGGATGGAGTCACTCCAGCTCCTGGGTACCCACACAGGGCAGCAGGCATCCCCACACTAAAGATTGGCCAAGACTACAGCCAAGATTAAGATCTCAGGCAACGCCTTTTTTTCTCTGCTCCACCACAAAATGGGGTAGATGGGAGATGATTGCCCATAGACAGCTACAGATGTGCCCAGCAAGCTCCCAAAGCCCCCCTCACTTGACAGTAAAGGTCACACGCTTAGAGGTTCCAGCCACACTGAAGTTGAATTCTTCCTTGAACTCCCCCAAGACAGCAGGGCAGAAGGAAATCTGGATGGCCTGGAGCCCGTTCGGTGGCACGATGCCCTCCTGGGGCATGAAGGTGAAGCAGGAGCCGATGCGTGTGGTTGGAGGGACAAGGCTGAAGGAACCTTCAATAGGTCCCTTGTTTAACAGGATCACCTGCAGCAGTAGGAAAGCAACATGGAAATAAATTAGGAATGTCCTTTCTTACAGATGTCTAATTTGCTTTCAAATTAAACAAATAGCACCTGTAAAAGGCAGGAGATGCCCTGTGCTGCTGCATGGCAGAAGCAAAATAATACAACTTTGAAATACAGCTTTGTATGCCTTTGGGTTTTTCATGCAAAGCACTGATAACTTCACATAATCAGAGTCACTCTGGGGTTTTCCCACTGACACAGACAGTCCACTTCGACCTGCAGCACAGAGGAGCTGCTCAGCATCACAAGTTCATTCACACCCAGCCATAAGAGCAACACTGGGCATTGCAGTATTACCAGTGAAATCACCACAGAGCTGCTGCTGCTGTTCCAGGTGTGCCCAGCCCCACCACAGGCAGGACACATTCAGCTTCCATTGCAGCCAACCCGTTTATTGCATGTGGAAGACACCAGAAACAAAGACTTAGAAAGTTCCTTTGCTTCTTTCCCAGAAACACTTTGCTCTTTTGAGAGGCAGAGATACACCAAGGCTGAAGTGTGCTGAGGGACTCGTCAGCAAGGCAAAGCACTTCAAGCCCTTTGAGAGGGCCAGTACTGAGCCAGGAGGACGGATGGCTTTCCTCCAACTGCCAGGAATAGGGAAGAAGCACTTGACTGAAAAATGTTTGCAATGGACTCAAGCTCAAATGCAGCCAGTTTGTTCCAGCTGCTTTTGGACAGCCTGAGCACGAAGGTGATTTGTGTCTGGGGATGGAACAGAAGCCTCTGAAAACACAGCTTTTTGACCCAGCGTTGTTTTAATGTGCCAAAAGGTTGATTTGCAGGAAGCCTCCAAGCTGATCTTCAGGGAAAGCTGCCAAAAAGAAGCGATTGGGGTTTCACGAACAACAGACACACTTTTCCAACCTTATCAAAGAGATTCAGATTCCAAGAAACCCCAAAAGGTTGACTAGTATCACAACTGCCGAAGTTGCCAGGAATTCTACAGGTCCACAAGGCTCACTGCTGCCCTAGAAGCCACAAGGGTCCAACCCAACCCTGCTGCTCACCTCATATCTGTGGACTACTCTGAGAAACACCTTCCCAGTGTCCAGTTTCTCAAATCTGAAGCGGAGCCAGGGCCCGAGGCCTTCCCCTGTGAGGAGCAGGGGCAGCCTGGTCTCACGTCCTGGGGAAAGATTTTTGTTTCAGTACAGTAATTCCTTCTGCTATCCTACATTTTTCATTGCCTTAGTGCTAGTCCTTGTCTATGAGCTGCACGGGAGCAGCTCCAGATGTTGGTCCTTATCATCCGTCAGGAGATATGATACGTCCACAGAGACATCCTTTCTTCTACCCCTATGTTGTTACTGGAACTTTAGGAAATACCAGAAATTTTGTTTTTCCTCCTTCTGGGTGCACCTCAGAGAGTGTTTTTCCCAAAGGAGGAGAAGCAGGCTTAATACAGGCAGCATTCAGAACAACTGAGAGAGAAAAAAAAAACTAAATAGAGGAGATCCCATGGAAGCTGCAGGGACAGTGAAGATGTGCCAGCACTGTCCTGCTGATCACAGACTCTTCCCAGCAATATCACAGGAGCCCAGTGATCTGGAAGAGTATTTGGACCTCACCTTCACTGAGGGTGAGAGAGGCAGGGGAAGGAGCTGTACCTGAGATGTCACAGTAAACTGCTTGTTTATAGACTCGGGCTTCTTGGGGCTTAAAGAACACAGTGATTTCAACCGAACAATTCGGCCTGACCTCTCCCTCCTAAAGCAGAAGGAGACAGCAAAACATTTATCTTCAAACATCACATTTCTTGTTTTCAACCACAGCCCAGTAAGCCTTTATTTAGAACATCAACGACAAGCAAGGAGTGAGCAACACTTAGCAACAATAATGATAACAGAGTTTGGAAGCTTTAGTCAGGCTCCCGTCCCTGCCAGGAGCCCCCAGGGCAGAAATGCTTTTTGCAATCAGCTCTCCAACCTCACCAGAAACCCACTGACTTCTCTCTCAGCACACAAAGCCAGCTGAGCAGAGATCTGTCAAGTGACCTCATTCAGGGATAAGGAAGAATAGGAGGAGGAGAAGCAGGAAGGGAGGTTCTCAGCTATCACTTACCTGCGGCTCCAGGGAGAAAATGTCGCTGTTGAACAGCATGGGGTCTCCTCGCACCTTTGCCCTCTCGCCCCGGAGGATGTGGGAGAGAAGAGCAAAGCGTTCTCGCCGAGTGGTGTCCACTCTGTGCTGCCTCAGAAAACCACAGAAATTGCGCGTTTCCTGCCGACACAGCCTGTGATAGTGCCTGCAGCCCCAGGAGAGACAAACCCAGCAGGGTGTTTAATAAGCCACACATTTGCAGAGGGAAGTGGAAGTGCAGGAGCAGCAAAGCATTTGGGGAGGAGAGCAGCAGCTCCTCAGCAAGGGGCTGACCCCGAGCCACAGGGTCCCAACTGGATCAGAGGATCATTTGTTGTTCACTGGCACAGCAGGTAGTTTTACTCCACACTTATAAGCTCAGGAGAAGTTTTGAAAGCCAGCAGCCTTCAAGAGAATCTCCTGGCTCAATTGCCACAACTGAAGGAGAATCCATCATCCACCTCAACTGGCTTTTCCTGACCCAGAACTGCTTGGGGGAGGCAGATAGAGATGGGATGGCCTACTTACCCAAAGCCGTTCAAAAGCCCAAATATCTCCTGAAGCCATATATTAGTTTTACCCTTGGGCAAGGTATCTCACTGAAATGGATCTTTCAAACCCACCTCATTTTCAGCTGATCCTCCTCTTCCTGAGTATCAAAAGCCTTCCACTGGAAGTAGGCTGTCATATCACTCTGGTTGTGGATGAGCACGGTTGCGCAGTTTGACAGTGTGATGTATGTCTTCTCAACTGTCACAGAATTCCTGTCCAGCCTGATGTGGACATCCACAGCTGTTCCATGAAGGCTTGTGTGGGTGTCTTCACCTGGAACAAAGCAAAGGTGAGTCTTTGCTCAGCTCACTGGCTGAGGGAAGCACAAGGAACAGAGCAAACCACAGGTAACAGAAGAAAGCGTCAGCTTTTAGCTGAATGAGCAGTTCCATGAATCAGAACATTTATCACATCCTGACAGCTGCATGTGCACAGCATGAGGATGTCCTGGACAACCTGCCAGCATTTCACCCTCTAGAATGGACCCTTGCCAAAGGCTCCCTTGTTTCCAGAGCTTTCAAACCTTAATTATTCCCAAACCTTTCAAACCTTAATTATTCCTAATTATTCCCTAGGAGTCATCTAGGCTCAAACTTCAGTACCAAACCCACCCTTCCTGTTGCAGGTGTTTCCCAGGTGAGATGCAAACAACAATATCAGACATGCTTTCTAGAAACTGCATTTATGTGGAGCTCTACGATGATCAAGATGACAAATCACTACAAAATGAACACTACGAAAACTATCATCATCTCCCTCTTTAAACCCATGGCCACATCAGTGTTTCTGCTTAGAAAGGGCTCTGCTTTGAAGGATGTAGAGAGTGCCCTGTGCAGTGCCCAGCACTCACCTGTGTCGTAGTGCACTACCAGGGGTGTGGAATAGTCACCAGTCTTCAGTGGCTGAAATTCCACTGTCACCGGCACGGTGTCACCAACGTCCAGACTACCCATGGTCGGACTGACAGAGAAAGGGCTGCAACACAGAGATATCAGGACTCTTGGGGGAGATTTGGGGATGATATTCCTTTTGCAGTCCAGTTCACTTCAGCTCACTTGTGCAAGCAAGGAGCAAACCAACCACAGTCAGCAGAAGACAAACTGAACACACATGATCAGAAACAGCTACTGACTCTTGTGTGAGGAGATCCAGCCCTCACAAGATCGTGTGGCATAAAATTACCTCATCTCCCCCATACTCTGCATCCAGCTATCTGCAATGAGGCTCAAGGGTCATTTACATCTAGCTTACTTTCATCAGGCATTAGCTCCCCACATTGACAGAGCTGGGCAAAAGTTGCAGCCACGAGGATACCAAAGACCAAATACTCCTAACATAATTTAGAAACAGACCTGACAAGTGAACAAAGTTGGTAATTCTGCGACCAAGGCTCTCAAAGCACTATGTCAGCTCTCCTCCTGCACCTACACTTTTGGTAAATGCCACGTGCGAGGAGGCTGCAATCTACTTCAAGTCCCATGGTATAGTTATCTTCTGTAGCCAAACGTTCTTTTGTCCGTCGGTGCCTTAACTGCCATTATTAAATCCTTTGATTTTGGGAGAATCCATCTCATTAAAAGTTGCCTCCCACCCCAAGGAAGACAGAAAAATGCTAATTTTTCAACTGCTAATTGAATTGCCTCATCTGTCCACTAACACCTATTGCAGGAAGAAACCCTAATCTTAACATATATTACTTTTTAGTGATGGTGTAACAGCTGAAGTCAACAGCATTAGCTATTCCAATAAATCTAGTCTTTTAGGTTAAAGAGGCCATTACTCCATCTCTGTGCTGAAAAATTCTGTACAGAATCAGCAGCTCACAAGCTCCATCTTTCCCTCTTTCGCTGCACCCAGGCTCTATTAATCTATTTCAATATTTAATTCCTGGAGTTCAGAAACTCTTTAAATCCCTATCAAGCAGGATCCAGCATGTCCTGCAGCCCTCAATAAGACAGCTGGCAAGTATATTGCAAAAAGATGCCGGAATTTATTGGGTATTAATTTTGGTGGTGACAAAAAAAATATATGGAAATCCCAGAGAAAAGCTGTGCAGGGATTTACAAGTTCCTGCCTACATATTTGCACAGTAAAAAGCAGCAGCCTGTTTGAACAGCATCTGAAGAGCCTGCTTAAATAGCTTTGGCAGGCTTTGGTGGAAGCCCTTCTCAGGCCCTCATGTTTCACAGCAGAAAAGTCAAGTTGCCTTTTGACCTCTGTTTTGCCAGGGAAAAAAATCAAAGCCACTCTGCTGCCCCAGGTTAGACAGCAGGTCTGTGCTGCATTCCTGACCTCAGCTCCTACACCAAGACCTCTGGGAATGAGCAACCCTCAACTCACCACCAGCTAACTTAACTGGTTTCCTTGCAGATGTGGTGTCAAAAACACATTACCCTGTCCAGCTCAGCCAACTGAAAAAATAGTGATTGTCTTCTGAGACCAACAGGAACAGCACAGGCTGTCCACAACACAGCTCATGTTGGGCATCTCATGAGAGGACCACTGGAAAGCCACATGCTTGTGGTCTCCCAGACAATGGGTCTATTTGGCTGACAGTGGTGAGTAACCATTTCAGAGGTGCTTGTGCTCTGGAGGGTGCAAGCCAGCTACTAACATGCTCCAGCACTCTCCAGGAACTCTGGGAGTGAGAAAGCTCAAAGGTTACATCTGGCTTAAAACACCAGAAGCAACAGCAAACCCCACACGTCCTGTCGATTTCCAGCCAGGGCTGCAGGGCAGCAGCTCCAATGCTCTGATTCCTTTTGCTGCTCTTTACCAACTCTGCTATCACCCAAAGGTGTTTTGCACAAGGAGAGCTGAGCTGCCTCACCTCTGGGTGCTGATGTGGTAATAAGCTGTCTGCTTCCCCAAATTGTGAACCAGCAGAGTCTTCTGGGTGCTGTACTTGACTGGACAGACCGAGAAGTCCAGCTGGTCAGGGAAGTCCAGGAAGGCTCGGGCACCAATGGCCCGAATTGGCACAATGAATTCTTCCCTTTTAGTTATGCAGAGGAGCTGGTGGAAATAATCCTGCAGGAAAAGAAACTGTCTCAGCACAGGACATTTATCCCCATCTTCAGCATGGGCAAAGAGTATCTCCCAGTTCTAGATCCAGTGCCACTCCACTGAAACCAGCAGAGCTCCTCAAAATCCAGGCCTGACGCCCTGAATCCAGCCTTGCAGGCTCACTTGCTACTGAAGACACCAATCTGTTGGGACCTCCAGACTCACCTTGTTCTGCTCGGGGGTGAAGAGGACGCAGACAGTAACAAACAGCCCTGGTGGCACCTTACGGCACACACCACTGGGGCCCACCAGCTGGAAATAAGGTGAGCTCTCCATGGTGACCCTCACTATCTGAGGAGCCTGCAGGAAAGACATGGAATGATGATTTTGCCACATATGGAAACAGGTGGACATGACCTGGTGCCATGACCTTTTTCTGCTCTTCCAGCATAGTGTTAAACCTCCATGTCCCAACACTTACCTGGTCCCTGTTCCTCAGAACCAGGGACATTTCACAGGTCTCTCCAGGGATGAAGTTCTGAAACACCACCTCCGGTGGGGAAATCTGAAGTGAGCTCTGATACAGATCAACTGCCGAGACCTGGAGAGGCAAGAGAGAGCAGGGAGAGGTTCAGCTGCTGGGAAGAAGATTCAGGAATGAGAATCCTGCACTGATCCCCAGTGAGGAACAGACTCTGGGTGAGTACATCTGCCCAGCTCACACTGGGGAGACAGTGGCTCTCCCACTTCTGCCCTGGGCTGATCAAAAGCTGCTGAACCACACTCAGCAGGCTCAAGCCAAGCAGCTCTTTTGGTACCCTCTTCAAATGTCACATCAAACAGCAAGGGCAGGGAAAGGCTACCGTCTGATGCGAGGTCTCACTCTTGTCTTTACGCTGGACAATCTGGGGCAGATTCAGCTTCTTAGTGCTGGCCAGCCTCTGCTTGGTGGTGAGAGACATTTCCTTCTGGAAGGCAGAGGGAGTCAGCTGAAAGGTAAAAAAAAAACAGCAAGAGCCTCAGAAATGCTCTTGTTCATAGAGGCTTTTCTTGTTCACTTGCTACTGATGAATAATTTGTGATCACAGCCACTAGGACAGTTCTGGAAGCCCTGGAAGTTACCTGCTGAAATATTTAGCATCAGTAAATTAATGATATAGAGCAGAATGCATATGCTCTAACCATGTGGCTCTAACCATTAGCTTCTCCATGATTTGATGTGACATGTTTGGGGATTTCTGCTCTTTGGGCATTTGTCCTCTTTACTTTCACTGGACTGAGCTGATGACCTTTGCAGAGAGTGGGGAGGAGTTATCAGAACTCCCCTAACTCCATCCTCACAACACTCACAACCCACAGTGTGGGGATGTCACTGCTGGGTGAGTCTGAGGGAGGCAGGAATGTGGATGGGAAGGAGGAATTGCCCTGACTCCACTGCTGGGCTGCATCTGTGCTCCACACAGGAGATGAGATAGACCAGCTGGTTTGGAAGATGTTCTAGCTGGGGCAAGCCACGTCCCTTGAAGCTCCAGGTAGAGTTTGAGCTGCCCTCCACATCCCAGGCACCAAGGGTAGGTTGGTCTGTCACAGAATGGTTACAGAATCTCGGGCATGACTCTCTGGAAGTCCTGAATATTGTGCGAGCAGAACCAGGAGCAACCTAAGTAGGCCTTTCAGGCCATCTAAGCTGCAGTAGCAAGACAAACGTAAGTCGTGCAGACAGGATAAGAGCAAGTTATGCAGACAGGACAGGAGCCCAAGGACAGACCTTGGGGCTTTTGAGGGGGAAAATCGTAGAAAGTACTGGTGGGAACTTGTATTTGAAAGGAATGCAGAGTATCCTAAAATAGCCACAGTGGAATGCGAATTGTATCTTTTGTATTTAGCCAATGAAGTAGTGCCTAAGCAATTGTAACAATATATAAACCACGCTCCCCGTAAAATAAACAGAAAGCTTGCTCATCACTCATATTGGGTCTGTGATCTCGTCTTTCCCCTCGTCGCACTGGTCAGAGCAGCACAAGTCAGTGTCCAACCTGACAGAAGGAATTACTGCCACACAAAGGGGATAGAAAGAAGCACACACTCATGGCTTCAGCTTTATATTTGTTTAACTTGGCTCCAGTGGCACAGCCAGGCTGGACTGTTCCTGACGCAACACATGGTGCACCAGGACAGCCCTCACCAACAGGAGCATGGCACAAAGAGGTGGGGAAGGGGTCTGCAGCTTCACAGTGCTGCTGGACAACAGGAAGGGCAGGGAGAAGGAGGGACACAAGGGGAGTTTCCAGCCTTAACACAGACCCAGCCACAGGGGCTACTTACAGTTGCAGGCTTCTCTGCCTCTCTGACCAGCTTTGAAGTACGAGGTTTCACCACTCTGCCCTGGAATCCAGAGGCCATTTTGGAGGATGCCTTGGACGGATGAGGCATGCCAGTGGCCATGTCTTGGTTCACCTGGAAGGAGCAACAATGGAACTCTGAAATACCAGAATCCCATTCACAGTGGACCCAAAGGACAGTGGTGTCTCCAGCCTGTGACATCCTTCAGAAGTGAAGAACATGAGGCCACCCCATCCTGATCCATCATTAGACCATATTTAAGTGGCTGAGTTAAGATTCAGAGAAGTAAAACACCAGAACACACAGACCCTGAGACAAAACAGTCTTTTGCTGTGGGTGCAGTCTTGTGAGCCACAAAGATTTGTCAGAGCATGGTGGGACTTCTCATCTCCCACCTTTTCCATTACTTTTGGAATGCCATTTCCTGAAATTGTTAACCAAATCTCTGTTAATATCCAAACCGTACATTATTACTCTTTACAAGTTTTTTTGGTGGGAACAGAAGAAAAGTGAAGGTTGCTTGGCTGCTGGCCTGGCTAAACAACTTCAGCTCCTTCAGATGCTCCTCATTAGACGTGTGAGGAGGCTGAAGACAGGTAATTCCCTAATTACATAGGACAGGTAATTCCCTAATTACCTAGGACAGGTAATTCCCACTTTGAGGATCCACACGACAAAGTGTGAAGCCCAGTGTAACTGCCTGAAGCTAGACTTCAAGTCACCACACGCTTCTTGAAGGCTGCAGACAACCTGCAAGGTCTTATTCCATCCAGTCATTGTCTCCATGGTGACAGTCTCACAGAGACTGATGGAACTGGGACACCATGGATGGAACCCAGAACGGGGCAGAACCAGATCTATGTGTGGGTAGAGCCTGGGCAGCGAGTGGGCACAACCACAGAGGAGAGAGCTCAGAGCTTGACACTGGCAAAAGCACAATTGTGTCTCTGCTCCTGAGCTCCTGTTTTGCTGTGGGATGTGTGAGTGAGTCAGTGTCAGTGCTGGAACACCATGACCTTCCCAGTGTGCACCTGCTTATTATAATAAAAAGAAATAGTCCCTCTGAGAGGATGAGGGAAGATGACCCTTTGCTACAAGGGCCAGTTGCAGAGAAGTGAGTGCTCGTGTTTCTCTACAGAAAAAGACAAATCCTCTCAGCATCCCTCAGCAGCTCCTGCTGCTTGTCCACAGTTCATTTCATATCAGTTTTACATGAAATGTCATCATATATACTCTGGAGAAGTGAGAGGTGCTAGGGGATTGACAAGGGACCAGGACATCTGCTACTGCAGCACATAGTCTTGGTCACACATCCCACCTCAAACTGCTGCCACTGGAACCCCTCAGCCCCTGCTGAGTCCCAGAGTGACCGAGACCACTGGCCATGAGCTTCCCAGGGCTTCGCTCAACTCTTTCCCAGAAATAGTTTTTCCTTGAAATAGTTTAGCTGGAGATTGGAGATCTGTATGGAGCCTGCCTGCAGCTTCCTGCCCCACCAGCCCATGGGCACAGCTCAGAGGAACTCTTGGCATGAGCTGTTTACTGCAAA